>NC_138966.1:129417500-130617500 GCF_055761805.1 Camellia sinensis
GTGTTTCAATCTGTGTTTTACAGAGACTGAACTTGTTTGTTATCTTAATGCTTGTTGGAATTGAACAATTGTTTACATAGATTGAACTTGTGTGTGTGTGTATATATGTATGTCTAATCTAATGCGTGTTGGAGATGAAGAATTGGGGATGCATAAGAGAAAAAGGACACAAGAATATCATCTATTCTCTTATTATTTTTGCCATTTTTGTTATAAATCAATAATGAAATCTACGCCTCAAACAGAATTGCATTATAGTAGATTATTGTGCCAAACAAACAGATCATTTAAGAAATCAGAACCTTACCATCCCAAACAGGGGTTTGAAAATCCTTCAAAACCTTACCATCCCATTGATCCCCTTCCTTTGCCACAGTCCACACAATGACTCTCCCATCCTGTGAAAGCCTAATCCACTGCCATCCCAAACTAGAAAGCCTGCAGGAAGGAGATAATCCATATATTCATAACTACCCTAATCCACCGCCACCGTTCTATACTACTTTTTACCAGCCAGTAATCTAGAAAATCTTCCTGAAGAAATCTATTATGTCTAAGAGTTGAAAGCTTAGCCATTGAGGGGATTGGCAACCAAAGTGTGCTGGTCTTTAAGTTTTCTTGTCCCCAATTGCTTGCGATCCAACCCAAATAAAGTTCGATGAAATTTAGTTATATTGACTCCTGGAAAAAAAAAAGAAAAAAAAAAGAAAAGAAAAGAAAAAGAAGTCTTTCTGTTATTTTTTACAATTTCAGTAGGGAATTTTAAAATGTGATCACTTGTAAGTCCAAAAATATGTTGGATTATAGTTACTAATTATTAATACACACTTACAGAGGAATTAGTCCCGTACATGTGCCAATAATTGGAAATCACTCTTAGAAATTGATGAGCTATGTGAGGCTTCTTGCTTTGATGATCTTATTGTGCTACAGCTTAAATAAATCAAAACTCTTGAATGACAGATTTGGATGAAGCTCCTTTGGCAGTCTTACAAATGAAAACTCATTTTACATTTCTTATTTTTTCTTTGAAAGGGAACAACATATAATAATATAATTTGTTTCCCAAATTTACTTCATTTCAATCTTCTCAGTTTAGCTGGCATCGTTTTTGCTTATTAATGATTCTCCAATTACATGCTCTTTTGTCTCTCTTGTTTTGTTATCTATTTTTCAAGATGAATTTATCTTATATCCTATTTTCATATCTCTATTTCCTTGTGCTTTTTGTCCAGGTGTTGAGTGTGGATTTAGATCTTTGGTTATGGTCTATTGGCATCCAACGCCCGTCTCTCCAACATCATCGGACTCTTTCTATATACTATTGAGTGAGGATTCTATGCTTTTGTAGCTTTCTAGCACACTATATACTAGATAAATTTGGCCATTGGATTCATTTTGTTGAACTTTGATCTTTCATGCAATTTATGCTCCTCTAGAATTGAACTCGGTCAAGATTAATATCACAAAAATGGGATAGAAAATCAATAGACAGAAATTTCGGGATAGAGAATCCATGATTGTTCTTTTCTTTTGCCAGAGCCTTGTTACTTCAAACTGGTATTTTGGTGTCTTGTTGAGTTGGAAGTGGAACTCTGGATGGTTGTGGCTGAATCCATGACTATTTTGTTAAATTTTTTTTCTCTTATTTGTTTATTTATTTTTTAAAATCTTAGATGGTGGTCTACATAGTTCTGTTTGTGAATTGGATTCTCTATGCTTGTTCATGAGTACCAAATCCATTTGCTCTTTGCGGCTGATAGTGTACTCCAAAAGTTTTTAGTTGTATTGGAAGAGTCTTTAGCCAAGTTCTGTGTTTATGAATCATTTGAAGCTTTTATGGTTCAATAATTGTTATGATGTATGATCATTTGACCTGTACTGTGTATTCAAGCTGAATTACCCATTTAGTATTTTATTTGATTGACGAGTTCAACTTCTTCCTCTTGCGGCAGGGAGTTATCTAAAGATCGGGAATTCAGTAGAGAAGTGAGCAGCAATGGCGATGTTTCTTTGTTGAAATCAAAATCAGTATGTTTTTTATTGTCTAAATTTATTTATTTTTCATTATCTGTATGTACTGCAGCAGGTACTCTTGGTGGTGGGTTACGATCAACAATTTGGTAGAACACCAATTTGGCCGGAAAAGATAATGGGCACCCACCAAGAGAAATGCTTAGAATTTCTCTTATACAGGATTTTTTTCTTACAAAGAATCGAAATCTTGTTTTTGATGCTGCTGTTTGAATTAAACAACCAAAAAATAATTTTAATTAAATTTGAAGTCATATTTTCTTCTTTTTTTTAATTTATTTATTTTTATTTATTTTCTGCCTTGATGCATCATCTAATTGCAATATATATATATATATATATATTATAGGAAAATAAATGAAATTCTGAATCTTTTTAATATACTCCAATGTTGACTTATTTTCAAGTAATGTCACTTTTACATTCATTTTCTGAAACTATCAGCAATGAAATGGGCTTTACATTTTTTTTATCATCTATTCAGCCTTTAATGTAATGTTATCCTTTTTCAAAACAATTTGACTAATTTTCTTGCGGATTTTAGGGATCTTGTGGATTTTAGGATGGCCATCAATCCTGGACCCCCCATCATGAGTAGAGAGGAATTTGAAACTCGGAAAGCTGATCTATGGAAGAAGCGTGCAACGGAATCTGTTGCTGCAAAGGTACTATCAATAGGCATCATTCCTTATTATCTATTAATAAGGAATCTTTAGTAATTGCTGCAATTTCTTCATTACATTACATACAAGTTAGTAAGATTTTATATTTTCAATAGTACACTATTTTTTTGTGAAACATTTGGAGTAGAACTAGAATAAGACACATGCAACATACTAGAAAATTTGTAGTGGTGGTCGGACCCAGTACTTCAGGGCTACTGGAAATTCAAGTTGAGCTACGTGTACTTAAAATTCGGCCCCCAAAATCAAGTTTGGGCCCAACTTTGACTCTGCTCAACTGGGCCTCAACGTTAGGGCGAAAAGTGTGAGCTGAAGAGGAAGGCTTTTAATTGACAGTCCAAGTATAATTTGACTCTGTTGAGTTTTCAGAAATTATTTCTGATTTTTTTTTCAAAAAATTACAAATTAATGAAAACTAAAAAAATTAGTTTTGAATTTTCTAAATTTATTTCATACCAAAAAGAGAATATATAGTGTAATTAATCCTAATTTTTATTTATTGAATTGTAATTATATGAGGTTGCAATGGAAACTCATCTATCATCTATTTTTCTCTCCTCCTTCCTTGGTGGGCTCTGTTTATAGATTTTATTTATTGAATTGTAATTATATGAGGTTTTACTTCTGATTTACCATCATAGTGACTACCTTTTGCTCTAGATAGATTTGTCATAGTTATAAATTTAGTGTGTTTGTTATTTAGAACATTTGATTATGATAACGTGTTTGGATTATGATAACCTTATTATGTTGATTCTAGGTGACTCACTTTCTTGTTGTGTTGATTCTTATTATAGCTCACTAATACTTCAAATACACTGAGATAACGTGTTTTTTCATTATTTGTAACTTATTTGATTATGAATGACTTGATTATTTAATGAGGTTATGTTGTGTTGATTCTTATTATTTGATTCTTCTTTTTGAATTTTGGGTTGCAGGGATGTCCAAAGGGTGTCACACCTAAGTACAGCTTGAAGCCTTTTGTGCCAAGCCTATCTGATATAAAGCTTGATATTGATGTTGAGAAAATGTTTTTTTAGATATTTTCTTTGAAGAAACTATTGTATTGTTGCTATTCTTCATGTGAACTGGTACTACTTTGATTTGAATTTGGAAACTTTTAGTTTTAATTTTTGTCAAATTTACTTTCTATATACTCATTATGGTTTGGGAATAGAGTGGGTTTGATATGTGGATGTCAATTTTTTTTTAATATGATTGGATGATATTTAATTTTGTGCATTTTAGCTACGAGATTAAATGATTACAAAATTTAACTTTGATTTTTAGTGACGAAAATATGTTGTAGAGAAAGTTATGTCTTTTAGCGACCAAATATCATAGTCGTTAAAAGTGTTATTATTTTATTTTTTGCGACCAAATTGGGACATTTTATGACGAAGTATTAGCGACCAAATGTTTAGTCTTGTAAAATCAAACATTTTGTGACAATATAAAATTGGTCACTAATTGTCATGTTTGGGGACATTTTCAAAAATTGGTCGCTAAAGACTTTTCTAGACGCACTTTTAGTGACTTTTTTAGTGACAAAATTAATTTTGTCACAAAAAACCATTTAGAGACTAAAATAATAGTTTTAGGGACCAAAATAATTGGTCGCCAAAAGTCTTATATGTTGTAGTGTCACCAATTGGGTGTTGTGTTAATAAATGATTGTGCATACATTTTGGTGTTAACATAGTTGGAATGATTTTACACACTGTGATGCTTTGGCACTCCCCATCCTTTATTGATATTGTTGTATTTGTATTTGTACTATACTTTTCATTAATAAAATTTCTTTTTTATTAATTAAAAAAAAGGTATGCTATTAAAAATAGATAATTTATTTTTTTAGAGACAAATATATTAAAATAAAAAGCTTATGATTATCGAATTGATGTAACTTTTTTTTATAAATAATATGCATGTAAAATGAACAGTTTGAATTATCAAAATGAAGTTGATGGTGAGCACATGGGATAATTAGTTATAATTATGAAGAATAAAAATCACAACTATCACAAAAAAGAAGAAAAAGAGTGTAATAGTGACAAAGTTGTTTGGGGAGTGACTTTTTGATTAAAATAGTCAAAAAAATTAAATCAAGTTATTACATTACTCTATCTATTTTTGATACTTTTTTTTTTTTTTATAAAAAATAAAAAAATCAACTAGAATAGATTAAGTAATCACGCAAGGAAAGGTTGTTTCTATAAGATTTTTAGGATCTATATATCAAGATTTAAAACATCATAATAATCTTATTAAACTAAACTTTAAAGATTTAAATATGTACCGTTTAATCTTGCCATCATCATGAGATATTGAGGAATAGTCTTCACAATTGGAAAACTCTAGTACTGGCTCTTCTCTCCCTTCTTCTAATCTTTACGTTGTCTTTTAATGAGACTGACAACTTTTTGATTCACACACACACACATATATAGATATATGTAAACCTTAGTAGGATAAGAGAGCTGATCAAGTCTAAATAAAACAATTATTGGACCCTTTCATTAAAAAACCCATATAACTTAAAATATGCCTTACACCTATATAGAGCATTGTAAAGCATGATGTATATTTTCTTATAAGAAATCATCTAGTGAATATTTTAAAACTCTACTTCTTTAAATAGTTAACATTTAATATAATTTCAATCTTTTTACACTATATTGAGATGTTAATATAAAGGGTTAAGAAGGCACTTTCTCGAGTATACCAATTTTTAAATTAGTTAGTCTTAAAGCTAACTCAATATCTTTTAATTGATTCATAATCAAAACTTTAATAGAGTAAATTTGATTATCATAAAAATATCTCCCTTCATTGATTTCAATTCAATATAATATCAATCAATTATATATGGACAACAATAATCTCATCACCACAATTAATATTATCATATATTTAAAATGTATCACTTTTAGACTGAATGTATAGATTGTATTTTAACATCTCCAATTTTTAATTATACATAAAGCAATTGTTATAATCTCACAAGAGTATGCTATGAATGAGCTTTAGCAATATTCTCAGATGCACCATAATATATCATTATATAAACATAGTTGGGCTGAATATTTAGGACACAATCAACATCTTTAAATTTCAATATAATCTTAATTAATTATACACGAACAATAATTATAATCTCACAATAATAGGTAGTAAATAAATTTTAACAATATTCTTAGATGTTGTAGAATGTATCACTGTATAAACACCTTTGGATTGGATATATAGGACACAATTACATCTTTAAACAAGTTAACTAGAAAGAATGATTTATCAAAAACTATCTCATTTAGGTAAATAATTTTTTCAAAATTAATAAAATTTTCCTTACTACCAACTCACACTACCTCTAAAATTAACACATACAAGTAACCCCTTTGGGTAGGTTTTGGGTGATATAATTTTAGAATTTTCCAAAATCTTTACTGGAAAATCACTTTAAATCTTAATAAGTTAACCATTTTAGCAGTATCACTCACATTGATAAAAAAAAGAAAATAGATAAAAAATAATAAATAAATAAATAAATAAATTCCCCAACTAGGACTACATCAAAAATAAATATTTATCCACCTTCAAAACTTTATTTGTGTATTAATAATAATACAATTTATAAATCATCATGCAATCTATAATGTTAATCCTTTGCATAAAATCACATTTATTCAGCATGATTTTATTTAAAATATTAAATGCAAATTTTAATATATAAATAGAAATTAGTTTATTGTCTTACATGAACATAAGATAATAATACCTTGACATTATATGCCTAGCCGCACCTGAACCGTCTAAATCCCTGTTTATAAGCAACATTAATTAGCACAATAAACCATCCCTACTGTGATTATTTACAAACATAAGTCCTTTTGTCGAGCATCAAAATAATATATATATATATATATATATAAATATAACAATAAATTATGTAAGATTCACGAATCAAAATATGATTAATATGACTTTAATCTTCATACGTTTTAATCCTAATATAATTAGCTCTGATATCACATGTAAGATTTTCAAGATCTATATATTAGGATTTAAAATATCATAATAATTTGATTAAACTAAAATTTAATACATTTAAATATGTAGGGCTTAATCTCGCCATCACTATGAGATACTGAGAATAGTCTTCACAATTAAAAAACCCTAGCACAGGCTCTTCTCCTCCTTCTCCTAATCTTTAAGTTGTTTTTCAATGGAACTAACAACTCTTTAATCCACATACACACTGTGTGTAAACCCTGATATGATAGGTGAGGGGACCGAATCCAAATAAAACAATTACTGAGTCCTCCTATTACAGAACCCAAATAATTTAAAACAGACTTTATACATCCGTACCACATATCCACATATAAAACAATAAATACATTAAGATGGACCATGATCCAAAACTTTATCAATCACAATAATAATATTGGATTCTTACCGATCAATCTATCTGAATCACTTTCAACTCATTTTTTCACAAAACCAAACAAAATATAATCAATAAAAGAGTAATTAAGAAAATTTCTTACAGTTGCTACTTTCTGCTCTCCAGCTCTAGCTATTTTTCCGTCGATTCAATAACATTCCTACGATTGAAGAAGCAATGAAGCGTGATGGTGTTAACTACATTGCTATAAAACCTCTTGGAGGCCTTAAAAGTTTTGCTGCTGTTTACTTCGGAGGATGACAAAAAGCTTTGCTCGGAGATGGCAACGGTCAGGTGTTGTGATTGATAAAAACAATATGATTTACAATTTGCGTTGAGTAATTGAAAATAAAAATGTTTTATAGTTTTAGTTTGTGAGTCCTAATAGTTTTAATGTGTATGTGAAATTGATAAAATCATTATTGAATTGAAAAACAGTAAAGAACATAGAGATCTGTCATTGGTGAAGAGTATAGCCACCTGAACTACGGAATAGTTTTTCAGCAAAATGGATTACAATCAGTCACGTTTTGATTTTTGAGTTGTCTCAACAAGTAAAGGCGGTTTGTTCCTCTTTCAAGTCACTTCGTCACCGGCAGTTACTGTTTCGGTATGATTTATTTTTTAATTTTTATAATTATTTTCAAAAGATATATAAAAAATATAGAGATGGTGAGACTCAAATAAGCTAATAATCTAATAAATTGTTTATTTTTTATGTATTAAAAAAAAAACTATACGCTTGGTTGTGCTTTTCCAAAAACACTTTTCAAAAAATTTTATATTTTTATTTTTCGTATTTTTTTTTGTTTTTACTAAATTTTTTTAATATTTTAAGCAATTTTTTTTTTTTACTTTTTAGACATACCTAATATAAATGTACCTAAAAAGTAAAAAATTTGTAAAAAAAACTTTTTAAAAATTTAATAAATACCAAAAATACAAAAAAAAAATACGAGAATTCAGTACATTTTTTGTATTTTTATGTATTTATTAAAATTTTAAAATATTTTTCATAAATTTTTTACTTTTTAGATACATCTAAGTAAAGTGCATCTAAAAAGGTAAAAAAAAATATTTAAAATTTTAAAAATATTCACTAAAAACAAAAAAATACAAAAACCAAAAAATTAAATTTTCAAAAAACTTAATCCAAAAAACTCAAATCAAACACACTGAATCAGTGTTGTTGGACTTTGCTTATTTGGTGTGTACTTTTTTTGGCTTATTTTGGTTTCAACAATGGTAGGTGGCCCGAATTTTCTTAGCTCGAATGTGTCAAAACGACATTATTTTGACACATTCGAGCCATTCGGACCACCAAACATTTTTGTTTTGGTTTCATTGATTTTTTTTTTTTTAAAAAAAAATCTTAAAAAAAACAGACACAACTTGATGAGATGAATCAAAAAAATTTAAAAATTCTAAAGAAATTTAAAAAAGGCAAACATAAATAAAATACAATAGAACTTTTGGCTTATTTTGTATTTCTTATTGGAATTTATCAGTTTTTTTTTTTAACTTTTTAAATTCGACTACATGAGACAAACCAGAAAAGCAAAAAAATTTAACATAATTTTAAAAAAAATTCACTAAAAATTGAAAAAAAAAGAAAAAGAATAGGATAAAAGGATAAGACCTTTATCATAAGTGTTCTAGCCTTGTTTGATTGGCTGGATATAAATGAAGGATATAATGTACATTGGGATTTATTAGCGTATGCAATGAATAGGATATATCACTACAAGAAATGTCACTTTTGGCTATCAAAATATTGATCGCCAAAAGTTAGAAATTTGGTCGCTGAAACGATTTAGCGACTAAAAGGTTTTGTCGCCAAGTTCGTCGCCTATACCCTGTTGGCGATAGTATTTGCGACTAAACTTTGTTTGGTCACTGAAAGTGTAACATTTGCCTACTAAACTTTTTTTGGTCGGCAAATGTTAGCTTTTCTCCACTAAAACCAGTAGTCGCTGAATGTGACTTTTGGCTACTAATATTCGTGTGGTTGGGGAAGGTGTTACTTTTTGCTACGAAAGAATTAGTCACTGAAAGTTAACATTTGACTGCGAATCCGTATTTAGTCGGCAAACGTGACATTTCGGCCACTAATTTTTTAGTCACTAAAAGTTCTACATGAAAATTTTAACCAACTATTAGAGACTAAATATTTTGGTCATCAATAGAATACATTACTTTTTGCCACCAAATGTTTTAATCGCCAAATGATACCCTTTTTTTTCCGTGACTAAAAAATTTAGTTGCCAATAGTTTCTTTCTCTCATTCTCAATTGTTTTAGCTACTAACTATTTAGTCACAAAATTTTTTTTTGTTAGTTTTTGCTACTAAATTATTAGTCGCCAAAACATTTGATTACGTATTTGGCTACCAAAATATTTGGTGGCCAAATACTTTTTGTTTTGTTTTGTTTTTTTTTTTTCAAAAAAATTCTAAACAACATGTATCCATTTTTTGTACAACCTGTATCCTGTATAACCAATATAATCCATCGACGCTAAATATATTATTAACCATTCAAGCATTCAACAATGTGCACACATTTTAGTTCCAACCATCCAAAACATTAATATTGAACGTTAAACCAGAGGTTCGGGATTTGTTTTGCATTTTCGCCCCCCGACCGCCTTTTTCCGATTAAATTTATGACATTTTCAACTCTAACCCTCACAAACGAAGCACAATAATTCATATATAATATTTATAAAAAAAAATTCAAGAAAATAAATCACAAAAGGCACATTCGACTTCAATCTGATCACATTCAGATATAAAACATGAAGAACAAAGGTAGTATTGGGGCATACACAATGTATTTATATATAAATAAGGACAAATTTGTCACCACTCAATCGATTACTCTATGCTATTAGTTAAAAAATAAGTACTAATAAGTACAAGATGTCGTCATGGCATCACTATAAGCTCCCATTGTTCGAGTCCTTCCATAAAACCCTTCGATTGGAAGGGGCCAACTACTCCCACTCGCCCATCCCCTTCGTCTACTACTGCTGGCACCTGTAGAACCATTGCATGAATGTGAAATCAAGTGCATGTGTAATAAAAATATTTCTACATTGCATGAATGTGAAATCAAGTGCATGTGTAATAAAAATATAGAAATACATATTCATAGTGTCCTCGATCCAATTACACAATGTAAAATTACTGCACAGGAAAAAAATAAAAGACGTGTTTACCTGCAGTACCATGGAAGTTGAACCCATATCCCAACTAGGCAAATGCCTTTTTCCATTGCCTTTCCAAGATTGTTCAAAACCAGCAAGTTCGTCTGAGACAACACCACAATATGAGTTCTGTTTTACACAACAATATAACGTAAGGAATGCAAGTTGTCACAATTGATAGCAGGAACAAACCTTCATTCAAATTATGCAAGGCCTGCATTGTATCCACCTTACCATCAGAATTAAGCTTCCTTGCAACTGAATGGCCCTACATAAGTAACAAAACAACAAAACCAACTCAATCTTAATCTCCATCCAAAGATCAATCAGCGGAACATGCTACTAAAGTTTGTAATCACATTGAACTCACAAAGCATGAAGTAACTATGAAATATTCGTAAGAAATAAAATTAAGCATATATCAAACATCAACCAATTAATCCTGTAACCTAAGTAACCATATGATCCAAATTCTTTAGAGTTTTCTGGGTGGAGCAAGCAGACAACAGCGTGCATCAGCCAGAATGTAACCAACACGCACAACAAAAAACTGCCACTATAAACAACTAGGCACGTTCTTGATCATAACAACAAGCAAGGACTTATATGGAGCAATCGTATCCTAAACACAAACATGCAGGCACCAATATGTTTCTGAAATTCTGACAAACTCAACCAACTAATTCTGACAAACTCAACCAACTAATTTTCTGAAATTCTTTATCATAGTCTAACATTGGAAAAGGTTCTTTACTTTTTTCATTTTTAAGAATGTTTTTGGTGGGTAACAGTGTAAAACTTTCACAACTCAATTCCAACAATGGTTAGGTAAACTAGAAAGTCCATAGTAGCATGACATGATGACATACAAATCTATGGCTTAAATTTTCCAACGAACATTCTCATTTTCTGACATATCATGTTTCATTGTGGCAATACTAACTCATTATCTCTGAGAATTTGACATACTATTTACTAAAATTAATTATAAATATATCAAAGTCAAAGCAAAGAGTCTTTGCTGCATAATTCTATGGTTGGGGAAGCATTATTTAAATTAAAATAACCCATTGTAGTTTATAGACTACAGGAACACTGAATTTCAAGACCAGTACATAAAAGACCAGAGGTAAACTTTTGGACTATTAACTCGGTTTTGGGTAGTAGAACTCAACTTAAAAAGTTAGCTTTTGCGGTGAGGGTGCCCTCACAATTTTATACTATACGTTACTTTATATTTGTACACAAGTAATTCACACCCTTCCTCATGTGCAGTGTGCTCACTCTGTAGCACCTGCCCCATTAAAAGAATGAGTTAGAACCGTTGGTCCCTTCACAGCCAGGAAATCTCCTTCATGCATCTCTCTGAAATGGTGTGACATCCTTCCCTTTGGATACATCTATTGAAACCAAAACCAAAATCAAAACCAACATCATAAAGCCCGACCTCTGTGAGAACAAATTAAAATGTCTCAAAAACCATGGGAGAGAGTTTTCAAATACAAATTAATGTGTACCTTTACAACAAGTTCAAAGTAATCGAGATCTGAATCTAAAGTAATTGGGGTATATGGTCTGATAACTGCTTCACCTTCGCTGTCGTTTCCTCTGCCCAACATTTTTAACTGCAGAAGCTCAATCCAAGGCATGCAAAGATGCTAACTCACACAGTCACACCTCATGTTTCAAAATATTATATTATCCTTCAAGGCATGTGGCAGTTAGTTTGTGCCTTGGATTGATAAGAGTTTAATTCAACAACCTTTTGAAAGGTGCTGGAGAACACTAGCCTTCATTAATAAAAGGATTAAAATTCCTTTAACAGAAAGATTGATTCAAATTCCCTCATTATTAAACAGCCTTTTCAAAGGTACTTAATTGATTTCTGTGATACAATTCAAATTCCAATGGCAAGATATGTAGTAATTTCCGGAAATACACAAATGGAAAATACTAAATACCTATAACAAAAAGATGGAATGGCTTCTTACACATTATGAAAAAACTAAACAGAGGAAGAAAAATATAGATGATAGGAAACAGAAAGAAAAAGGTGTGCATTAGATTGCTAGATTTAATTGTTTAATTCATTACTAAAAGCACACTAATGAATTGTAATTTTATTTGTTTCAATTCTCTTACTAAAAGAATGATAGAACAATTTGTATCATGAAGGAGCAAAATATTACTAGCTAGAGACAGGAATGGGCCTGCTATTGCATCAGTTGCAGAGGTGGCAAAACACCAAGCAACCTCCATGTTTGGTTCCTTAAAGTGAACATCATCAAATGTCTTACTTATTCAAATTCCAGCATGCTGCCTTCATTATACTTGGTGCATTTAAAAACCAAAGCCTCAAGTTGGTAAGAGTCAATACCAACACCAACAGATCAATATGTTTGTATAATATTAGTCAGGTATCAAAATCACATAGTATATCATTACCAAATCATAGTATATCATCACAAATTTGGTATATCATTAAAATTTTCAAGATTTCTCTCACAAATTTCCATGATATAAGTAAAAAATGCATATAAACATTAACTATTCCTGATCATTACTCCACCATTTCAACACAAGCAAATCATCGAACACCTTGCAAGCAGAAAATTGAGGGGCTTATATTCAAACATTTCATAGGCCTATATGTATATAAATATTACAGAAGAGGGTAAGGAGTTGAAGACAAACACAGAGTAGTTGATGGCGAAAGGCGATTCATGGACAGGTATCGGCGATTCACGGACACGTTCGACACCGGACTTGAGCCTAGTGAGAGTGGCCTTCTTGTGGGCGATGATGAAAGGGGCATCCGACCTCGCCAGTGTCAAGAACAGAGCTGCTATCAGAACAAAACTGCAAATGAAAGAAGAAAACCCTAGCGACTGAAATTAGGAGAAGAGAGACTGAAAGATAGAGAGAGGGCAAAATAGAGAGAGGACATACCTGGGGCAATGCTCGAATGGTGGATTGACGGTGGTGCTCGTGTGCGATGGCAGTGATGCTCCCGTACCCGACAACGATAGAGACAAAGGCGAGAGAGAGAGCTAGAGGAGGGCAGAGGCGTGAGAGAGTGAGAAAGAGAGAGAGAGAGAGAGTCACAGAGTGAGAGACAGACAAACGTATTATTTTCTTTCCCAACCAAATTTTATAGTCGCTAATAATAAATAAAGACGTTTTGCCGACCAAATTTGTTAGTAGCCAACTAATTTTCCCTCTGAAATCTGAAGCCCAATTTTTAAATTTTTTAATTATAATTGACGACTAAAATTTAGTCGCTAAAAGTAAATTAATACCGACTAAATTATTTTTAGTAGCTAAAGATTATACATTTAGGGATCAAAATTTTTTTAGTCACCTATAGGGTAATTTTTTAGCGACTAAGTCATTTTTAGTCACCTATTGAGTAACTTTTTAGCTACTAATTGTATTTTAGTCGCCTATTGGGATATTTTTAGCGACTAACTGTTTTTTAGTCGCTAATTGGGTCATTTTTTAGCTACTAATTGTGTTTTAGTCGCCTATTGGGATATTTTTAGCGACTAATTGTTTTTTAGTCGCTAATTGGGTCATTTTTTAGCTACTAATTGTATTTTAGTAGCCAATTGGGCTATTTTTAGTGACTAACTATTTTTTAGTCGCTGATTGGGTCATTTTTTAGCTACTAATTATGTTTTAGTCACCAATAAGTAATATACGGCTACTAAAAATTTTAGTAGCTAAAATATGAAACATTGCCGACTAATTTAAATTTTAGTCGCCAAAGGGCTGACTTTTGGCGACTAAATTAGTTTTAGTAGCCAAATTTAGTCTCTAAAAGTGTAATTTCTTGTAGTGTATGGATTTGATAACATATCATATGCTCATGTTTGTTAAGTTTAGGATATAATACTGGATATTTCTTATCTATGTTCGTTTGACAAAAAGAACTATGAGATATAAGCAAGTAACATACATTAATGTCTATTTTGTCCCTATACCCATCAACAGGCAATATATATGTATGTCCATTATATCCAATCATTTACCAATATATATATGTGTATTAAATAAAAATAATCAATTAAGCATAACATAATAAAAAATTAAATAATAATATAATTTTGCTTAAAATATTTAAGAAAAATAAATTAGAATCAATTAAGTTTTAACATTTTGAAAATTATTTTTCTAAATTTAATTGTGTATTCTAAATTCTTACAAATAAAAAATACATATCATAGTTTAAACGACAAATTTAAAAAAATAAAATAAAATAGATATCATAGGTTATTTGGCCCACTTATTTATTTAATTCTTAAACTGATAAACATTTTTTGAATTAGAACTTTGAAAATTCAAAACCTTTTAAATTAGGATAATTATAAATATATTTTTTATATTTAAAATTTAAAAAATTAAATTAAAACTCCGTATCTCAAAAAGGAAATAATGTTTTTGTTTCAATATATATATATTATTTATGTAAAAAATTCAGATATAAAATTTTTAAAATGAAATTCATGAATAAATTTTTTTTGGTCATATACAATCAGATTTCTCATATATACAATCAAATTTCTCATTGTAAAGTTCAGATATACACATAATCAGATTTCTATCGTAAAAGGGTAAAACTGTATTTTTAGTTCTTATCCCATCGGATGGGATATGATAGGGGGGAGTGGGTATTGTATATCCACCCATTTTGGGAATATACAATCCAATTATATATTATATCCTCCATATAAAAAAAAATTACAGACACAGGATATATGAGGCTCATAGTAAATAATCTACAATCCAGCCTTCTATATTAAGGACATAAAGTCAGATATGTTGGATATCTATCACCTCATGTGAGGGTGATCTTTTCTCCATGTGTTCCATGTGAAGCCAACGCATAAGACAACCTGGCCATGTGCAAGGCCAGCCTCTCCACCTCTATCTTAATGTGTATAAATGGAGAGGGTGAGAGGAGAGTTAATTGGGAGAGAGCAAACAAGAGTGAGTGAGAGATGTGAGGCGGAGAGATTGTCTCTCTCGGTGTGAGCGAGGGAGACGGGTGAGTGGGTGAGTGAGGAGAGTGTGAGCTCCTCCTCTATTGTAATCTTTTTGTAATCTCTCCATTGTTATAGTAATAATTGGCTACTCTCCCGTGGACGTAGGCATTAAGGCCGAACCACGTTAAATATGGTGTCTCCTTGATTGTGGGTGTGTTTTTCTGCTTGGTATAATTTCTGGAAGGTCTTGGCCAGGATCCCCAATCCCCAACAAGTGGCATCAAAGACTCGTCGGTCGTTTTCGGAACAAAAATAGTGTGTTGTTCGAAACTGCCCAGAAATCAAGTTGCTCGAAATCAGGTTTTGAGCATACCAGGACCAAGGACTCGACGAGAGGAGTTCAAAAATGCAAAGCAAAACCCCAGAGGACATCGGACGTGCCCTCACGCGCCTTCTGAAGATGGAGCTTGAGTTCCAGTCTCAGCATGCGCCACCACGCGCCGTGTACTCAGTCGGCGCGTTTGTCTTGTCGCGTGCACGTGCCACACGTGCGGCAGAGGAAGAAGACGAGACGCGTGGCACTACGTCGTTGCCACGTCATGGACACGTGGCACGACGTCAGCCAAGGACAGCCACGTATCTGCCACATCATCAGACCAGTCAGCGCCACGTCATCTGACATATCAGCATAGTGAAAAGTGATCCAATACAACGCAGCTAAGGTGCAGCCGCAGATTTGAGGCGTCCAAAATATTTTGGCTTGATCTAAGTCATCCGGAGTCCATTTCTGACGATCTAATAGTGTTTTCCAACTGTTTGAAGTATTCCGGACACATTCGTATGGTCGGATTTTGGAATCAGAATTTTTGTAAAAAGAAAGAAGATTAAAGTGGTAGATGGCGTCAGGTGCAATGGACGGAATATTCTGTTGGAACACGAAATATTTCCTAAACTTCTAAAAATTGCAATTTGGCTCAGAATTTTCAAAAAATTATGGTGTGGCCCAACTTTTGCAGATGTTTTTGTAATAACTCTGACCTCCGATTAATGTTAAACCATGATTAATTATGCCTAACAGTAATTTAGAAGGAATCCAGAATTAAATTGCATATGTATTGCATTATCTTAGTGTTTTTATTTGTTTGCCATAAAATGATCTGTTCATGTTTTATGTTTTAAACTGCAAATTGAAGGCTTTATCGGCGGCCGAATCCGAAACTGATTAGTGTTTTGTGTTAATTAGAATTAATGTGATTTTATGATAAATTTAGTTGAAATTTGATTTGGTATGATTAAATTGGATTAAATAAGCTAAATTACATTAGTTAGACTTATCTACCATTTTGCCATTAGTGGGCCACTTCATGAAACATTTGGAGACTTGATCTATCATCCATTTCTTGACCAAAACCGTGGGTGAGAGAGCTAGAGATAAGAGAAACTTTGGTTTCAACAAAATTCCTTGGAGAATTGGAAGAATTGAAGAGTAGTTTGCAAATTTGAGCTCCTAGACTTGGAATTCAAGACTTAAGGTAGGAGATTTCCTTTTCAATTGTGAATTTAAGATTAATTCTTGCATGGTTCATGGAAGATTAGAGTTTAAAGTCTAGAATTGGTTTTAAGAGTTGGATTTGAGAGTGAATTCATGCATGCATGCACATATTCTTGGATTTTGGAGTTGTTCTTCATGAATTTCCACATGCATGTCCACATTTTTGTTATAGTCCATGGATTCATCCTATTCTTGAGCTTAATCTTGTTTTGGAGCATTAGAAGTCATGAGAATTCATGTATGTTACATTTAAGTTATGTTCTTGATATTTTATTTGAAATTGTGTTTAATTGACTCACCTTTGGGCTTTGATTTTATAAATTGATCTTTGAAACATCTTATACTATGAGTTTACAAGTGTTTTCCAAAAAATGAGCCCAAGAGGTCAAGTTTTGGGGTGTTGAATGCTTGATTTGAGCTTGGGAGGCAAATCTAGAAATTTCAGAATTTGGCTTCCTTGCTCGAGTGAAGGATTCCACACTCGAGCGACCATCGTTTGGTCAAAGATTCGCTCGAGCGAAAGAATGGTGGCTCGAGCGTAAATTGCAAGCTCTCGAGTTTTTGGTGCATGCAGACGCACGCTCGAGTGACGAGACCTACGCTCGAGCGAAGAGTTGTGTCTCACGCTCGAGTAAGCATCGAGCAGGCGTCGAGCGTAAAATTTCAACAACCAGTACTTTTGCATTTTTACAGACCGCTCGAGCGAAGGAGTCTACGCTTGAGCGACCCCTCTGTTTTGACAAGCTCGCTCGAGCGAGACCCCTGTTTTCAGCAAGTTTTGAAAAATATTTTCCAAGGCATCTTTGCATCCTCATTCTATCCTAGGTATTCCTAGACCATGTTTAAGGCTCTATAGTGAGGAATTAAGGTTAGAAACACACTAAGAACCAACGACGTAAGTTTTGTGCAATTAGAATGTGTGTTTCAAGTGTGTGTCCGTTATGTGTTATGTAGGTCACGTGCCGCATATCGTGTGATCAATCTGCTCCGTCTGTCTGTTTTAAGGCCAACTGTGAGTAATAATTTAGTAAAGCTATGTTCAAACTGTATCTACTTTCTGTGTGATAAAACAAGATCTGTTTTCCGAAGTGATATGTTCTGTACAATGAATGATTGTTCAATTTCTGATATGTATTCGTGACATCCTTAGCATCATGGGATATCTGTTAGCTGTTACCCGGTATCAGAGGTTCCTTTATGGAACTTATTTCTGTCTACACTCTGTTACCCGTACCGAAGACCCTGTCACGGGGGCTCAGCTTCTGTTCTGTTCTATTACCCGAATCCGGAGGTTCCTTTATGGAACTGGTTATTCGTAACCTCACGTGTATACGTTCTGTTATGTTCTGTTCTGTTAGTGCTAATGGATGTATCATGTAAACTTAATCATGACTTATGCTTTCTGTCTGTATATGATCTGGACAAATGATGAATTTGAAATAAATCTGAATTATGATTTCTGAATCTGTACAAACTCATTCATTGAAACCTTTTACTCTATTATTATTCACTGGGCTTTCGCTCACAGTTTATATTATGTATGTAGATGAGCCAGCACATGACCAGGGCCAGAGTTGACGGCCTTCTATTTTATTTTTGTCAGCCAACTGTTGTGTCTCTCGAGGAGGGTCCGAACGAAGCCTAAAGCCATGGTTGTTTCTTTTGTGTTCATGCTAGTCTTGTAAAGTTAGGTCTTGGGATGTACATTCTGTAAATACCTTGTAAATATTGTGTATCTGGACTGGCATGTTTATGTATATATAAATAAGTCTTGAAATGTTCTGTCCCATGTACGTTATCACAGCTCATTGGACCTTCTCTATTTTGCATTATTGCTTCCGCAGCCCCTTATTATTTGCTAATCTGTTTAGAGGCCTTTGGTAATCTACGAATTACTGGCCGGTTACGGTGCTAAACCTACAGGGGCGGGTTTGGGTCGTGACAGTTTTTCAGTGAGGTCCCCAAAAATGCAGCGAAGGTTGGTCCTAGCTAAATGGACCGTTCCGGACACAACCGCGAGGTCAGAATAACGAAATTCTTAACGATTTTTAAAGATTGTCAAAACATGGGAGTTTATCATTTTCAATAGTCGAAGGACGGTTGCCAGATATTGTGGAACGTTACGGATTCACTGAAGAGGTTAGAATGGACAGATTCTGACCAAATTGAACAACCAGATACAGATTGAGATAGATCATTAAAGACCAAAAGAGATCATGCTTGATCAAATGGCAAATCGAAGGAGATCAGGCTTGGTCAGGAGCGCGATAAGAGGATTGTAGAAATGATTATCTCTGAAGTTCATCGGAAGATCTGGTTCGATCAGAGGAGAAGACCATTCGTCGACGGGTGGATGATTTGGCAACCAGTTCAGTCTTAGGGAAATGCTATGGCTGTTGGAACTACTGTATACGAGTATGTACTGGTGGTATGTGGACGTGTAGAATAATAGTTGCAGAGAAGAATATTAAGCACAAGCATAGAGGTACAAAAGCACAAGTGGGCACGCAAGAGTGCCGTACAAGGTACAGATGTACAGTGCAGAGAAGACGCGGGTAGAGTGTGCAGCAGCAGGTTGTTGAAAGTTCATAGGAACTTCCAGACAGAGAAATTGAGACGGATAAAACGCAAGAGTGCGCGCCAAAAAGTGATAAGTCTCCTTTCTCTATGGTGGTTTCTTTAGTTCCATGGCAACGGAGGATAGAGTTGATGCGGATCTCTCAGGCGAGCTCGACGCAGGGAGACCAGAAGCCATGGGTGCGAGCACTATGCAAGGAATTGCATAGCTGACAATGCTATAACAGATAGAGCTACTGTCAACCATCAATCTACTGGACATCAAATTAGAGATTTCAAAGGCACAAACGACGAGCGTATGGAAACGCTAGGAGGTTGTTCAGAAGTGCAAAGGTCAAAGGCTGATAGTTTAGAGAAAGAGCTTCGAGCAAAGAAAACTGAGGACGTTGATGGGATAAACGACGAGTTTTCTATTGCTCCAATGACTGGTCCTACGAGGTAATGCATGATAGTCAAGGGCATCCTAGCAGGGGGTGCAGGACATCCAATCAGGGGGTCTCAGATATCTTGGTTACGCAAGTTCAAACATAGCAAGTGAAGACATTCGAGACAGGAAGTGTGGAAGAGATCTGCGGGAGATAGGAGCAGAGGCTTTCTCCAAATCAGAGAGTGGTGTGAGTTGAGTTGAGGATATAGGATTCCCTCCTCCTCTTGTATCTCTGGTGTATTATCTCTAGCTTCAGGGGATGCAGGCATCTCAGTGAAGAGATGGGAACTATGTTGAATTCTGGGCGTGACAAGATTAGCAGCAATGTGTGTTATGGATCACCTCACATGGGTTGAAGGGGTGATTTGTTGGATATCTATCACCCCATGTAAGGGTGATCTCTTCTCCATGTGCTCCATGTGAAGCCAACGCACAAGACAAGCTGGCCATGTGCAAGGCCAGCCTCTCCACCTCCATCTTATTGTGTATAAATGGAGAGGGTGATAGAAGAGTTAATTGAGAGAGAGCAAACAAGAGTGAGTGAGAGATGTGAGGCGGAGAGACCGTCTCTCTCGGTGTGAGCAAGGGAGACGGGTGAGTGGGTGAGTGAGGAGAGTGTGAGCTCCTCCTCTATTGTAATCTTTCTGTAATCTCTCAATTATTATAGTGATAACCGGCTACTCTCCAGTGGACGTAGGCATTGAGGCCGAATCACGTTAAATATGGTGTCTTCTTGATTGCGGGTGTGTTTTTCTGCTTGGAATAATTTTTGGAAGGTCTTGGGCAGGATCCCCGATCCCCAACAAGATAGATCCTGTAGGATTAGGGATCCTCTGTGACTAAAGTCACAATAGCCTGTTATGCCACAGTGTGGGCTTTTCCTAAGTTTTTTTTCCGTTAATTTGAATTATTTGTATTGTACAGTTTGTCAAAGTATATCATTTATATAAAAAAATTAAGTTAATTAAAATTTTTTAATCCTATAATCATTTTCTAATTATTTTAAATAAATTATTAAGATCATGCTAATTTTTTATTTCTTAAAAAATAAATATATTTTGTTGCAAAATTATAAATGTTTGATCAATTTAATTTTTTTCATAATTTACTCAATAAACTTTAAAATATAAACATTCAAATTATGGAAAAAGATTGGAAAAATTACTTGTAGATGGGTATTGAAAAAAAAAATTACAAATACATGAATGATAAGATACAAATAAAAATTATAGAGACATAACTCTCACTGACACTCTTCCCTATATTGATAAAAAAAAATTTCTTAAATCCCTCAAAAAGATTCCAAAAAAGCACTGACTGAGACACGACAACAACATAAGGATTCTTCGGTCCTATAAAGAAAAAAAAAATTCAAAACGATGTAGTTTTAGAGGACGGTAGGGAGACGCGACAGGAAAGTCCATTGCGGCCGAGGATCCCGACTTGGTGTTGTGTGCTACAATGATTGGTGACTCAGAAATTTGTATCTCAAATGCATCTACGTAATGTTAAAAAAAATAAATAAAAAATAACATAAATAATATATTTTTTTAATTTAGGAGTTCTAAAAGAATATTAATAATGTAAAAAATTAAAAAAAATTAAAATCAAAATATTACATCACATCACATAAAATTTAGAAACCAATTAAAATTAGTAAAACTGTTAATTTAAAACCCCCAATTTTTTCTCAATAAATAAATAATGCATCTACGTCAATTCCTCGTCGTTAGACCAACATTGGTCCTATTGCCGTACTTCAAAATCTTTTATAAGAGGCCATCCAAAAGCACGGAGACTTATCAGCTCTTTGTAGTTTAGAGACTCTTAGAGAGAGTGTTTTGTTGTATACAAAGAGTAACAAATATGGAAAATGGTAAACACCCTTCGCCTCTCCAACTCCAACTCCAACTCCAACTCCAACTCCAACTCCAACAACAACAACTACCCCAACCACCGCATCAAGCGCATCTGTGGAAGGTGGTGGTGGTGGCCTCAATAGGAGCCAGGGTTCAGTTCAGTTGGACTTTGCAATTCTCTCTCCTCACACCATACGTCCAGCTTCTAGGCATCCCACACAAATGGGCATCCTACATATGGCTCTGCGGCCCCATCTCCGGCCTTGTGGTGCAACCTCTCGCCGGCTTCTACAGCGACTGCTGCTCCTCCAAATTTGGCTGCCGCCACCCATTCATTGCAGCTACCACCGCTCTCGTCACGCTCTCCGTCATCCTCATCGGCTTCGTCGCCGACCTCGGCCACCTCTCTGGTGACCGCCTTGATTCCGGGGCCGCCAAGCCCCGTGCCATCACCATCTTTGTGGTTGGATTCTAGATCCTGGACGTCGGCAACAACCTCCTCATGGACCCTTGTCGTGCCTTCCTTGCCGACCTCTCCGACGGCGACCAGCGCAAAACTCGAAAAGCCAGCGCATTCTTCGCCTTTTTCACCGTCGTTGGCCAGGTCCTCGGTTACGCCGCCGGATCGTACTCGAAGCCCTACCGCCTCCTCCTCTTCACCTCAACACAGGCCTGTAATGTGTACTGTGCTATACGGGAAAGAAATAAACCTTCTCGTATAATCCTGTTGATCAAGTCTACACTCCTCCGTACGACGTCGCTTTACTCCCTGAAAACACAAACGTGAGCTAGCCGGCGGGTGTGTGCCGGATACCTCTCCGATGCCTAAGTTAGCAAAATAGACAAATAGACAAAATCTCTGTGTATTCAAGAATCAAAGTTGTGTTACCTCTCCATAGGTGATGTTATGAGCTTTTATAGGTTCCGTGTGACACAATCCTAGTAGGATTCTTACTCCTCCATGTAGAGTCTTCCTAGGAATCACATTCTTGAAAGATAATGCTTATCCCTTAACACCCCCCTCACTGCTTAAACCAAGTGAGATGGTTTTTCCACGGTTGGATGTCAATACGACCGCGATAACATGGCTACGCTAAAGCCGCAGACTAGACCGAGCTCCAACTAGGTAGGTTCTTCCTTTCACTGCGCGTGTACCTCGACTGACATTCCAACTGGGTTGTCTGAAACCGTGCTATCCACAATGAGCTTGGACCGAGCTAACCAATAGCAAGGTTCTAAGGAAAGCTCAACATACTTCGGCCCTAACATAGTACGACCGAGCTAACTATTACCGCGCCAACCATGGCCACCGAGCTAACCACCAAGCTCCTTCGGACCGGACTAACCACAAGGCCCTTTTACTCGGCCCTTCTCACCGTGGCCCACAGAATGGCCCATTACCTAGTTCGGCTCAATTTATATATAAATTACCCACTCAATTGCCCCTTAATTCCATCTGCGTAGCATGATAGGGATTACCTGCTACCTGCCGAGCTAAGAAAATCTTCAGCCTTCCAACCGAGCTAAACCCATACCGTGCTATCAATTAGTCTGTTCAAAATGCCTTTTCAGCCGCTGTTACTGAATCGGTTTATATTCCCTGGACATGTGGCAAAATCTTATTGGTTCATCATAGCTGTCACGCCGCCCTCGTACCTCGTGAATTTTGAATAGTCCCGCCTTTTTTCCTTCAATTTTTACAAAACAAATCTTTATACTAAAAACCGTTTCACTTGCACTTTTTCATCTTCTCTTTTTCTTGCTCGAACCTCCATTGCTGCCACTCTTGCACCTGCGAAGCTTGCATTTTTGACATCTCCTTCGCAGTTTCAGAACCACATCCTTCCTTCTTCAATCTGTAAGTAACTTAATCCCTTTTTGCTTTCTGTTTGAATAGTTTACATGTACTATATGTGCTTTCCCACAACACTTTTTTTAAAATAATTTTTCTCTAAAACGAGTAAGAACAACTTGAATGATACCCACCACTTGAATGATACCCACCACTACTGATTTTGTGAGAAAACTGAACTGTGACGTCTTAGATTTGAAATCATACTCCAACCGGACTAGGAAGTAGTTTGTAACAGGTGCATACCTTAGCAAAACTGAACAACCGAGCTAAGATTTCATGAACACTTGCTGTTTCAAGTAGGTCTAAGAACCTTTTGCTTTACTTAGCCGAGCTAGCGAATTAGATTAGGTTTGCACAATGCCGCACTAGAAAGCCTCAACCATCGACCAAGCCTAATATTAGGAAACCCGCTCCCTTAGTCCAAACCGAACTAAGATTGCTGCCCCAATGGCTCGACCGAGCTAAAGCCCTTTGCTTAAACCAAGCTAAGTCCATGTAACCGAGCTAGGACTTTATTTATCTTGCCTATATTTCTTGTAGCACGGTTCCACGATCTGTGCTTAATACCGTTCTTTTTTACTTTGCAAACTCTGACTAGGTTGGCCAGGCACTCCTCTGATTGCTCAACCGAGCTACTAGGCGCCTTTTCTTGACCGAGCTAATCCTTCAGCTAATTTATTGATAATTTAACAATCAATGGGTAAATATAGGTTTTTAGTAAACTCACCAGAGGCCATAGCCGAATTCCGTAAGGACTACCAAATTTCGGATGATGTCCACCTTTCACTAGCCGAACTAGACACCATTCCCCGGGGAAAACAAGGCTTTGTCCCTTTTAATGTTATTTCCATCGTAGAGTGTGGTCTGCGATTCCCTGTACAACCCCTTCTTTATGAATTTCTTAGACAAACCAAGCTCTGCCCTACCCAATTTTCCACCAATTCTTATCGTATAATAAACGGCATTGCCGAGCTAAACCGCCGGGTTGGCCTTAATCTCGGTCTAGCCGAGCTCTTCCATCAATACTCCATAAGATCGGCCGAAGATGGCTGGGTTTACTATTTAAGAATAAGGCGCCGGCGTGAAAAAATAATAAAGGATACCCCGGATAAAAATGTGAATGATGATGATTTCTTCTGGGTATCTGAGAACTTTAAGGACCATCAAGCCCAGATTCCTGGTCACAGAATAAATTGGGACAAGGGTGTAGCAGGTAGGGTTACCTCGGCTTTATTGCATGCTTTTCTTTACCTTGGTTTTCACTTTATGAACCGAATTAACTGTTGTCTTCCTTCATACAGATTTGAACTTTCTTAAGTCCCAATACAGCTACCCCAACTTGAATGTTCTTAGAGTCGCACTCCGCTATCCAAACAGAGGCTGGGCCGAGCTACTGAATTTCGAACTGACCTACCGATATAGCGGCCACAGGAAGACTAGAGTGACCGATTTCCTCCTTGAACCTTCGCCAGAGCCAGATCCATCCTTGCCCCAAATCAATCTCATCCCACTAACTGCCGAACAAGAAATGGCCAAGAAAAGAGCAGTGAGGGCCCTTCTAACCGAAACAAACCAGGCTGAGATACCACCAACAAGTCAACCACAAGAGACCGTGGTGGCCTTACTAACCGCTCAGCCCTCATCATCTCGTCTAAGCAAGTGTGCTCGGACTTCCACAACCGAGCCACGCCTTGTTGATGAAGAAGATACCATCCCTCCACCAAGCCCTTCACCGAGCCCACAACAGGAGCGCTCTGACCGAGCTAGCTCTTCTAAGTGGGCTCCAAAGATCACTTTTCAGAACAGTGCTATACGGGACACTGATTTAGTGGTTACTGAAAAGGACCACCTAATGGCATTCAATCTGGCCAAGAGCGTTTGCCTTCCACCTGACATGGAGCACCACGACCACCTAACCGAGCTAAAGGCCCTTCGCTCGTCCACAAAATCCATGGTGCTGGTAAGTAGCTCATTTGCTTGTCTTTCAAATTCTTACAACTTTCTGCTCGGTCGTACTTAAAAAGTTTCTTTCCATCCTTTTATAGGCCATACAGAAGAACCATATCGCTCACAAGCGAGTGTTGGAACTTCGGAAAACAACAAGGCAGGCTATGACAGAGGTAACTGAAAAAACTGCCGAGCTAGAAGAGGCCAGGAAGTAGATAGCCGAGCTACGAACCGAGAATGGTCGTCTGACCGGTCTTGTTAGCTCGGCTGAGGCGGACAAACAAAAGGCTACAGCCGTGATAAAAGAAAAATATTTGCATGAGCTGGCCAAGCTTGAAGGGAAAAAGAATGCCGAAATAACCAAACTTGAGAAGAAGCTGGAGGATGCGGAGAACCGCGGTTTCAAAGTGGCGAAGCCTTGTACATCAAGCAGTGCGAGACTGCGAAGGATCTGTTCTTCAAATGCGGGTGGAGGGGGGCTGTGGCGCAGCTCGGTCATGGACCTGAGACCGAGGTCTTCAATCTTCCTCCATATTTCATACCAAGCTCTATGACGGAGTATGCTGCTGCCATTCAGCAAAAATTTCTAGAGGATGAGGATGAGGCTCTAGAAGACAACACTTAGCCCGGTCGCCAGTCTACCTCCCCCACTCCAGAGGTCTCCATCCCACATTTGCCTACTGATGCGGTGCTTTCAATCGAGCCTAACCAAGGGGTGCTTGCCACAACCGAGCTACCCCTGGGTGAAGACCGGATTGTTCTTGATGCTGACTTAGATGATCTTTTTGCTTGATTCTGTACTTGTCTTCTTTTTGCTTTTGGAAAAAAAAAATGTAACCAGGCTGAGGCCCCTCCTTTGTACTTGATTTGAATCTTCAATGAAAGCTTCTTTTGTTTTTCAACTGTTATCTCAGTTTACATTCATGCATATGTTTTTCTTTCTAACTGTAGTCAGAATGAAGTATAGCAGTTTCCAGCCGAGATACTTATCTCGGTCTTAATCTAGATACCTCTTACCATGCCAGCCAACCTCTTTAGCCTAGGTCTTTACTTTGGCTGAAGATTTATAACAAGCCTCGCTCCTTACCTCGGTTGAAGAGTAACAAAAGTTGGTTTATTTAGCCAATCATTCTTTCAGCCTTGCTCTTTATCTCGGCCGAGGAGTAACAAAAGTTGGTTTATCCAGCCAATCATTCTTTCAGCCTTGCTCCTTACCTCGGCTGAGGAGTGCTAAGTGTTGATTTTTCCAGACAACCATTCTTCAGCCTTGATCCTCAGCTTGGTTGAAGAATAATAAGTGTTGGTTATTCTAGCCAACCTCTAAGTTGGTTATTCCTGCCAACTTAGAGTAAGGTGCTTGGTTATTCTGACCAAGCGTCCTGCAACCTAGATCCTTATCCTGGGCTTAGGAGGGGCGTTGGTTATTCCAGCCAACCTTTAAGTTGGTTATTCCTGCCAACTCAGAGTAAAGTGTTTGGTTATTCCGACCAAACGTCTTGTAGCCTGGGTCCTTATCCTGGACTTAGGAGGGGTGTTGGTTATTTCAGCCAACCTTTAAGTTGGTTATTCCTATCAACTCAAAGTAAAGTGTTTGCTTATTCCGACCAAACGTCTTGCAGCCTGGATCCTTATCATGGGCTTAGGAGGGGTGCAAAGTTGGTTATTCTGGCCAGCTATGCTTACAATGCCCCTAACTTACTAAAACAATCTTTTACAGAATGAAACAACTATGCTGAAAATGAGCTATTTGTTTTATTGAGAAAGAAAAAAAAATTATAAATACTTAGAGGAAAAGCTAAAAATAAAATAGTTTGAGATTGGCAGTGTTCCATGGCCTGGGAATGGCTTTGCTGTCCTCATCTTCCAAGTGGTATGCCCATTTTCTTGCTAATCCGACCACTTTGTAAGGTCCTTCCCAATTGGGCCCCAACTTGCCATCTCTGGGTATCACGGTGTTTCCCATTACTTTGCGCAGTACCCAATCTCCAATCTTGAATTGCCTTGGATGCACTGTCATGTTATACTTTATGGATAACTCTTGCTGGTATGAAGCAATATGAACCGGTGCTCTTTCTCTTTTTTCTTCTGCAAGGTCGAGCTCCAATGCTATGGCTTCTCTATTTAAGTCTGGATCAAAATTTTTGCTTCTGATGGTGGGGAGGCCAACTTCCAGTGGTATTACTGCTTCCATGCCATAGGCCAAGGAAAATGGTGTTTCGCTAGTTGATCGTCGTGGTGTGGTTCGGTAAGCCCATAAAACATGGGGGAGCTCCTCCGCCCACTTGCCTTTTGCTTTCTTTAATCTTTTCTTTAGTCCATCCAAGACGACTTTCTTTGATGCTTCCGCCTGGCCATTCGCTTGGGGGTATGCTGGTGTAGAATTGTAGAACTCTATCTTGTATTCTTCACAGAAGCCTCTGAAAATTTTACCGTCAAATTGAGTGCTGTTGTCAGATATCAGAGCTTTCGGTATGCCAAACCGAGTGATAAAATATTGCCAGACGAACTTCTTTACATCTTTCTCTTTTATTGATGCTAGTGCTTCTGCCTCCACCCACTTTGTGAAGTATCTGTTGCTGCGAGAAAGAACTTTTTGTTGCCGGGTGCCGTTGGAAGTGGTCCTACTATGTCCAAGCCCCACATTGCAAAGGGCCATGGACTAGTTAAAGGTAGAAGCTCTCTGGCTGGTTGATGTATTTGGTGTGCAAACTTCTGGCATTTCTCGCACTTCTTGACATACTTCTCAGAATCTACTTGCATGTATGGCCACCAATATCCTTGCGAAATGGCTCTGTAAGCTAATGATCTTCCTCCTTGGTGGCTTCCGCATACGCCTGCGTGTATCTCGAACAAGAACGCTTCAACTTTGCGGGGATAGACACACTTTAGGTAAGGTCCTGTGAAGGATTTCTTGTATAAGGCCATTGATGGGGAGAGCCAAAATCGCTGCGACTTTGCTCTTATTTTGTTGGCCTCTTTCTTCTCTTTCGGTAGGACGCTATCTTTTAAGAATGCTATGATGGGATCCATCCATGAAGGGCCTAGTTTGGCGCAACATACTTCTTCTACTTCAGGTTCTTCAATGCTTGGTCTTGGTAAGTAGTCAATCAGTAACGGATGTGGAACGGATGTATCTGCCATTGAAGCAAAGCCTACTAGTTCGTCCACCCTACTATTTTCTTCCCTGCCGATCTGCTCTATCTGTACTACTTCAAATTTCTTGATCTCTTTTCTGACTAACTCTTGGTACTTAGCCATCTTCTCGTCCTTTGCCTCGTAGTCACCTGAAATTTGGTTTACCACCAGCTGTGAGTCACTGTAAACCATTAGCTCGGTGCCTTTTATGTAGGATGCTAATTTTAAGTTCGCCAGAAGTGCTTCATATTTTGTTTCGTTGTTCGATGCTGGGAAGCCAAGGTTGACTGCTTGCTCCATCACTAGGCCATCTGGTGAGATGAGGACTATGCCTAGTCCTGCACCGTGCCTGTTGGACGCTCCATCCACGAAGAGCTTCCATATCTCTCCAACGAACAGTTTCCAGCAAGTGGAGGGATCGGATGATGCCTTGGGATCAAGAGTGTTGTTGGTGCTTTCTTTGAGGTCCATGCTTGCTGTTTGCCCCTCGCTATCTAATTGTACCAAGTCGTTATTTGTTGGTGAGTCTTGGTTTGGTATAGCGTGGTTTGCTTCTTCCTCCCTTACTTTACTCTGGTCTGCCTTAGGGTCTAACTGGGTATCCTGCACCAAGGGTTGCGCTATTCCGGCGTCAACTTCTGTAACAACCCTCGTACTGTTTACTGATTTATGACCGATTGATTACCGTTAATCACCGATTACTGTTAAACGAAGCTGATAATGACTGATAACTAACTGATAATCGAACTGAATGAAATACTGAACCGACTGACTGAAGTTGAAACTGAATTGACTGAGTATATGTTAGTTAATTGCATTCTATCTGTTTGATTGTCTGATTATCTGTTCATGTTTATATGTTTAAACTGCTATTTGAAGGCCTTATCGGCGGCCGAACTAGAAACCGATTGATGTTACGTGACCCTCATATTTAATGTGATTTTATGGTATAAGTATCTGAAAATTGATTAGGTATGATTAAATTAGATTAAAATAAGCCAATTGAAGAGTTGGACTTAATTACCGTTTTGCCATTGAGTGGGCCACTATCTCACACACATACTTGAGCCAAGAACAACATTTCCTCAGCCATTTTCCTTCTCATTGCCGACCAAGAGGGAAGAGAGGAGAGAGAGTGAGAGGAATTGAATTCTACCTTGGGTTTTGCTTGGAGAATTGAAGGAATTGAAGTATAGATTGCATATTTGAGCTCCTAGTCTTCTAATTCAAGCTCTAGGTAAGGATCTTATCTTCTTATTGATGCTATTGAACTAGTTCTTGCATGGTTCATGCTTCATTGTAGAACTAAGTCATGTTTTGGGTCATTAATGGTGAATTGAAGCTCATTTCTTGCATGCATGGTTGAATTAATGAGTTTTGAGTTGAATTCATGGTAAATGGTTACATGCATGTCCATGTTGTAAGAGTAGACCATGTTTTCATCTTGTTTTGAAAAGAATGAGCTCATTTGAACAAGCTTTGAAGCTTTGATTTGGTTTAAATCCTTGCATGTTTGCATGTTCTTCATATTCTTGAAAATGGGTTTGAATATGGTTCTAATTGACTCACCTTTGGGGCTTGAATTCATAAATTGAGCTTTGAAACTTGTTATACATTGAATTTAATGATGTTTTCCAGAATTTGGGCCCAAGAGGTCGAGTTTGGAGTGGTTGAATGCTTGGTTTGAGCTTGGGAGGCAAATCTGGAAATTCCAGATTTGGCTTCCTCGCTCGAGCGAAGGATTCCCCGCTCGAGCGAGCACCTTTGTCCAGGGCTCCGCTCGAGCGACCATCGAGCGACCATCGCGCGTAAAATTTCAGCATCCAGTACTTTTACTGTTTTGCAGACCGCTCGAGCGAAGGATTCCTCGCTCGAGCGAAGCCTTTGATTTTGGACTTACGCTCGAGCGTAGAAAGTCTCGCTCGAGCGAGGCTCCTATTTTCAGCAAACTTTGCGAAATGTTTTCTAAGTGTATTTTTGCATCCTCATCCCATCCTAGGCATTCTTAGGCCTAGTTTAAGGCACCTTGATGAGGATATCATTGTAGAACACACCAAGGCAAATTAGGGATTAAGTTATGAGATTTCCCAACTGTGTAGCTTAGTGTGTGTTCAATCTGTTAACTGTGTAGGGTTGGCGACTAGGGAGACACGCTCTAGCATACTGTAGCCCAGAACTCTGTGAGTAACAATTGTGTAAAGATATGTTCAACTGATTATCTTCTGGATACTGAACTGAACTGTTTACTGAACTGGTATTATTTACTGAATGAATGTATGTCCTTTATTTCTGAACTGTACTGTGGCATCCTTAGTATCTACGGTTTACTGTTACTGTTACTGTCACAGAGATCTCTGTCGGTTTCCTTGTGGAACCACTACTGTTTACTGACTGATGGCCATCATTACTGTTCGGTCTTTTAAGACCTACTGTTACTGTTATGCTAATGGATGTACCACATATGACTGTTTACTGTACTGAACAACTGAATGACTGATTGAAATGAACTGTTTTCATACTGTAAGGACATTCATTCTTAACCTCTTTACATATTGTGTTATTCACTGGGCTTTGGCTCACTGCTCATATATATATGTAGGTGTACAGGCACCAGATCGGAGCTAGGAGCGTCAGGGTAACTCCAGTTTTGTCAAGCCAGCCTATGTGCCTCACTGCGAGGTTCCGAGCCCACCTGTTAAGGCTTAGGGGTGTTTTAGAATTTCCCCTTTTTTTGTACTGTTTCACTGTTTTGTATAGACTGACTGTTTACTGTACTGTTATACAGGGATTAGGTCCCTGTACTGTGTGACTGTTAATTTTGTATACTGTGTTGTACAGACGGAATGTTTTCTGTACTGTTATGTGGGGTTGAGTCCCTAGTTAAGTGGATGTGAATATTGTGTATACTGTTCTGTACTGTTTTTGTATAATGTATGAAAAGCCTTTTTGCATACAGACTGTCACAGCTCAATGGACACTATTTATTTACTGTATTGGCTTCCGCCAGGCCCTGTACTCTGTTTCACTGTATTACTGTTCAGCAGGCCTTTGGTAATCTCGGATTACTGGCCGGTTACGGTGCTAAACCCATAGGGCCGGGTTTGGGTCGTGACAACTTCTAACCCTAGTTTGGTAGTATCAGTCAGGTCGACTGGGCAGATATGATGACTTCCTGGGGTGAATTCTGCGACAAAGTCTGCCAAGGCTTGGGCTTTTATGGCGGTTCTGGGTTGGAACTTGATGTCGAACTGTCCCAACTCGACTGCCCACTTCAAGACTTGTCCAGAAAAGTTTGCCCTCTCAAACAGAGCTTTTAATGGAAAAGCTATGAGGATGATTATTGTGTGGGCATGGAAGTAATGCAACAATTTCTTTGACGCCATCATCAAGGCTAAGGCCAATTTTTCCAATGGTAAGTACCTGGTTTCCGCGCCCAGCAATGTCTTGCTGACATAGAAGATAGGCAGATGGTGGATTCTTTCCGCTCGGACCAACACTGCGCTGATTGCGTGCTGCAAAACTGTTAGGTACAAAAATAGTTCTTCTCCAGGTATTGGGGTCGCTAGCAGTGGTAGAGAAGACATGTATTCTTTCAAACTTTCAAGGGTAGGGTCGCATTCTTCATCCCACTCAAACTTGGCCTTTAATGCTTGAAAAAATGGTCGACATCTGTCTAACGACCGACTTATGAACCGGTTTTGCGCGGCTGCCATTCCGGTGAGATGTTGTACTTCTTTAACAGAGTTGGGTCTCTCTAGTTCCTAAATTGCTTTGATTTGAGAGGGGTCTACTTCTATACCTCGGTTGGTCACCAGGAAGCCTAGGAACTTGCTAGATCCTACGCCGAACGCACACTTGGATGCATTAAGGCGTAGTTTGTGCTTCTTTAGGATCTGAAACATCTCACCTAGGTCTCTGAGGTGGTCATTCTTAGTCTTGCTCTTGACCACCATGTCGTCAATGTAGGCCTCCATTGTTCTGCCTAACAATGGTTCGAACATCTTGGTGACCTTCCGTTGGAATGTTGCCCCTGCGTTCTTAAGGCCAAAGGGCATGACCTTGTAACAATATAGTCCTCTTGGCGTCGTAAAAGATGTATGGTATGTTTGGTTTGCATTTTGGAGATGAGTTTTAGAAAAAAAATTCTAAAAAATTGTTTGGTTTGAGTTTTTCTCAAAAAATTTCCAAAATCACTTTCTCTCTCTTACACATCAATCAATCACTTTTTCTCTCTCCTCTCTCATTCTCAATCACTTTTTCTCTCACACACATCTACTCAAATTCTCCCAAAATATCAAATCATCCCAAACTCCCAAAAAAATAAGTCTCCCAAAATATACAACCAAACAAACCAAAAAAATTTCTAAACTCTCTCCCCAAGTTTTTTTTTCAAAAACAACTCTCCCAAAAACAAACCAAACAAGCCTGTAACCTCCTGGTCTGGCTCATATATGGCGATCTGATGGTACCCTCTGTACGCATCAAGAAAGCTAAGACGGTTGTGTCCTGCCATCAGATCTATCAGTTGGTCTATCCGTGGTAGAGAGAAGCTATCCTTTGGGCATGCCTTGTTGACTGTTTTGTAGTCCACACAGACACGCCATTTTCCATTCTTTTTAGGTACCATTACTGTATTAGAGATCCATCTAGGGTAGTGCACCTCTCTGATAGCTCTTGCTTCTAGCAGGTTTTCTACTTCTTCCGTCACTATTTCGGCATGGTGGAGTGCCGATCTGCGAGTGCGCTGTATGATTGGTCTGGCAGTTGGATGGACATTCAGTTGGTGACAGATGAAGCTTGGGTCAATGCCAGGGATGTCATACGGCGTCCAGACAAACACTTCGATATTGGAGGTCAAGAATTCCATGATCTCAATTCTCTCAGTGTTGGACATAGATGAGCTAAGTAAAAAAAACTTATCCGGGTTCTTTTCATCTATGCTTTCCTGTACCAAGTCTTCCACTGGCCTTTGTTCAGCGGCTTTGCCAACATCTACAAACAATTCATTACTCTCGGGCTTTTCCACCATCTGAACAAACCCCCTGGCAGCTCGGCTGCCATTTACCATGACGAAGCATTGCTTGGACATAATTTGATCTCCGTAGACCTCTTCAATTATTCCAGCTTCGTTGGGGAACCGCATTACTTGATGGTAGGTTGACGCTACCGATCGCATGGCGTGCAGCCATGTTCTCCCCAAAATTATGTTGTAAGTGGAAGGGACTTTTAATACCCAGAATTCCACTTGTTTAGTCATGCTTCCTGCTCTGACTGGGAGGATTATCTTGCCGACTGGCCACTCTGGCATTGAGTTGAATCCGATCAAGGGAGATACGGCAGGTGCCAAGTCTTTGTCTTCCAGTTTCAATTGTTTGAAAGTTTCGTAGTACATTATCTCACATGAGCTCCCTTGATCGATCAAATTCGCTTGACGTCGTAATCCTTGACGCGGAGAGTGACGACCAGTGCATCATTGTGAGGGCAATATATCCTTGCCAAGTCTCTGTTTGAAAAAGACATAACGTTTGTGGCCTCTGTTTTTCCCTTTTAATGGTGGGCTGTGCACTCAATACCTCCCTTAAGTGCTCATCCTTCTTTATCATGCCCTTGAGCTCACATTCTCACTCAGGCTCAAATACCCCATGTATTACGTTTATTACGCCTTGAGGTGGGGCGTCAATCGGTGTTCCGTCTAGGTGATCGTGGTTTTGGGGGGCTGGCTGCGTCCCTCCCTCTATGTACCGGTCCAGGTGACTAGCGGCCACTAATTCCCCCAGATGCTGTCTCAACGGCGTGCAGTTTTTAGTGCGGTGCCCCTTTTCTTTATGGAAGGTGCACCGAGATCTTTCGTCGTAGTCCTTCTGTGCCTCTCCCAATTTAGCTAGCCATTTAGTGAAAGGTTCATCGCGTATCTTGCTGAGAATTCGGTAGATTGGTTTCTTGAATACCGTGGTAATGGCAGTGCGGACTCTCAACCATTTTTTATCTCGGTCATCTTCGTTGTTCGTCTGCCTCGTCCATTCTTGCTTGAGCGTTCTACCGTGTTGATTTTTGCCGTAGTCTTCTTATCTGGTGTTGCTGTTGCACCAGATTTTGCCTTGGCACGGGCGCCATCCTCCTCCACCCGAATATGTTGGTGCACTCTCTCCATCAAGGCTTCCATCGTGAGGGGTGGAGTCATTGTAATTGAATCTCTCAATCTGTTTCTGACTAGAAGTCCTCTTTTGTATTGTGCGATGGCGAGATTGGTGGGGCATTCCCCTATCTGGTTGAATGTCTCCCTGTAGTGACTGTTGTAGGATCTCAATGTTTCCTTGTCGCCCATATCAATAGAGAGTAGCTGATCAATCTCCACTGGCGTCTTGGTGTTCGTTCTGAACCTTGTTACAAACGCCTCCGCTAATTGCGCCCAGGAGGCTATGCTACCTTCTGGTAGCCTTTCGAACCAGGTTAAACCTAGGTCGTCAAGGCTGGATGGGAATAGGATGCACATCAAAGCTTCGTTCCGCCGGTATACTGCCATGACCTGGCAAAAGTGGCTTAAGTGCATGTAAGGGTTTGTTTTCCTTTCGTACGTGGTAAATTTAGGCTGGATGAAGCCTGAGGGTAATGGTGCGTTCTCAATCGCCAGAACGAACGGCGAGCTATGTAGTCTTGCCAATGCTTTATCTGTTGGTTCATAGGCAAGATGCGGTATTGGCATTCTAACCTCGACGCTTCTATGCGTCCGAGGAGCCAACCACTGAAGGGCTGAAACTCTGTGTGGGTCGCGTGCCCTGGCATCCTCCTTTCGTCGTGCCCTTTCTTCAAGCACAGTCCGTAAGTCGGACAATCTAGGCAACTCCGTTTGTCTGGACGATATCTGGTGCATATGTGAGGGCTGATAGGTACTTCCCTCAGTGTATGACCTCAATGATTTCATTCTCTCAGACCTGGAGTAACGAGTTCTGGAAGTTCTTGATTGAGTGTCGCTTGTCCTGAGGCTCCTACTCTCTGCTTGCGATGGCGTGGTATGTCTACCACGATTTTCTGAGTGGCGAGGAGGCGTATTGCCTTTGGGCCCCTCTCCTGTTGGCACTCCTTTTCCCTTGATCTGGCGCTTCATGACCTCCATGTCCGCCGCTATCTTCTTTATTAGTTCATCTTGCTCTTTTACGCGATCCTCCAGAGCTTGAGGGTCGATTCTTCGCCTTTACCTTTCAGGACTTTGTGAGCGAGAGCGACGGGAGCTGTTGTTCCGCCTTCTCCTTGCATCCCTCCGGGGATTCTGTCGCTGGGGCTCTAAGTTCGCCATGGGAGGGATAGAGGGCAATCCTTCGTGCCTCCTGCCCCCCTCTGGGATTTGTCTGTCGATGGCGGATTGCGGCAAATCTTCGTTGAGCGCCATTCAACTAGCGAGGGAAACTTGATCAAGATTTGTTCTTTCTCTGATATTCCCACAGACGGCGCCAATTGTACGGGAAAGAAATAAACCTTCTCGTATAATCCTGTTGATCAAGTCTGCGCTCCTCCGACGTCGCTTTACTCCCTGAAAACACAAACGTGAGCTAGCCGGCGAGTGTGTGCCGGATACCTCTCTGATGTCTAAGTCAGCAAAATAGACAAATAGACAAAAGCTCTGTGTATTCGAGAATCAAAGTTGTGTTACCTCTCCATAGGTGATCTTATGAGCTTTTATAGGTTCCGTGTGGCACAATCCTAGTAGGACTCTTACTCCTCCATGTAGAGTCCTCATAGGAATCACATTCTTGAAAGATAATGCTTATCCCTCAACACCCCCCTTACTGCTTAAACCAAGTGAGATGGTTTTACCACAGTTGGATGTCAATACGACCGAGATAACATGGCCACGCTAAAGCCGCTGACTAGACCGAGCTCCAACTAGCTTAGTTCTTCCTTTCACTGCTCATGTACCTCGGCTGACATTCCAAATGGGTTGTCTGAAACCGTGCTATCCACAATGAGCTTGGACCGAGCTAACCAATAGCAAGGTTCTGAGGAAAGCTCAACATACTTCAGCCCTAACATAGTATGACTGAGCTAACTGTTACCGCGCCAACCGTGGTGACCGAGCTAACCACCAAGCTCCTTCAGACTGGACTAACTACAAGGCTCTTTTACTCAACCCTTCTCACCATGGCCCACAGAATGGCCCATTACCTAGTTCGGCTCAATTTATATATAAATTACCCTCTCCTCAAAACCTGTTTCTTAATCTCAATCACTCTATTACTCATTCTAACCATAATCGCACTCAGCGCTGTGAGTGAAAATCCAATCTCGAGGTTCTCGGAGGAGAAGAAGGACAAAGCGGTGCCGTTTTGGGGGGAATTATTGAGTGCGTTAAAGGAGTTTCCGAGGTCCATGTGGTTCCTATTGTTGGTGATGAGCTTGAACTCGACTGCATGGTTTGGGTTCAAGATGTATGACACTGATTGGGTGGGTGGGGAGGGAGGTGTACGGTGGGGTGGTAGGGGGGAAGTTGTATAGTAGTGGAGTGAGCGCAAGGTCGTTGGGGCTGATGCTGATGGCGGCAGTGGCGGGGGTGACGGTGGTGGCGGTGATGCTAGTGGTGCGCGGAGCCTAGGACGGGAACAGGGTGTAGGGTTGTGCTAACCTTTTGATGGCGGTTTGCTTGGCGATGACGGTGTGTATCACTAAAGTTGCAGAGACGACTCGGCAGCACACGGTGGCGAGTGGTGGTGCGATTACCCCCGCAGCTGGTCTCAAGGCGGCAACTCTCTCTGTCTTCGCGGTGATGGGGATTGCTCAAGCGGTATGTTTTATTGTTTCATATATATTTACACAACAATGGTAGGTATCATGAAATTTTTTCATGAAAGTTTTGTGACTCTTGGATTACAGTTGGAATGAAGCACCACATACTAATCAAGATAATCCAAATATCATAAATCTTTCAGGTTGATTTTCATGAAAATTTTTGTATGATCCCTAACTTTTCTCATATTTACATGAATCGCTGAAAGTGATTTCAAAAAGCAATTTAACATCACAGTTCGGCTCATTTGGAACAGTTAATCATATATATATATATTTATTTTTTTGGTCATTTTTCATCATGCAACAGTTAATCACTATGGTTAAGACATTACAATCATGTCATATAAATAAACAGAGGGTCTCCAAATTTTATAAATTTAAATTAAAAAATATTATTTGTACTCCATTTATTTATGAACACACTTCAAATTTTATATTCTAATATACGTCAGACATTGTCTCATTTGTAATTTTAAAAACTAAAAACAAATTTCAAAGAGTAATTACAAAAGTGCAGCAGAGTAACAATCATTTAAATATCACATATTCATATATTTGCTAATAGATGAGTTCACACTGGATATATGAATCCTGTCTCTTAATAAAAATGTTTTGGACACATTTTAGTGTTTTGTGGGAGGGAGGAAATAGAAAGACTTTTTGAATAATTATTGATGATAAAAAATAAATAAATTATAGGGTACTTTAATTTATCCTGTACACAAACAAAAGATTGAAGATAGATTATCAAGATTGAAGATAGATTATCACTTTCACTATGTCCCTGTTGAAAATAGTGGAATAGTCGTTACACATTTGTACTGGGCACTATATATATGTGCAAAATTTATTTAATTTTCTAGTGATTTGAAGTTACAATACTTTATTTTCCTATGATTTAAATATAGATAGAAAGTCCTATGTGATTTTGAACTAAAATGCATCTTTTAATACCGTTAATTATATATGTGAAATGACCATAATACTCTCAAAAACCGTATACATGTTTTGTTATTTTCTTTCTATTTCCATATCTCATACCCATAATTTATAATGTTTATATTAATTCAATTAAATCATAATTAATTATAAATTCTTAATTATTTATTGTAATTCTTTGTTTCAATTTTTATTTAATTATATTTTCAATCAACTCTTAATTATCTTTTATATTTTAGATCAATCCTTAATTATTTTAATTAACATATTAATATAATTTTAGATTTGGAAGAAATGAGGGTAAACTTGTCTTTTTGTTGTGTTAATTTCACTTAATTTTTTCAGAAAATTAAACCCACTCTCAAAAGTGGTTTGTGTGATGTAGTTTAAATGGAAGAAGTAACAATAACACTTTAGTCTAAAACAACATAAGAATTTTTTGACTATATTTAAATCATAGGGAGTAAAATCCTACAGTTTCAAATCATGAGGGAGTAAAATTAATTTAACCTCTATAATAAACAATTTTGCAACCGAAAAATAATTAAAATTTTTATGCTTTTGGGCAAGGAAAAGAGCATTTTTAGCACATAGTGTGGTAGCTCCTATCATTTCCAAATAAGGGTGAAATTTCATATTTTCCACTAAAAGTTGAGCTCGTCTTTTGGATGGCTTAGCATCCAAGGGTGTACAAATGACTATCTCAAACATGGTCTTTTGGAGTCCCGCTGCCGACAGTCCTTTGCTGATGGGCGATATTGCGTAACGCTTTCCCTGGCCCTGGAATGGGATAGCCTCCCCTCCTCCTAAATTTTTTTTTTTTTTTTTTTTGAATAAAAAAAAAACATGGTCTTTTGGAGTCATACGGAACTGCACAATAATTCATTCCATTTGCTAAATGTAGAATGGATGGATTTTATGGACTATATGAGTAACAGTCTCTTCTTTCAAAATGAACTTAACCTCAGTATATTCTCTCTCTAAAATGAGAGCTCTGGCCTGATGGCCTCCCTTCTAGTTCCTCCAGATTTTCTTTCCTTTTGTCGTCTCTATCTTGAATCTCTCATTTACTCCCTCTGTCTCTCTTTTGTTTTCCTTTTTCCATAACCTGTTTAATTTTTCTCTAGTCGTTTCCATGGCCTCTCATACCCAGCTGCCCTCTCCCTACTTCTTTCCTTCTGAATCGATTGGTCTAGTTTTGGAGGAAGGAAGTGGGGAGAGTGAAGACCTCTCAAATCTGTGCCTTATAGGGAAGATTTTGGCCCCCAAAACCCTAAACAAATGAGCAGTGGTCACTATTCTTTGAGCAGCTTGGCGAATCCGTAGGGACCTCACTATATCTCCTTGGAATGATAATATTTTCTTGTTTCAATTTAGTGAGGTGAAGGACAAACATCGAATTCTGCGCGACAGTCCTTGGTCGGTGATGGGATGGCTTCTCGTCCTACAACCTCTTTCACCGGGGCATTCAGCAGAAGAACTTGACTTCAAATGGTGTCAAATTTGGGTGCAAGTCCATGGCCTCCCCATTCAGAAGCTCACTAAACAGAATGGCGAAATTCTAGGGAATCGAATAGGGAGGTTGGTCCGAGTTGAAGCTCACACGGATGGTTTGTTACTGTACAGAAGTTTCTTAAGTATTAGAGTGGAGATTGATACTCAACAACCACTACCCAGGGGCATTTGGTTGCAACGGGGACAGGGGCTCATAGATTCCTAGCTCTCTTTCAAATATGAAAAGCTTACGAACTTCTGTTATGACTGTGGCAGATTGGGTCATGAGAGCCACACCTACAAATTCGTCTCCAAGGAACAAGGAGTCTCCTCCGGTTATGGCCCAGACCTCAGAACAGGCATTGCAGGAAGCACTGGTTTACCTGTAGAATATTATCGACGTGGTGGACTCATGCCCATTCCCTCTGCGCTAGACAACGGACAACTACACTCCAACACTCCATGTACAGATGGCCTAGTGCATAACTCTAAGGAGACTTTGGGCCAAAACACCTACTCTGACTCTTCAGATCATCCTCACGAAAGTGGGCCAAACTGTGATTTGGGCCTCAGCCTTACCACAGTCTTAAATAATTGGGAGAATGTGGGCTTACCCATGGAGCCCAATTACTACGTTACTGAGCCTCCAGACAGTCCAGGCCATTCTGGGGCCTCAAAAGGGATGGACACCCAACTTTTATGCTGTGTTTGGTTGGGGGATTTGGGAAGAGATTTGGAAAGGGAAATAGAAAAGGTATGTGAAATGTGAATAAATCATGCCTATATTTCACATAGTTTCACGCATCTTTTCCCTTTCTCTTTCCAAATCTCTCCCCAAATTCCCCAACCAAGCACAGCATTAATAGATCAAGAGATGGAAATTTGGTCTCTGAACCCAGCCCATGTTTTGGAGGGGGGTCTTTCTCAGGCACTGCAGCATCTGTCTCTCAAGAGGAAAGTATTAGGGGATTCTGACCTTGATCTCCATCGAACCAAACTACAGAAAGTAGGAACTTCTCTCCCTTTACTGGAGGCCCCTATTGGCAATTCAAAGGTAACAAGCACATCCACTTGTGATCTCTACATTGGTGCCCGCAAGAAGATAACCAAGAGAGGCCGACCTAAAGGCAAGCAGCATGCTATTTCGACAAGCCAAAATCTGGTGGATATTGTTGTCCAAGCTGTTACCTGTGAGACTACCACCCACATTGGGTGCCCAGGTACTCATTTTCTACCTAATCATTTTGATGATGATTGTCTATCCCAAGTCCCCAGTACTCTCCCTAAGATGGAAACTGAACTCACTAAACGGGCTGTGGTGACGAGCCCTAAAGCGCCACAAGATCAATGTTGATTGTCAGCTGGAATTGTCAGGGGTTGGGGCGACCCCTGACAATCCAAATCCTCCGAGGGTTATGTCAAACCCATCGTCCTGCAATAGTTTTTCTTATGGAAACCAAGAATAAGCAATCCTGCCTTGAAAGGCTTCGGAGACGCCTCCATTTTACTCACTCTACCTATGTGAATCCGATGGTTTGTCAGGTGGTTTAGCGTTGTGGTGGACTGATGAAGTTGATCTTCAAGTTCAAGAAAAGTCACAAAATATGTTCAGATGTGTTGTTGCGACAAATGGTACCATAGACTGGTTAGTCACATTTGTGTACGCTCCTCCTCGATGGGCTGAAAGAAAATTGTTTTGGAATTCCCTCCAGACAAAGGCTGCTGTTAATGTTTATCCTTGACTCTGCATGGGGGACTTCAATGAGATAGGGTGGTCCTGGGAGAAACAAGGCTCTAGAGGAGGCAATAGCGCCAGGATGCATTATTTTCAAACTTTCATGGCAGCATGTGAGTTGATGGACCTCGAATTTAAAGGGCCCCCATATACGTGGACCAATAATCAAGGTGGGGATGCCAATGTTTGTGAATGATTAGACAAAGCTATGGCTACTGTGGAATGGAGGCAACTGTTTCCATTTGCCCAGGTCTACCATGAAGTTCTTATAGGTTCGGACCATTGCACTTTGTTACTACATTGTCAACTCCCCCCTAAAAAAATGCCGCGCCTTTTTAAATTTGAGTCTATATGGACGACCCACAGTGTGTGCTGAGGTTATTCGGTCATCTTGGGCTGCCGGTGTTGAAGGGCCTTCTATGCTTCGGCTGTCCCAGAAGCTTCATAAATGTAGCCTTAAGTTGTCATCCTGGAGCAAAACCAGGTTTGGGGATAATCGACTTAAGATCAAGGAATTGAAGGTAGAAATCTAGGCTATTCAAGCTTGCCCCTATTTGGATGCCAGAAATGCAAAAATTAAAGAGCTACAATAAGGGCTGGAAGAGGCTTTAAACCGTGAAGAGATTTACCAACACTAGCGATCAAGGGTTAATTGGCTCAAGTATGGCGATAAGAACTCTGCTTTTTTCCATGCTATAGTGACCCAAAGAAGACAAAGAAACCAATTAGTCAGACTCAAAACTGATGGGGGGATTTTATTACAAGCCGAGGGTGAGATCAATGAGCATTTCTTGACCTATTTCCAGAGCCTTTTTTAGGCAGCTGACGCTCGTAACTTCTCTAAACCTCTTTCTCCGGTCTCGAGGGAAATTTCTGAGGAGATGAACACAACACTTATTCGACCTATAACAGAGGCCGAGATTAAAACAGTTGTCTTTCAACTGGGCCCTCTTAAGGCACCAAGGCCAGATGGTTTCCAAGGTATTTTTTACCAAACTCATTGGGAGATTGTAGGCCCGAAGGTGTGTTCGGCAATTCAAAGTTTTTCAGTGGGAATCCTTTGCCAGAATATTGGAATCATACGAATTTGGTGTTGATCCCAAAAAAAAGTGGCTCTAGAGAAACTCACACAATACCGCCCCATCCACCTCTGTAATTTTAAGCTGAAGATAATCACCAAAATTTTGGCAACAAGGCTCAAGTCTTTCCTTCGCTACATAGTCTCTCCAAATCAGGCAGCATTCATCCCAGGTCAGCTAATACAAGATTGTATCTTAGTGGCACATGAGAAATTTCACTACTTGAAACAAAAAAAAAAAGAAGAGGGGAACCCAAGTTGACCTTGCGCTGAAATTAGATTTCAATAAGGCATATGATCACATTCAGTGGGATTTTCTTCAGGCAGTTATGGAGAAATTGGGATTTCACGATACATGGGTGCGCTGGGTTATGCAGTGTGTTTCATCAGTTTCTTTTACCATTTGTGTTAATGGTGAGAATAGAGCTTCCTTCAATCCTTCATGTGGGCTCAAACAGGGGGACCCTCTGCCACCATATTTATTTCTTTTGGTGGCAGAGGTTTTGTCTAGATTGATTGATAACAACATTGGGACCCAAGAGCTCTTAGGCATACGGATGAAACGCACATGCCCCATTTTGTCCCACTTGTTTTTCGCAGATGATGTCTTACTTTTCCTAAAGGCCAGTAATTCGGAGTGCTTGAAAATGATGCGAATTCTCCAGGTATATAGCCATGCTTTGGGGCAAGTGATAAACTTGGACAAATCTGAGGTCTTTTTCTCGGCAAATGCTTCTGATGAGTTTAAAGGGCAGATTTGTGGGGACTTGGCAATTCCACCAACCAAACATAATGTGAAATATTTGGGACTTTCATCTTCGTGGGGTCGATCAAAGTCCGAGGTCTATGGTTTTTTGGTGGACAGAATGGTGGCTAAGATGCAAGGGTGGAAAAGCAAGCTCCTGTCTTACGCGGGAAGAGAGGTTCTGATCAAGGCTATGGTACAGGCCATTCCATCATATGCAATGGCTTGCTTCACCTTCGCAAAAGCTTTCTGCAATAAACTTAACATAGCCATCGGTAACTTTTGATGGAAAGAAAACCCGATGAATAAGGGCATTCCTTGGTCGACATGGGAAACCATGTGCTCTTCAAAGCTCCATGGGGGCATGGGCTTCAGAGATTTTTCAACTTTCAATCAGGCCATGCTTGCCAAGGAAGGCTAGCGGTGCATCACAAACCCTCACTCCTATTGGGCACTTTTATTAAAGGGGCTGTACTTTCCACACTCAAATTTCATGCAGGCCTCTTGTAGAGCCAAAGGTTCGTGGGCTTGGCACAGTTTAGTTCATGGGCGAGAGCTTCTTAAGAAGGGTATTTGGTGGCAAGTTGGAAAGACAGATGGATACCCAATACCAGAAGTTGTCAGATCTCATCGGTGCCTCCTCCAAACTGTTCTGTGTCATATGTCTCAGATGTCATTGACCCAATTCACAAACGGTGGCGGTCGGATATTCTTCACAATTTAGTGCCGTGGGCCGATTACCTAGCCATTCAGTCTATTCCTATCTCTTTTGAGGATAGAGAGGATGTGTTGGTTTGGCATCCTTCCAAATCTGGAGAGTACACAGTGAAGTCGGGTTATTAGGCTGTTAAAACTTCTATCTATGAGGGATCCCAACCTTATCCCTCTAGCTCGTACCAAATCCCAAAAGATTTCTGGAAGCCCATTTGGAAAGTTGAAGTCCCTCCGAAAATCAAATACTTTTGGTGGCGAGCGTGCAAGAATACCTTGGCTACTAAACTGAATTTACAGAAACGCCGTTGCTCCCCGTCTAGTGTTTGTCCCATCTGCTTGAAGGATGATGAATTGACAGAACATGTATTGTTCAACTGTCCGTGGACTCAAGCAGTGTGGTTTGGCAGTATGCTGAATCTTCGCATAGATAAAGGGATGGTGACTAATGTTGTGCAATGGACAATGGATTAGATTGCGGCTGAGCAAGAAGATAGAGCAGCAAGCAAGCAGTTGAGCCATGTTTTTTTCATTTGATGGTACATTTGGAAAGCACGAAATGACTTCATTTTTAATCATATCCCAGTCAACCCATCTGAGATGCTCTCCAAAATAACATGGGCCTGGTTCGAGAGGCATGATCAGTGCAGTGTTTCCACTTCCAGCAATGTTTCCCGTACACCAGAGAGCCATACGGACCAGAGTTGGCAACTGCCTTGGATTTGGGAACTCAAATTAAATTGTGATGCTAGCTTCAGATCAACAGGGGAAAAAGCTTCTGCTGCTGTACTCATCCGAAACTCCGAGGGGCAACTAGTGGATGGCATTGCTACTTTGTTCCGATCTTCATCAGCCTTTGCAGCAGAAGCTCAGGTTATGGGGCTGGCAGCTCAACTGGCTATTGCTCGTCAACTAGAATATGCTACCATAGAGAGTGACAACCAAGAGGTGATCAAACTGGGAGTCTTAGAGAAGGTTCCTCCCTGGGAAGTTCTAACCATTCTTCTTGACATCTGTCATCTTGTAAAATGTTTTAAAAACCGGACCGGTGATCGAACCGGAAAAGTGATCTGGTGAACGGGTCACTGAATTGAACCGTGACGTAATAAATATATTAAATTTATATTTAAATAAAAATATAAGTAATAAAATTAAAAATTAAAAAAAATAACATATTAAATTATCTTAAATATTTCTCCTAATATTTTTTTTACTAAAAAATATAATAATATATTTTAAAATATTAATAATTTTAATTATGGAAGAGAAAATCAAATATTCAATATTCCCTCCATATGATTTTAATTCAAATAATTTAATTGAAAAAAGAATTAAAATTTTGGAAGGATATCAAAATTTCAATTCTCCTTCCAATAAATTTGATTGAATCCCACATGGATTTTTTGAGTTTTTTTGGAAGATTTTTTTCCTTATAAATAGGTAGAGACTCTCACAATAATTTCAACCTCTTAATGGGATTCCTCACAAGAGGAGACCCTTGAAAAAGAATTTTCAATTAAAGTTTTCTTTTATATATATAATATAATATATATATATATATATAAAATAAGAAAGAAAGAAAAAAAAAGAAAGAAAAATTAAAAAAAATAGAAAATATCTAAAACAGTTCAAAATTTTCCATCTAAATGACCTAGTGAACCGGCGCCGGGTTGACCGGTTCGGCGGTTCGACCGCCGGTTTTTCCTGTTCTCTTTAAATACACCAGCTTTTAGCTTCGACCGGTTTATTGGGTATATCCGAACCAAAACCCCGATCGGTCGACGGTTCAACCGGCCGGTCCGATCCGGTTTTTAAAACCATGCTTGTAAGTCAGGGCAACCTTCAGCTTTGATGGACTCACAAAACCAACAATGGGGCTGCCCATTGGGTAGCTCAAGCATGTGTTCATAATGACCTCCCCGTAAGTTGGGTCTCCAATCCTCCTTTGGCTCTCTCTGTTATTGTAAGGAATGATGCCCTTCATGGGTACCTGTAAGGTTTTTTGTGTAACTCTTTCCGTTCAAAAAAAAAAAAAGAAACAAATCCTCTTCTTTCAAAAGCAAATCACTCAAAGATCGTCCAAAATAATATCACAACCCTAAATAGCACATCTATATATGAAACCATATGTAATTTTATTTGCTTTAATATTATTAACTGAATTACAACTTGTATTTGTTATATAATACTTATGACAAAAATATCAACAACAACATGAAAACATCATGTTAGTGGAGTTGGGATGAAAATAACTAAAATTTACTTGATCTTGTCATTTCATAATTTTTTAAAGTTATTTTCATTTAATTTCAAAATAAAATTTTAAATAATCATTTAAAATCATGCATAACACGAGTTTTATGACCGTACTTTTTAAAAGGTATAATGAGAATGGCGGGGTGTGATTGATCAGACTCTAATTTATAAAATAAAAATATTTTTTATCTAAATAAAATAATTACTTTGTGGTTGTGCAGATAACTCACATCATTCCCATTTCATTGGCATCCATTTTTTGTAGCAGCTTTGGTGGAGGACAAGGTGAAGTTTTTGAACCCTTTTCGACCTTCTTCTTCTTCATTTTTCAGTCCATATTTTTTTTGTTTTTTTTGGAATGTCATAGATTTCTTCTAAGACATTTGTAATGTTTCAATCCCTATAGGTCTTTCTCTGGGAGTTTTGAATATTGCTGGGGGTCCTACCACAGGTAAGATTTTTATTAGTATCATATTGTTTAAAGGAGGAGGATCCCTCAAGTCCAATTAGTGGTCTCTGTTTGGGTCCATAAGGCTCATCATGAATCCTGTTTTAATAATTTGAATCGTTCATTTTGTTAAATACTTTGTGTATTTTATTCATACAAAAAATTAAGTCGATCTGATAACTATAACTTATTCAATTTATTGCATCTTTAACCAAAAAAAACTTATATTTTTAAAAATAAACCATACATTTTTACAAACCCCCAATTATATTCTCCTCCTTGTTTCAAACCCCCAATTGTACCTTGGTAATATGTAATGTTTTTTCAAAATAACATACATATGTAAGATAATGGGTGCGTGTGGCATCACTATTTGTCTTACATCTTACTTATTATGTAAAAATCATCTGTGTATTTAGATTTACTCTTTATATATACATTTGCTTCTTAAACTCGTGACATAAAATTAAACTTAAGATAATGCTTGATTCACTAAAGTCTAAAATGAAAGTGGAATGAAATGTTCATTTCATTAATATATTCATTGTCACGTTCAGTTTACTAAAAAATAATAAAAAATACATTACAAGTAAAGTTATTATTCATTAAGAAACACATATTTTTACTTGAGCATAGCATAGCCACCCAAATGTTTTTGGGAGAGTGATCGATAAATCCTATATGTTGGAATTATGTTTCAGTTAGTTTCATAATTTTTGTATTTTTTATTTTTTATAATCCATTGTTTTTTTGGATGTGTAATAACTTGTTTGTCATTATAATCTCCTTAATTGTTACTATTTGTTGGAGTGTTACGTTTGGAAAAAGTACACTAAGAAATTTTTTAGTGTGTTACATTAGATTGTTACGTTTGGGAAAAGTATACTAAGGAGTTTTTTTGTGTGTTATATTGGAGTGTTACGTTTGGAAAAATATACTAAGAAATTTTTTTTATATATTTTTTAGTGTTATGTTTAAAAAAAGTATATTAAGAAATTTTTTTGTGTGTTATAATAAAATGTTACATTTTTGGAGTGTTATGTTTAGGTGTTATATTGGAGTGATAGAAACGTGATCCAAAACTTAGATCAAACTTTCCTAAGATGGCGTCCCCCGAGGAAGAGTAGAAACGTTCACCAAATCATCTGAAATTAAGATTTCACGGTAAAGTTGTCAAAACAAACAAGATCTATCAGTGTATTAGAAAATCCATAAGACTGATTGAAGTAACTGATTGCCACATGAAACTTTCTAATAATTTTTTCAATTTTTTTTATTAATTTGCATAAGATTTAAAAATAAATCAAACAACGTTATATTACCTCATAAAAGGACATTTGATTATGATTTAACTTCATGTAACCACATGGGAGTTAGGTTCCTTCCTCCTGCTATGCCCTCTGTGCGCTTTTGTTCTGAGTTTTTTTTTTTTTTTTTTTTTATAATTCAAATTATTGTTGAGCATATTATTTATGAAATTATAATTATTTAATTTTTTACTGTTTTTTTATTAATGATATATTTAATAAATTTTATAATATAAATGAATCGTATTATTAAAATAGCTAATAAAAAAAAAACTTGTAAATTACCAAGAGTAATACTAGGGATATCAAATTTTCTACTACGTAAATGATCAAATGTCTCACATGAGTATGGGGTTTACAATTTTATAAATTTCACATCCATATAAGATATTTAATAATTTATTTAATAAAAAAATTAAGATCTATAACATTTTACATTGCCTCACAGCGCGGCTGCAGCATCCTCTGTCCACATTTTTACATGGGTTTTCAAAACTGCTAGGGGCACATGTTAGAGAGTGCATATAGAAAAGACCACTTACATCATAGTAGGACTGAGAAAAAAAATTTAAAAAATATATAAGATGTAATTAATTTTGTTATGGGGGTACAAAAAAAATGTCTTGGGGAGCAGGTGCAAAGGTGACTTGCAACCTTTCATGTTTATGTAATTTTTTATTTTTTATTTTTTTTTTTCTGTTTCACAATTTTAAAGAATAATATTAGGGATTATAAAAAAAATTTCATGAAATATATCATAAATTTTTTTTATCTTTTGATTAGTGTGTGATGTTTTATTGTATAACTAATTGAAAGTTAAAAAATATTTCATTATCATTGTCATGATATTGATATTTTTTTAACTTTATTCGTTTTAAAACAGTTGTAAACCACTTGAGTTGAGAGTATGTTGTAGTTATTGGAAAAGACCACACAGTTTTGTCTACAAGGCTCATCTCAAGTTTGACCAATGGTAGTTATTTCAAAAAATATATTTCTAAAAAAAAGGAGAATTACCTTCAAGCAAATATTACAAAGACATTAAAAAGTATAAAATTTTCATTATTAATGGCGGTGTTTGGCAATTTGGTTTTTTTTTTTTTTTTTTTTATTATTACAAGACAAATGTTTTACAAAATCAAAAAAAAAAAATCCAAACAAAATATCACATCAAACCCCATAATCATTTCACTTTTCCTCTCACAAACATCACATCTAACCATAAAAAAATCCAACTATCTTTCCAAACACAAAAAAAAAAAAATTCTCCAATAATATCCTACAACCAAAAAAACTTCCAAAAAAACTCACTTCCCAAACACCCACAATATTGATAAAAATTATCACTTATTTGTAATTTATTTTTAGAATTTTCCTATCTAAAAAAATATGGTTATCATTTTAAATATAGCTCACACTTTTTAATTTTAAATATATACTTTATACTTCATTTTTAGAGTAATTTTAAAGATAAAAATTTATGATAAATTATATTTTTTATTTGTAATTTGAACAATTTCTTATCCATAAACATCTTCCAAGGGAGGAAGATACATGTAACCAATCATCTTCTGATGTAAGCGCAACTTTGGCAGACTGCTATAATGTTAGTGTCCAATAATAGTATTCAATAATAAATATTTTTTGCGACTTTTAAAAAAATAATATTATGAAATTTGTATCAACTTTAATATAAAATTTAGGAAAATGTTTTTTTCTCCGAATTTGAGCCCCCGAATCCCTCCGAATCAGATAGAAGAGAAGAGAAAAAGAGAAGAGAGAGGAAGAGGAGGAAGAGAGGGGAAGAGATGGCAGCCCCTCCGCCCGCCGTCGCCTCCGCCCAATCGTCGCCCCGCCGTCGCCTTCTCGCAGCTCGTCGCAGCCCCGCCGTCGCCTCCGCCCCACCTCCGCCTCCAGCCCGATTTTGATGGCCCCTCCAGTCCAGTCCTTCTCTCCTTCTTCTTCCTCCTCTTCTTCTTCTTCTTCCTCATTTTTCCTCTTCCTTCCTTCTCTTCTTCTGAAAAAAAAAATAAAAAATAAAAAACGACGAAAACGACGTCGTTTTTGAATTCGAGGGGGATTCGAGGGGCTCAAATTCGAGCTACCAATCACTTCTCTAAAATTTAACTGATAATTGTGATGCGCAATCCATTGAAAATGAGATATAATACGTACCCTCTCACAATATACATGACATAATCAAAACATTTTTGTAATGATTCATTACATTTTCTTCTTACAAAAAATTCACAACACTTCCCATCAAAATAATTCATAATATTTATGACATCAGTCATAATAATATCATAATATTTATAGCATAACATTAATAATTTATAATTTTGAGTTTAAGTGTCTATCTCACTACTGACATCTCAGTCATCAGAGAATGAGATTATTTTTATAATGTAGGAGCAAAACTTTCCAAATTTGTTATAAAATTTTCTTTTTCACAACCTAGCATTGGAAGCAAAATGATATTTGCACCAATAAATAATATTGTCAAAATATATAGGAGTGAATCTCGTAGCGCGTCAAATTTTAACTTTGATATTAAGAAAAAACTATGGTATGTGCTTTTTTGAAGATTACATGTCATATATATCTTATAATTAAAGAAAAAAATAACATAATTTCATATTTGCTGAGTCATAATTAAAAAAAAAATTCATAACTAAACACAACATGAGACATAACTAAAGATCTCAAAAGTCATAATTAAAATAATGTCATAACTAAAAGTATACATAATACAATATTTTAAAAGTTTGTATATTAAAATTCCCGATAATGCTAAGGCCTCGAATTTTCAAAGCTCGAATGCCACAGCAATTTCTCTCTCTTCCTCTTATTTATTTATTTATTTGTTGGGTTGTACTTTTTTATTTATTTATTTCTTTGTTGAGCTGTGTTGGTCTGGTTGCTTTTTTTTTTTTTTGGAAGGTTGGACATCTTGCACCAACTCAGCCTAGGTTGGATTGGTTGGGTGATAAAATAAATTGATCAGTTAAGCTGTTGGTTAAAATTTGCTAATTTCATATAATTTTGTACGAGTCTCTGCTATATTTTTATTCCTAACTAATTAATCAATTTTATCATTCAACTAGTCTAACCCAACTCACTTATCTTATCAAACTACACAGGTTGAGTGGGTGCAAGATGTCTAATTTTTTGACGTACCCTTACACATAATCATCTTTCAAAAAAAAAAAAAACACAACAACAATAACAACCAAACCAATACAATCCAACAAATAATAATAATACTAATAATAAAAAGAATTCAAAGCATTCGATCTCAACCATTCGAGGCCCAAACATTTCCCTAAAAATCCCCTTGACAGTATCCCTGTGAAAATGATTATCGGAGTTGCTTTAACTCCACTCTTTCTGTAATCATTTCGGGAAAAAAATCAATTTTATGTTATATATATTTTTTATTTAAAAAATGAAGAAAAATGGTATATTTAAGCATTTTGAGATTTGTAATGGAAATCCTAGGTAGAGGCTAATCTTTAGGACTAAAACTAAATTGAAAAAAAAAAAGTCATATATTTTATGAATGCATTTATGCTGTGTTTGGATAAAACTTTAAAAGAAAATTTTTGGAGAAAAAGGAAAAATTAAAAAAATTAACTTTTATTTTATTCATTTTTCTTTCTTTTTCCTTTCCCTCCCTCAAAATACCTTCTCAAATCATTGATCCAAATACCACATTATATTCATGCTTTCCTTCTTTTCTATTTTTTATTTTTTCTATTTTTCTTTCCAACCAAAACAGGAAGCGTTATCCTCACTCTTTTTTTAATATTTATTTTATTTTATTTTTGATGATGTCAATGCTTGGTTATTTTGCTTTCAGTGGAATTTCTGGTCAAGTCCTCATAAAATAAATGTCATATTGGTTTTTAAAAATTTTCGACCACTTATTAACATTATTGCATGGATATGATATATATGACTTGTAGCTGAGGTAACTTGTTCAATGGGCACTAAACTAATCTTAGTAATTCAATGGTTGTGGATGAGTTGGTAAGGTAACAGTCTGCATGATCAAAGGTCTAAGGTCTCAAGTTCGAAACCTATACCAACCTCCTTATAGCCCTTGACTGAAATTGGGGGGCGAGGGGGTGAATTCCTTGATATCCTTCCCGAGTTGACTTGTAGGATCGGATCATAAATAGACCCAACCTTAGGGCTCTCAACAGGCCTGGTTCTGAGATTTCTGGGGCTCAAAACCGATAATTAATTGATAAATTTTTGGGGCTCTTAACATTTTTTTTTTCATTGAATAAAAAAAAAAAATTGAAGGTAAAGGACAAAAGATTTGTGTCAAAATCACAAAAAATACTTAGCATTACATTACAACAACTAATAAGTATCATTTGATTCTCGTTCTTCTTACATTTTTAGAAGCAAATAAATCAATTATACTTGCATAATCTAATTTTTTTACAAAATCATTTTCAATGGATAACAATGCTAATTATTTTAAATGGGCCTTTTAATTTTTTTAATGAGTCAATTTATTTTAAATTAGTTTGGTCTTCCTTAATTTTTTTTGGACTTAAAACATACCTAATATATTATACTAAACTATAATAGGAGGGGGCCCCTTTTTTGGGTCTATAGTTAATAAATAACAATGCTAATTTTTTTGAATGGGTCGATTTATTTTAAGTTAGTTTGGGTTTTTTTCAATTTTTTTTTGAATTTAAAACATACTTAATATATTACACTAAATTATAATAGAAATGAATCCCTTTTTTAGATCTATTTTGAGGACCCTAGGCCATGGCCTAATAGGCCTATGCGCAGGGCTGGCCCGGCTCCCTGTCAACAAAAGCTAATCTTAGCTACCTAATGCTGAAACAGTTGGTGGTTTCACTTACAAGCGGACCATGGGATCAGCTCTTCGGCGGCAGTAACTTGCCGGCATTTGTGGTCGGAGCTATCGTAGCGGCGGCGAACGGTGTGTTCCTGCTTGCCTTCTTCCCATCGCCACCGCGAACTGATCATGATCCATCATCATCCTCTGTTTTAAAGATAACTATTTCTACACATTCCCATTGAAATATTTTTCGATTAATTTTGAGTCGAAAAATGACTTACAAATAAAATTTCAATATATATAGAGTATAGGGTCATATTAATCTGCATAAAATTTTAGTACTTAAATTCTGTTTACAATTTAAACCCGTGCTTGTGTAACTTGCTCCTTATGTTAATTAAGTTATTGTAGATTTAATTATATCAATTTTGTGTTTTATTTTTTTTATATTATGTTAATTTAATCACAAAAAAAATTTATTAGAAAAAAAATATTTATTGATAAAAAAACATACATTTTATATGAAATTATATCAATAATTTAATTAATTTAATCAAATTGATTACATATATTATCCATCAGATTAGTGATCACTACTGCTGCAGCTTCCCACTGAAATGGAGCCTAAAATATGCTCTCTGTTAATTGTGCAATTATTTGCATTTGTAGTAGCTTTATGAATATTTTTTCAACTTTGGTGGCTAGTGATTGTTGGTGTGCCATGAGAGTTCAGAATAGTGTTTCATTTCTCATATATTTTAATTTAAATTTGAGAAAACTTATGATTTTCATTGTATTGTATATTATCAATAAAAAAAATTAAGTTAATCCAATAATCGTAACTTTTTCATTTGATCATATTTGTCTTAAAAAAATAGATGACAAAGTTGTTTGGAGAGTGACTTTTTAATTAAAATAATCAAAAATCAAATCAAATTACCACATTAATCTATTTATTTTTTAAACGATTTTTTTATAAAAAATTAAAAAATAAACTAAGCTCTCGTTTGGGAATAGATTATTTTAGTAACTTTTTAGTTTTTTGGTTAAAATATGAGGTAAAAAAACTAGTATGTTTGAAGTGATTTTTTGACTTTTTACGAAAAGATGTGTAAAAAGTAGAGAGAAAATGAAATTTTTAATTTTTTGATATATGTTATAGACTTTTTGACTTTTTTAATAATTTTTAAAATTTTTAACTAAAATGTTAACTTGCTAAACGAGACCTAAAATGAATTAAGTAATCACACAAGGAAAGGTTGTTTCTACTTTCTGCTTTCTTGCTCTACCTATTTTTCCATCGACTCAAGAACAGTCCTATGATTGAAAAAGCAATAAAGTGTGATGGTGTCCACTACATTGCTATAAAACCTCTTGGGAGCCTGCAATTTACTTCAGAGGATGAAAAAAAAGCTGTGCTTAGAGATGGCAATGGTGACGTGGTGTTTGAAGTGTGTTGTGATTGATAAACAGAGTATAATTTAAAATTTGCATTAAGTGATTAAAAAATAATAAAGAATATAGTGATTTGTGGTTGATTAAAAATATAATCATCCTAATCACGAAATAAATTTTCAACAAAATCGGTTACCATCAGTCAAATTTTGATTTGTGAGTTGTCTCAACAAGTCAAGGGCGGCTTGCTCCTCTTTCAAGTCTCTTTGTCACTGGAAGTTATTATTTTGAGTATGACTTACTTTTTATTAATTTTTTTACTTATTATAAGAAGATATGTGAAAAATAAGAAGACATATAAAAAATAAAAAGGTGGTGTAATTTAAATAAGTTAATAAGTCAATAAATTACTTATTTTTTTATGTATCCAAAACAAGACTGATGGGTTGTCGGACTTATTTTTTTAACGATTTTTTTTTTAAAAAATTCTCTAAAAAACAAATTCAACTTGATAAGACAAATTGAAAAATTAAAAAAATTATAATGAAATTCAAAAAAGACAAAAAAAAAAGTAAAATATAATAGACCTTTAGGCTTATTTTGGATATTTTATTTTTTTGGAAATTTTCAAAAAATTTTGCTTTTCAGATTTTCGTCTATACAACACAAATCGGAAAAGTAAAAAAATTTTAACATAATTTAAAAAAAAAATCCTCAAAAATAAAAAAATTGAAAAAAAGATTTAACTTTTTTATGACATTGCAAACACCCTATCAATTTACCGTGTTTGTTAAAAAAATGAATAGATTATTTTTAAAAATAAAAGGACAAGACTTTAATTATAAGTGTTTTAAGATGTAAAGTAAGATAGAGCATGTAGGATTTTGGATAAGGCCACAATAGCCTGCTATGCCACGGTGCGAGCTTTTTGTTTTTTTAAAGTCCTTTTCGTTAATTCAAACAATTTAGATTGCAGAGTTTATTGAATATATTATTTATACAAATAATTAAGTTAATTGAAAATTCGTAACCCATGATCATATTCTAATTACTTTAAATAAATTATCAAGATTATATTAACCTTTTATTTTTTAAAAAAATAAATATGTTCTTGGTACAAAATTATAAATATTCAATCAATTTAATATTTTACATTAATGACCTACTTAATAAATTATAATTTAAAACGTTGAAATTATCAAAAAGAATTTGAGAAAGGTCCGACTGGGACAAAAAATTATTAATTGATTCAAGAATATAACGTGATTATATCTTTTACCAATCATAATCCACTATATTTTCTCATATTTTTTAGTTATCCAATATAAATTCATCAATCTCATTCTCTCTATTAATCATTGTCTCTATTAATTAAGTAATGCTAGAGACTCCAAATATTCTATCAAAAGTTTTACCAAATGTTGGTGTGAGACCCACAGGTCCATGTGAATCCCACAGACATTTGATAAAACTTTTAATAGAATTTTTGGAGTGTGCAATATTTTTACTATTTAATTATAATAATAGCACCACTTAACGGTGAGCGAGACCAATCAATTACTTGTCCACTGGGGCACCACAAACAACACCGCCATTGACTTGTAAGGGGGATCCTTGGGGCCGAAAGAGTTGATTGGCGTGTGGACTTGGTGTTGTGTACTACAATGATTGGTAACCCAGAGATTTGTGTTTCAAATGCATCTACGTTAAACGGACACGGATCCAAAATTTTCACGGATCGAAAATATGCAAATTAACAAAAGTTTTAAATAAAATATATCAATTGTAATATCAATTTTTTATTAATATATAAAAAGAAAAAAAATAAGATAAAAACATATATAAATAAGTATTTCTTTTTTAAAATTTTTTTATTGAAAAATCCTATTTTGGGAACTTTTAATCCATCATAAGTGGAAGTATATATTACCCTAATGTTGTGTTTGGTGGGGAGATTTAGGAAGGAATTTGGAGAGGAAAATGAAAAAAATAGGTGAAATGTGAATAAAATATGTATATATTTCACATAATTTTACACACCTTTTCCCTTTCCCTTTCTAAATCCCTCCCAAAATCCTCCAACCAAACACACTATAAGGGGTGGTGGAATACAAAAGAGGTAGACAATTTCTACGACTAATTAGTCTGTAAAACGACAAATTTAGCCCTTAACTATTTAGGCCTGTTTTGGAAAGGACGAATTTAGCACCAACTATTTCGGCCTAAAAGGACAATTTCCTCATTTTATTATTAATAAAAATATTTAGTAGATTCTGAAACATCTTCGAAGTCCCACCAAAAAAATAAAATAAATTTTAAAAGTCATATTTACCATTGTTATTATTTAGTAAATAATTTAAAAAGATACAATAGTCTTTTGAACAATTAATATTTTTTATAATTTTTTAAACAAACATTTAATTTACTGGAATATTTATTTTTAGACATTTAATCTCATGACAAAATAAATATGGGATATATATTATATCCAGCTAAATAGTTCAAGAACAAATAATGCCAAGACTAACAGTTTCATTTGATTATAATCCTCCTTTATTCAGTCTGTCTAAATAAATAGAACAAATATATTAACTTATTTTTGTTGAGTAATTAGAAAACAAAAATCACATGTTACAGTTTCTCAGGTAATATCATATTCTGGAAGTACATAATAATTTAACATACACATTTTTTTAATAGCATTTTTATTTAATGGTTTGTGTGTCTGTGTGTCTGTATGTTAGCAAAGAGGTGGTCCATTTGAAGGATAGGCATGATACAAAATTTGAAGGGAAAAAAAAAAAATACTTCTATTTTTTATGGTTGTGAAAAAGGCTTTATTTGGGAGAAGTTAAAATAATTAAAAAGTAAAAAAAATATACTATAATTTATCAAATGATTTTATTATTTTTTGTTCAAGTATTTTTTTTTATAAAAAAGTTAAAAAAATTATTTAAAAAATTCAAATTTCAAACAATTCCTAAATATATTTTTGAATAATGTTATACAAATAAAAAATTCATACATAATGATATGTTTTATTGTAGATCTTTTACTTTAAAACGAAATACCATTAAAAATGATATATTTATAATAATGGTATTTGTTAACTCAGGTAGGCAACTCAAGCGGGGGATAAATTGGGTTTCTAAATAAATTGTTAAATTAAAATTTGACCCAAATAATAAATAAATAAAAAATACCCAACAATATAAAATAGAGTAATAAAATAAAATGAACAAATGGAAGAGAAAGCAAACTCAACAATTTATAATGGTTCGACACAACTGAGCCTACGTCCACTCTTCAAGTTCCTCCTTGAGAATTCTATAATAACTACATCACTACTTTTACAACAAGTGACCAACCTCAATCACTCCAACCAACTAGTTTAGAATTCAGTATCTAATCACACCTCACCAAGTGATTTTATTCCAAAAAAAACTCACAGAAACTCTTTTTTTTACAAGAATAATAAGCGGATAGAAAATCTTTTTACAATTTTACTCAAACTCTCAACAAATTTTCTCTCAAAAGAAATAATAACCACTAAAAGCACACAACACATTATTCAAGAATACTTCAATATCACAGATTTTTCTCTTCCTTGCTTCTTATTTTTCTCCAAACAAAATACTTCTTTTATAGCCAAAAAAAAATTATATCCATAGGAGAACGGAGATGCTCCTCTTCTAGCTTTTGCGCGCTGCTTGGATCGCGAGAAGACGCCGGAACGTTCCTGCTTCGCTTTTTCTTTTTCAAATTATAGGCAAAAGTTTGAAATTATAGGCTAAAGGTCACTTTCGATAAATAGTAAAATTTGAAATAATAAACCAAATGTTACTTTTGATGAAAAGTGAAATATTATTTGCACAGTAATTTTTTTATTAAAAAATTATATGATACACAATAAACTTATTGTTCATATCTCAAATTATGTACAGTAATTTACAATATATCCAAAGAATGAATAGTGCTCAATTTATTTGATTTAATAAATATTATTCTTATATGCATCACGTTAATATAATGCAATAAAAACATACCTTTGTAAATAATTATATTTAATTTTGTGTAAAAAATATAAAGAGTAAATATTAAATAAATTTATAATTTGTCCAAAATAATTTAAACATCATCAAAATCTAATCATAGGATTAACAGTTTTGCTATATCATTTTAATTAAATTTTTTTGTGAGAATATTATGTATAAATATTTCTTTCTTCTATAATATTTTTTTATTTCAAAAGTTTAATATTTTTAAAAAATAAAAAATAAAAACTTAATTAACCAAAAAGAGAAGTATTTAACAAAAATTTTTGTTCACTGGTTGTTTGTATTGTGTTGTAAGGCGGAAAATTTATCTGATGCCTATGACGCTACGTGATAGTACCTCTCAACCATCACAAATTTTTATACCTTTTTATATTTCATAATCATTCAATGCAAATTTATAAATTTTAGTCTTTTTACTAATTATAACATCATTAAAACAACCTCTAATAGGGCTGAGTAAGGAATCCGTGAAATCCGTAATCCGATCCAGTCCAGTCCAATCCAGTAGGTTTGGATTGATTTTTTGAATCCGTGGTTCGGTTCCGGATTAAAAAATTAAAAATTCGTAATTCACGGATTGGTTGCGGATTGAACTCCACAGTTCCGGATTGGAACCGATCCGGACCGTATACAAATAATCTATATTTTAATATACACCCTCCTGTATAGTATCTTCTCTTATTTTATATAAAATTTAAATCTAAACCTAAACTCGCATAGTATCTCCTTTTATTACTTTTGTTTGCTAGTTTTTAATATTAATTTGTAATGATCTAAATACTTATGGTGGAACCAGTTTTCTTATGGTTGTTTAAATTCTAGAACAGTATGTCACTATTATGAAAAGACATGTTATTGTGAAACTAATATGGTGTTGTATTTATATTTTTATGAAATTAAAGTGTTAAATATTTTTTTTTTGTTATTTAATTATGTAAATCTGTGGTCCTAAACCGATCCAATCCATGTTTAAATGGATTGGTTCGGATTGGTTCCACGATTTAAACGGATTGGATTGGTTCCAATTTTTCAGGAACCGTAGATAACGGATTGGTCCTGGTTTTACCTCAATCCGGTCCAATCCGGACCATGCTCACCCCTAACCTCTAAGACCAACCAATAACTTGTCCATAAGAGTATCTCCAACTCAACACTCTTAATTAAAGGATGAAAATATTTTTTTTTATTCAAAAAGTGAATATAGAGTATCTCACTATTCACTCAAACTCTAACCATAAATCATCATTTTCTTCTTTAAATATTTCTCTCGAAAATATTTTCATTAAAAAGTGAATAATTTTGTTCATTAACAAATATTTAATTTTGAAATTTTTGTAAAATATATTTAATATTATACTCATTTTAAAAGGTATGATTTTACTCTTTTTAATGATACTAATTTTATAAAAATTAAATTTACATGTTAAAATTATTTGTAATATAATTAATAATATAAAATGAATAATATTTTAGAGGTAGTTCTTTACTTTTCATCCTCTCTTTAAATATGGAAGATCAACTCCTCTTTCTTCCATATAAAGTTGGTTTTAGGAAATGAGTTGAAGGTGGAAATCTTTAAAAACTGAAAAAATGAAGGATGTGTTGGAGATGTTCTGAGGAGAGGTCACAATCAACCAAAATGTTAAGGTCAGTCGATATGACTTGGATTCACACCAATGGCAAATGACTCTTTTAGGAAGAGTCGGAAAAAAAAAATTAAAAAAAATTAAAACTTTTAACTCATTTTAAGATTATTTTTCATATTTTTCACACATTTTTTTTTTTTTGGAAAAATTATTTATAAGTCTTATTAGGGAGGCTTATGCTACATATAGCCCTACTAAAAAACTTATGTTCCCATAAGTCCAATGAGAAGTTTGTTGATACATTTACCCTCAATATTAGTTGTTAATATCATAAATAATAGTAACATCATATATAAGAAATTGAATGTTATCATAAATCATATCTATATAAACGTAACCTAACGTGACATCTACATAAACGTAACGTGATACCTATAATCTATGGTAACATGCAATTTCTTATATAGGAAATTGTATGTTACCATAGATCATATCAACATAAACGTAACGTAACGTGACACTTACATAAACGTAACGCGACACCTATGATCTATGGCATAGGAAATTGAATGTTACCATAGATCATATCTACATAAACGTAACGTAACGTGACACCTACATAAACGTAACGTGACACTTATGATCTATGGCAACATATAGGAAATTGAATGTTACCATAAATCATATTTATATGAAACGTAACGTGACACCAACATAAACCAGCAACATTTTTACATTCAATTTTAAAAAATAAACACTCATTAAGTTTGCGAAACGTAACGTGACACGTTACGTTACGTTTATGTAAGATCTTGTGGAATACATTTCTATCTAAATAAGACTTGAGACTCTATAAAAAATTAAATAGAAATGTATTCCATAAACGTAACGTGACACTTATGATCTATGGCAACATATAGGAAATTGAATGTTACCATAAATTATATTTATATGAAACGTAACGTGACACCAACATAAACCAGCAACATTTTTACATTCAATTTTAAAAAATAAACACTCATTAAGTTTGCGAAACGTAACGTGACACGTTACGTTACGTTTATGTAGGATCTTGTGGAATACATTTCTATCTAAATAAGACTTGAGACTCTATAAAAAATTACACTCAATCCCCTCTATTCTTCCTTTAAAGATAAACGTGCCAAAGAGATAAAAGCAGGGATGCACTTTGGATCACGTTTCCAATAAATGCCAAATTACACCGTCGAAATCTAGGGATGCACTTTGGATCACGTTTCCAATAAATGCCAAATTACACCGTCGAAATCTAGGGATGCACTTTCGATCACGTTTCCAATAAATGCCAAATTACACCACTTTCGATCACGTTTCCAATAAATGCCAAATTACACCGCCGAAATCTAGGGATGCATTTTCGATCACGTATCCAATAAAGGCCAAATTACACCGCCGAAATCTAGGGATGCACTTTCGATCACGTTTCCAATAAATGACAGGTTACACAGCCGTAATTTAGGTCTAATTTAGCAACTTGCGTAAAATTTAATTTGACTTTTAATTTATTTTAGATTATATTATTATTTTTATTTTTTTACATATTCTTTTAATAAAAATTAAAAAAATTAAAAAATTAATTTTTAGTCAAAAAGCTAATATGCCAATTTTTTATTCTTTATTTTTGGCGTACATTTTTAAAAAATATTTTTTAAAAATATATATACTATTATATATCTGTTTAGTGTGATGGAGGTAAAAGTGGTTGTGGTACGTAAGATGACGTTAATCAGATTTTATTTTACAAAATAATTTTTGTATTTTAAAAGTAAAAAAATATTCTCTTATCAAATAAATTTATTTTTTTGTTGAGTTTCGTTTTTCATCAAACGTTAGAAAATGTATAAAATATTTGTCAAAAAAATATTTTATATCTAAACAAACAAACCGTCAAGTGAGATGGAATATGTTGGTCCCACTCTTGAAAAGTTGTAGTAGTAAGTAAATAATAAATGAGAAATTTGGACATCTATACTCTACATTTCAAAATTCACTCATAATAATTTGGTGAGAGAGCGAGCCTTATAATGTGGTGTTTTGGGATATTGATAAAAAATTGATTTTTTGATTTTTTAATTTTTTTGGTGATTTTTTTGACAAAAAATTAGGTTGTTTTGGGTAAAAAAATTAATTTTTTTTGACTAAAAAAAGCTAAAAGGTCAAAAAAATTGGCTTCTTACCAAACTTTCCAAAGTGCCCTTTAGTATGTGACAAATTAAAACTTAACAAGTGTCCTACCTCATTATTGTAGGTCAAACTGTATTTTTTTTTTTTTTTTTTGTTGTGGAAGTTTCAAATATTTTTTAAAATAAAGTGTCTCTAATTTTATTCAAACCAAAAATAAAAAAATGCTAATCAATACCAATTTACCAATTGTGTTGTGTGTCAATTAATATTACTATATGTATAAATATATAAAATTATAAAAAATAAATGTAAAATTTTAATATTTTTAATATTTATATGATCTGATGTAAATAGCACGTACTGCTACTGGGCAGCAAAATGGGTTAACCATTTTTGACTTGGAAAATGTTTGAGGGCCACAAAATCAGTGACTCAAATGGTTTAAAACTGTCAAAACGACGTCGTTTTGCGTCGTTTTGTGTCCAAAACGACATCGTTTTGACAGTTTTAAGCCATTTAAGCCACTAATTTTGTAACCCTCTAACATTGCTGTTTTGACTAATGAGTTGCGTGTCTCAACAAGCCAATGATTAAGTGGTTGTGATTGTGTAAAAACCAATATTTTGAAAATTGAGCCTCCGTTTTGAGAGTTGGTTGACTTTTTAGTTTTTTGACTTTTTGATTTTTTTAGCCTGGGGCTAAAAAGTTTGATTTGGCAATGACTTTTTGACTTTTGACTTTTTTTTATGAGAAAGGAGTGTAATAATTATGGATTGAATTTGATGTTTTATTTTTTGTGGTTATTTTAGCCCCTAACCCACCAAAACCAACTTTCCAAACTATGCCTAAATCGATAAGCTAACTGAAATTGTGATTGGATGGATAGGTTAATAGTTTAATTGTGGGTTAATTGAAATTTAATTGTGATGTCATAATTATATCATAAATATATTAAAATTATAAATATAAAAAATATAAGTATTAAAATAATTAAGAAAAATTCTTAGAATTTATTTTGTATTTTTTATATATTGATTTTTAGTAAAAATAATTAAAAAAATATTGAATATATAATATATATAATGATTTCAACAATTGTGTTAAAGATTTAGCAGTTAAAATGCTTGCTTCTTATGTTCAAACCCTCTCTCTCAATAACATATTTGTCTAGTAACAGAGGAATTTTCAACTCCGTCGGCTGGTCGTTTCTTGAATACATTTTTTTAAATTTATTTAAAATATGAATTATTTTTTTTATTATTTTAAAAATTACATCTGGTATTTTGAAGTTTTTAATTTCACAATAAATGCCCAATTTGTTAATAAATCATTAAGTTAATTAAATTTTTTTAATGATATCAAAAAATTATTTCAATTAATAATTCAGATAATTTTATTATTACTTAAGAGAGTAATTATGAGTTTCATTTGTTTACTTAATTCTATTAAATAAAAAGATCTAATAAGGAGATATTTATAATTTTCTAAATTACAGAAAATAAATCATTTATAATTTACCTAGAGTTTGATGTTGGGAGGTGATATAGTGTGCCCAAGGCACCGAAATACATTTCTTGTTTAATATGTTCAGTAGGTGTAGTAAAATGCGAGTTCCAACTTTTTTAAAGAAATATTTTTTCTCAAACCATTCTAATAAAAAGTTCTGAATCACGAGTAAATTGAATGATGATTGAAAAAATAAAAATTATTTATATTCGTTTCTTCAATTTCTTTTAATTATATTTTCAGAAAACATTTGTTTGACAATTAAACTAAGCTTTGAGTGTGTGTGGAATCTCCCACTGATCACAATCAAACACTGGCCTCTAGGGATGGCAATGGATAACCTACCCTGTGGGTATCCATGGAGACCCAACCCAAATACATGGGTTTTCCCCTCTTTTTCTTATCCATTGGGTAGGGTAGGTGATATTCTTTAAATATCCACAGGGGATGGGTTGGGGATGGATACCCACTAATTTCCCCATATGTTTTTTTTTTTTTTTTTAAGATTCACAACTAAAACTAAATATACATTCAATCTTTTTTTTTTATTTATTTATTTACTAGCGTATGCCCGTGCCTAAAGGCACGGTGTAAATAATTTTAAAATTAAAATGCAGTTATAATTTATACGTATTATATTGAAATTTATAAAGTTTATGTCATTTTTTGATAAAGATACTGAAAAAATATTTTGAAATATTTTTCTTCTTAAAGAACTTACAACAATTTTGCTTGTATTACACGCTCTACAAAACTCAAATAAAATGACAACTCTCCCTAATCTTAATGCAAATTAAGAAACAAACATTTAAGATTTAAAGTTATATTGCATATCAAAATATAAAAGGCAGTAAAAAAAAGTGTAAACACTGAACAAAAAATAGAAATAAAGTTATACTGTCATACACCAAAGGAGTAGGTTAAAACTTTACAAAAAGTGGGTTAAAGCTTTACAAAAAGTGGGTTAAAGCTTTACAAAAGATGTATGCTTTACAAAAGATGTGTCACTAACATGTCATACACAAAAAATTATATTGTCATACACCAAAAATATGTATGCTTTACAAAAGATGTGTCAATAACATGTCTTCAAATATGCGTTTGCCCAAACTTCCTCTTCATTACTTTCCAAAAAGTGTTTGTATCAACTTTTATGTATCCCCAATGAGGAATATGCACAACAATCTGGTAATTTGTGGAAACAAAAAAAATATAGATTAGTACATGTGTTGGAAATATACATGTCAAAATACTTTCAGATTGAAATTACCTTATTACATCCCCATCGAAGCAAGGTAGTCGTATTTCTCCTTTTAAGCTCCATAGATTTTTCGGTCCAATCCTACAAAAGTCCAAATTTCAAATTATTATTAAATTGAAAATTTTTAAAAAGTTATATAATCAACAGAAATAAATCTACGTGGTTACCTTCTAATAAAACGTCATTTAATCTGCATAGAGTACTACAGCAACACTTTAGGATAAACAATATTTGTAGTAGAATCCAAATTATCTTTAGGAGGGAGAATACTTATACGATCAAATGATGTACATCTAGACAATGCCACATATAATTGCCCATGGCTAAACACTGGTATACGCAAATCAACCCCAACAAATTTCACGGATTGTCCTTGAGATTTATTAATGGTCAATGCATATGCCAATCGGACTGGAAATTGACGTCTTGTCATTTGGAAAGGCATTTCTGAAGAAGATGGTGTCAAAGATATCCTTAGTATGAATGCCAAATTGCCAAACTTTTATCCAGTTAAAATTTGAGCTTCAATTATGCGAGTGCTGCACCTAGTAACCATCAATCTTGTACCATTACATAGTCCATCTTTCGGTGCAATGTTTCTCAACAATATTATAGGACAACCCACTTTCAACTCTAACTTAAAAGTTGGCAACCCAGGAGGATCCAATGAATTTAAATATTCATTAGGATATCTATTTGTAATGGTAGGATCAATTTCATTATCTTCAGACATTTTATCTGCTGCAAGATAAGTATATAATCTCCCTGGAAAGATATTCAACGCAGTAGTATTAATGTCACTGACATCATCGTTACGCGCAGACAGAATTGTGCGTTCAGTTAAAAATGTTGGGGTTGACGTCTCTATCATATTCAATTGTGGATAAACTGTAGAGAGTAATTCATTCAAATCTTGACATTTGTGTATTGTTGATGGAAGGTTAACGATTTCTTGAGGATTGGTCCCAATCTAAAAAAAAAGTGAAATCAATAAAAGAGTAAGTGTAAACACAATTTATTAATTTAAAATCTATATAATACAGGTTAAAGTAGTGTTACCTCCATCAAGAAATTTGCAAAATTAGCATTTTCATGGCCTTCATGATTCAAGCGCATATTCAAATCCAAAGTCAAGATATATATATGCTTCCATAGAACAGAGTGTCTTAATGATGCATTCACAATTTGCTCACGAACTCCTTTGGGTATAACTGGTAAGATTTGTCGAAAGTCTCCTCCAAGAACAACAGTAATACCCCCAAATGGCTTTTCACTATCGCAAATGTCCCTCAATGTACGATCAACCGCCTCAACACAATGTCTATGTTGCATAGGAACTTCATCCCAAATTATGAGTTTTGTTTCTCTAAATAACTCAGCTTGTAATGATTGTTTGCTAAACCCACAAAGTGAATTTTCCAAGACATCTAACGGAATGAAAAATGTTGAATGTGCAGTGCGACCTCCTACCAGTAACAGTGATGCAATTCCAGACGAAGCCACAGTAACAACGATATGCCCAAGGCTACGACATTTTAATGCAATTGTATTGTATAGAAATGTTTTCCCTGTTCCTGCACCCCCATTCAGAAAGAAAACAGTTCCTTTATTTTGAAAAACTGAAGAAGTGATTGTATTATAAGCATTCCGCTGTCCATTATTGAGACAATCAATATTAATTTGTGGATCTGCATGTTCTGCCTCACTCTGCAGTTGTTGATGTTCAACTATCAATCGATTACCAACTACTGTACTCCAATTTGCAGTAGGTTGTGGCATGGGTGGGAAGTCAATTAAACTTTTGCCTGATTCATGAAGCATTTGATTCAAAAGATGGAGACCATAATCTTCAATTTGAGCCTCAGTTGGTTTAGAAATGACAAACAATGTACAAATCTTATGTGCAAGATCATCACATATATGCGTTGAAAATTGATTCCATAATGCATATGGATTTAGTGGAGTGCACTGGGTGAGAATAATACTAAACAATCTTCTCAATTGATATCCAGTTTTTATGACTACAGCCTCTTTCAAGCATTGTATCCATTCTTTATCATCTTCTAAAAGCCCCCTTGCAATACATGCTAATTTAAATGTATCATGCACAACATTATCGACTGTGCATAAAGACTGAAACGACTTTGGTCCTTTGACAACGGTTAGTAACAAACGTAGATAAAATCTTTCACCACAATTAGGGCTAGCAAAGTACATTCTACCAATTGCATATCCCCTTTCTCTTGATTTCCATCTCTTTTCTGACTTGAGCCAAACAAAATGTTGTGGAAATTCTTGATAAGTGAATGGACATTCATCTTCACTGGCAGCACAATATGCAAAGAAGCCAGTAAGAGTTGACATTTGTTGACCAGCTCTAGATTGAATCGTTTGTAATGACTCTTCTGGGTTAAAAACAACACGATGCATTCCAGGTAAATGAAGTGCCAATCGTACAACTGTTGGCATCTCTGCATGCAAAGGATGACCAAATATTCGCCAAGCAGCTTCTGGAGGTCCAATATACCTTGCATCGAGATATTGTTGAATCTCATTTATCATTCCTAACACCATCGTTGTACGATCATAACCTTTATAAATGTACTTATGTATATACTTGACACATCTCATTCCGGCACAAACTTCCACATTTATATGACAGTTGAAAAGTTTTGAAAGATATGCATTGTATGGTACGACATCCCTGTTATCAACTTCTTGCCCTCTTACAGTATGTACTTGACCATTATTGCGACGACGATAGATAGGGTATCCATCTTGATCCATAGTTGTTGTTTCTGTGAAAGCTCGAGGGTATCTCTTAGTGCATCTACCATTTTCCATACATGGTGCTTGCGGATTTCGAGCACCACATGGTCCATGTACCATACAACATTTGATAGTTTCAAAAAGCATTGGATCGTCTTTTGGGTCTGGAAATTCTGCACACACCAATTTGTCTACTTGAGCACATGTCCGAATTTTGTCTGGACCCTTGAGAAATAAAAGTGCATGCATATGAGGGAGGCCTCGTTTTTGAAATTCAATTGTAAAAACATGTGCAACTTTATTTCCAAACACTTTATTTGTTTCTATCTCCTTCATCAAACATTTTCTCTTCAACTCAAAAACACGGGCAATTAAATCAGGACGATCAATAGGTTTTTGATATGGTAATAATGCTGAAGTAATTTCTAGCCAATTGGGATTTGCAGTCATGGTAAGAAAAATATCTGGGTGTTGGTTGTATCGTGTGATAGCCATTGAATCTTGAAAGATTTCAAACATATGTCTAGGACTACCAGTAAATGAAGATGGCAAAACAAACCTTTGACCAATTTGTCCAGGTCGCACATAATCTGGATCCATATCTGACAACTCTTGGTAAAGCTCAGCCCGAAGTTTCCCTTGATTAAGCTTGTAGTATGTCAATCGATTTTGCTCAGTTGCAGCCCAAGCATCTACCAAAAACTCTTGAAATAGTTTCCCACCTCTCAAAATTGTTGAATACTCTGTGGGTCGTTCAAATAAACGATAACTATAAAAATTCATTTGAGTAAGTCGATCAATTGAAGGTCGATCGTACTGAACATTCCACAATTTCAGCTTAGGTTCCCATCCAAGCTCACCATATGGAAATAATAGAACATAATGTAATGGCAAGTATGCTGGGTGACATTCATTAATTTGCATCAACTCATTATTTCCTCGGAAATGTAAAATAATATCTCTCATTCCATTTACCTCTGTTCCATCACCTGGTATTACAATTGCAATCTCATCTGTAGTTGGTAGGTTATACCGACGTCGATCAGTTGTTGAACTGTAATGAAGATGAGCAGGTAGATTGTGTCCTGTCGAGTCTAATTGATGTAAAATGGCATAAGCCTGGCGATATTTATCTACAAATGCATTGACTTGCAACAAACTATCCTGAATAGTTTTGAGAACATCCCTTCTCAAGTTAGGATTCCTACGATTACGAATTTCTAAAGCTGAATAAGGGTCATAGATATACAGCTGAGCATAACTCGCATCCTGCCCTGGTTGTGGTTGTAATGATCCTGTTCGATGTCGCAATTCCCTATGAATTGTGAATGATGTAGGGCCCCTTCCACTGAGTACTCTAGGATCCAATGTAGCACCAAGACTCGTAAAAGCATTGGCTGCATTGTACACTCGAGTATAACTTCGAAAGGATTTTGATTGATCATTATTCCCATCATACAATGCCTGAAGTGGTGGAGGGGGTGTAATAAGTAAAGGTAGCCTAATCTTCCCTTCCAAACAGCAAGTTCCGAATAAGGGATGCTTTATAGATGATTTTGTTAATTTTTCATCCATCCAATGTAAGGCTGAACAATAAGGACATAATACATCCATCTTGCCAAGATAATGGCGGCAAGAATCTTTGTGTGCCCGGGCGCCAATTGATATACTCGTAGGTAGATCTTCTAATTCATCATCAGTACATAGATCTTGTTGAAGAAATCGATTTATAGGAGTAGTCCTACAAATATTTGTGTATAAATAAAATTCTGTACAACAAAACGGTATGAGCAAAAGTATGTATTGAAGATGTGAGAATCTGAAGATGTGCTTGAAGAAATCGATTTATAGGAGTAGACACAGTAATTTACCGATTCCTTTGTGAATTTGAAGATGTGCTTGGCATAGAAAACGAACATGTCTGATGATAGGTAACCATTGTTCGTTTTTGTGCCGACTGAGAATCTTCAGTTATTGTTTCCCACTCCAAGTGAGTGCGATCGCGACGAATTGGTGTTAAAGAACATTGTCTTATTTGAACACATTCTTCTAATCCCTCTTGCTCTCGTTGCAAGCATTGAAATTCAATTTTTTCACGCTTTCGCCGTGCCCGTTGGGCCAATGCAGCTTTTGATATTATATTATCATTTTGTGCCTAAAAAGAAAATATTTTATCATTGAAGCAAAATATGTGAATATTTTGTGTTTAAAATGAAACTATCTTCTTATTTCTTCCCTTTCTCTTAATTTTGTTTTATATTTTATTTGTTTTATACCTTTAATAGTGTTATCTTTATTTCTTTTTTTCTTATTTCTTCCCTTTCTATCTTCTTATTTCTTCACTTTCCCTTTCCCTTTCTTTGTTTTCTATTTTATATATTAAATAAGAATTAAAAACCTATCTTATTTAGTTTCTCCTTTCTTTATATATTTTTTCTTTATTTCTTCGTTTCTTTTTTCCTATTCTCTTTATATAAGTAGCAACTTATGGATGGTACATTATAAATACACATGTATCCATGCAAAATAAGAATAAATAAATTTGAAAAATACATACAAATAATAGCAAGTTACAGGAAAACATATTACAATCATTCTACAAAAACAACATAAAACAATAAATTCATTTTACACACTCATATATTTTAACTATCAAAATTTTGATTAGTTTTGCATCATATTTTTAAAAAAGAATATATACCACTTGACATGCATTTGTCATTCTCTTGCCGGAAGGAGCCATCTTTTCTTTTCCTTTAGACATTGGGTTGACCTTTTCTTTATCTTTTGCCTAACAAATATAAATAAAATATTGAAAAGATTAAAAAAAATCTTATATAATCTTATATAAATAAAATACATACAATGTTTGACTTGATTTTGTACTTACCGCACGAACACGGATAACATTAAGGTCGTGCTCATCACGGATGACCACACCAACATTTCTACATGGAGTTGTAGGAGGAGGCCTACAGAAATAGATTGTGAACAAATTAAAATCTATATAATAAAGTGGTAATAGTAAGAGTAAAAAATTTAAAATTGTCTTGGGTAAAAAATTCTTTTTATTTTTACCAATTTGGTGTTAAAGAAGGTTGTCTTGAGTTAATACATTCCTTCGATCTTTCTCTTTCTCGTTCTCGTCGCAGGCGTTGTCCCAATTGGTATGCAGAACATGGCTTTTGATTTTTTTCACGTTCTCGCCGTGCACGTTGGACCAATGCAGCTTTTGATAATTTATTATCATTGTGTGCCTAAAATGAGAATATTATATAAGAATGTGCATAAAATGTGAAGATTAACGAACTTGCTTCCCTTTCATCATGTAATTTTTCTTCCTTTTAACTAACTTTTCCTCTTCACTCGGTTAAGTTGTTAGTCATATAAGAACCAATGCATGTATTTATGAAATTTAAAAAGGAAGGGAAAAATAATTTGAAAACACAAAACTGCAAACTCACTATGCACGCACTTGTTGGTTTTAAGACACTACCCATCTCTTTACAAAATGTACGTTGAAAAGGTAAATATTAAATCATTGGGTACGTAAAATGTGAATATTAGTATGTAATGTCTTGTACTTTCCTTTTCTCTCTTCTTGTTGTTTCTGTTGTATTAAAATGCATTTTTGTCTTTTTCTTCTTTCCTTAAGAACTTCTTATAAGAAAAATAAAATTATATTATGTAGTTTCCTTTTCATCACATAATTGTTCTTTCTTCTTATTTTCCTTTTTCGTTTTCTTCTATTTTATTTTTATTATGCTATGTTGTAGATGCAACATATTGTACAAATGCAAAATATTTTTATCATACAAATAGACAAACATATTAAAAATTCAAATTAATGTTTATACAAATGCATTAGCATGTTGTACAAATGCTTACTTTACCATGCTTCAGAAAAACATTTCACATTCAATAAAAAGAATTGAATAAATTTTTGAAAAAGAAACTTTTGAAAAATGTACATAAAAAATAGTATATGACACTATGCAATTCGTAAAAAAATCTATATAATATTCGAAAAAGAAACTTTTAAAAATTGTTGAGAAACCATACCATGGGATGTGCATTTTCTTTTCCTTTGCCATAAGGAATAGCTTTTTTTGTTTCCTTTGATATTGCCTTATCTTTTTCCTTTGCCTTTGCCTGTAAAAAATAAGTAGAATATATTTATAAATTATTTTTAAAATGATAAGAAAATACATGTCCAATGTTGATGCGACTTTTAGGCTTACCTCATGAATGCGAATAGTATTAAGGTCACGCTCATCGCGAATAACAATATTAATATTTCTTTCTTGAAGAAATCGAACCTATACATACAAAAATTTTAGAGTGATAAATAAAACTTTATACACATAAATAAGAAAATTAGTAAAGGGAGGTGATATTACGGTTCGGTGTAAGTCCCCATCCACCTATAAAGTATGAGGAAAAAAAATAATTAGAATAGTGATATTGTCCATAACTGTTGTACTTAAATTTATAAGAGAGGTACTTAAATTTATATGAAGAGAAAAAAGAAGAAAAAAAACTTACTTGACCAAAAATAGTGATATTGTTCATAACTGTTGTACTTCAACCTAAAAATGTTTGGTTATATAATTTTAGACACAAAGAAACAAAAAATTAGCAATAATAAAATTAGCAATTACCAAAAAATTGGAAATGAAATGTTATTTAAATAAAATTCAAATAACATTTAAAATGAAATGTTATTTAAAATTCGAATAATAAAATTCAAAATTTTATTTAAATAAATAACTACCAGGAATAGAAAATACTTAACGGGTTACAATCAAGAGGAAAAGAAATAAATAAAAATATAAACTTCTAAGAAAAAGAAAAAGGTCAACAGATATCAGAGGCATGTGCCTTCTCTGTTTAGAATGGTACAATTTTTTATAACAAAATGTTAAATACATTTTTTTGGATTAAGTTAAATACTCGGTGAATTTGATTAAAAACAAAACGGATTATGTTAAATACTTGCATTAAGTTAAATACTTGTAAGTTTAATACATTTTTTTTCTTGAAGACAACTAAAGTAATACTCGAGCATAATCAAACTCACATTAAAATAGATGTTTTTTAACTCACATTTTCTGAGTTAACCCAGCATAATCAAACTCACATTTTCTGAGTTAACCCAGCATTTAGAATAGATGTTTTTTAACAATCACATTAAAATTAAAATGATAAATTAAAACTCGAGCACAATAATTGTCCGAATTTGAACTTTTCTCTTTCTTAACTGACTTCAATTTTAAAACCCATTATAATCATAAAACTCATTATAATCATAAATATTTTGAAGTTCACCATTTATGATTTGGAAAGTCCAAACATAAATTTATGCCAAAAAAAAAACTCACCACATAAGAAAGGCATTTTATAAGCAATAATGAATAATTATTTCATCAAGCAACTAAAGTAATACACACATATGCATTGACCTGAATTTTTGAAATGCAACATATAATATTATACTCCCTTAAAAATGTGAAAAAAAAAAGGAACATAAATCTCTTGCCATATTACACATAAATGTTAAAATGCCAAGTCTTTCAAAAAAAAAAATTAAATGAAAAAAAAACAATCACTTTCTTTTTAGAATCACACAACAAATATACTACATTTGAATGGTACAATTTTTTTTTTTTTTATAACAAAATGTTAAATACATTTTTTTGGGTTAACTTAAATACTTGGTGAAGTTAAATACTTGTAGGATATCTATAACGGATTATGTTAAATACTTGTGTTAAGTTAAATACTTGTAAGTTTAATACATTTTTTTTCATGAAGACAACTAAAGTAATACACACATATATACATTAACCAGAATTTTTTGAAATACAACATAGAATACTATACTCCCTAAAAAAAAAAAAAAATACTCTCTTGCCATATTACACAGAAATGTTAAAATGCCAAGTGTTTCAAATTTCTCTTTCAATTAGGAACTCTAGATATTCAAAAAAATGAAAAAATTGAAAAAAAAAAATAGTCCATTTCTTTTTAGAATCACACAACAAATATATTATATTTGAATGGTACAATTTTTATTTTTATTTTTTTATAATAAAATGTTGAATACATTTTTGTGGGTTAAGTTAAATACTTGGTGAATTTGATTCAAAGCAAAACAAATAATGTTAAATAGTTGGGTTAAGTTAAATACTTGTAAGTTTAATACATTTTTTTTCATAAAGACAACTAAAGGTGCCAAAAAAAGAAAAAAGAAAACATAAACTCTCCTGCCATATTACACATAAATGTTAAAATGCCAAGTCTTTGAAATTTTTCTTTTAATTAGGAGCTCTAGATATTAAAAAAAAATTATGAAAAATATTTATCATCTGTACAACACAGAGAACTAAAATATTTAAAAAAAAATATTCAAAAAAATTGATAAAAATATTTATCATCTGTACAAAAAAAAAAAAAAACATAAACTCTCTTGCCATATTACACATAAATGTTAAAATGCCAAGTCTTTCAAATTTTTCTTTTAATTAGGAACTGTAGATATTCAAAAAAAAAAAATGAAGAAAACAGTCCCTTTTTTTTTAGAATCACACAACAAATATACTACGTTTGAATGGTACAATTTTTGTGTAAAAGTATATCGTAGTGATGTCTCTCTCTATATCTTGCATACATGTGTGACCCACTAAATGAAATGTTCTTTCATCAAAAGGGTGACTAAATTATGGTTGATTGCATCTATTTTTGAAAAATAAAATTGAGCATGTAGAGTTCTTCAACTGAGCATTCCAGTGATTAGTGATGTGCTTGATGGTTTAGTAAGTTGAATAGAAATGAATAATGCCTTTTTGTCAAACAATCCTATGGGTGCCTAAGCCTAGGTTTTTATTTTGGAAGGAATAAAAAAATAAAAGGGAGAATAGAAGCCCATATTACATCAAAATATATCATCACATAATTACGATGAAGCAGCCCGACTATGCCTCACTAAGTAAAGGGGTCAGGACAACCAAACCATGATGGTTATGATTAGTAAATTACTTAACTTACTCTCTCTCTCTCTCTCTGTTCATCAAATTTGAGTAAAAATTTGATTAAAAGTTTGATCTGATACGAATACTCCAATCCTTACTCTCATGGTCTTCTTCAAATCTTTTCAAAAAAATTCCAAACTTATCCTAAAAACCATCTCCTATCTATACTATTTTTTATGAAAGAAAACCATTTCCTATCCATACTCTATTCTAAAATTTTATCAAAAAAGATTAAAAGTATTATTATTGGAGATTTGGTAAAAAATTTTGTTCATCCTTGATTTAGTGAAAATTTTGGATCTATTACGTTTTTCTTGTGTATAATAACCAAATAATTTTGAGACCAACCTTATGTGTAAGGAGCAAATTTGTGCTTAATAGTTCAAATAATTGACAGAAAAATTGGCAATAATTCTGATTAAAAATTGACTAAAAAAATTCCAAACTTATTCAAATAATTCCAAACTTATTCAAATAATTTCTGCTTAATGTTTTTTTTGATTAAAAAAATTGGCAATAATTCTGATTAAAAATTGACAGAAATTTGGTGATGAGAGACATTTCGTCAATGTTTAATAGTTCTGAGAGAAATTTGGTTCACAATAATTCTGGTTAATGTTTAATCAAAATTGATAGAAATTTGGTTGACATGATGTTTTTTAAATAATTGACAGACCAACTATTATACACAGTTGACAGTAAACACAATGTGTATAACCTTTTTTTTTTTTTTAATAGCAAACCAATTTCTGTTTAATTTTTTTTTTATTAAAAAAATTGACAATAATTCTGATTAAAAATTGACAGAAATTTGGTGATGAGAGACACATTTCCTCAATGTTTAATAGTTATGAGAGAAGGCACGATGTTTAATCAAAATTGACAGAAGGCACGATGTAAATAATTTTAAGATTAAAAATATATTAATTTTTTTTTCTTAAATAACTTGTAACATTTTGGCTTGTATTACATGCTCTACAAAACTCAAATAAATAACAACTTTCCCTAATGTTAATGCAAATTAAGAAATAAACATATAAGATTTTTAATGTTCACCAATACTGCAAATCAAAATATAAGAGCAAGTAAAACAAAAAATTGTAAACCCTGACAGAATAATTTCTTAGTTGATGATTAAGTAAACCCTAAAAAAAATTGTAAACACCTAATAATTTCTTTGTTGATGATTAAGTAAACAAACAAACCAAATTTTTTAAAATTGAATTTATGCACAATTTGTATATACAGAATCTTTTTATATAATGCACCTAATATTAAAAAATCCAAGGCACTTAGATTCACAGATTCACATGATTTGTGAAGATCATCTATTTTTTTTTGAGAGCACTGAGTAAATCAAAGCACTCAGTAAAATATATCATCAAGTTTCTTTTGAATATGATATCTCAAACCAATAATATTGAGTCATAAAAAAATCATCTCTAAAGCCAAAAGGGTCCTTGGATTCTCCACAACTTTTTTTTTTTTTTTTTTTTTTTTTTTTTTCTTTTTGGAGTGTTGAACACATTCAAGAGGCTGAACTAAACCAAGCTAAAGGTCAAACCACTGAACTGAAGTATGCTCTCTCGTGCTGCACCACTTCGTTAATTTCCTACCTAATTTTATATACAATTTTTTAATTTTTTTTGTGTAATAAATATAGATATATGAGTGGCATGGTTGTCACAAAAGTTTCATTCAATTTTATTGTTGTGGGATCTCTAGTGTCCAACATTGCAGTGGTGATTTAAAGGGGTAGGCAACTTTTGTACTTATTTAGGATATCAAGTTAAAAAGAATCCCATATAGTGTATGTGTATATATAAGTATTTTGTTTTAGAAAATAAAATAGCAAATTGTATGATTGAATTCAAAATATAAAACTTAAAATAAATTTTAAAAAATAATAAAGTTAATATATTTTCCATAAAAAGAAATAATAAATCATAATTACCCATATAACTAATTTAAAAAATGTCTTCAAATATCAAGTAATTCAATAATTAGAAAAATGTCTTCAATAATATCAAGTAGTTCAATAACATGTCTTCAAATATGTGTCAATAACCTTTTTTGAAACCAATTTTCAAGTGTATAACACCAAACTAATTTAAAAAATCCATTGAGCAGAATTTTTGGCGGAACCAAAATTTATGATTTTGGTGATAAACAGTTGACAGTAAACACATTGAGCAGAATTTGGTGATTTTGGTGATAAGAAATTCTGCTTTCAAAACACATTGTGCAGAATTTTTCTAATTGAGCAGAATTCTTTGAAAACAGAATTCTTTGAAAACAGTGGACAATTAAAATTCTTCTCAGTAAACACATTGAGCAGAATTCTTTGAAAACACAGTTGGCTCAATATCAAAGCAAAACAATAACAGAAGCTGCAGCCAAACGTTACCAAAGCAATAAACTAACCGAGCAGCCGAGCTTTTTATTTTTTATGGCTCCAAGTTCCTGATTAACTAACCGAGCAGCCGAGCAAAGTTCCTGTTTCAAGTTCAAGTTCCTGATTTCAATTAAAAAATAAGTGATATTGTTGGGTGCAAGGAGATACATGGAGCCATGTGAAACTAAGTGAATAAAATAAATGAACATTCATACTTAAATAAATGAACTTTCGCAACCATGTGAAACTAAGTAAATAAAATAAATGAACATTCATACTTAAAATATATTATAAGAATTTAATATATTTCTATCATAAATATATTTTACTGAATAGTCATTAAGTATAAATATTTTACTGAGTAGTCATTGGGTGCAAGGGAAACTTCACTCTGGATGATATATGCTGGTAGTCATTAAGTATAAATATTTTGCATTGATGATATATGCTGTTAATGTGAATATTTTACATTGATGATAAGAAAATATATATGTGAATATTTTCTTAATCATCAACTAAGAAAATATATGCTGGTATAAATATTTTCTTAATCATTTTTTCTTAAAATGCTATTCTTAATCATTAAAATACTATGTGCCAAATATGTTTTTCAACTCACATTTTTCCAGATGTCATTGTGCCAAATATGTCACATTTTTCAACCTCTAACACCATTCTGCGAGGGGACCATTTTCAAAATAGAAAGTCACAGCGGTAAACATCATCATGTTTTTCAAAATATGTTTTTCAACCTCTAACACCTCTGTTTGAAGTTCTTAATCAACTAAGAAAATATTCTTAATCAATATTTTCTTAATCATAAACTAAAGCATCAGATTAACCAATCTACTATAATCTCAAGTCTGGAGTAAATGAAACGAAATGGTGGAGTCCTATCTTTTAATGATCAAAATATAAAAGTATTTAAATATATTATTGTATCCTATTTTGTATCCTATAAATTGTAAATTGTATCCTATTAATGATCAAAATCTCACCTCTGTTTGTAGAAAATTTTAAAATCTCAAGTATAAATTTTATGATATATTGTATGATAGAAAATTGTATCCTATAAATTGTATCCTATTAATGATAATAAATATATTTTATGATAGAAAATTGTATCCTATAAATTTTAAATTGTATCCTAAAAGTATTTAAATACTTTAATGATCAAATTTACTCCAGACTTGAGTATTTAAATATAAATTGTATCCTATTAAGCATCAGATTAACCAATCTACTATAAAAGGAAATAATTGAAATCATTAAAAAGATACCCAAAGAAAAATCCCAAAGAAAAAAATGTACATAAAAAAGAATTGAATAATGAAACTCAATATAATATTGAATATGAAACATAAAAAATAAAACTCCTGAAATGAATTGAATATGAAACATAAAAATTGAATATGAAACATGAATATGAATTGAATATGAAATGAAACATAAAAATATGAAACATAAAAATATAATATTGAATATGAATTGAATATGAAACATAAAAATATAATATTGAATATGAAACATAAAAAATTTATTTGGGATTTTAATGAATTGAATATGAAACATAAAAATATAATATTGAATATGAAACATAAAAAATTTATTCTATACGTGCAGAAAACTCTTGATCAGGAAAAATATAATATTGAATATGAATCCATATGAAACATGATTGATCAGGAAACTCTTGTAAACTCTTGTAAACATTTCCAGAAAAATGAAACTCTTGTAAACATTTCGAGAAAAAAATGAAACTCTTGTAAACGATTTGTAAATGAAACTCTTGTAAACTCTAGCATATTGTCATGTTAACATATTTTCTTTCCTCTGAGTTTCATTGGAGGGGACCAGAAAAATGAGTTTTCAGGAGTACTCATGTTTTCAGGAAACTCATGGAAACTCATTTCATGAAAACTCATGTTTTCAGGAGTACTCCAAAAAATAGAAAGTCAATGATACATGCTGGTTTTGTTAACATACTCTGGTTTTGTTAACAGAGTACTCCAGAAAAATGACACTCAGAGTACTCCAATGATTAACATACGTTTTTGTTCTTCGCTCTCTCTCCTTAAATACTCAATTGTCATGAAGAAAGAGAGTGAGAGAGAAAGAGCAAAGCACAGAACTGAGTACTCTGGTTTTGTATATTAAAATTTTTGGAGTATATCATCATCATTGGTTTCAATTGGCATCATCAAGCATCAGATTGGTTTCATTTTTTGGAGTACTCTGGAGTCGGCAAAACCAGCATGTCAGATTGGTTTCATTAAGTGTATGTTATTTTGTTTCACCTCTGTTTGAAGTTCCTGTTTCACTTGGAGCCAGAGTGAACAACGGTAAGCTCTGATGAAGGCAAAAGTTGAGGGAAAAAAAAAATCAAGAAGAAGAACAAAAATGAGAGAATAAAAATGAGAGAAAGCATATATGAATCGATTGACTGTGCATATAAGAGAGGAAAGGAAAGGAACCCGAAACATAACTGTGCAGAATTTGAATCCAACCTGCTTCTCTCCAACCCACCTCTGTTAGAATTTGAATTCAACTCACCTCTGTTTGAATTCAATCCAACCTTCTCAAATCAATTTCGTATGTGCTTCTCTCTAGCAGTTAAGAGTGCAGTAGTATTTTTCTGTCAAGCTTCACATCTCATCAGAGAGTAGGAATGGGAAGAAGACAGAGGGTATGGGGGAGACAGAGGGTATGGGGGAGACAGAAATGTGTTGGGCGGGAAAACTTTGATACATTTTGATATAAACCATTGATCTCAACCATTGATATATATTTGGAATTGATCTCAGCCATTGGATCAAAATGTATCTCACATACATTTTGATACATTTTCAAAAAACCTCTTGCCTTATTATATAGATTTTTTCAGGTTCACAACCAATTTTTTTTTTTTTTTAGATCCACAACCAAAGCTAAATATACCTCCAATCTTTTTTTATTTTATTTTTAAGGTTCACAACCATTTTTTTTTTAATTTTTAAGATTCACAACAAAAGCTAAATATACATTTAATTTTTTTCCTTTTTTTAATTTTTTTTAAGGTTCACAACCATTTTTTTTTTTTAAGATTCACAACCAAAGCTAAATATATATTTAATTTTTTTTTCTTTTTTTTTTAATTTTTTTTTAAGGTTCACAACCATTTTTTTTTTTTTTTTAAGATTCACAACCAAAGCTATACATTCAATCTTATTTTATTTTATTTGGCTCAACAATAAAATCAAATACACATTAATTAACATTGTCACATTATTCTTGTCAAATTTTATGCATATCTAGAATTTTTTAAATTTATTTAAAAAAAATTAAGGACATTGTCTAGTGTAGGTTTCGGTTTGTTTTTCTATGTTATTTTATTTTGTTGTGTATTGTAATTTTCAGAATGGTTTGCTTGTTCTGAAATTTCAATTAACGAGTATGAATCTATTTGTTTTATGTTATCACACAATTTATACAACATATATATATCTATATAATATAGGAGTAAGGTTTTTGAATTTATGTCAAAAATGTATCAGGGATACATTTCAATTAAACGGCTGAGATGATTCCTAATAAATTTCTAAGGGTTGAGATCAATTTCTTTCCCTCCCAAACACTCTCTCCTCTCTCTCTCTCCCACGTCTGCCCAAACCCATTCTCTTCAACTCTCTCTCTAACGTTCTCTCTTCAACACCCATAATCTTCTTCAAGATTAGGAGGTAGCAGATCAGAGGTAGCAGATCAGAGAACGTTAATCTTCTTCAATTCACTTCTCAAACTGGTGACCAGAGGTAGCAGATCAGAGATGGACCAGCTCACCACCACCGCCGTTGCTCATCATCACTGTCGCCATTGATCACCATCAGTTTTCGAAATCGCAAGGTATTTTACATTTAGTTCTTCAAGTCTTTGTCTGTCTTGATCGCTATTTTAGGTTGAATTTCCATGGGTTCCCTGCAATCCAAACCTCAAAACAGAGGTATTTTACATTGAGAATCCTGAGGCTTCAGTTTTAGGGCAAAATTTTTTCTTCAATTCTTCAATTCTTTGAGAATCCTGAGGCTTCAGTTTTAGGGCGAAATTTTGAATTAATCATAGTTGTCTGTCATCACATTCATTTCAATTTCAACAAACAAAAAGAAACAACATTTAGCAACCAAGGGTTAATGTCACTTTTATCCCCCTTACAATATCACTATTTTTCTACTTCATCTCTAAACTATCAATCTCATCTAAAGATTTCATCACATTCATTTCAATTTCAACAAACAAAAAAATTCTGATCTTTGTTCATATGGTCTAAACACCCATTAAATTTGTTGTGGGTGTAATTTGTTCAAAATAGTAGGAAAATTGAGTGTATCCCCACTCCCATATTAGTATTTCAAGAGTATTTAGCAAACTCAAAAGTATTTAGGACCCATTTCATGAATTAGCACCCATTTCCCATTAAAGAATCAAACATTTCATAAAATAGACACAGATTGGGGCATCTAAACTGAAATAAACACAGATTAGGGCATCTAAATAAACACAGATTGTTTAAACTGTAATAAACATAAATCAAACTGAAATAAACAAATTCCTGAATCTAAATTGGGGCATCTTTAGATTTAACTAATGAAACCCATTAAAACCCATAACATCACAGATTTCAATTTCAACAAACAAAAAGAAACAACATTTAGCAACCAAGGGTTAATTTCACTTTTATCCCCCTTACAATTAACTGGTTTGTCTATATGGTTGTGAAGATCATCATTGAGTGTATGAACTGGTTGTTTATCTTTGCTCTTTATCGCTGTTGTTGGTTGATTATTAAATCGCAAACCTGATTGAACAAAAAGGGCAAGACTTGGTGTATATTAGTCAAATCAATTTGAATGCTTGGAAGCTATCTCCTATGATCAAGCAATCCTTATTCTCACCTTCACTGTATATTTTTTCTCTGCTCTGTGAGTCCTTGATATTGGTTTGGAATTTAAAGGGACTCAATAAACAGTTTATTCCTTTATTTATTATGAATAGCATTTAGATAGCCAAATAACAGAGGACAAAACATTTTTCCAAACGAGTTCACTGAGCCATTTCCATTTTCTCTATCTAGAAAATAAATATCTATATAATAAGTCAAGAGGTTTTTTGAAAATGTCTTAAAATGTATATGAGATACATTTTGATCAAATGGCTGAGATAATCCCCAATCAATATCCAACGGTTGCCATCAATTTTTTTACCGCCCAAACAATTTCTGCTCTCTCTCTCACGTCTGCCTAAACACGTCTCTCCCTTACCCTTCCCTCTCTCATCCAACGGTTCTTCTTCTTTCCTACCCTCCATCTTCGCTAGCTCCCGACGCTGCTCTCCAGTCCTTGATATCCAACGCTGGTTCTGTTTGTGCAAATGATAGTGTTGCTTATTCTTCCCCCAAGAGACCCGATTAAATCGCCGACAACGGGGAGCTCACGATCGTCGGACTGGAAATCGACCTCGAAGATCTCGAGATTCACCGACGAAGGCCATCGTCCTCGCCGCCATGTATGGGGGGGTCCGGTGCGAACGCCACCGACGCCGATCTGTTAACCCTCTTCACACACGCCATAACCACCACCACCAAAACTGATAGGTACAAACACATATATATATATATATATATATAGAGAGAGAGAGAGAGAGAGAGAGAGAGAAATTGGGGATCTGGGAAATGGATAAATAAGGAATTAGGGTTAGGGTTGAGAGATGTTATTGAAAATTGAGGAAGATTTAGGTGCGAGAGATAGACAGATCATGAATGTGAATGTATTTTTCCATTATTTGTTCATTTGTATTTTTTCATTGTTTATTCTGGGTTGATCATTGAAGGATTTTCTGGTAATTGTGGGAAGGGGCTTCATTTCTTCAACATTTGAGCCTTTGGGGACCTACATTGTGCTCCCTCTCCCTCTCTCTCTCTCCCCCTCTCTCTCTATTCAAGTGTAAATAATTTCCTTATTGTTTCTTAGTTTTTAGTTTCGTATCTCAGGTGATTTCTGCTGGGTTAAAACTCATACATTTGTGACTTTGTGCCTTAAAACTCTGCTGCCTTGAATTCTGACTTTGTGCCTTAAAATTCTGCTGGGTTAGTTTATCACTCCAGAGATGAATTTCAAAATAACAAAATTGACTCAGGTTGACTGATTTCCTGTTTTTTACACCGTGCCTTGAGTAAAAATTAAAGAGTACTCATGTTAATAACTCATGCTAAAATAACCGCAACTGGAGTTAAATGTGTGTTAAATTCTGAAATCACGTGTTAAATGTGTGTTAAATTCTGAAATCATGCTAAGAGAAAGAGAAAGACAAAGAAAGTGTTTTTGAATGAATTATAACCGCACCTGGAGTTAAATGTGTGGGGAATTGGAACGCATAGTATTATATATAACAATTTGACTTCCTATAGTCATCAAATTCTGAAATCACAAAATCAAATTTGACTTCCTGTAGTCATGAAATTCTGAAATCAAATTTGACTTCCTGTAATCAAATTCTGAATCAAATTCTGAAATCAATTTGAACACAATGGAACACACGGTGTAACTCAGTCAATTTGAACACAATGGAACACAAAATCAATGGAACACACGGTGTAACTCAGTCAATTTTGTGTTAAAATCTGTGTTTCCATTACTAAAAGGCAGAGTTTATTTAAGTGGAAAATCATAACTTCATCAATGATTTGACACAATCATTGAAGTGTGAGCTTTGCTCAAATTCTCCTGGTCCCCTGAACAACCACAAAAGAAGAGAGAGAGAGAGAGAGAGCTCTTTTTCCATTCTCAATATACTGTTATGTTCTGTCATTTTTTTTGGCTACGGTAATGGCCAAAACATAGATTATGTTTAGTCTGCCTTATTGTATAATCTTTTTTTTCTTTTTTTAAAGTGTCACTTATTGTATAGTCTGTCTTAAATTGTTCAATTTTCCACTTTGAAGTTGGATGAACATACGTTTATTATATTTGCTAATTATTTTTACAGGTGTTGGAGGCTATTCATATTTGTATGAGCCACTTTGGTGGGCTGGCATGATAACAAGTGAGTTTATTTTGTGCTTTCCTTTCAATAGATAACAAACTAAATTGGTTAATGCTGTATTGCTATTGCATTATGTGATCTTAGTTTCCTAAGTTTTTTTAATTCATAATCTTCCCATTCTTAGTTTCTGCAGTCAAGGATTTTATTTTGCACAGAAGTCAATGACTCTAGAATTCAAACTTCACATTTTCCTTTTTACCCCCTGTTTTACCTTTTATTGTGTGGAAACTTCCTTATCAATTTTTTCATATTATACATCCTACAAATCACAATGCAAATGCAGAAAAGCACCAATAATAAAATTAGTAATTAAACACATTGACTTGGTAAGTAATTGTTTTGTAACAAACTAACCATCATCTGTAGATTTTTCTCTTCAAGATAACATGGTCTCATGTTTAAATATTCACTGAAAGATTAATGGCGGTTATAATTAGCGTTAAGGGTATAAATACAATTGTTGCTCGATACATGGTGTGTAAGGTGTTGATTTCCTGTTAAATAACTCATGTTAATAACTCATGCTAAAATAAAGGAAACAGAATTTCAATAACTCATGTGTTATCTCAATGTTAATTTCAAAATTTCAATAACTCATGTGAGTCCTTGGAAGCTATCTCCCTATTCTGTCTGTTTGACTCTTTGTTGATTTCAGAATTATTTTCCGGATTATCTTGATTACTCTTTGTTGTATTTTTTTTAGTTAGATACAATGTGTTATCTCCTCTGTTATTGAGTTTTCCTCTATTATTGTGTTCCTTTATTCCTGTAGTCAAATGCATTGTGTTCCATTTTGTTCCTTTATTCCTCTACATTCTGTATATGATCTCATTTTACTGGGTTTGTTTTTGGCTCAAGGTTCTGTCTGTTTTTGGCTGTCTTCGGCTCCCTTCGAACTCCCACTCGCAAGGTAAGACTTCGAACTCGCTGTTGTGTTTTTCTCTTTTTGAATTCTGAATTTTGAATTTTGAATCCTGAATGAGTTTTTGGGATTCTGGATTTTGAATTCTGAATTTTGGTCCTAAATTCACCTAAATTCTGCTCCCTTCGGCTGGATAGGAGATGGTTTTCGGCCCAGATAACCTTATCCACAATTCTAGATTTGATTGATTACACTAGCAGATAGATAGCTATACTTCTTCTGACTAATAGCTATATGCCTTCTTCTTCTAAAATTATACATACTACTAACTGAAATTTGTTAAAATTATATATGTTTGTAGCTTGAATTCAGAATTTAGGTGATAGTTAAATTCTGCTGTCTTCGGCTTCCTTCGAACTCCCACTCTTGAATTCTGAATTTGTAGCTTGAATTCTGTGTTTGTCAAGCAAATTCTGCCCGTCAAACACAGTTTAGTAATATTTTTGTGCTCTATATTACTCAAAAATATTCTGTGTTTGTGCTCTAAATTCTACTGTCTTCGGCTCTCTGTTGTATATTCTCTATGGGCAAACCGAAACCCTGTGGCCCAGCAGACCGCATCTGAAACAAATGATGCCCCTCTGCTTACTTTCCCCCGAACCCAAATCTGACACTGGAAGGGCAGTTCTAGCCCGTCCTCCCTGTTGCGAGTTTAAAACCCTCTGCCTCTTAAAAGGCCTACCAACACCCTGAGTCACAGGAGTCGCCGAGATGGCTTCCTCCCCACTCTGCCCCATTGCTAGCACTGCAGCCTCTACATGGGCGGCCGCCTCAACAAGCGCCCTATATCTTTTATGCCAAGACCCCGCTATCCTTACACGGATGTCGTCACGCAGCTTACTCTCAAACTCAAAACAACGTAAGTCCTCTGTCTCCACCAATTCTGGAGCAAACCTCGACAGATTAGCAAACCATCTTTCGAACCGCACCAAAGGTGTAGTACCTTGGCGTAATTCCACAAATTGTTTCCGAGAGCCGAAGACAGTAGAATTTAGAGCACAAACACAGAATATTTTTGAGTAATATAGAGCACAAAAATATTACTAAACTGTGTTTGATGGGCAGAATTTGCTTGACAAACACAGAATTCAAGCTACAAATTCAGAATTCAAGAGTGGGAGTTCGAAGGAAGCCGAAGACAGCAGAATTTAACTATCACCTAAATTCTGAATTCAAGCTACAAACATATATAATTTTAACAAATTTCAGTTAGTAGTATGTATAATTTTAGAAGAAGAAGGCATATAGCTATTAGTCAGAAGAAGTATAGCTATCTATCTGCTAGTGTAATCAATCAAATCTAGAATTGTGGATAAGGTTATCTGGGCCGAAAACCATCTCCTATCCAGCCGAAGGGAGCAGAATTTAGGTGAATTTAGGACCAAAATTCAGAATTCAAAATTCAGAATCCCAAAAACTCATTCAGGATTCAAAATTCAAAATTCAGAATTCAAAAAGAGAAAAACACAACAGCGAGTTCGAAGTCTTACCTTGCGAGTGGGAGTTCGAAGGGAGCCGAAGACAGCCAAAAACAGACAGAACCTTGAGCCAAAAACAAACCCAGTAAAATAAGATCATATACAGAATGTAGAGGAATAAAGGAACAAAATGGAACACAATGCATTTGACTACAGGAATAAAGGAACACAATAATAGAGGAAAACTCAATAACAGAGGAGATAACACATTGTATCTAACTAAAAAAAATACAACAAAGAGTAATCAAGATAATCCGGAAAATAATTCTGAAATCAACAAAGAGTCAAACAGACAGAATAGGGAGATAGCTTCCAAGGACTCACATGAGTTATTGAAATTTTGAAATTAACATTGAGATAACACATGAGTTATTGAAATTCTGTTTCCTTTATTTTAGCATGAGTTATTAACATGAGTTATTTAACAGGAAATCAACACCTTACACACCATGTATCGAGCAACAATTGTATTTATACCCTTAACGCTAATTATAACCGCCATTAATCTTTCAGTGAATATTTAAACATGAGACCATGTTATCTTGAAGAGAAAAATCTACAGATGATGGTTAGTTTGTTACAAAACAATTACTTACCAAGTCAATGTGTTTAATTACTAATTTTATTATTGGTGCTTTTCTGCATTTGCATTGTGATTTGTAGGATGTATAATATGAAAAAATTGATAAGGAAGTTTCCACACAATAAAAGGTAAAACAGGGGGTAAAAAGGAAAATGTGAAGTTTGAATTCTAGAGTCATTGACTTCTGTGCAAAATAAAATCCTTGACTGCAGAAACTAAGAATGGGAAGATTATGAATTAAAAAAACTTAGGAAACTAAGATCACATAATGCAATAGCAATACAGCATTAACTAATTTAGTTTGTTATCTATTGAAAGGAAAGCACAAAATAAACTCACTTGTTATCATGCCAGCCCACCAAAGTGGCTCATACAAATATGAATAGCCTCCAACACCTGTAAAAATAATTAGCAAATATAATAAACGTATGTTCATCCAACTTCAAAGTGGAAAATTGAACAATTTAAGACAGACTATACAATAAGTGACACTTTAAAAAAAGAAAAAAAAGATTATACAATAAGGCAGACTAAACATAATCTATGTTTTGGCCATTACCGTAGCCAAAAAAAATGACAGAACATAACAGTATATTGAGAATGGAAAAAGAGCTCTCTCTCTCTCTCTCTTCTTTTGTGGTTGTTCAGGGGACCAGGAGAATTTGAGCAAAGCTCACACTTCAATGATTGTGTCAAATCATTGATGAAGTTATGATTTTCCACTTAAATAAACTCTGCCTTTTAGTAATGGAAACACAGATTTTAACACAAAATTGACTGAGTTACACCGTGTGTTCCATTGATTTTGTGTTCCATTGTGTTCAAATTGACTGAGTTACACCGTGTGTTCCATTGTGTTCAAATTGATTTCAGAATTTGATTCAGAATTTGATTACAGGAAGTCAAATTTGATTTCAGAATTTCATGACTACAGGAAGTCAAATTTGATTTTGTGATTTCAGAATTTGATGACTATAGGAAGTCAAATTGTTATATATAATACTATGCGTTCCAATTCCCCACACATTTAACTCCAGGTGCGGTTATAATTCATTCAAAAACACTTTCTTTGTCTTTCTCTTTCTCTTAGCATGATTTCAGAATTTAACACTTTCGGTGTCATTGATGAAGTTATGATTTTCCACTTAAATAAACTCTGCCTTTTAGTAATGGAAACACAGATTTTAACACAAAATTGACTGAGTTACACCGTGTGTTCCATTGATTTTGTGTTCCATTGTGTTCAAATTGACTGAGTTACACCGTGTGTTCCATTGTGTTCAAATTGATTTCAGAATTTGATTCAGAATTTGATTACAGGAAGTCAAATTTGATTTCAGAATTTCATGACTACAGGAAGTCAAATTTGATTTTGTGATTTCAGAATTTGATGACTATAGGAAGTCAAATTGTTATATATAATACTATGCGTTCCAATTCCCCACACATTTAACTCCAGGTGCGGTTATAATTCATTCAAAAACACTTTCTTTGTCTTTCTCTTTCTCTTAGCATGATTTCAGAATTTAACACACATTTAACACGTGATTTCAGAATTTAACACACATTTAACTCCAGTTGCGGTTATTTTAGCATGAGTTATTAACATGAGTACTCTTTAATTTTTACTCAAGGCACGGTGTAAAAAACAGGAAATCAGTCAACCTGAGTCAATTTTGTTATTCTGAAATTCATCTCTGGAGTGATAAACTAACCCAGCAGAATTTTAAGGCACAAAGTCAGAATTCAAGGCAGCAGAGTTTTAAGGCACAAAGTCACAAATGTATGAGTTTTAACCCAGCAGAAATCACCTGAGATACGAAACTAAAAACTAAGAAACAATAAGGAAATTATTTACACTTGAATAGAGAGAGAGGGGGAGAGAGAGAGAGGGAGAGGGAGCACAATGTAGGTCCCCAAAGGCTCAAATGTTGAAGAAATGAAGCCCCTTCCCACAATTACCAGAAAATCCTTCAATGATCAACCCAGAATAAACAATGAAAAAATACAAATGAACAAATAATGGAAAAATACATTCACATTCATGATCTGTCTATCTCTCGCACCTAAATCTTCCTCAATTTTCAATAACATCTCTCAACCCTAACCCTAATTCCTTATTTATCCATTTCCCAGATCCCCAATTTCTCTCTCTCTCTCTCTCTCTCTCTCTCTCTATATATATATATATATGTGTGTTTGTACCTATCAGTTTTGGTGGTGGTGGTTATGGCGTGTGTGAAGAGGGTTAACAGATCGGCGTCGGTGGCGTTCGCACCGGACCCCCCATACATGGCGGCGAGGACGATGGCCTTCGTCGGTGAATCTCGAGATCTTCGAGGTCGATTTCCAGTCCGACGATCGTGAGCTCCCCGTTGTCGGCGATTTAATCGGGTCTCTTGGGGGAAGAATAAGCAACACTATCATTTGCACAAACAGAACCAGCGTTGGATATCAAGGACTGGAGAGCAGCGTCGGGAGCTAGCGAAGATGGAGGGTAGGAAAGAAGAAGAACCGTTGGATGAGAGAGGGAAGGGTAAGGGAGAGACGTGTTTAGGCAGACGGAGAGAGAGCAGAAATTGTTTGGGCGGTAAAAAAATTGATGGCAACCGTTGGATATTGATTGGGGATTATCTCAGCCATTTGATCAAAATGTATCTCATATACATTTTAAGACATTTTCAAAAAACCTCTTGACTTATTATATAGATATTTATTTTCTAGATAGAGAAAATGGAAATGGCTCAGTGAACTCGTTTGGAAAAATGTTTTGTCCTCTGTTATTTGGCTATCTAAATGCTATTCATAATAAATAAAGGAATAAACTGTTTATTGAGTCCCTTTAAATTCCAAACCAATATCAAGGACTCACAGAGCAGAGAAAAAATATACAGTGAAGGTGAGAATAAGGATTGCTTGATCATAGGAGATAGCTTCCAAGCATTCAAATTGATTTGACTAATATACACCAAGTCTTGCCCTTTTTGTTCAATCAGGTTTGCGATTTAATAATCAACCAACAACAGCGATAAAGAGCAAAGATAAACAACCAGTTCATACACTCAATGATGATCTTCACAACCATATAGACAAACCAGTTAATTGTAAGGGGGATAAAAGTGAAATTAACCCTTGGTTGCTAAATGTTGTTTCTTTTTGTTTGTTGAAATTGAAATCTGTGATGTTATGGGTTTTAATGGGTTTCATTAGTTAAATCTGAAGATGCCCCAATTTAGATTCAGGAATTTGTTTATTTCAGTTTGATTTATGTTTATTACAGTTTAAACAATCTGTGTTTATTTAGATGCCCTAATCTGTGTTTATTTCAGTTTAGATGCCCCAATCTGTGTCTATTTTATGAAATGTTTGATTCTTTAATGGGAAATGGGTGCTAATTCATGAAATGGGTCCTAAATACTTTTGAGTTTGCTAAATACTCTTGAAATACTAATATGGGAGTGGGGATACACTCAATTTTCCTACTATTTTGAACAAATTACACCCACAACAAATTTAATGGGTGTTTAGACCATATGAACAAAGATCAGAATTTTTTTGTTTGTTGAAATTGAAATGAATGTGATGAAATCTTTAGATGAGATTGATAGTTTAGAGATGAAGTAGAAAAATAGTGATATTGTAAGGGGGATAAAAGTGACATTAACCCTTGGTTGCTAAATGTTGTTTCTTTTTGTTTGTTGAAATTGAAATGAATGTGATGACAGACAACTATGATTAATTCAAAATTTCGCCCTAAAACTGAAGCCTCAGGATTCTCAAAGAATTGAAGAATTGAAGAAAAAATTTTGCCCTAAAACTGAAGCCTCAGGATTCTCAATGTAAAATACCTCTGTTTTGAGGTTTGGATTGCAGGGAACCCATGGAAATTCAACCTAAAATAGCGATCAAGACAGACAAAGACTTGAAGAACTTAATGTAAAATACCTTGCGATTTCGAAAACTGATGGTGATCAATGGCGACAGTGATGATGAGCAACGGCGGTGGTGGTGAGCTGGTCCATCTCTGATCTGCTACCTCTAGTCACCAGTTTGAGAAGTGAATTGAAGAAGATTAACGTTCTCTGATCTGCTACCTCTGATCTGCTACCTCCTAATCTTGAAGAAGATTATGGGTGTTGAAGAGAGAACGTTAGAGAGAGAGTTGAAGAGAATGGGTTTGGGCAGACGTGGGAGAGAGAGAGAGGAGAGAGTGTTTGGGAGGGAAAGAAATTGATCTCAACCCTTAGAAATTTATTAGGAATCATCTCAGCCGTTTAATTGAAATGTATCCCTGATACATTTTTGACATAAATTCAAAAACCTTACTCCTATATTATATAGATATATATATATATTTTTCCCTTCTTTCCCTTCCACTTCTCGTTTCTCTGTCAACGGTTGAACCAAACCCAGAGAGAAAGAGAGAAGGAAGAAGAGAGGAAAAGGAGGATCTGTGTATGTTGATGATAATGGAGGGGGAAGATCTGTGTGATCCCTCATGTATCTGTGTGTGTGGAATATACCTCCTTATTGGAGTGTGAGACCCAATTAGTTTATTAAAAGAGTTTAATTTGGTTTGGTATTAGCTATAATATATTTTTTATATATTATATCTAATTTGTGGAGACCCAATCCAATTTGATAACAACTAGGGTTTTGATGAAAAACCCAAGAGTTCACAATATATATTGTTCAATAATATATTTGAGAGATATATTTGTTTTCACCAAAAAGGTACGGCTGCTATACCAATTATATGGTTTCGGTAATAGTGCCGAATAATTACAGTTTGTGAAGATTTGTCAAGGGTGCTTGATTTGTTAATGGTTATGTTGTCTTTGTTCTGAAGTTGATTTGGTTCGTTATTTTGGGTCTTTTTCAACTCTGGTTTCGAAGATTTTGGTTTATCAATTTGGTGAGGTCTTTCCTCTTTTTTATTTGTGATTATTTGGAATTCACCTAAGGGTGGTTTTGTGAGACTATTCGTGTCTCGTTTGTAATTGTTTGGAAACTCTTTGGTTGATAGTGGAATCGGATTTCGATCTCGTGGACGTACCTTACATTGAAGGAACCACGTAAAATTCTTGTGTTGGTTTTGATTTAATTTTTCCGCATTAGTTTTTATTCTCATTAATTGATTTACTTGTGAGGAATCATATATTTTCCCTAACATGTATCTCTTGGGAAGATCTCTCTCTCTCTCTTGATGGGTGAGTTTGATTTTTTGTGTTTGATCGGTGGGTGAGTTTGATTTTGATTTTGTTTTTAGAGAGAGAAAGTGGGTTTGCTTCAATTTTGTGATGAGTTTGGTAGTTTTTAGGGTAAGAAAGTAGAGGAAGAAGAAAATGAAGAAATGTTCAACTTCAATTTTGTCAATGTTCAACATTTGTGAAAGAAAGTGGGTTTCCTCTTCTCTTTTCTGCACAGACCAGTTCACTAATGTTGAAGAAGATGAAGAAAATGTTGATCACAAATGTTCAACCCACTTTCTTTCACAAATGTTGATCACAAATGTTCCTCTCTTTTCTGCACAGACCAGTTCAATTTTGTCTGTGTTCACAAATGTTTGAGACAGAAAAGACAGGAGGAAGGAAGACGAAGACGGAAAGAAGAAGAAGAAAAAAAAATGCAAAACGATGTCATTTTGCATTTTCGAGCCATTCGGGCCAGCTGGTTTCGAGCTACCCAGATGAACTGAATTTTAAATTTAGCAGAAATTATATATAATAGGTCGGTAAGAAACCAACCAATCAATATGTTATTTGAGTTTGATTTATATTTAACTTGTAAAATTTTATTCGAGATTGATTTATTATGTAAAAAAATTAAATTTTAATATAATTGTAAATTTGTTAATTTTTCAAATGCAATTTAAACAACCTACTACTTAACTCGATAAATTTATATGCATTATAAAAAATCAAACTACTCAAACTCGATTTGTATTCAGCTAGTTAAAAACTTGTTTGAATTTCTCGTTAAGTATGTAAACTAAATTTAAATATAATTTTAAGCTGGTTAAGTTATCGAACCAAACTTGAACAATCTATTACTTAACTTGACTCGTTTTCACTCCAACAAGTCGGTGTGTCTTTCTAATTGTATAAGATTATGTAACTAACCTATTTTGGGAAGTTGGTTAAAAGTCACTTTCCAGCTTTTAACTCACTTCTCTCTCACACAAGAAAGCCAAAAAGCAGCTTTTAACCATCTTCCCAAAACACCCCTAATTTTTCACTCTTTTTTTACTTATTTCATATTTTAAGTAAAATAGTTATGTATCTCTTTATTATAAGGTGAGCATATCATGTGATAAATCAAACTTATCAGATAATTTCTTCATAATTTAGTCATTTTCTTTAGAAATTATTCGCATATTTTATGTGGTGTTCGGATTGGATAGTTGTTGTTTTAAATTGTAAAATTTATTATTTTTGTATTAATATTTTTGAAAATAATATTAAAAATATCAATTAATTGATAATATGAAAAATGATTTTTTTTAATCGTCGAACGGTTAAATTCAGTAGCTTTCATATACAGTTTTAAAATACATTATTAAATAAAAAAAAGTAATGTTACAATGTAGTTATCTAAAAAAAAGCTAAGTTTTAGTTTAGTTATCCGCATTGTATTGGAGATGTATATGAATGACAGAACCCATTATAACAATATTATTTTGTTGACAAGATAGTAAGATATTATGATATAAATGTATAAGTGTGTGTAAGGAGTGATTTTATAATATTCTTTCATGTCAAACAGTCTTTTACTTGATTCTTGCTCCAATGCCTAAAACACGAAACACTCTGGTTGGAGGTGTTGGAACTAGCACACTAACGGTTAAATTAGATTGTGCATGAGAAGGAATGAGTATAATATTTCAGAGATAGAGTTTAGCTGGTTGATAGTGTTTATCTTTTTCCTTGTATCTATTTTCTTTATATAGTTATCGGGTGTAGATATTTCCTACATAATTTGACTAGTTTGTCATCATCATTTGAATGTTAAGACCCAAGTTTCTACTACACCTTCGGAAAGGGACAGCCTGAGCCCACTCTAGTACTCGGCATAGTTGCTTGTCGATTCTGCCTAATCCACTTACTTGACACATCATCTGAGCATTGAACACTCTGCTCAACACTTCACTTCTCGGCGATCCAATGGACTTTGTTCAATTTGGGCATGTAAAGGATGGGCTTAAGTTTTATACTCGACTCACGCAGTGTAGCATTATTGTTTGTCATATTTTTCACGAAATATTCTTAAAACGCACTCAAAATTGTGAAAATTTTAAAATCATATATATATATATTGATGACATAGTTTGTTGCAGGTGGAATGGGTCAGACTGATCCACGCTCCTTAAACCTATGTCCGAATGACCAAGCCTACCAGAAGACCTGCACAAGAGTTCAACAGGGAACGGGGAGTCCCCCAGCGAACCCTCCGACGAGCAAATTAGAAAGAGAAGTGGAGTGTGGAGATAGATTAGAGATAGAAAGCTTAACCTTCTTCTTGTCTTCGATGTCTGCTTATATCCTCCAGTAATCATTTCATTGTCCCTTCCGACCTGTCGCTATGGTCGAAAGTCTATGCTCTAGCTTGCCTTGTTCATGGTGAGGCCGTTTCGTCTCGACGGGGAGGGCTTATCGCAATAAATGCTGTAAGGGGCTTCATTAATGGATGATGTGCAGTGAAATAACTTTGCAGGATCTTTGTCTGCTTATGTGGCTTGTCCTTCACCTGCCACGTGTCTGAGTGTCATTGGTTCTTAATGCCATGCTGACTTCCACCCATATTGGGCCTCATCAGTTGAATTATATATTGGGCCCTAAGTGGTGGGCTTGGGTTATTCATAGTGGGCTATAGCCTTTGTGGGCCTACCCATGTCAGTAGTCCCCCATTCCCTAGTGCAGCTTTAGTCCAACGAAGGGAATATGATGAAAAGAATGATGGTTGGTAGAGACCAGCGAGGCGAAGGGGTCGACCGTGCGGAGGGCTGACGCGGCGGGTGATCGACTGGAGGGACCGACCATGAGGAGGGCTGACTGCGGCGGGTGATCGAATAGAGGGACTAACCATGAGGATGGCCGACCACGAAGGGTGACCGAGTGGAGGGACCGACCGTGAGAAAGGCCGACCGCAAAGCGTGACCCAGTTGAGGGACCGACCATGAGGAGGGCCGACCGCGAAGGGTGACCCAATGGAGGGACCGACTATGAGGAGGGCCGACCGCAAAGGGTGACTGAGTGGAAGAACCGACCATGAGGAGGGCCGACCGTGAAGGGTGACCAAGTGGCGGTGCGTGGGTCTCGAGGGGTGGCAGGGCACGTGGTGATTTGAAGTGGAAAAGACAGGGTAGGGAAAGGGGACAGTGGATCGTGAGCATACACGTGGTGGAATCCCATGATTGGAAAGGTTAGGCGTTAAGTAAGATATGAAACGATAGGTCAATATAGGGTGTTGAAAAGATCGGGGAAGAAATTTTGTCCCCTCTCCAAACCCCATTAGTCGATTTCACTGGAGATCAAGTGACCTCCATCGGCTCCATCGATCTTTCCATCACAATCGGGGAATACCCACGGCAGACCACAAAATTACTCACCTTCCTCGTCATCGATTGTCTCTCTGCCTACAACATCATCCTCGGCCGCACCGCCCTAAATGCTTTCCAAGCTATCACGTCCACTTTCCATCTTGCCGTCAAGTTCCCCACTGACCTGGGAGTCGGCACAGTAAGAGGAGAGCAGATCGTGGCCAGGGAATGTTACATCACCTCACTTAAAGAGGTCAAGTTAAAGGAGGCTATGATCATTGAAGGGCTCGACGTCAGAGATGAGGACGAGCTGGTCAGAGGAGAACTAGTGGAAGAGCTTGTTGAGGTCCCCATAGACCCACCAACCGAACAAAAACTACCAAAATCAACAGCCAACTATCCTCCCAAGCAAAGGTCGACCTTACTGCCCTCCTGATTGAGCACAATGACGTCTTTGCATGGACCCACTCCGACATGCTGGGTATTGACCCCTCATTCATAACCCATCGTCTCAGTATCGAGCCCCACTTCCGACCCTTTTGCCAGAAGCAGCGCATCTTTCATCCAGAGCGCAGCACTTTTATCGCCTTCGAAGTAGATAAGCTCCTCGAGGCACAGTTTATCAAAAATGTCGACTACCCAGATGGCTGTCAATCGTGGTCTTGGTTCGCAAAAACAACGGTAAATGGCGACTCTGTGTCTATTACTCAGACCTTAACTGAGCTTGCCCCAAAGACAGTTATCCCCTTCCTCGCATAGATCTGCTCGTTGACGCCACGGCCGGCCATCAAATGCTCAGCTTCATGGACGCCTTCTCTGGGTACAACCAAATTCTGATGCACCCGTCTGACCGAGAGCACACCTCTTTCATCACCGACCAGGGGACCTACCATTATTGTGTCATGTCGTTTGGGTTGAAAAATGTTGGGGCCACTTACCAACGGTTGGTCAATGTCGTCTTTTATCATCAGATAGGCCGGAACATGGAAGTATATGTCAACTACATGTTAGTCAAGAGCAAGCTCTCCACCGATCATCTAGTAGACCTGCGAGATACCTTCGGCATCCTACGAAAGTATCAAATGAAGCTTAATCCGGAGAAATGCGCCTTCGGCGTAGGATCTGGGAAGTTCTTGGGTTTCATGGTCAGTCAGCGGGGCATCGAAGCTAACCCCGAAAAGATCAAGGCCTTAATTGAAATGCAGTCACCCAAAATGGTTAAGGAGGTTCAAAGGCTTGCTACCTGAGTTGCCGCCCTCAACCGCTTCATTCTCTGGTCACAATCTGCTCTCCTCTTACTGTGTCGACTCCCAGGTCGGTGGGGAACTTGACGGCAAGATGGAAAATGGACGTGATAGCTTGGAAAGTATTTAGGGCGGTGCGGCCGAGGATGATGTTGTATGTAGAGGAACAGTCGACGACGAGGAAGGTAAGTAACTTTGTGGTCTACCGTAGGTATTTCCCGGTTGTGATGGGAAGATCGATGGAGCCGATGGAGGTTACTCAATCTCAAGTGAAACCAACTAATTGGGTTTGGAGAGGGGACAGACTTTCTTCCCTGATCTTGAGCTGGCGTAAGTAATTTAGGAAAATGATGTCTGAAGAACTGCCGTTGTAGACGAGAACCCGTCTGATCTTGTAATTGGAGAGGAGGGTAGAAATAACGAGAGGGTCGTCATGGGGGTAACGGATGCCTGTGCAGTCGGCGTCCGTAAAGGTGATAGGCTCCGTCCACTGCTTGGGCTGTTTGGAGGGTCGGTCCAATGTGGCAACTTCTTTGTCTGAGTCCTGCCTTATTTTTCTGAGTTCTACCCGCTGAGCTGAGCAGGATGGTCCTCCACAAGCAAGCTCGCCGGAAATAACTCTAATTTCTCCAACAGATGGGGCGGGGTTACCTTGTACCCGAGGTTGCTATGGAGGGCGATCATGGCGTTGGTTAGGTTGGGCTAGTTGCTGGGGAGGAGTGCACCGACGATTATTTCTGACGGGTTCAGTCCTCTACCTCTACTAAGGGCAGGTTTTCGTGAATCGGCTAAGACGTCCCTAACATATCAAACCCTCGACTTGATCTTTGAGGTTAACACACTCCTCGGTATTATGGCCGTGGTCTTGGTGAAAACGGTAGTATTTGGACTGGTCTCGCCGATTGGAAAGAGATCGTGATGGTTAGGGCCATTTTAGGGGGTAGTCTCGTTGGATCTAATTGAGGACTTGTTCCATGGGGGAGTTGAGGGGTGTGTACCGTTCGAACCGGCCGGGCGGTCGGATTGGTGCCGACCGGTCGGCTCGGGGGGGTCGGTCAGTAGACTGAGGTGTTTGGTTAGTGGATTGCGTGTTTCTGGTTTCTGAGTCCTTTCTCTTCTCTCTGGGGGTCAGGTTTTTGGCTGTAGGGTCTTGGCGAGCGACTAAGAAATTTTCGGCGTTCATGTATTTTTAGGCTTTGGAAAGTAGGGTTGCCATGGAGGTCAGAGGGTTTTTGGAGAGGGAGAAAAGGAAATCAGATGATTGTAGGCTAGCCATGAACACCGTGAGGATGACCTTGTCATCGTTTTCCACCACCTGCAGGGCTTCGGTGTTGAAGCGGGTGACAAAACTGCGCAGCGACCCCCCCTTAGTCTGACAAATGTTGAGGAGCTAGGTTGTCGGACGCCGCTGGCGCTGGGCTCCAATGAAATGGCTAAGAAAGGAGTCACTGAGGTGTTGGAAAGTGGAGACAGAGTCTGCTGGCAGTTGACTAAACTAGAGTCGAGCCGACCCCTTGAGTGTTACGGGGAAAGCCCGACACATGATTTCATCGGGGAATGCATGGAGGATCATGAGGGTTTTGTAGGTCTCCAAGTGATCGATTGGGTCCGATGTACTGTCGAAGGAGTCGATTGTGGGCATCTTAAACTTGGGGGGTAAAGGTTTGTCCCTGATGGAGGCAACGAATGAGGAGTTGGCTGTGGTAGATGGTTTATATTGTATGTTCTGCCTAACGCCTTGGAGCTGGAGCTTCATGGTGCAGACACCCCATTTTTGACCGTCCTCAAGACTTGGACGTCACTGCTTGAACACTAGGTGATCATCCATGTTCGTGTTCGTCTTGAGTTCTCGGAGGTTTCGGTCGCCTTGCCTCAAGACCTCTCGACTTGTTTGGTTTGTGCTTGGTTGTACACCAAACACTTGTGTTTTTGCTTCTGAGGGCAGGGAATGGCTTGTTGGCCATCCCCACACCTCACCGGCCTTGGCTTGAGGCCACCAGCTCTGTTTTCTTGCTACTGGCCAAATATTTTGGTCAGCCGGCCATTTTTGTTGGTCAATCGGCCATATTTTCCAGCCGACTCCTTTCCATCTGCTTTTGGCAGATATTTTATGCCAGCTGTCACAGCTGGCATCCACTTTACACCCCTTCCATACACGTGTATGGAGGAATTTGCCTCTTGTTTAGCTTCTCTTGGAAGCTTGAGGATTTGAACCTCTATAAAGAGGGAGCCCCTCCTCCCTTTTCCAAGTTCCAGATTTTTAGGTTAGAGGATTTTGTATCTATCTATCTCTATATTTCCCTATCTTTGCCTTTGAGTGTGTGTAATAGTGTTCTAAAGGCGATTTTGTTCTTAGTTTTGCACTAAGACACCTAGTGTTACACTATACCTTGGAGCTGAGGTCCCTTGAGGTTGATCTTGGGGTTCTTGGGTTGATTTAAACTCAGAAAAAGTGCTGGAGTGGTGTTCTTGAAGAAAGTCTACAAGGGTGAGAAACTTACCCTTTTATTCCCCATTTTTGCACAAGCTTTTAACCTACCTTACATCTGTTTTTAAGCTTAGTGTATAACTGATAATAGTTCTGATTTTGTATGCTTTAAAACTTTCTTTAAGGTCATTTTGAGGTTTGGGGTTGTCTCACCCCTCTAAGGCCTTGTTAGGCCTTGTTTTAGGCCATACCTTTTGGCCATTGTTTTGGTCTTTGCATGACCTCTCTACCACTGAAATCCAGAGGATTTTCAGTGGTGGAGAGGTGGTTTTGAGGTCCTAAATGAGAGAGGGTTGTCCCCTCTCCATGTTGTCTTTAATGCTAGCATAAGTGGCTTGTGTTGTAGCATGTGCGCATAGCTTTATTTGGCTCTATTTCAGAGGGTATTCGGTGTTATTTTGCCATGATATACCTCTTTCCAAAGTTGGTTTAGACATGCCATGCATGCTTTGTATACTTGTCTTGTAATTCCATGAAATTGCCCTAATATGCTGTGTGCTTTGAGCTTTGTTTCTAGCATGATTTTGGCTTGACTCCATGAAGTTTTTATGCATGTTTTGGCATACTTTAGGTCTGATTTTGGTTGTTTGGGTCATCCATGACTTGCTTTGTATAGCTACCATGTAACCTAGCTTGTATGCTTTGAGTGTTGGTTCCTCTACCATGCTCTATTTGCATCATTTCAGTGGTTTGACACCATTAGTTATGATATTTCAGTCCTTGTTTCATGCTCACATGCTTGCATCTTATCACTCCTTTAATGCTCTAAAAGGTTAGTGTTTTATGCTCCATGATTGGGTCATTGTGCATGCCTTTAGACTTAGGCCATTTAGATGCCATCTAAGTGGGTTTTGGGGCTTATTTTGGCATGATATGATTCTGTTTTGCATTGAATAATCCATGCCATGTTTGGTTGTGATAGGTGTAGAGCAATCCTCCCTTTTGTAGCTTTGAATGCCCTTTGTTTTGGGCCTATTTCTTAGCATGTTTTGGTCTTGTTCCACGCATGCTCTAACCTTGTTTTGGTCTGCCTTGGGACTGTTTTAAGTCCTCTTGGCCCTTTGGGGCTTGGTTGATATGGTCATGGTTTGAACCCCCTTGGCTAGCCTCAAGTTTTGGACTCCCTTGCATGCTTTACTTGGGTAGTATGATTGGTTTGGCACCATTCTTAACATGATTTCAGAACTTAGCATGCTTGTCATTTGTCCATATTAGTCTCTTTTAAATGTGTTTAAGAGTTATCTCTTTTATGCCTTAGATGATAGGCCCTTGTGCATGCATGTTTGCATATCTATTCCATGCTTTTGTGGCATCATATTGGCCACTAATTTGGACTTGTTTGAGAGTTGTCCATATTAGTTTAAGACCATTCTCGCATGTTGTTGCATGCTTGCCTTGCATGTTGTTACATACTCGGCTTATTAACATGTTGTTGCATGTCTAAGTGGTAGTGCATTTGGCATGCATTCTTTTGGTTTTACGTTGTTTAACATGTTGTTACATGTTTGCCTCACATGTTGCTACATGATTGAATGAAGTCACATGTTTGTTTGCATACTTGAACGTCCATGTTGCATCTTGCATGTTAACATACTCATATTGCACTAGATGTGTTGCACACTTGAGTTATTTGCATGTTTGCTTGCTTGCCTAGGTTGCATTGCATTAAGCATGCATTCCTTGCCTCTTGATCAACCATGATAGAGGTTGGGGACCTTTATGTGTTTGTGTGCATTTCATTTGATATTGAAGTTACACACTTGACTTCTTGGGCCATCATGCATTGAAATGCGTGATTGGTAGCCTGAGGGTCGAGAACCATACTCCTTTGAGTCTCAAATATAATGAGGAGGGTGGTGGTGCACACATTGCTTTGAAATGCATTGTCATGTCTTGTCTGTCCTCTGTTGCAGCAAACCAGTATTCTGCAGGAAGAAATGACCGATCGGCAACTTTCAGTGCCGGCCGACTATCAATACCTAGCCGGTGATATAATTTTTGGTTGATGACCATAATTCCATGGCCGATGGTGCTCCCTCTTGGTCGGTGGCCTCCCACAACTCTCAGGGAGTATTTCAGAAGCAATTTGGAAACTTGTGCAGTCTTCAGAGGAGGAAAACAGTGCAAGCAGGGGCAGCATGAGCATGGCGATGGATTTTCGGACGGAGCCGAGCATGCATGCATTTATCCCTCTTCCCGGGGCTGCTTTACCGTTTTATTAGCTTAATTAATTTGTTTAACTAGTTAAGTGGTCTGTAATAGTTAATTAGCTAGAGTAGTTAATTATTTATTTGGTTGGTACTATTCTTTCGGTCCCTCGAGAGGGCGCAATTGTGTAATAAGCGTGCGTGTGTGTGATGCATGTCTTCCAACCTCCACTTGTTTCTCCATTTCACTTAACCGCTTACGATGGTCAGTTCTAGGGCACGTTTCAATTAGCATCCTTATGCTATGTATGTTTGCATCATTCATCTGTATTGCATGCACCGGGCTCAGCGCATCATACTAACTACATTGTATTTAAATTCAACTTGAATACATGTATCGAATTGTCGCATCTCATATGCCACTTTAGATTAGCTGAGCCTATTCTAATTGTATTTTGCCTACGATGCATTAGCCATTTTTAACATGGACTTGGATCATATATTTGATTACTAACATGTTCATTGTTTTGGCTTGGAGTATACTGTGAGTATTTGTGCTTTAGCATCTTGCATGTATGTGAGTGTTAACATGACAGCATGCTTACCATGAGGCTATTTGCTTATGTGATATAACTGCCTGAATGCCTGTGGGTGAAGGTTGGGTTGCTCGAATTGGAATAATTCGTTGAAACCCGTGTTTTAGCCTACTTGCGAGTAAAAAATTTCAAACCATTTTCCAAAACAAGACGGATATACGATGCTTTGTTCCAAATTAGGCGATCTAGTCTATACTTGTGTGTTGTGCGCATCACATAGTAAATTCTAGCTAATTAACCAGAATAAGAACACATATGTTTTCAAAACTCGATATCATGTTTAGTACAGGCCAATCTTTGATCGGGCGAGCGGGGGTGCTCATAGATAACCTTCCCCAATCGTACCCAAGTTCCTGAGCCGAGGCAACTTTGGTGATGATAGACGCGTGGCCTTAGGCACGAGTCAGGGTTTCCTAAATTCTCCCAAAATAAAATATTTAGGTGGCGACTCTGTATCTGGCAAAGCAGTCCATATTTGGCACTTCTTTCTAAAAATCAGTTTTTCAAAACGATTTGCCGGATTTGGACTCTTTGATGATTCATCGGTCTTGCATTATACTCTGCGAGATTAGATACAGGACCGTGACATTTAGTCCAAACTGTAGTAAGCCCCAATGAACAAAATGGGATTCCCTCCCGGGGCGTTCGGGGACGTCTACACGTGTCTTGGAGCTCTGCATCCCAAAGAAGAATGTTGTCACCATCGAAAGGCAATGGGGGCTGGACATTGCTAGCCTCTCCTTCAAGGGTTGGTGCCAGGACCGATGGATGCGGGGCCTGGGGTGGCGGATTTATATCTGGGGGAGGGGGTCGCAACCCTTCCAAGTTGGGTGGATAGGGCTGCGAGATAGTATGGCTCGGGGCTCGTTCATGGTTGGGTGGAACATCTGGAGGTGATGGAGGAGGTACGGGAAGGTTTCTTTGGAGTAGAGCATTAACCAAAGCTTGGTTCTGCTCAGCCAGGCGGTTAATGCTGTTGGTGAGCTCGGTAAAGTACTGTGGTGGGTTGTTTGGGTTGAGATGGTCGGCTTGGTGGTCGGGAACATTGGGGTGGGAAGCCATGGATCTAGTTGTGACCATCCACCTTCGCAGGTGTAGGAATGGGTTATTGGGAAAGGGCCTTCGGCGACAATGACCACAACTGGCGCGCGGAGTAAAAGAGTTCCCACAAACGGCGCCAACTGATGATACAGTTCGTTCCAGGTGGAATGGGTCGGACTGATCCACGCTCCTCAAACCTGTGTCCGAACAACCAACCCCACCAGAAGACCTGCACAAGAGTTCAACAGGGAACAGGGAGTCCCCCAGTGAACCCTCCGATGAGCAAATTAGAAAGAGAAGTGGAGTGTAGAGATAGATTAGAGATAGAAAGCTTAACCTTCTTCTTGTCTTTGACATCTGCTTATATCTTCTGGTAATCATTTCGTTGTCCCTTCCGACCTGTCGCCATGGCTGAAAGTCTATGCTCTAGCTTGCCTTGTTCATGGTGAGGCCGTTCCGTCTCAACGGGGAGGGCTTATCGCAATAAATGCTGTAAGGGGCTTCATTAATGGCTGATGTGCAGTGCAATAATTTTGCAGGATCTTTATCTGCTTATGTGGCTTGTCTTCACCTGCCACGTGTCTGAGTGTCATTGGTTCTTAATGCCATGTTGACTTCCAGCCATGTTGGGCTTCATCAATTGAATTATGTATTGGACCCTAAGTGGTGGGCTTGGGTTGTTTATAGTGGGCTATTGCCTTTATGGGCCTACCCATGTTATACATATATATATATATTTTTCAAAACTAGAAAACAAAAAAAAAATGGAAAACAATATCCGGCTTTTTCTTAACCTTAGACAATTTTTCAGTCTTATTTTTTTGTTGGTAAATATTAAAACCAAATAAATGTAAAATTGCCTATCATCTTGAGATTGTGGCAAGTTGAGGCCAAACATCATAACTGAGAGTCAACCAGTGCAAGAAAAAACATATTATCTCTAATTGATTCTTCAAGCCCCAACAAAAAATAGTGGATTTTATCTTTTCCATCAATGACCAAAGTTTTAAAGTACCACCTAGCCACGGGGTATGAAAGAAAAATATTACATATAATTATATTTTTTTTAATCTTATTTTCTTATTTTATAACACAAGTAATTGGGTCTTATATATATTTCTGAATGTAAATCCCATTACTTTGTCTTTAAGAGTAAGAAAATAAGATATGAGATTAAATATAGTATTACTCAAAGTATGAAATAGCTTTTCCTAGAGTAAGCTGGAATTTTTTGAAATTTAAGAAAATAAATGTAAACCGTTACAAATTAAATACAAGAAAAAAAACAAAAAAACGAAGTAGTATTGGTTTGGTTTAACGCTTAACTAGATAACCATATTATTATTCAATGCATAAAAACAAATACAAATATTGATACTAATGTATTAATGACACATTTAGTTGGTAAATTCTACTAGTAATAAAAAATTTGTTATGTGAATCCACTTATCAAGTGAAAAAATAAATCAAATTTAGTAGGTACGAATAACATTTTACAGTAAATTTACCTTTGAATTATAACCCGTGTGTTTCTGTTGGCTTATTTTTCCTATGAAGGAAAATATCATAAATGTAAGCGTGCCAGTAAAGATTGAAAAATCCTTACAGATTAAATTCAAGCTAATTATCAAGCAATTGCATTGACGGTTCTTTTGCCTCAACAAAGAGGATTTCAAAATTGTCAAGTGTAGTGAGAGGGAGATTTATGATCTGGATTGGGCCGTGGTAATTGCCGGACAGATTTGGGTCGGACAAGATTGGGCCGAGGTAGCGCGGTCCTGTGCTGAAAGGATTTGCTCGGTTAAGGCAAGGCGTAGTTGGACCGAGCTACATAGCTGCATGGTATAGAGGTTAGTCAAGGGAGATGTCCGGCGCCAGGAAAGGCGTGGTTGGACCGGGGTTCATGAGTTAGTCCGGCAGGAAGGCCGATGGCAAACCAGCATGAGCTGTCCCGAGCTCGGCTCTGTCGGGATGCAGCCGAGCTCGGTCCTCATTAAGCGCGGCGAGCGGAGCGCTCTGGCCAGTTGCATAGCACGGCCGTTGATAGTCGAGAAGATGCAGCCCGGCTGCCGAGCTCCCAGTAGAGTGCGCTGGCAGTTTGGTTAGGTGGTGTTCAGCAAGATTTGTGCTGACAGATGGGATAGCAGCACCACGTGTCGAGAGACTAATGGCAGTAGATTTGGGGCGCAGAAGGTATATAAGCGAGTCCGCGCCCCCCATGCCTGGACAGAGGAACATTTTGTAAGGAAATTCTTACACTCTAACACTCTTCTCTCTCCCTCTATCCTCAGGTGTGTGCTAACTTGATCGTCGGGGGGTTTTTCCGGCCACACACTGCCGGGTAGCTCACCGTTATTTGCTCGCAGGTGATCGGACAGAAACGGCGCTCGGAAGAAAGGAGTACGGCTCGCCGGAATATTTGCTCCCCGTACAATTGGCGCCGTCTGTGGGAAGCTTTTCAGACAAAACCTTGTCTTCCAGGCTCATCTGATCGCCGTCCATGGCGAACAACGACGAGATTCCGTTGTCCGCCATCGATGGAGTCACCTCGAAGTCAGGTAGACGGAGAGAAGGACATCCTGCCATCCCTCCAATGGCGAACCTGGAGACATTCCCAGGAGGACAGTCGAGAGACGCGCGAGATAAGCGCGGAAGAAGTTATGGTCATTCGCAAAGTCCAGACGGTCATCGGCGGCGGAGAGAATCACACGCCAGACGTCTGGAGCACAAGCTGAGAGACCAAGACGCCGTCATCCGGAGAATGGCGGCAGAGATGGAGGATCTTAAGAGGCATGTCAAAGGGAAAGGTGTAGCTGGAGTGGGAGACCACAGTGAGCGCACCCAACCCCACCGTTCATGCAGTCAGAGCTAGCGGTGTACTCCGTTCATCTCAATCACTAGAAGTTACATGGTTGGAGATTCCGATGCGCACGTAGAGAAGTCCAACGCGCAAGACAGCACCTATCAACCCTCACGTTCGGCGACGACGTCGAGGTATTCTTATTCCGCTCGTTCAGAGAATTTGCGGGTAGTCTTGAAAGAACAGGCTCGCCGGCGAGAAGCTCAGAGAGTGCCGGCGTTCCAGCGGTTATCATATGGAGGTCGCGCCAGTGAAGAGGTCATAATGCCTCCGCCTCGCCTAGCTGTGCTTCCTCCTCTAGACGCAGACTTGGCGAGGCTGAACGCCACTCCTTTCTCCCTGAGGATAGAAACCACACTGCTCTCAGCAGGCTCTCACCAGCCCAAGTTTACGCTTTATGACAGAAAAATTGATCCGTACATGCATGTGAACCACTTCCGACAGGTCATGGCCGGACACCGGCGTAATGACGCTCTCATGTGCCTTATTTTTCAATCAAGTTTGGGTGAGTTGGGCTTGAAATGGTTTGAGAAGCTGCCAGAGGAGAGCACCGAAAGGTGGCAGCAGTTGGCGGAAGCGTTCGTGATTCATTTCAAAACCAATGCGAAAATGCCAAAGGAAGTGGACCACCTTCTTAGTGTCAAGATGGAGTCGAGTGACACCCTCAATGCATACAACTCTAGGTACTGGGAAACCTTCAATGAGATCCTAGATTGCCCGGTCAACCTGGCAATCACCCAATGTAAACGCGGTCTCCCGGTCGGACATGGGCTGAGGGACTCACTTACAATGAGCTAGCCGAAGTCCATGGGGCAACTAATGCAGCGCATCAATGAGCACATCTGAGTAGAGGATGATGCGGCGGCATCCACCGTGAAGATAGCCCCGGTGGCAATGGATAAGAGGGCGACTGGGTTTTGAGGAAGGTCATGGGCAATACCCTGGTGCCAGGTGAAGGCAATGTAGGGGCAAATTAGGAAGGACCCTACAAGATAATCAGTCTGGCGGGCAAGGAGGCATACCGCTTGGAGGATTTGGAGGGTAGAGATATACCCCGGCCATGGAATGCGGCCAACCTCGAACTGTACTACTTTTAGCTTTTGTTTTCTTTTTGTGCAAAGGAATTTTTTGCCTCACTTCAGAATGTAATACCCTTTTTGTCAATGTAATAGAAGTGAATTATTTTTGTTGAAGAACTTTTGTATTTTCGCCGAGATGATTTACTCCGGCTAGATGAGTTGATGACTTTCTCAACTTTGATGTTTCAGCCGAGATGATTTACTCCGGCTAGGTGAGTTGATGATTTGCTCAACTCTGAAGTTTCAGCCGAGATGATTTACTCCGGCCAAATGAGTTGATGATTTGCTCAACTTTGAAGATTCAGCCGAGATGATTTACTCTAGCCAAATGAGTTGATGATTTACTCAACTCTGAAGATTCAGCCGAGATGATGTACTCCGGCCAAATGAGTTGATGATTTGCTCAACTCTGAAGTTTCAGCCGAGATGATATATTCCGGCCAAATAAGTTGATGATTTCTCAACTCTGAAGTTTCAGCCGAGATGATGTACTTCGGCCAAATGAGTTGATGATTTGCTCAACTCTGAAGTTTCAGTCGAGATGATATACTCCGGCCAAATGAGTTGATGATTTGCTCAACTCTGAAATTTCAGCCGAGATGATGTACTCCAGCCAAATGAGTTGATGATTTCTCAACTCTAAAGTTTTCAGCCGAGATGATGTACTCCGGCCAAATGAGTTGATGATTTGCTCAACTCTGAAGTTTCAGTCGAGATGATATACTCCGGCCAAATGAGTTGATGATTTCTCAACTCTGAAGTTTCAGCCGAGATGATGTACTCCGGCCAAATGAGTTGATGATTTGTTCAACTCTGAAGATTCAGCCGAGATGATTTACTCCGGCCAAATGAGTTGATGATTTGCTCAACTCAAGGCTCTAGACGAGATGTTCTATCCCGGTGGAAAGCTCAGAGGATGGCAGTGCGAACAACCGTGGAAGAGATCTAGAGAGTTTGGTTTTGGAAGATGTCAGTCAGAAGGGCGAGGAAAATGGGCAATTGACAATCATTTTGGTGGAAAGACCAGAGTTCCTTGCCGAGCTGATCTTGCTCGCCAAGAAGGAAGTTGCGGAGCGAACCTTGCTCGCCTTCTTTGGAGTGCCTTGCTGAGCTAATCTTGCTCGCCAAGAAGGAAGTCGTGGAGTGGACCTTGCTCGCCTTCCTTGGAGTTCTTTGACCGAGCTGATGGTGCTCGCCAAGAAGCAAGTCGCGGAGCGGACCTTGCTCGCCGACCTTGGAAGTTCCTTGCCGAGCTGATGTTGCTAGCCAAGAAGGAAGTCGCGGAGCAGACCTTGCTTGCCTTCCTCGGAGTTCCTTGACTGAGCTGATGTTGCTCGCCAAGAAGCAAGTCGCGGAGCGGACCTTACTCGCCGACCTTGGAAGTTCCCTGCCGAGCTGATGTTGCTCGCCAAGAAGGAAGTCGCGGAGCGGACCTCGCTCGTCTTCCTTGGAGTTCCTTGACCGAGCTGATGTTGTTCGCCAAGAAGCAAGTCGCGGAGCGGACCTTGCTCGTCGACCTTGGAAGTTCCTTGCCGAGCTGATGTTGCTCGCCAAGAAGGAAGTCGCGGAGCGGACCTTGCTCGCCTTCCTCGGAGTTCCTTGACTGAGCTGATGTTACTCGCAAAGAAGCAAGTCGCGGAGCGGATCTTGCTCGCCGACCTTGGAAGTTCCTTGCCGAGCTGATGTTGCTCGCCAAAAAGGAAGTCGCGGAGCGGACCTTGCTCGCCTTCCTTGGAGTTCCTTGACCGAGCTGATGTTGCTCGCCAAGAAGGAAGTCGCGGAGCGGATCTTGCTCGCCTTCCTTGGAGTTCCTTGCCGAGCTGATGTTGCTTACCAAGAAGGAAGTCGCGGAGCGGACCTTGCTTGTCTTCCTTGGAGTTCCTTGCCGAGCTGATGTTGCTCGCCAATAAGGAAGTTGCGGAGCGAACCTTGCTCGCCTTCTTTGGAGTGCCTTGCCGAGCTAATCTTGCTCGCTAAGAAGGAAGTCGTGGAGCGGACCTTGCTCGCCTTCCTTAGAGTTTCTTGACCGAGCTGATGGTGCTCGCCAAGATGCAAGTCGCGGAGCGGACCTTGTTCGCCGACCTTGGAAGTTCTTTGCCGAGCTGATGTTGCTCGCCAAGAAGGAAGTCGTGGAGCGGACCTTGCACGCCTTCCTCGGAGTTCCTTGACCGAGCTGATGTTGCTCGCCAAGAAGCAAGTCGCGGAGCGGACCTTGCTCGCTGACCTTGGAAGTTCCCTGCCGAGCTGATGTTGCTCGCCAAGAAGGAAGTCGCGGAGCGGACTTTGCTCGCCTTCCTTGGAGTTCCTTGACCGAGCTGATGTTGCTCGCCAAGAAGCAAGTCGCGGAGCAGACCTTGCTCGCCGACCTTGGAAGTTCCTTGCCGAGCTGATGTTGCTCGCCAAGAAGGAAGTCGCGGAGCGGACCTTGCTCGCCTTCCTCGGAGTTCCTTGACCGAGCTGATGTTGCTCGCCAAGAAGCAAGTCGCGGAGCGGACCTTGCTCACCGACCTTGGAAGTTCCCTGCCGAGCTGATGTTGCTCGCCAAGAAGGAAGTCGCGGAGCGGACCTTGCTCGCCTTCCTTGGAGTTCCTTGACCGAGTTGATGGTGCTCGCCAAGAAGCAAGTCGCAGAGCGGGCCTTGCTCGCCGACCTTGGAAGTTCCTTGCCGAGCTAATGTTGCTCGCCAAGAAGAAAGTTGCGGAGCGGACCTTGCTCGCCTTTCTCGGAGTTCCTTGACCGAGCTGATGTTGCTCGCCAAGAAGCAAGTCGCGGAGCGGACCTTACTCGCCGACCTTGGAAGTTCCCTGCCGAGCTGATGTTGCTCGCCAAGAAGGAAGTCGCGGAGCGGACCTTGCTCGCCTTCCTTGGAGTTCCTTGACCGAGTTGATGTTGCTCGCCAAGAAGCAAGTTGCGGAGCGGACCTTGCTCGCCGACCTTGGAAGTTCCTTGCCGAGCTGATGTTGTTCGCCAAGAAAGAAGTCGCGGAGCGGACCTTGCTCGCCTTCCTCGGAGTTCCTTGACCGAGCTGATGTTGCTTGCCAAGAAGCAAGTCGCGGAGCGGACCTTGCTCGCCGACCTTGGAAGTTTCTTGCCGAGCTGATGTTGCTCGCCAAGAAGGAAGTCGCAGAGCGGACCTTGCTCACCTTCCTTGGAGTTCCTTGACCGAGCTGATGTTGCTCGCCAAGAAGCAAGTCGCGGAGCGGACCTTGCTCGCCTTCCTTGGAGTTCCTTACCGAGCTGATGTTGCTTGCCAAGAAGGAAGTCGCGGAGCGGACCATGCTTGCCTTCCTTGGAGTTCCTTGCCGAGCTGATGTTGCTCGCCATGAAGGAAGTCGCGGAGCGAACCTTGCTCGCCTTCTTTGAAGTTCCTTGCCGAGCTGATGTTGCTCGCCAAGAAGGAAGTCCGGGAGCGGACCTTGCTCGCCTTCTTTGGAGTTCTTTGGCCGAGCTGATCTTACTCGCCAAGAAGGAAGTCGTGGAGCGGACCTTGCTCGCCTTCTTAGTGCGGTCACCGTCTTGCAGACTAAGAACTGAGGAAGAGTTACCCCGGTCAGATAGGTAATCCCAGTTACGCTTGCGCAGACTGAATTAAGGGGCAATTGAGAGGGAGATTTATGATCTGGATTAGGCCGTGGTAATTGCCGGACAGATTTGGGTCGGACAAGATTGGGCCGAGGTAGTGCGGTCCTGTGCTGAAAGGATTTGCTCGATTAAGGCAAGGCGTAGTTGGACCAAGCTACATAGCTGCATGGTATAGAGGTCAGTTAAGTGAGATGTCCGACGCCAGGAAAGGCGTGGTTGGACCAGGGTTCATGAGTTAGTCCGGCAGGAAGACCGATGACAAACCAGCATGAGCTATCCCGAGCTCGGCTCTGCCGGGATGCAGCCGAGCTCGGTCCTCATTAAGCGCGGCGAGCGGAGCGCTCTGGCCAGCTGCATAGCACGGCTGTTGATAGCCGAGAAGATGCAGCCTGGCTGCCGAGCTCCCAGTAGAGTGGGCTAGTAGTTTGGTTAGTTGGTGCTCAGCAAGATTTGTGCTAACAGATGGGATAGCAGCACCACGTGTCGAGAGACTAATGGCATTAGATTTGGGGTGCAGAAGGTATATAAGCGAGTCCGTGCCCCCCATGCCTGGACAGAGGAACATTTTGTAAGGAAATTCTTACACTCTAACACTCCTCTCTCTCTCTCTCTCTCCCTCTATCCTAAGGTGTGTGCTAACTTGATCGTCGGAGGGTTTTTCAGGCCACACACCGCCGGGTAGCTCACCGTTATTTGCTCGCAGGTGATCGGACAGAAACGAAGCTCGGAAGAAAGGAGTACGGGCTCGCCGGAATATTTGCTCCCCGTATATGTAGAGAAAAGAAAAATTAAAAGAAAAATGAAAAAGACAGAGAAAGACGATTGAGTGAACAATCAAAGTAATAATTATTTACCTCTACTCCTATGCTTCGAAAAGGAAGTGCATAATGAGGGAGACGAAAAAAGATGATTGAGTGAACAATCAAAGTAATAATTACTTACCTATACTCCTATGCTTTGAAAAGGAAGTACTGAAAATAAATGTTTCGAAATATAAATTTATGTTAAACTACTCCTAAGATAAGGAAAATGACAAGAAATATTGAAATCAATTGTCTTTGATTTGAATTCTGGATCCTTTACAATGTAGCCATGAATGGTTATTTATAGACAAACATTTGTAGGGAAAAACTACTTAAAACTACCCACTCTTCCACGAGCTTCATTTCATACTTCATGATTTTCCATAATTTCCTTCAACCTCCACTTCATACTTCATGTTCTCCACTTTATTCTCCATCATTTTTTCACATTTTATAACTTCTCATAACCTCCAAATGAGTAGGAAGATGCCACATGTCCTGCAACTATATAAATAATAAATAATAATAAAATCACAGATTTATGGTGCTAACATTACTCCCCGCGTCCCTTAAAAATGATGTTTACTTGAGTTTTTGAAGGGCCGAACCAAGCACATGACTAATCTAGGCAACAAAGTGCTTCGAATAATATCAACAAAGTGCTTCGAATGATATAATAACACCAATAAACTGCTTCGAATGAACATGAAATTATGAGAAGAAGACCAATAACAAGCTTCGAATGTGGTATAAAAGACCAAATTCATTGTTCGAAGGTCTTGTGACACAGCTTTGAAGGAACAACATCACCCCTCGAAAGTTGGAAGCATTGATATAGGATGATGATACTTACAATGAAGTTTCAAGGTTAGGCTTGATGCTTCGAATGTATCTTCAAAGCTTTATACAGTTTCGAAGGTGAAGTAATCAACCTTCGCAACAACTTTTGATGTTTCGAATGTATCTTCAAAGCTTTATACAGCTTCAGAGGTGAAGTAATCAACCTTCGAAATAACTCTTGATGCTTCGAATGTATCTTCGCTGCTTTGACTGTGTACATACAAACAACTAGCCATTAATTTGAAAAGATAAGCCATTCTCAACCACTTATTTAAATGCATAGGCTTTTCTTAGCCAAGTTCATGCATTTTAAATGGTCATCCCCTGTTCTTAGTGCTTCGAACTCATAAGAACAGTTTGTTAATTTTATTAGCCACATCATTAGAATTATATTTTAGTGTGATCCACAAATCCAAAGTAGGTTTTGAACAGCAAGAACCATAGCACAAAATGGCCTTAAAAATTCAAACAACTTGACATTTTGAACAATTTCAAAAAATTCAGATTCATGAACATTAAATTGTTTATTATTCTTAGTCATGTTTGGGTAGAGAGCATATTCTTTAGCCAAATAACTTTCATTATTTATTGATAAATGGGATTGTTTTTCTATTTTAGCCACTAACGGCTTATGAAAACCCTCCATGTGAGTTTCATCATTTTTTGGCCCAATGGGTTGTTTCATTTTAGCCATTAATGGCTTATGAAAATCCTTCATAAACATGTTGTTTCCATGGGTTGACTCTCTAAGAATGAGTTTTTTAGCCCCCCGAGCTCTATATAAAATATAACAAGCTTTTTATCAAAGTTATTTTCATAAGTTGGCTTTTTAAAAATGGATTTTTCGACCCCCGAGCTATTGATGAAATTATATTTTCACTAATTTCAGTCAAAAATGACTTAAATACATTTTGTAAAACCCCACAAAATTCGGTCATTAAAGACTTGACAAAAATGGTTGATAACTCATGTCTCCATTGACAAATTTCCATATCAAGTTGATGATTTATTTCAATTAAGTGGTGTATTTTTTCTTTTACCAAATAATATGGTAATGAAGAAACTACTTGGAAATTTTCTTCATCAAGAAAATGGATCTTTTCTTGAAGATTCAAAATTTTTCTTTCACGCCAATATATTTCATATTGACAAGTTCGAATTGAGAAATCCAAATCGTTTGTCATTTCTTACACTTGGCAGTCCTACCGGGCGTGCCAAAAATTGTTGGCTTATTTTTCCTATCAAGGAAAATATCATAAATGCGAGCATGCAGCAAGGATTGAAAAATCTTTACAGATTAAATTCAAGTCAATTATCAAGCGATTACATTGACGGTTCTTTTGCCTCAACAAAGAGGACTTCAAAATTGTCAAATGTAGAGAAAATGAAAATTAAAAGAAGAATGAAGGAGACAGAGAAAGAAGATTGAGTGAAAAATCAAAATAATAATTATTTACATCTACTCCTATGTTTCGAAAAGGAAGTGCATAATGAAGGAGACGGAAAAAGATGATTGAGTGAACAATGAAAGTAATACTTACTTACCTCTACTCCTATGCTTTGAAAAGGGAGTGCTGAAAATAAATACTTCGAAATATAAATCTATGTTAAAATACTCCTAAGATAAAAAAAATGACAAGAAATATTGAAATCAGTTGTCTTTGATTTGAATTCTAGATCCTTTACAATGTAGTCATGAATGACTATTTATAGGCAAACATTTGTAGGAAAAAACTACTTAAAACTACCCACTCTTCCACCTGCTCCATTTCATGCTACATGATCTTCCATAACTTCCTTCAACCTTCACTTCATACTTCATGTTCTCCACTTTATTCTCCATCATCTTTTCACATTTTATAACTTCTCATAACCTCCAAATGAGTAGGAAAATGCCACATGTCCTACAATTATATAAATAATAAATAATAATAAAATGACCAATTTATGGTGCTAACAGTTTCTCTCAATATTACTATCTCTAGAAATTACAACACTTTGAAATTGTCACATTATGGTTTCATCTGGAATTGATTTTTTTTTTTAATTTTTTATTAAAAAATAAATAGAATGAGCCAATTTTTTTAAGTGCCTTTTTAGTTAAAATCTTATATGGTCACGAATTTTATTTTAATGATTTAAATTATTTATTTTATCAAATACTTAATTTATATCATTTATCTTAAAAATTAAATTAATTTAATAATCACAATTTATTTAATTTATTATATTTATTAAAGACTAAAAAGCTACTTTCAAATGCATCTACGTGTGTAAGTCGTCATCGTTAGACCCACACTGGTCCCATTCCCATTGCCAGACATCGTTCAAAAATCCTTTATAAACCAATCCAAAAACGTAAAACCTGTCTCTAGTTTAGACTTGAGTGTTTTGTTTACAAATTACAATCTATAGAGAAAACAGCAGACGTCTCTAACAAGTATGGAAAATGGTAAACACCCTTCGCCTCTCCAACTCCAATCACCACCACCACTGCGTCAAACGCCGCCATGGAAGGTGGTGGCGGTGGCCGCAATAGCCGTCGGGGTTCAGTTCGGCTGGGCTTTACAATTCTCTCTCCTCACACCATACGTGCAGCTTCTAGGCATCCCACATAAATGGGCATCCTACATTTGGCTCTGCGGCCCCATCTCCGGGATGGTGGTGCAACCTCTCGCCGGCCACTACAGCGACCGCTGCACCTCCAAATTCGGCCGCCGCCGCCCCTTCATCGCAGCCGCCACCGCCCTCGTCACCGTCGCCGTCATTCTCATCGGCTTTGCCGCCGACCTCGGCCGCCTCTCCGGCGACAGCCTCGACTCCGGCGCCGCCAAGCCCCGCGCCATCACCATCTTCGTGGTCGGATTCTGGATCCTGGACGTCGCCAACAACCTCCTCATGGCCCCCTGCCGCGCCTTCCTCGCCGACCTCTCCGACGGCGACCAGCGCAAAACTCGAAACGCCAACGCCGCCTTCGCCTTCTTCACCGCCGTCGGCAACGTCCTAGGCTACGCCGCCGGATCGTACTCGAACCTCCACCGCCTCTTCCCCTTCACCTCAACACAGGCCTGTGATGTTTACTGTGCGAATCTCAAGACCTGTTTCTTAATCTCAATCACTCTGTTACTCATTCTAACCGTACTCGCAATCAGCACTGTGCGTGAAGATCCAATTTCGAGGCTCTCGGTGCAGAAGAAGGATGAAACGGTGCCGTTTCTGGGGTTTTTCGGGGAATTATTGAGTGCGTTGAAAGAGTTTTCGAAGCCCATGTGGTACCTATTGTTGGCAATGATGCTGACCTCGACTGCTTGGTTTGGGTTCGTGCTGTACGACACTGATTGGGTGGGGAGAGAGGTGTATGGTGGAGAGGTTGGAGGAAAGGTGTACGATAGCGGAGTGAGAGCGGGGTCGTTGGGGCTGATGCTGAACTCAGCGGTGGCGGGGGTAACGGCACTGGCGGTGATGCTGGTGGCCCGTGGAGTCAAGGGAGGGAACCGGCTATGGGGTTGCGGTAACCTTTTGTTGGCGGTATGCTTGGCGATGACGGTGTGGATCACTAAAGTTGCAGAGTCGACACGGCGGAAAGCGGTGGCTAGTGGTGGGGGAACTACGCCGGCACGTGGTGTCAAGGCGGCAACTCTCTCTGTCTTTGCGGTTTTGGGGATTCCAACTGCGGTGAGTTTCAGTTTAAAGTTAGTGTTCCGTGATATATGGGTTTTGCCAGGTTTGGGTTAGTTTGGTTGTTTTTAGTCTTAAAAAAAAATTAAATTAATTTTTTAATTTAATAAAATAAAATATCATATTTAAATTATAATTATTTTTTTTTTTTCATAAAAATCATAAAATTCAAAAAATTTATCCAAAAGACGCTTATAGTCTCAGATTAAAATAATCAAAAAAATTAAAAAGTCAAAAAGTCAAGCTACCCCACATTCTAAATTAAGGCTATTTAAATGGTTGTTTGGAAAATGTTAAATAAGTATTTTTTTTTCAATTTTTTTATAAAATGATATATAAAAAAATAGAGAAGCGATATAATTAAAAAATAATAAGATAAAAAAGTGTGTTAATATGGTAAATACCAAATAAACTCTTAATTTTCAATAAAATTCTAAATATTTTTTATTTATTTAAAAATAATGGTTGATTAATGTGAGTTATATAATAAAATTCTAAATATTTTTTTATTTGTTTAAAAATAATGGTTGATTAATGTTAGTTATATAATAAGATTTCCATTACATATGAGAAAATATATATATATATATATATATATATATATATTATAAATCCCTATGAGAGAAGAAAATTGCACAAAATTTCCTTTGTAGAATGATATCATATCATCGAGGAATTTTTAGGTGTAGGTAGAGTAGATGTTGCGTTATACCCTATGAAGTATAGACACGCCAAAATGGAAGTTGTGGCGGTGTCAGATATAAGGACACGTCGGCGACACGTACGGGACACGGCACATGGCATGTCCCTTTAATTTAATTTATTTTTTGCATGGGACACGCGCATCTAAATCTAGACACGCCATGGACATGGCGAGAAGAGTAAATGAAAGGGAAAGTAAGTACAAACCTGGTCGGTGACGATCCAAAACCCTTCAACTTTGACTTCGACGATCTAGAGCCCCCTTCGACTTCGACGAGCTCTTTCTCACCTTTGCCTTCTCAGAGTTCTCTCTCTCGTCTTCTCTCTCTCCTTCGCGATCGCGATCATCTCCCTCTCTCTCGCTTCTGATCGCAATTGTCTCCTTCTGTCTTTTTTTGTCTCGGTTCTCTCCGGTCTTTGTCTTTTTGTCTTGATTCATATATAATATATATAACTAATAACTATTATTATATATTATATAATAGTTATTATATAACATAAATATATTTATAAGATAATGTATAATACATATTATAAGATAATATATAATTATACATATTAATAAATAAAAAAATAAATACATGTATGTATGTAAAATAAAATAAAAAAATTAATTGGAACACATTATTTAAAAAATATAATAAATAAAATAATTAATATGTATTAAAATAAAAATATTTATAAAAAAATTAAAAAATTTGTCGTATCCCGTGCCATATCCGTGCTCCCAATTTTTAAAAATTACCGTGTCCCATATCCGTATCCGTGCTTCATAAATTATACTTTCCAGTGTACAAAAATTTCTCCATATCATCCTATGTTGTTGAATTTTTTTTTCTCCTATCTAAGTTTGTTATAACCACCCACATGCCATATGAACATGTTTCATGTTTGGCCCTCCGGATTATCATTTGTTCTCTCTCTCTCTCAAATTTCTAATACTATTTTATGTTATAAAGTTAATATTTGGTGTAGTTATAATTTTTTATACCTTCAAATCTAACTGCTTAAATTAATAACTGCCGTTTTAAAAGTTTTGCACACGTATTGTGTATATATGTGTAGTTGCTTCTTTGAGGGGGAAAAAAATCCCAAGAAAAGACTTGTTTGGTAAATTTTGTTTTTAGTTTTTTTTCAACGTAACCCATTAAATGCCAACATTTTTAAGCAATACGTGATTTTAGGTACTCAAAATTTTATTAAAAAACAATATTTGGTTTCCATCCTTCAAAATGTGATTTTCACCATACAAGTGTTGCATTGTTTTTCTAGTTAAAATTTTGTTTACTTTTTCTAAATACCTAAATTATTATTAATTAAGCAACCAAAATCAATTAGGGTAAATTTTTTTTCTATTTTTGTTTTTTGGAGTTAAACATATTGTGCAATTTGTAGCTTATCCGAACCTTTACAATAATTTCTGATTGTTTTGTGTTGTTTTGGCCTTTGTTTGAAATGTTGGTTCCTCACTAACGTCTAATGCTAGTGCTAGGATAAGATAGGATTCCTTCTCGGTGCCCACCTAGTTGGAATTGATAAAACTATGAAATAAGAGTAACAATTTCACTTAAATATTACATATTCATATATTTGCTAATAGATGAGTTCACATTGGATGCATGAACCTGTTTCTTAATAAAAATATAAGTCTCACTTCGGAGAATAGATCAGTGAGACAGATTTTAGTATTTTATGAGAGGAAGAACTAGAAATATGAGTGTACAACTAGAAAGACTTTGAACAACTTTTTAGAATAAAAAAAGTTTTAGGTGTTACTTTTCCCTGTACAAAATAAAAAATTAAAGATCCATAATCAATTTCACTGGGTCGATGTTGGAGATAGTGAGATAATTGTTACAACAATTGTGTTGTTCGCTATTTATACGATAAAGAATTTTGCTACTTTAAAATCGTTAAAGTAATTGCCACATTTTTTGCTTTTGAGAAAAAGAGCTTTTTTAGCACATATAGTGGTAGTCACTTGTCCCATGTATTTTTTGGACCAGCATAATCATTCCATCTAAGCTAATTCCCATACCTATTTCATATTTTTCACCCAGTTCAGCTCGTCTTCATGCTTTTGGATGGACTAGTATCGAAGGGCATACAATTGATGATTGTCTCAATCAAAGCCTTCTATAGTTGTAACAGACTATGCCTTTGTTTGGGATATGAGTTGATTTTTTGACTTTTTGATTTTTCGACTATTTTAGTCTAGAGCTAAAAAATCTCGTTTGAGATTGACTTTTTGACTTTTGTGAGAGGAAAAATAAAATGATTATAATTTAGATATGACATTTTATTTCTTTGACTTTTTCATCAATTTTATCATTTTATAACTAAAATAGCCAAAAAAACTCATACCAAACATAACCTATAAATAAGGATTTGATGGAACTATACGATTACCAATCTCTTCATTAAAAAAAGCAATCACTTGAAGATTGTCCAAAATAATATCACGGCCATATAAATAGCACATCTATATATGGGACCATATGCAATTTTATTTGCTTTAATTTTATCAATTGAATTAAAACATGTATTTATTATATAATACTTATAACAAAAATATTAATGGCAACATAAAAACCATCATTATAGTGTAGTTTGGATGAAAATAATTAAAATTTACTTGATCTAGTCATTTTGTAATTTTTAAAAAATATTTTTATTTAATTTCAAAATAATTATTTAAAATCATGTATAACACAAGCTTATGATAGTCATTTTAAAAGGGGTGGTGATAATGGCGGGATGTGATGGGTAAGATTCTAATTTAAAAAATATTTTTTATATTGAAAAATAAAAATATTTACTGTCTGAATAAAATAATTACTTTTGTGGTTGTGCAGATGACTTCCACAATTCCCTTTTCATTGGGATCCATTTATTGCAGCAGCTTTGGTGGAGGACAAGGTAAAGTTTTTGCCCTTTTTGAACTTCTTCAATTTTCTTTTTTTTGGAATAATTAAATATTTCTTCTAAGACATTTGTAATGTTTCAATCTTATAGGTCTCTCTCTGGGAGTTTTGAATGTTGCTGTAGTCCTACCCCAGGTAAGATTTCATTATCTATCATATTGTTTCAAACTCCCAGTTGTGACAGTAATACATAATATTTTTATAAAATAAAATATAAATGTGAGATAAAAAGTGTATATCGGATCATTATTTATTATGCGATAATCGTCTGTACACTTAAATTTACTCTTCAAACCCATGCTTCTTAAACTCATGCCTATAAAATTAAGCTTAGGATGATGTTGGCTTCACTAAAATGAAATAGAAATTAATTGTTTATTTTATTAGAATATTCATTATCATGTTTAGTTCACTAAAAACCAAATGTAGTTTTATTACCTCATTAAAAAGACATTTGAATATGAATAATCTTCATGTATTACATGGGTTTTCCAAATGGAAAAATTAATGAAACGTCATTTTTCAACTTTGTATAGTAACAGAGGTCTAAGATATATATTTTTTTTTATTACCTAAGGTCCTTAATGAAATTTTTCTGTGATCATACCAGAGAAATTTTTCTATAAAAGTTGAATTTTTTTTATATTGGGGTCGAAATTTCTCTGAGTCGGGCCGATATTTCTTTGAGTCGGATACAAATTTCTCTAAATTAATTTTTCTTTATAAAAATATTAAATAAATTTAATTATTATAAAAATATTATATATTCTTAATTTTATAAAATTTTAATATCAAACACCCTAAAAATATTCCCCTTTGACAACTGCAAGGGGCCACATGTTAGCGAGCCTGTATATAGGATAGACCACTTGAGATGAGAGTATGCTTCAATTATTGGAAAAGGCCGAACAGTTTTAGCTACAATGCTGATCTCAAGTTTGACCAATGGTATCATTTAGAAAAATTATTTCAAAAAAAAATTTATAAAAAAAGAGAGAATTACCATCGAGCTGTACGTTCAAAAAATTATTACAGGGACATGAAAAAATTTAAGACTTTTATCATTAATATTGATAAGAGCAATCATTAATTTGTAATTTATATTTAAAATTTTTACTGATTTATTGTTTTCCTAAAAAAACACAATAATCATTTTAGATATTAGTTCACATTTTTTTAATCTTAAATTTATATTTTATACTTTATTTCTAGAGTAATTTTAAAGATAAAAATTTTTTATAAATGAATTTTTTTATTTATAAATCTGAATAATTCCTTATCCTTAGACATTTTTTGCAAGGGAGATGCATGTAAGTTACCAATCATATTCTCATGATGCAAGCGCAGCTTTGGTGTGGACTACTATAATGTCGTTATTGTGTAGAATAATATAATAGTAATAGATTCTATAATAAACACATTTTTTTTTTATTTTTTGCAGCTTGTCAGAAAAATCAATAATATGAAATTTTATATCAAATTTAATATAAAATTTTGTTGAAAGTTGTTACGGCGCGCACCTTTAAAAAAGATATACATACATGACAAGATTAAATTGTTTTTGTAATAATTCAAAATATATTTTTCACAAAAAATTCATTACACTTTTTATCGAAATTATTATATGATACCGCTCATAATAATATCATAATATTTATAACGTAACATTAATAATTTATGAGTTTCACTTTAGATAACTCTCACCACTCACATCTCAATCATCATCGGAGAATGAGTTTGATTTTCCTATTGAACAAATAAAGAGAAACGGTATACGTAAGCATTTTTAGATTGTAATGAAATCCTCATCATTCAATTAGAGGCTTAATCCTTAGGGCTAACAAACATGAAAAAATAAAATAAATTCATATATATATTTAGACGGTGTTTGGATAAAAAATTTAAAGAAAAATATATGGAGAAAAAGAATTGAAAAAAAAAAAAACTTTTATTTTATTCATTCTCTTTCTTTTTCCCTTTTTTCCACAAATACTTCCTCAAATTATTAATCCAAACACCGCATTATATTCATGCTTTGTTTCTTTTTTATTTTTTCATTTTTCTTTCCAACCAAACAGGAAGTGTTATCATCTCTCTTATTTTTCATTTTTTTTTATGATGATTAATGGTTGGACAATTTATTTTTCAGTGGAATTTTTTATTAAATCCTCACAAAATAAATGTCATTTAAAAAAAAAAAAAAGGTTTCAAGCACTTGTTAGTTAGATGGGGACTAAACTAATCTTAGCTAGCTAATGTTGAAAACAGTTGGTGGTATCACTTACAAGCGGACCATGGGACCAGCTGTTCGGTGGCGGTAACTTGCCAGCATTTGTAATTGGAGCTGCTGCAGCAGCGGCGAGCGGTGTGTTCGTGCTTGCATTGCTCCCATCACCACCACGAACTGATCACGATCCATCATCACCATCCGTTTTAAAGATCACTATTTCTGCACCTTCCCATTGAAATATTTTTCAATTAATTTTGAGTCGAAAAATGACTTACAAATAGAATTTCTATACAGAGAGAGTATAGGGTCATATTAATCTGTATATATAAAATTTTAGTACTTAAATTCTGCTTACAATTTAAACTCTTGATTTTTTAATTTGCTCCTTACGTTAATTAAGTTATTGTAGTTTTGATTATATCAATTTTGTGTTTATTTTTGTGTAATACGTTAATTTAATCAAATTAATTACATCGGTTATCCATCGGTTTAAAGTTCATTATTGCTAAACCAAGGGCTCTAACCTAGTCGGTTAGCCAATTTTATTACTTAAATTCTGCTTACAATTTAAACTCGTGATTGTGTAATTTGCTCCTTATGTTAATTAAGTTATTGTAGTTTTATTATATCAATTTTGTGTTTATTTTTGTATAATACGTTAATTTAATCAAATTAATTACATCAGTTATCCATCGGTTTAACGATCATTATTGCTAAATCAAGGGGCTCTAACCTAGTCGGTTAGCCTTTTGGCTATCAAGTTTCTCCTAAATGAGAGGTCTTGCATTCCACTCTTAGGAGTGGAAAGGGAGGGCAAGAGTTTTTTGTAAGATGTGTGAGGGTGAGTTTCAACACCTCGATGTGCTAATTTAACAACTAATCACTAATATTTGTTGATTAAAAAAAAATCACTATTGCTGCAGCTTCCCACTGAAATGGAGCCCAAAATATACTTCCCTCGTTCTCTCCTGGTTTCTCTTAATTGGGCCAAATATTTGCATTTGTTGTACGTTTATGAATATTTTTCCAACTTCGGTGGCTAGTTATTGTTGTTGTGCAAGAGAGTTCAGAAATGTGTTTAGTTTCTCTTATATTTTAATTTTAATTTAAAAGAATCTGAGTGGCTTATTAGACTCATCATGAGTTCCATTTCGATAATTCAAATTGTTCATTTTGTAGAATTCTCATTGAATTGTATATTATTCATAGAAAAAAATTAAATTAATCTGATAATTGTAATTTTTTTATTTTATCACATTTATCTTTAAAAAAATGAATGATAAATATGCCTTTGAAAATTGAGTAGAGGTTTTGGAAAGTATAAAATTCAAAATCCACCTCTGGTCGAAAGGGAAGGATGTGTGCAATTCAATTATTATTAGTGACCTTGTGTTTCGACTGCGCTCCATCAAGGATTATCTGTAGCAGTACACTTGGGCTCTATTACAAAAATGCTCCGGACCCCCAGTTTAGGCTGACCCCCAGCACCCCCAGCTGATGTGGAAAAGTCACGTGACATGCACGTGTGTCAATTATCTCACACTTGAGAATTCAAAATTTCCCCCAAACACAGACAGATCTCTCTTCCTCCAAAACCAGGACTCCGACGATCGAGAGGGCAACAACTCCTTCTCTATGTATATATCTTTGTGTATATCTGTGTATAAATGCATTTGCGTATATTGAGTAAGAATTTGGGTTGAATGTTTGGATTTAGGGATGTTGATTTGGGAATTGAGTCTGGGCTTTTGATTTGTTTATCAGATTGGCCTTTTGATTTGGAGTTTTACCTTGCCTACCACTTGCTCGATGAAATTTCTCAATCAAAATGGCCTTTTGATTTGGATTATAGTTTTAATTTTTTTGATAGGTTGTGCAAAACCAATCCAAATCTGTAATGACTGGTTAATGACTGTTAAATGAGCTTAGACCTTAGCTCATAATCATCTTGAATAGCTTCACTAAACAGCTGAGAAAAACATTTCCCAAGTTTGAGTTCAAAATTATGAATTACTAAGGAGTTGCTAGGCTCCTTTTACAGCTCTATTTACCAATAACTTAAAAGGTAAAGTTTGCATCTTAGGAATATAATTAACTTCTATGTGAAGAACATCTCCAGAGTCTTTAAGAGAAGCTAAGTTAGATCATATGAACATCTACAGAGTCTTTAAGAACATCTAGAGAAGCTTAAGTTACACATATAATCAGAAGTAGAGAAGGTTATAATACTTTACGGTTATGAAATGAATGACTTAAATTGGCCATCTTGTACTTAACATGAGAATATGAGATAAAAGTATCATCTAATCCACTTTCTCTTTTACTTATCTATTCTTATAACTAGCTCCATCCACAGTGATTGATGTCTTGGTACATATTACGTGAGCATATATGTAAGCATATATCTCTTAGTGCATCTCATTGTTAACATAGATAGACTTGGCTAGTGTTGAGAACTCAAACCAGTGGCTAGTGTTGAGAACAATATTGAATTTTTGGAACTTCACCACAACACACAAACCAATGGCTAGTGTTGATAACTAAATTGACAATTCACAATTGAACAATATTGATGATCTTATAACTCAAACCAGTGGCTAGTGTTGACAACTAAACTGGCTAGTGTTGAGAATTTAAACCAGTGAATAGTGTTGAGAACTCAAACTAGTGGCTAGTGTTGAGAACAATATTGAATTTTTTGAACTTCACCACAACACACAAACCAGTGGCTAGTGTTGAGAACTAAATTGACAATTGAACAATATTGATGATCTTATAACTCAAACCAGTGGCTAGTGTTGACAACTAAATTGGCTAGTGTTGAGAACTCAAACCAGTGACTAGTGTTGAGAACTAAATTGACTAGTGTTGAGAACTCAAACCAGTGGCTAGTGTTAAGAACAATATTGAATTTTTGGAACCTCACCACAACACACAAACCAGTGGCTAGTGTTGAGAACTAAATTGACAATTGACAAATGAACAATATTGATGATCTTAGAACTAAATTGAGAACTAACTTAATCAATGCATCATTGTAAGCACTTCAGGAGTTTATTAACTTAATCAACCTCAATTCTTCCTCTTTGCTTAATAAAATAACAATTAAATGATTTCAGAATGATTATATAACACAATGCCCAAACAAACACAATGAATCAGTTCCCTAACACAATGCCTAAATTGAACCATTGTTGAATAATGGAATTGATTTGAACAAATATTATGTGACTGTAGCTCGGCTTTTTCGCGCCCCCTTTCGGAAGTTCGAATGAAGCCCTACAGTTCGGACTCCCACGGTTCTGAATCTAATCTCACAAGTGCAATGTGAAATTGATAAACACCAAAGAGTCCAAATCCGACAAATCTTTTTGGAAAATCGATTTTAAATCAAATAATACCAAAATTGGACTGCTTTCCCAGATACAGAGTCGCCACCTAAATATTTTTGTTTTGGAGAAATTTAGGAAACCCTGACTCATGCCAAAGGCCACGTGTCTGTCATCACCAAAGTTGTCTCAGCTCAAGAACCTAGGTATGAGAGGGGAAGGTCATGAATTGAGCACCGCCGCTCGCCCGATCAAAGATCAGCTTCTACTAATCATGATATGCTTTTTTATAAACATTATGTACTCCTATTCCGATTATTAGACTAAAATTACTATGTGATTTTCACAAGCAAGTATAAACTACATCGCAAGAATTGGAACATTTCAAATCATGTTTGTTTTGCGAAAAAAGGTTTGAATTTGCCACCCTCAAGTGGGCTTAAAGTTTGTGAATTTGCTACCAATCATAATGGGCTTAAAACATGATTTGTCACTTAATAAAATGAGCTTAAAACACATATTTGTTAATCGTTCCAATTTAAACTGTGCTTTCATCCACAGGCATTCAAGTAGTTTAAGCACATAGCCTCATGGAAAGCGCGCTAATCATGGCAACATTTACATTCATGCAAGTATACTAAAGCATAAAAATTCACCTAGTACTCCAAGCCAAGAAAACATGAGTTAGAAAAATATGCATGATTCCTAACTTATACAAGATGCCTAATGCATCACATGCAATATGCAATTAATAGGCTCGGCTACTAATATGGCATATGAATCGATTTGATAACATGCGATCTAAGCACGTATTCAAATAAGATATTTGAAATGACAATGCAGTTAGAATGATGCGCTGAGCCTCGGTGCATGCAAGACAAATTGAATGGATGCAAGCATAAGGTATGCTAATTAGAACATGCCCCTAATCTAACCATCAAAAGTGGGTAAACAAAAAGAAGAAAGACATGGGGTTGGAAGACATACACACACGCACACACACTTATTACAACATTACGCCCTCGCGAAGGAGGGTCTGAATGAATAAGCTAACCAACCAGCTACGCTAATTAGGGTTAAGCTAATCTAATTAAGCTCTCATTAAACTAATCTAATTAAGTTAATTAGACTAATTATTACAAATTAAATGAATAACTAGTTAAGCTAATTACTAATTATTACAACACAAGTGTAGGTAAACTAAGCAATTAAACTACGTTGCCACTGCTCTGCCTCGAGAAGTGGAGGATGCACATGCACGATTTTCGTCCCAAAAAGACCACCGTTTTGCTTTCGAAAGTCTCTGTTTGCAGAGTTGAGCGTTTCCAGAACCTTTTTGCTCTACCTTATCGAAATTCTGCTATGGTTTATATCAGTGGCTAGCCAGTCATGGATGGATGCTGTCGGCCATCTGCCGGCCAGGAAGGTGTCCTGTAGGCCAGAAATGATACGCTGTCGGCCATGGATGGTGGCCTGCCAGCCACTGATGCACTGGGTCATCATACTGTAACAGAGTACAAATAGAGCAAAAATAGGGGGTTTCCAAGGATTTGTTTGTACTGTATCCCTCCTTATCATCTCAACATCTCAAATGAGTGACACATTTGGATCCAAAAATCACCAATCAAGCAAATTCATTGCATGATGGGTTGAGATCCAAGTTGTACAATTTCGATAAATGCACAAATATGACCAACAAGACCACCACCCTATCATGTATGATCAAAGGCAATGGAGACCTAGGAAAGTGGCACATTTCATTACTTTTGAGTATGAAATGTCCAATTTTCCTTGTGTTCAAATTAACGTCCAATTTGAACACATGCAATGCAACACAAAGAAGTGTTTATCTTGTCACTTTTACTTGTTAATTTTGTTTACACATTTTAATTACCAAATCATTTTTTAATTAATTTGTCCATTAGTGAGTGTCCTCTAAGGTGAAGGAAGTGTCAACCAAGGGATAGTGTAAGGCAAGAGAGAGATCATGCTTTTGATAATGAACCCTCAAAGAGGATTAAACCATTAAGCATGACCTCAATCTCAAGCTTAAATGATCTCAAGCTTGAAACAATCCTCAAAACCAAATGAAAGAGTGAAGCAAAGAGGGAGGTTGCAAAGATTTAGGTGCTGAAATTAAGTGATAAAAGCACTAAAAACATGCAACCAAGTCACACCAATTATGTTTAAAGCCTTAAAACAACAAGCTAGTGTAAAGACTTACACTACAACTACACAAAACAAAGTTCAAATGAACCAAACAGCTCAAAACAGAGCTAAAGCAGGCTATTTCAAAGGCTAAAACATGATAGACTTAAGCTAAGTTAAGTTAGAAAAACATGCTAACATGTAAAGCTAACTAAGCATGCAAACAAGACATAAGGAGGGGAGGCTACCCCCTCAAAATTAAGACTTCAAAATGAGTTTTTTGCCACTGAAAAACCTCTGAAATTCAGTGGTTAAAAGACCCATAAAAGTTGGTTTGGAAGTGATGATCAAAGGTACAAAAAACTTTACAAACAAAGGAGTAAGAAGGGTGAACCACCCCCTAACTGAAAATGGCCTAAAACCACCACCTTTAGGCCACAAAAATAGAGTTTTTACAGTTCAAAATCAGCCCAAAAACAATTAAAAAAGATAGAAAAACAAGTATTGAAAACAAGATAACAAGACTAGTATTCTACCTCTTCAAGCAAAGAACACTTTAGGCACAAGTTCAAGCCAAAACCACCTTCAAGAGCTCGAAGAATGCCCCAAGGAACCTCAACTCAAAGGTAAGAGGATTTGGTTTAGGAGATGTAGGCAAAAGTGTAGAGAAACTAGGCAAACACACACAATTTTGCAAGAGAGAGAGAAAATTTTTATGTCTCAAATTTTTCTAACCCCCACACATGAGAGAAAGGGGTCTTGTATATAAAAAACACAAATTTCCCTCACAAACATCTAGCCATACACATGCAGGAAGATGCATGAATCTGTGTAAACAACTGACACAAAATATCACAAAATATTTGCAGCATACAATGGTGGCTAGTAAGGCTTCATTGATGGCAAGCAATGCACATTAATGGCTGGCAAAAGAGAAGTGGTGGCCGACAGCCTCCAAGGATGGCCGGCAGGCCATCAGAAACTTCAGGCTAAAAAGACCCACGCATAGTCCAAAGATGAGACAAAATGGATGTAGGGTTTGAAATGCTCAAAGTTATGGCATTCCGCTAGAGACTTCGAGTGTTTGGCAATCAAACTGACTCATCATCGGATGTATCTGCAACAACATCCAAGTCTTAAAAGGCCGTTAAAAATGGAGTGTCTACAGTGACTATCCCCAAAGTTCATGAACAAATATCAGGGGATAATTAATGAAATTGATTTTTTATCTAGTGAAGAAAATGTATGAACAAATATCAGGGGATAGTGTATGAACAAAGTGTATGAACTGATTTGTTAATGAAACAAATGTCCAAATTGAGTCACTTGGGGTTGGGGGAACTGATTTTATATGAACTGATTTTTTTTGTTTAACTATTATTACTAATTTCTTATATGGACTGATTTTTTTTTGTTTAATGAAACAAGTGTATGAACTGATTTTATATGGAACTGATTTTTTTATATGGAACTAATTTCTTATATGAAGTGATTTTTTTGTTTAATGAAACAAGTGTATGAACTGATTTTTTTTGTGTTTAACTATTATTACTAATTTCTTACTTGGAGAGCTGGGGAAAAAGTTTACCTCATAAACAACCGATCCAGAGTAGACACAGACATGTAGCCAAAGATTGAGGACAGTGACAGATAGAGATGCAGCCGAAGATTACATCTACCTCAGTCGCAAGATCATTTGGATTGTGTACATGGGAAAAGCCAGAGTTTGGGTGGACAAAATTAACTACCGATAGATCTGTAGGTTGAGATAATGCTAGCTTTGGTGGTTTGCTTCGTGATTACAATGGCCGTTGTCGACAACGTAGAGCTACGATCGAGGAGGAGGAGAGCTGGCGGCGACAGGTGAGACAGACGAGGGAAGATGATTTTGGGTTTGGTCTCCCGCTATTTCCATCTTTTTTTTTCTTTTTTTTTTTCCACAATTGCTTGCGTGTTTACAAGCTTCTTCTACATCAGCTGCCACCTTCTTCCACATTAGCTACCAGCTCACTAGGGGTCTTGGGGGTCAAGTTTCACTGGGGGTCTGTAGTGGGGTTGGGCTCTATTATTCTTGGCTAATTTGTGCGAATCCATGAGGGGATTGATTCAAGATGTTTTAATTTTTCTTGTTGAGACTTTGACTTGCAAATGGGCAGTTCAGGGTACTGTGGCTTGCTGCCCTGTTCATGGTCTGTTAAGGTATGTTTTATTTTATGAAAAATGTTATGTGTCTCAAATTTTCTACCAAATGTCTCACATAAGTGTGGAGTCCATAAAATTGCGGATCCTCACCCATGTAAGACATTTAATCATTTATTTAGTAGAGAATTTGGTATCTCTAACATTAGCCTTATTTTATTTTCTTTAATTTGTCTCCTAAGTTGGTTACTCACCAATTGGGTGTTTTGCGTACATTTTGGTGTTAACATAGTTGGAATGATTTTACACTGTGATGCTTTGGGACTCCCCATTCTTTATTGATATTGTTATATTTGTACTTGTACTATGCTTTTCATTAACAAAGTTTCTTCTTTGCTAATTAAAAAAAAAAAAAAAGAGTATGCTTTTAAAAATAGATAATTTATTTTTTTAGAGACAAATATATTAAAATGAAAAGCTTATGATTAATTGACATAGCTTTTTTTTATTATAAATAATATGCATGTAAAATGACCAGTTTGAATTATCAAAATGAAGTGATGGTGAGCATATGGGATAATTAGTTACTATTATAAAAACAGTTAAAGATCATACTTTGACAAATGAAAATATTTCACTTTAATTGAAAGTGTGATAAAAAAAAATTAAATTGATATTTTAGTTACACTTGATTTGATTAAGTGTGATTATATATATATTTTTTAATCACACCTTTTAATTAACATGTGATTAAAGATCACATAAGAAGAATTAAAAGTTATTTAAATTTTTTTAATCTCACTTTTAAAGTGAGATTAACAAAATTAAAATAATTTTGTAAGCACACTTAATTTAATGAGTGAGATAATTTTTTTTTTTAATCAAACTTTTTAAATAAGTGCGATTATATATATTTAAAAAAATACAATCACACACTGATTCTATAACTCTCTGAGGGCATCCGCATCAAACTAGCTAATGTCATTTTTTAGCTAATTTGATGATATTGTTCATAAAAAACGGGTCTTCATCAATCTCGCTACAGTAGGTCTCTAATTTACGAGTGCTACAATACCTCGTTACAACAAGCGAGGCACTGTTCATCGCTACAACACGAAGATTAGTGTTACCAGATGTCTGCCCGGAAGTCCGACCGATGAACAGCCAATTTTATTTTATTTTTTTATTTTTAAGAATTGTTTGGCTGGTAACTCATCAATTTAATTTTAAAACAAAAATAAAAAGCACAATAAGAAAATAATATTTTAATAAGATTAAGTTAAAATAAAGAGTTTGATGTAATAGGTACGAAAGAGGTGATTAACTAAAATAGTAAAATAGCTTTTTTTAAGTTATAATTGTTGGACAATCTTCACTGTATTTAAATAGATTAAATTCTGTTATGTACTAAACAACAACAAGAATATAAAGAAATAAAGGAAATGAGAGAATTTGTTTGATTACAAAAATCAAACTAGAAATAAAATTAAATAAATAAAAACAGATTTTATTTTGTTACAAAAACAAAATTAAAATCTGATTTAAATAAACAAATAAAACAGAATAATAAATTAAACAACTTACTTGATTAATTTTTTTGAATAATAATCTGATCAAGTCCAGTGTTTGACACTGTGTCCTTAAGACAGATTTGTCCTCTCCATGATGCTTTCAGAATGTGGATGTCTATCTCTCAGGATGAAATGATCAACTACAAATAATAACAACACTACAAATTGTTTGCCTAACGAACACACTAAGTATTTATACTCTTTCTCACAAAAATTAAATGCAGCAAAATGAAGAATAAATTTGCAGAGGTGAAGTACGAAATTTTTGCATGTAAAACATCAAATGAGGGTTGTCCTATTTATAGATGTATTGGTGGCTGCAGGTTTGGAATTAAACAGGTGCAAACCTGTTTGAACAGGTATGAAACCTGTTTGATTTTGAATTTAAACAGATTTGAATCTGTTAGGTTCACAATTCAAACAGATAAAAACGGGAAGGGCCTTGTTTGGGTGTATAGTAAAATCGGATCAGTTCATTTCCATAATTAATTTGTATTCTGGATTTTATTTTACCAAAAAATAAAATTAAATTCAAATGTTTTTGACCCAAAAAGAAAGGTATTGGGCCGGACAAGCCCAACCCAACCTCACACCAAGCACAAGCGTCCAAGCCCAGCCCAGCCTGCCCGACCAACCGGACGGACGGCGGCGCGCGCGTGTGGTGATTTTTGGGTCCAATGGGTCTAGCCCATTTTGCCTATAACCTCCCTCTCTAAAATACTTGGGTACCCCTTGGGGCACACCCCAAGTTCCAATCCCATCCTTTATAAACCTATTCAAAACTTTCCACCAAATCAATGTGGGACAAGCCTTATTCAAACCTTTAAGAATTTTTCACCAAAACTCCATTTCCATGGAACATACCTTGGCTTCAATTTCCCATTCACTCGGTAATGATTTTGAGCAACCAAATATACCACGTGAATCACAACGCGGCATAGAACACGTTACCACTTTGACCCGCAAAAATCGACGCATGGGGCCCACCTAAAAAATAGACCAAACTTAGGAAAAAATTCTGGTTTTACCTAGAATTTTCCAACCATTTCCAACAATTCCCCACATGAATGGAATTTAATGACAATGGGAATGTAACAATATGTAGACTTTATCGAAAGAGTATAAGTCAAAAATAACTTGCATCAAGATAGGTAGCTTTCGGCCTTGAACCTTCCCTAGTGATAACCTATCGGACTTACTGGCTAAACAATGGACGCGATGCCTTGAATTGTTCAGCCGTTTGTGTAAGCCAAGACAATAGATTTCACACAAAATATCTTCTAACACATCGTGGTTTTCACTGTTGTGTTCATTTTGGCCTTGAACGCTCCTGGTTTTTATGAGTGTTTCTAGAGAATTTAGCCTTTTTCATTCTCGTAGAACGAGCCCCAGTTCGACACTCATATAGGTGATTCTTATTGTGAGTATCTCCTTATACTCATCTTGATTTTATGCCTCAATCAAGATATAAGTAATCATTAAAAGCAAAGCTTATCCTTATACCCCTGCATACAACATATGTTGCAGATATCACTCTCACTATAGGAATGGGTAGGGAAATTTAATCTCTTGATGATTTCTGGTGAGTCACACATAACTTAGTTGTCTCTTTGAACTTAGTTCTTGGGATCTCCAGTCATATAAGTAGGGTTATCATTATGACGACTCTTATGTAATAGGTTTTAATCCCATCCCCTTTGATGAACTATACACTAGCTCTTTTGTCAAATCTTTTGTTAACGGATCCGCAATATTCTCTTTAGATTTTATATAATCTATTGAGATTATTCCATTTGACAACAATTGCCTAACGGTATTATGTCGACGACGAATATGTCGTGACTTACCGTTATACATATGATTTTGTTCCTTGCCTATTGCAGATTGACTATCACAATGAATGCAAATAGCTGGCACAGGTTTTGGCCACATTGGAATGTCTTCTAAGAAGTGACGAAGCCATTCTGCTTCTTCTCCTGCTTTGTCTAAAGCAATGAACACGGATTCCATTGTGGATCGTGCGATGCAAGTTTGTTTCGTGGATTTCCAAGAAACAACAGCGCCTCCCAGAGTAAAGACATATCCACTTGTGGATTTTGAATCTTTAGTATCCGATATCCAATTTGCATCACAATAACCTTCAAGTACTACTGGATATCGAGTAAAGTTCAAACCATGATCATGGGTGAATCTTAGATATCTAAGAACCTGAATGATCGCCTTCCAATGGTCTTATCCAGGGTTACTAGTGTACTTACTCAATTTACTAATTGAATAAGCTATTTCAGGATGAGTGCAATTCATTAGGTACATTAGGCTTCTAATGATTTGGGAGTATTTTAACTGAGGCATCGCATCACCTTTATTTTTTGATAAATAAAGATTGACGTCTACAGGTATTCTAGCTAAATTCATATCATCCTTGATAAATTTACCAAGAATTTTCTCAATATAATGTGATTGAGATAATGCTCATCCGTCAGATGTTTTAGTAATTTTCATTCCTAATATAACATCTGCGACCCTCATATATTTCATATCAAATCTTTTGTTAAGCATTTGTTTAGTTGATTTGATCATGTTTTGACTGCTTCCAATGATAAGCATGTCATCCACATAAAGACAAACTATGACATATCTTTGGTCAGTGTTTTTAACATAGACGCATTTGTCACATTCGTTTATCTTAAACCCATTAGTAAGCATTGCATGATCAAATTTTTCATGTCATTTCTTAGGTGCTTGTTTTAATCCATAAAGAAATTTTACAAGCCGACAAACTTTCTTTTCTTATCCCGACACTATAAACCCTTCGGGTTGCTCCATATAGACCTCTTCATTTAGATCACCATTTAAGAAAGCTGTCTTAACATCCATTTGATGTATTTCTAAATTAAACAATGCTGCTATAGAAATAAGCGTACGAATCGATGTTATTCTTGTCACAGGAGAATATGTGTCAAAATAGTCCAAACCTTCCTTTTGTCTATAACATTTTACTACAAGTCTTACTTTATACTTGTCTATTGAACCATCTGCCTTCATTTTTCTCTTGAATATCCACTTATATCCAAGAGGTTTAGAACTTGGTGGAAGATCTACCAATTCCCAAGTATGATTTTGCATAATGGATTCAATTTCATTATTAACAACCTCTTTCCACAAAGGTGCTTCAGGACCTGTCATTGTTGCCTTAAAGCTTTGAGGTTCATTTTCTAACAGGTATGCTAGGAAATCTGGACCAAAGAATTTTGATATTCTCGCTCTCTTACTTCGTCTTGGTCCATCATCAGTTAAATCCTGTTGGTCGAGACCATTTCTAGTCTCTTGTGTTTGATTGTCATTAGTCTCTTGACTTTGTGTACAATCATAAGTTCTTTTCTGTGAACTTAATTCCTGTCCTTTCTTGTAAGGAAAGACATGTTCAAAAAACACAGCATTCCTTGACTCTATAATAGTGTTCACATTTATATCAGGTATTTCTGATTTATAAGTCAGAAACCATATGCACTACTATTCTGAGCATAACCAATAAACACACAATCTACTATTTTTGGTCCAATCTTAGTCTTTTTAGGAACAGGAACTCCAACTTTTGCCAAACACCCCCACACTTTTAAGTATTTGTAGGAAGGTGGTCGACCTTTCCACAATTCATAAGGAGTACTGTTGGTTTTCTTGTGGGGTATTCTGTTAAGAACATAATTAGCAGACAATATTGCTTCCCCCCACAAGTTTTGTGGTAACCTTTAACTTAGTAACATAGCATTCATCATTTGTTTTAGGGTTCTATTCTTTCTTTCAGCAATTTCATTTTGCTGAGGAGAATAGGGTGATGTAGTTTTGTGAATAATGCCATTTTGTGCACAAAATTCATTTAATGGTGCATCATATTCACCACCCCTATCACTTCTAACCATTTTAATGGTTTTACCAAGTTGATTTTCAACTTCTGTTTTTGTAGAGTTTAAACATTTCTAAGGCTTCATCCTTACTTCTAAGTAAATAAACATAACAATATCTTGTGCAATCATCGATAAATGTTATGAAATACTTTTTGCCTCCTCTAGTTTGAATAAATTTAAGATCACATACATCTGTATGAATTAATTCTAGAGGTTCAGTTTTCCTTTCAACCGATTTAAATGGAGTCTTAATTAGTTTCGCTTCTACACAAATTTTACATTTATGATTAGGATTAATTTCAAACTTTGGTATATAATCTAAACCAATTAATATACGCAAAGCATCAAAATTCACATGTCATCATCTACCATGCCATAAATTCGACTCAAGAATATAAGCAAAAGATGTGTTATTCTTATTCATAGCAACTTTCGGTACAACTGTTATTACATTCAATTTAAAGAGACCATCACTCATATATCTCTTACCAACATACGTACCACTCTTAGTTAATACAAATTCATCAGACTAAAAAACAAGCCTAAAACCATTTTTACTTAACAAAGAACCAGAAACAAAATTCTTCCGGATGTCAGGTACATGCAGTACGTTGTTGAGGGTCAGTTCTTTCCCTGATGTCATCTTCAAGATCACTTTTCCTTGTCTAGCCACAGTAGAAGTAGAAGAATTTTCCATGAAAAGGGTTTCACCATTTGCAGTCTCATTGTAGGTAGTGAACATCTTCTTGTCCGCACATATGTGACGAGTTGCTCCAGTGTCAACCCACCACTCTTTGGGATTTCCAACCAAGTTAGCCTCAGTCACCATAGCAGAGAGGTTGATGTCATTTACTCTGTCAGAGATGTAATCTAGTTCAGTTATATTGGCCTGATTGGTAGTCTTCTTGCTTGTACTTCCATGATCCTTCTTAGGGCGGCGGCAGTCAGAAGCTCGATGTCCAGTCTTGCCACAGTTATAGCATTTTCCTTTGAACTTCTTGTTGCTATCGCTTTGTTTAGGACTATCTCCAGTAAACTTCCTTTTTTTGTTATGTGGTTTATGAACTTGTTCAACCACATTAGCCTTGGACTCAATGGAATTTTTCTCATTCCTCTTTTCAACCTTTCGGTTATCTTCCTCAATTCTTAATCTTACAATCAATTCATCTATGGTCATCTCTTTGCGTTTATGTTTTAAATAATTTTTGAAATCTTTCCAAGTCGGTGGTAACTTTTCCACTAAAGCAGCGACTTGGAATGACTCGCTCAGAGCCATACCCTCAGAATGAATATCATGTAAAATTAATTGAAAACTTTGAACTTGAGAAATTACCGTTTGGGAGTCTACCATAACGAAGTCCAGAAATTTACCGACAATAAATTTCTTCGTGCCGACATCCTCTGTCTTGTATTTCTTCTCCAAAGAATCTCACAATTCTTTTGCTGACCTCAAAGGACTGTAAACATTATACAGCATGTTGTCAAGGCCATTGAGGATGTAGTTTCTGCACAGGAAATCTGAATGTTTCCAAGCATCTACAGCGGCAATAACTTGCCGATCACTTTCGCCCTCTTTAAGTGCTGGAGCCTCTTTATGGAGAAACCGAGCTAAATTAAGATTTATAAGATAGAACAGCATCTTCTGCTGCCATATCTTAAACTCAGTACCGTTAAATTTTTCTGGTTTTTCTCCATGATTGATTGGTACTTGAACATGGTTCTGGATAGGGACCGGTGTTGGTGTAACAATCGGAGTACCACTACTAGTTGCAGTAGCCATAATCTCTGATTACAAAAATCAGAAAAAATTAAAACACAAATTAATTTTCTAGTTACTAAAACCAGAAAATAAATTATTACAAAAAATAATTTTATTTTTCTTGTTACTAAAACAAGAAAAATAAAATACCACAATAATTTTCTGTAACACAAATTAATATTCTGCAATTGTTAATGATACCAGTATATTACTACTAGTTGTCAAAGAAAAGAGACAATATATTACTACTATCTGTCAAATAGCATAAACCATTATTTGTTTTTCCAATAAGAATATGTCTTTATGAAATCACAGAAAATTAAATACAATGAAGATATCAAAAATATTCTGTCTTAAGATTGTTGGACAATCTTCACTGTATTTAAATAGATTAAATTATGTTATGCACTAAACAACAACAAGAATATAAAGAAATAAAGGAAATGAGAGAATTTGTTTGATTACAAAAATCAAACAAGAAATAAAATTAAATAAATAAAAACAGATTTTATTTTGTTACAAAAACAAAATTAAAATTTGATTTAAATAAACAAATAAAACAGAATAATAAATTAAACAACTTACTTGATTAATTTTTTTGAATAATAATCTGATCAAGTCCAGTGTTTGACACTGTGTCCTTAAGACAGATTCGTCATCTCCACGATACTTTCAGAATGTGGACGTCTATCTCTCAGGATGAAATGATCAACTACAAATAATAACAACACTACAAATTGTTTGCCTAACGAACACACTAAGTGTTTATACTCTTTCTCACAAAAATTAAATGCAGCAAAATGAAGAATAAATTTGCAGAGGTGAAGTATGAAATTTTTGCATGTAAAACATCAAATGAGGGTTGTCCTATTTATAGATGTATTGGTGGCTGCAGGTTTTGAATTAAACAGGTGCAAACCTGTTTGAACAGGTATGAAACCTATTTGGTTTTGAATTTAAACAGATTTGAATCTGTTGGGTTCACAATTCAAACAGATATAAACGGGAAGGGCCCTGTTTGGGTGTACAGTAAAACCGGACTAGTTTATTTCTGAAATTAATTTGAATTCTGGATTTTATTTTACCAAAAAATAAAATTAAATTCAAATATTTTTGACCAAAAAAGATAGATATTGGACCGGACAAGCCCAACCCAACCTCACACTACGCACTTGCGCCCAAACCCAGCCTGCCGAACCAGACAGACGGCGGCGCGCGCGCATGTGGTGATTTTTGGGTCCAATAGATCTAGCCCATTTTACCCATACCCTCCCTCTCTAAAACACTTGGGTACCCCTTGGGGCACACCCCAAGTTCCAATCCCATGCTTTATAAACCCATTCAAAACTTCCCACCAAATCAATGTGGGACAAGCCTTATTCAAACCTATAAGAATTTTTCACCAAAACTCCATTTTCATAGAGCATACTTTGGCTTCAATTTCCCATTCACTCGGTAATGGTTTTGAGCAACCAAATATACCACGTGAATCACAACGCGGCATAGAACACGTTACCACTTTGACCCACGAAAATCGACGCACGGGACCCCACCTAAAAAATAGACCAAACTTAGGAAAAAATTCTGGTTTTACCCATAATTTTCCAACTATTTCCAACAATAACTTGACTAAAAATTTGAAAAGGCTGGTGTGGATGCTCTAATGCATCTGTTTGTCTCTCACTTTGTGACTGTCTCTCTCTCGCGCCTCTTCGGCTGCCTCTCTCGTTCGCTCGCTTTTGTCTCCATTGCCATCGGATACAAAAGCATTACCCCCACCACACACGAGCACCACTGTCAATCCACCATTGGAGCATTACCCCAGGTATGTTTTCTCTATTTTGACCTCTCTCTGTCTTTCTGTCTCTCTTCGTCTAATTTCAGCCTTTAGGATTTTCTCACAGTAAGCTTTCTCTCTCTAACACTCTGTTTTTAGCTTTGGTTTTCACATTGGATATTATTTTGTGGGTATTGTGAATCACTATGGGCATTTCAGTTGAATCTCGGGCATGGAGAAACACATGGGTGTATCTCTATTATGCTAAAGTTGCTGACCTTAATATTGTTTGATTAGTAATGTTGGGGTTTTGAACAAGATTTGGTTGAGATCTTTTTTTTTTTCTTTTTTTTTTCTTCAGCTCAGGTGTTTGACAAAATGTCTAAGTTTACTCCACACCAAATTTTGGGTTTTGTTTTTAGTTAATGGGGTAGGGTGTTTTGCAAAATGGGAAGCTTTGAATCATTCCTCTCTTAAAAAGGATTTGCTTTAATTGTATTATTAATAATGTTGTTGTTGTTGTTGTTTTTTTTTTTTTCTTCGTTATTTAGATTGAACTTTTCCCTTAGTCAATAATAATCATGCGGGGACTTTTCATGAAATCATCTCCATTTCCTTCCCTTTTTTGTAATATAATATTACCTGTGTGCTGCTTCCAGGGCTTCCTCATTCCTCGTTGCTATAATTTGGACCTGCTCAAAAAAAAGTTTAGTGATTAACGTTCTATTTTATGCTCATCTTCATGCATTTGGTGTACTGCAGTGTCTTGGATCTAAAATGCAACCCTGTGGAACCAATTTTTGTTTTTGCAGCAGCATCTAGAGGGTACATTCTTTGTAGACTCAATATTCTACATTGAATTTTTTATTTATGTGAGTGGGAATGACAATTCTTTTCATGGTTCTTAGTGTACATAAAAAGTATCATTTATCTGCGTGAAAGGAGACTAAGGTTGAAGAGGATATGGATTAAATTCTTTACAGTACACTTTTAGTCCTATTTTGTAACTTCAAGTAATGGATTTTGAAGAACTAAGTGGTAGATGTGAACACATAATAGATGCTATTAAAAAATTTTGTTTTCCCTACTATGCTTGTGTAGGATACCATGCCTTTTGCATTGACAATGTCTATCATAAATATTACTCATTAAAAAAAAAAAATCATGGTTTTGACTAATAATACATTGAAGGCTCTCTTTTTCTCTTCCTTCATTATTAGTCTTGCCCTTTGCCCCTCTAGTTTGTAGCTACCTTCTTCCTTGAGCCATTACCACTTAAAGCTTATGTCCCTTGGAACCTGAGGAAGTTTATTTAGCTTTCTTCGATTGCTTTAATTGAAATATTAAATGTTTTATTTAGGGATTTATGTTTGAGGTCATTTCAAGGCTTGAGTTGGTGAATGTATCTCTTCGCTAAGTTGAGTGCTTATACAAGACATTATATATATTGACTGATCATAATTGTTGCCTTATGTCATTCTGATATTCCTAATTACTGATGGATTTTGCATGATTAAAAAGTGCAATGCACATGTTTGCTACTATTTTTTTGAATTAATACAGGAGATTCTTTGATTGACACTGTATGGGTGAATGTATCTTTCTTGTAACTAAATCTATTTCTCCACTGTACTACATCTAAGAAAGTAGCAGAAACAATGTTGCTTTGCTTGCAGGATGCGAATTCAATGGTGTTGCTTGCAAGTTCTAAGCTTTCTGCATTAAAATCATTAACTATCTTATCCATGAATGAGGAAGATGTAAGTTTTCTGAATTCTAATTTCCATTCTTGCAGTTATCATGATTGGACCTTTGGGACGTATAACTAGTTTGCTATTATTAGAGTCGTCTGGAATCTCCAATAAATTTTAAAATTTTGATGACTGCATCTTGATTCCATCTTGCACTTGCAAAGAAGTGTTGGAACCATATTACAAGATAGCTTATGGTTTTGGATAGGGCTTTAACCCAAGCCAATAAACTTTTGAGAATCTTTAACTTTATAATTAAAGCATGGAATAAAAGTCATTGCAAAACTCTAAAAACATCACATAAATAAGGAAACAAGAGGTTGAAAGTTGTCACACAACTCTAAGAACATTAGATAAATGGTAAAACTGCTATAAAGTTAACGATTCTTAAAAGTTTATTGTCTCAGATTAAAACCCCATCCCAGAAGTGCACCACTGAAACATAAAGGTGGCTGCTCGTTATGTATTACCTTTGTGTCAAGGCCATGTTCTTTAGCATACTGATTATAGTTTGAATAAACAGATTTTAATAACTATGGATGTTGAATTTTCATTCTGCAATGAACTTCTTTGATACATTATTGATTTGATGTTTGGGATGAAGATGTGAGTGTCTCTCTCTCTCTCTCTCTCTCTCTCTCAAGCTATCTTTTGGATGCATACTTTGATCTATCTCTTTGATATGGTTTCTAAAGCATGCTTTCTCATATATAAATATATTGTGTATGCATTTAGGTTTTTGGTCTTGAGTATGACCCGGATCTCTTCAATATTGTTGTTGTTCTAGATTTTAACATGTAAGTCTCAACATATTTGATGCTTCTCACGTATGTCATTTTTCTTAATATTTGATGTGCTTTGTGATTTTCCCCTTTTCAGTTACTAATTATTTTATGTATTGGATTCAGGGGAGCCATGGAAAGCAAGAGCTTGAATGTATGCTTCGTGAAATTTTTTTTGACTCTTTATTTCCATCTATCGTGCATTTCATTTGATTGAAGTTTGTTTGACTTGGTTGTTGACAGATATTCAATTCCAAGCTTGTTTTCGTATCTCCAGAAACTGTTACAGATGCAGATTATGTTGTAATTTTAGGAGCTATTGGCCATGAGGTTTGTCATTTATCTCATAAGAAGCATAAACTTAGATATTTGTTTTTAATTTGTATTAAAATGGGTCTTATTTATTATGTATATTGTAGTATTTTCTTGTGTATATTGTAGAAATCCAGAAACACACTAATGAGGCTACTGACAAAGTTAAAGTTGTGCTAGCGAGAGCTGAAGAACAAGGGCAAATGATCGAATCACTTCACACCTCGGTAAGCATTCCTTAAGGCATAGACTTGCACACAAGCACTGCTTGGGCTTATATTGTTTCTAATGCCATGTGATATACATATACATATATATATATATATATATATATATATATATATATATATATATTTTCTGTTTATATTTAAACAATAGTTGACTTTTATTTTGATTTTATGACTTTAAAATATCTGGCTATGCACTGAAGATTTTCATTTTGGATTTGTTGATTCTATGCTTATGTCATATCTATATGGTAATCCATACGTTTTATACTAGTAAACGTCAAAGTGGTTCTCTTTCTGTTGATGCAAGAGATAAAGAGTCATCGTAATGAGAAAATATCCGACTTTATTTTTTCTAAGACTGGAACTGTAAGAACTTGAATTTTTAGACAACTAATTAGTTTGATTAATAATAATATTAAGTCAATTAACAGTGATGATTAAATTATCGAATTATAATGTTAATAGTACCATAATTAATACTAATATTAAATTCTTTTAATTAAAATTATTTATCTTATTGTAATTAAATTTCTGTATCTAAATACAGTGGTGGAAACTAAATGAGTTAAATAAATAGTAATTGAATTAATCAGAGGATTGTAGGGTGCAAAATATCTAGTGACTAGATTGTATATATTCCTTGATTTTATTCTTTACACACACACATAGACTAGCAAAAAATATATATATATATAGGGGAGGAGGCCGGCCATGAGTCAACCCTTATATAGTGATGTCCCTCAAAAGTGCAGCCACTTTTGCATGCTTGATCAAAAAAATTTCGCACCTTTGAGTGTAAGGGTGGGTTATCTTAAGTGTGCCATATGGGATTGGTAACCCACCAATGACCATGCATGCATGCTTTCTCTTACTAATCCCTTGTCCAAGTTTTCCCTCCCATTTTAGTCTATATAAGAAACACATGTAAGAATATCCATAAAGTGGCCCATATGCCACATGTTTTATTTATTTATTTATTTATATTATATATATATATATATAATTAGTTTAATGGTTAATGGGTAACTGATGTCTATTTAATATCCCATATGGTGGTTTCATGGGACCTTACATGTAATAACCCACATTCATGTCTTAGTCATGTTCATGTGCATTTTCATGATTTTGTCTTGTTAAGCTTGCATTTGTAGACTTAGACTTGTTTTGCCTAGGTAAAGGTTCTTGTCTTGTCTTGATGCTATCATGTTTTTCCTAAGTGTTATGTGCATGCTTTGTTCCTTCCTTGCTGCCCCAAGGCTAGGTCATGCAAAACCTAGGTCATGTTAAGCCTAGGTCATGTCAAGCCTAGGTCACGCCAAGCCTAGGTCATGTCAAGCCTAGGTCACACCTTTGAACCTCTTACACCTAGGACCATCTTTGAACCACTTTGGTTGACCTCCCCCGTCACCTAGGCATATTGGCCGAGATGTCATCATCTAGGCCAAGGTGTGCATCACCTAGGTCGAGATGTTATCATCTAGGTGTCCTAGATCTTTGATCCTTGCACCTAGTGATCTTGTTCCGGGACTGGTATGACCTAGACCGAGGTGTGGCACATCTAGGCTGAGGTGTGGCACAGCTAGGCCAAGTGTTATCCTTCCTAGCCGAGATCATTGAGAGCTTACTTGCCAAAGCCTATGTCCTAATCCGAGTTCATTACCTTGTCAGAGTGCCCATGCCATTTTGCTTGTTGTACACACTTTGTCATACTCTTGTCTTGTCATTCTGTCACCTTTTTTAGGAGAGCCAACCAGTCGTTGCCACATGTCCCAGCAGAGGGTTAAGTCAGTCAGTAGAGAGAGAAAATATATCATTTGTCATATCTTTGCCTTTGAAGAGAGAGAAGCTCTAGGAAGAGGAAGAGAAGTTCTTAGAGAGAGAACTAGATTTCCAAGCTTGATCTTCACACCTTGAACCGTTAGATCCGTGTCTTGAGGTTAGATTCTTGATCTACTCTTGTTATTCTTTATGTTGATCTGATCACATTGCATGATCTAGCATGATTTATGAGCCATGCATTGATTTATAGCTTGTTTTAGAAAGAGAAAATGATGTTCTTGTGTTCTTGAAATAAAACCATGTTTTGATCCAAAAGTTTGTATCAAGATCCATGTTTTTGTGTTTGTTTTCATAAGATCTTCAAGTATGGGTGCCCAGGTCCATGTTTTCGAACTCATCTCATGAAATCTCAGATTTTGAATAAAGAAGTTATGATTTTAGCATTCATGTTCTTCATGTTCTTGTCCTTCATGTTCTTCAAAGGAGGAAACCCAAATTTCCAGACTTCACATTTCCCTAGGTGTGGTCACCGAGACCACTCTTGTCTAGATCTCACACCTAGGTCCAGCATCGTATCTCACCTTGGCCAACCTTGCATGATCATTTGCACCTTAGTCTATCTTGCATGCACACCTAGGCTAACCATTACACACCTAGGCTGGCCATGGTACACCCTTGCCGGCACCTTGTAACACCTCGGCAGACAGCTGCACCCCGAAGCCTAGGTAACCACACCTCGGCCAAGAGGTGTGGGACCTTGGCCAAGACCTCCTGAGTTCACCCAGCTAGGTCATTTTTGCTTAGATCATCTCTGTGCATCCATTCCAGGACCTGGTTGGTACCCATCATGTTTTTCTTAGATGAAAAACAGTTATTTAACTCCCAGCATGTTTTACTTTGTCTTGACTTGGTTTTGGAAAGAAATGTCGGGATCATTTGCACTCATGAAAAGCTTGTTTTAAGAATGCATTTCATACCCATCTTTGAGCATCTCTTCTTGAAGTGCATTCAGTAGACTTTATTATGTATTTGTAGGTCCTGGATCCTTGCTTTAATCCTTACACCCGAAGAGCTATGTGAGTGGTATTTTTAATAAAGCTATGTTATAAAGTTTTGATAAAGCTTTACTTCGTTTTGGAAAAGTATTTGATCAAGCATGAATGATTTTCCTCTAATTTTTGTATCAATTATTATCTTGTTTTGATGACATTCTTGGAAAGTCCTTTCATGCTAGGGGACTTTAAGCCCATATAGCACCATGTTTGAGATATCTCCGCCATCGACGGTCTTGTACGGATGGTGCCGCCAACGGTCTTGTACGGGAGGATTTGTCTAATCGATTCTAGGTTGATTATTCCCTTGTTTTGTCCGGAATGTCATCCCCTATGTATTATGTAGATGTTATTAAACATCCCAAGAAGATTTGAAAGATTTGATTGATGAACTTGATTCATCCCATGTTTTGTTACAAGCTATGATATGTATTGTTTTGATAAAGATCTCGGATATCATTCATTCAAACCTTTATTAATTATATCATTCACTGAGTATCCAAGCTCACCCTCCCATTTATATAGAAGGAAGTGATGCCTAGATGTTATTTGTAAGTTGTTTTGGATTCATTTTGCTAACCTCTTGAAGATTATGTTTCTTAGTTTTAATTCACTTCTTTTGTATATGTCAGCTTGAGAAGCCTTTTAATCAAGATGTAATATGTACTTTATTTTATTTGTATCCAAGTTGTAAAACCATGTTAAGATGTATATCATTTCATTTGATCTATGCAAAGCTCTTATGGACTACTTAGATTTAAATATATTGATTCCGCACATGTAGGCCCCATATGTATACTCTGATTGTGTGTGAATTTTTGTAAGTTGGCCTTTGATAATCTCAGATTATTGGCCATCACGGCACCATTCTACTAGGGATGGAATGGGGTCGTGACATTACAACTTCCTTGATGGTGGGAAGTTATAAGGAGTTACACTTGGATATGGGTCAAAACTTATCTATATATATGCCTGTGATAGTCATCAAACACAGACGTTATTTTGTGAATAGAATAGGCTTGAAACTCTGTTATTTCCATTTTTCACATATGGTTCTATAAAAGTGTTCTGTGAGTAGGTTTTGTTTATACATTCAAGACTTGATCATTCAAGGATAAAGATTCAAAGGCTTGAACATCATGGCAGGAGGTATTATTCTTTCTGAATTAAAATTATTTTAATTCTCACAATTGGTACCAGAGCCATCTTCTGTCCTTATTGTTTAGCGTTATTGTATGTTATGGAGACCAAATCTCATTGCGTTCTGTTTTATACACTTGCTGGACCCATGTTCCATATGATTTTGACATGATAATTTTCTTCGTGTGTTCGATTTGTTTTGTTGGCTATAATATATGTATATGAAACTTGATGAATTAAAATATTAATTTGATGTCTATCAAAGATGGATTATTGCATGATGAATTACTTAGAGGGATTAGTAGAATTCATTCTGTTATGTGATTGTAGTATTTGCATCTAAAATTACTCATGTTCTGAATCTATTTCATCTTGGAAAAAATTATTTTATGTTATTAAGTATTGATTTTTATTTATTGACAAACATTAAAATAAAATAAAATAAACTACGTCCTCTTATTTTGTATAAATTCTAGAAATTAGACATTATCGTGTTTTATTTGGATTTATTTGGTTTATTTTAAAAGACATAAAAGACTTGAATTTATTTCTAGAATTTTCATAAAGAAATTTTAACATGCCGTTAAAGATGTTTTGTTTATTATAATTGCATGTTTAAATAGTAAGCAAATTCAATTGAATTTCATACAATGAATTATAACATGTTCTTTTAATTTTTATAATTTTTGAGATTCATTGGCATGTTATCTAAAATAATGTAATATTATATTACATGCATTAAGGTAATGATTTATGCATTGAAAATTCATGTAAAATAAGCGCATGAATACACTATGTGTTGGACTTATGGAATTTATTTTGGTCCAATTTTTAAGCAAAATCTAGTACAAGGTTAAATTACATGTGTTTGGTCTTGGAATTTTTCATGTGATATTACTCTGATTATATGTCATATACATTATGTGCATTAAAAGATTATGTATTTGTTGTGACTATAGGGATTTGCTCACAGTAATAAATTGTGCCATATTTAAAAAAATTTATTCTGTTTTAAGAGTAGCCACAGCATCTTAAAACATAAAGATGTGATCCTCAGTATTTTGGTCACATAAAATTAAAAATTAATTTGGCATTTTTACATTGCAATTATATTTTATAAATAATTTCTTGGTCCCACAGGAAAGTAATTATTTATGAAATTTAATTGGAATAAGATAATGGATTGAGTATTAAATGGATTGAACACTCTAAACCCACAAGTATGAGTTTTCTTTTCCTTAAATATTTGGAACCCATTAGTCTTATTATAAAGTAATAGCAAATCTGATACATTTTAGTGACCTCTACCCACAGGAAGATTTAGATTTGTCACTGAATTTGACATTAGTTGATTCAGACTATAGTTATTGTTTCAAAGCATTAATGATGTTCTTGGTAATTGTAGTGATTTCTACCTCTGTAATGTCTAATGAGTCTTCTCGTATTTCATTCTTGAACGGTGATAATTTTTTGAACTGGAAGGACAAAATCTTTCTAACATTAGGGTGCATGAACCTCGATCTGGCACTCTGTGTGGATGAACCTCCTGAACCCACGGACAAGAGTTCTGCTGCAGAAAAGAGTACTTATGATAAGTGGGAGCGATTCAATCACTTAAGTCTAATGCTCATAAAGTCACATATTAGCCAGAGCATTAGGAGCTCAATCCCACCATCTGATAAGGTCAAGAACTACATGAGGGCTATTGAAGAGCAATTTGTTAGCTCTGACAAAGCATTGGCAAACATCCTAATGAACAAACTATCAGGAATGAAGCATAACAATTCTAGGAGTGTGCGTGAGCACATTATGGAAATGAGGGACATTGCAGCTCGTCTTAAGTCCTTAGAGATTGAGATTTCTGAGTCATTCCTTGTCAATTTCATATTCAATTCTCTTCCTGTGGAATATAGAGCATTCCATATTTCTTACAACACACAGAAGGAAAAATGGTCTATCAATGAACTTTTGACCATGTGTGTTCAAGAGGAGGAGAGATTGAAGCATGGAAAAGTGGAAAGTGCTCATTTAGCAACACATAAAGGAGGGCAATGGAAAAAGGGCAAAGGTGATCAGAAATGGAAAAAGCTTGGTAAAGTGCCATTTAAAAATCATGGCAATAAGGATGCATGCTTCTTCTGCAAGAAAAATGGTCACATGAAGAAAGACTGCCCCAAGTATAAGAAATGGCTTGAGAAAAAAGGTAATCTCATATCTCTTGTGTGTTATGAATCTAATTTTGTTAATACTCATCAATATGATTGGTGGATTGATTCAGGTTCTACAATTCACATTGCTAATACCATGCAGGGCTTCCTCAGCCTAAGGAAACCGACGGGAAGTGAACAAGGCACCTATTCAGGAAATGGGATGTGTTCGCACGTCGAAGCTGTTGGAACTTTCAAACTTGTTTTAAAAAATGGCTTTGTTTTGGGTCTTGAAAACGTATTTTACATTCCATCTTTTTCCAAAAACTTAATTTCTATTTCTAGACTAGTACCGTTTGGATTTGAATTTCAGTTTATTGGTGCAAATTTTAGTTTGTTTAAAGACTCTGTTTCTGTAGGATTTGGTACTTTAATTAATGGTTTATACAAATTAAATCTGGATCCTATTTTTGAACAAAATCTTTTAACCTTGCATGGTGATATTGGCATTAAACTTAATATTGTTGATGGGTCCTCCTCTATTCTTTGGCATAGGAGATTGGGACATATCTCCATTGAGAGAATAAAGAGATTGGTTAATGATGAAGTCCTTTCGACTCTTGATTTTACCAACTTTGGTACTTATGTGGACCACATAAAGGGAAAACAGACCAACAAGACCAGTAAATGTGCCAAAAGGAGTGAGGAAATTCTCGGAACCATACACACTGATATTTGTGGACCATTTACTCCACCTTGTCTGAATGGTCAGAGATATTTTATCTCATTTATTGATGACTTCACACGATATATGTATCTCTACCTCTTGTTTGTTAAGGCTGAGTCACTTGATGCCTTTAAAGTTTATAAAGCAGAGGTGGAGAAACAAACAGAAAAGAAAATTAAAATTGTGAGGTCAGACAGGGGTGGAGAATATTATGGGAGGTACACAGAATTGGGACAGTTACCAAGTCCATTTGCTAAGTTCCTTTAGGAAGAAGGCATTATTGCACAATATTCAATGCCTGGCACACCACAACAAAATGGTCTTGCTGAAAGAAGGAACCGAACACTTATGGACATGGTAAGGAGCATGCTTAGTTATTCTAATGTGTCTATAAATTTATGGAGTGAAGCTTTGAAAACCGCTGTGTATATCTTAAACAGGGTTCTATCTAAGGTTGTTCCCAAAACACCGTTTGAGTTATGGAAATGATGGAAGCTAAGTTTAAGACACTTACACGTTTGGGGTTGTCCAGTTGAGGTGAGGGTATGTAACCCACATATAAAGAAATTGGACCCCAGAACAGTAAGTGGTTTTTTCATAGGCTATGCGAAAAACTCTAAGGGTTACAGATTTTATTGTCCTTCAAATTTACTTAGAATTGTTGAAGCCAGAAATGCTAAGTTTATTGAGGAAGTTGACCCTAGTGGGAGTTACCCTCGAAAGATAGAGAGGAAGGAATCATGGGATCCGGATACAACACCCATGAATATAGGTGAATTGGTTGTCTTTCAAGATTATCAACCCGATATTCTTGAAAATTAACAAATTCAAGAACTTTCACCACAAAAGGAACAAGTCAACATAGAGCCTGTAGCTGAAGTCCCAATTGAGACTATAGAATTAAGGAGATCCTCACGAGCTAGAAAGTCAGCAATTTTTAGTGATTATTTTGTATACTCAATGGAGTCTGATTTTGACATCGGACCTAAAGATGATCCTATTTCGTTTTCCAATGCCGTGAATATGGATGATTCTAAATTATGGTATGATGCCATGAAGGAAGAGTTGGAATCTATGGCTAAGAATCAAGTTTGGAAAATTGTCGAGTTGCCTAAAGGAGTTAAAACTATTGACTGTAAATGGGTCAATAAGACCAAGAAAGACTCAAATGGTAATGTCGAACGATATAAGGCCAGACTTGTAGTCAAGGGTTTTACTCAAAGAGAAGGCATCGAATATCATAATACATTCTCTCCGGTTTCTAAGAAGGATTCATTTCGAATTATCATGGCATTAGTACCTCATTTTGATTTAAAGCTACATCAAATGGATGTGAAAATGGCATTTTTAAATGGGGATCTTGAGGAAGAAGTATACATGAACCAAGCTGAAGGTTTTTATTTTGATCAAGATAGTCACTTAGTTTGCATGCTCAAGAAATCCATATATGGACTAAAACAAGCTTCTCGACAGTGGTATTTAAAGTTCCACAATGTTATTATTTCATATGGTTTTACGGAGAATGTTGTGGACAACTGTATATACCTTAAGGTTAGTAGGAGCAAATACATTTTTCTAGTTCTATACGTGGATGACATTTTACTTGCATCTAATGATTTGGGATTGTTGCATGATACTAAACAATTTCTTTCCCAAAATTTTGAAATGAAGGATATGGGTGAAGCTTCTTATGTCATTGGCATAGATATTCACGGAGATAGGTCTAGAAGGACATTAGGACTATCTCATAAAGCCTACATTGAAAGAGTTTTGGAAAAATTCAAGATGAGTGATTGCACTCTTAATGTAGTGCCCATTTTAAAGGGTGACAAATTCAGTTTAAAGCAATGTCCGAAAAATGATTTGGAAAAAGAACAAATGGTTAGCATTCCCTATGCGTCTGTCGTAGGCAGTTTAATGCATGCTCTGGTTTGTACACGACCTGACATTGCATTTGCAGTTGGGATGCTTAGAAGATACCAAAGTAATCCAGGAATGGAACATTGGAAGACTGCAAAGAAAATCATGAGGTACTTAAAGGGAACCAAGGACTACATGCTTACTTACAAGCATGTTGACTGTCTTAAGGTGGTTGGATATTCAGACTTGGATTTTGCGGGTTGTCACGATTCTAGAAAATCTACTTTAGGATATGTCTATCTGCTAGCAGGCGGTACTGTTTCATGGAAGAGCGCCAAAGAGACGATAATTGCATCGTTAACAATGGAAGCAAAGTTTATAACATGCTTTGAAGCAACCTCACAGGCTATTTGGTTAAGGAATTTTATCATAGGGTTTCGAATTGTGGATTCAATTTCTAGGCCATTAAAGGTTTACTATGATAATTCGGCTGCGGTTTTCTTCTCTAACAACAACAAAAGTGGTAGCCGAAACAAACATATTGACATAAAGTATTTTGCTATTCGAGACAGTGTTAAGAAGCAAGAAGTTAGCATTGAGCATATTAGTACCGATATGATGGTTGAAGATCCCATGACCAAAGGTCTTTCCGTAAAGGTGTTTTCAAAACACGTTAAGGGCATGTGACTGATTGGTTAGCTCAATAATTTTTCTAGTTGTTGTTTTATTTTGTTTTGTCATGACATTTCAATTATTATTAGAGAAAAACATCATTTTGTGCACCTAAAATATTTGTGATGCTATGCAGTCCATTGGGACTATTGATCCATAGGGATCATTGGACCCAGAATAACTTATTAGAAGTTATTCATAAAGAATGACACCACATACAGTTGAGAGTGTGATACAATGTAATACATGGAAGGAATTACTTAATTGATAGAGTATAACCGCCATGATTCCTGTATTATAACTCTAAGGTTTGGGTATTTTTATTTAATGGCCATAATCAATTTGTTAGTTACCTGACAGTCGACAACGTGTGTTATATGTGCCAAGAGGGAGAATGTAAGAATATCCATAAAGTGGCCCATATGCCACATGTTTTATTTATTTATTTATTTATATTATATATATTTATTATATATATTTAATTAGTTTAATGGTTATGGGTAACTGATGTCTGTTTAATATCCCATATGGTGGTTTCATGGGACCTTACAACTTCCCTGGTGGTGAGAAGTTATAAGGAGTTACACTTGGATATGGGTTCAAGCCTGTCTATATATATGCCTATGATAGCCATCAAACACAGACGTTATTTTGTGAATAGAATAGGCTTGAAACTCTATTCCTTCCACTTTTCCCATATGGTTCTGTAAAAGTGTTCTGTGAGTGGGTTTTGTTTATACATTCAAGACTTGATCATTCAAGGATAAAGATTCAAAGGCTTGAACATCATGACAGGAGGTATTCTTCTTTCTGAATTAAAATTATTTTAATTCTCACAATACAAACTCTTCCGGCACAGAACTTGCAAAATTCAGCTGGAACAAGAGAGAAAGAGAGGAAGAGAGAAAGCAAGAGGGAAAAGAGAGAAGAGATGGGAAGAAAGGCTCAACACTTGGGATTTTTTTTTTTTTTTACTTCATCGTGGTAAAAACACTCAACCCTTATCCTCCCTTAGATGTTTTTCTTAACTAATCTATACATTAAAAATATGCGAGAGTGTGTATTGATAACACACCAATGCTCAATGCATGTTACATTTGGATAGAATGATAATCTTATGATTATGTGATTTATGTCCTTCTTACAAGTATAGATTAGATGGTTTAGCTACTGATTTTGCTCTTTATGTGTTTAAGTATTCTCCATTGTTGAATCAATCTTGCATGCTTTTGAATTTGTGTTTACTCTTCATAAATTGTTTGGTTTGTTTTTGGAAAAATTTTTTGGGAAAAATTCTCTACAAACAAATTTTCAAGAGTAATCAAACCAAACAAATTTTTTCAAAAAAAATCTCAAAATTTTGTTCGGTTTGCTTCTTTCCAAAATCATTCTCTCTCTCATACACATCAAATCAATTACTTTTTTTAAAACTCTCTCTCCAAAATAATTTTCCAAAACCATTTCTGAAAAAAGGCAAACCAAACAAGTTTTCGTACTTTTTATCTCAAAAACTACTCTACAAACACAAACCAAACAAGCCTTATTTTCTGTTATCACTAATGAAAGTAAATATGAAGGGTTAGAGTTTCACATGGGAATAATAGTAAGAAACATTTTTTTTAGTCTTGCATGTGATTCATGGTGAATACAAAGTGTGTTTTTCGCAAACTAATGAACTTCCAGCAAAACAAAATTTTAATCCGTTTTGAATAAACCCTAAACAAACTCATGAGAACACTTTCATAAAATCTGAAACTACTGGAGTTAGTTTAACATGTTTTCATGGTGCTAGAATATTGAAGAAAATTATTTGACAACTTTTCATGGCTTGAATATATTTTTAACTTCATTGCTGTTTGGAGGCAACAGTAATGCTGACTTTACCAGGTCACCGTTTATTCCACAGAATGAATTTTCAAGTGATTCAAATCAGCTAAGTTAGGTTTTTAAGTTACCTTTCAAATGCCACTGGTTTCATAATGTTTTATTAAGTATTGAGAGAGACACCAATTTTTCCAAAATGCGACAGAATCTGTCCAGTTTTCTTATAAACATTATTTGACCATCTTCGACTGGTTTTTAGTGTTCACACCCTTCTGGAAATATGTTCTAAACTCAAAAATTTAGCAAACTGTTCTGACCATGCCTATTTTTGACACCTTTTGAGGCCCCTTTTTATTTTTCGAACACAGAACACCTGTGCTGGAGGTTAATGTAACTCACTGTCCCAGAAAACTGGTTTTCTTCCAAAACTTATTTCTCCATTTTAAAATCGTTTTTAGCCCTGGTATTCTTCTCAAAATATTTTTCTAACTCAATGAACTAGCATCAGTTAAAATATTATAATGGTTGAACTTCGTTTGGTATGGGTTTCATATTTTTTTGTCTGACCATACAATACTGAAAGAAGAAGTGTGTTAATTCTTAAGAAATTTTGTGATGATTCCTAAGACATTCTATCACATTTATTTTGGTTGCCATATATGATTGTGTTGTGCTATATAAACATTATATCATTGTGGTTATCAAGCTAAAACTCGCACATGCATAAAAAAAATATGAATTCGACGAAGTAAAGAAACACGAAATTGAACCGATGATACATAAAAAATTTAAAAGTGATGGGGTGAGCCCGGTTTAGAAACTTGTGTCAGTGAGTTGCGAACCCTAACATGGCACAGGAAGGTATTTCGGCACTTATCGGTGTAGGCGATATAAGGTTGGTGGTGCTGGTGTCACAACATAAACCGTTCCCTTGGGGCAGACCGTGATGTCACGACTCAGGTATGTAACCTTGGTGCGTGGGCATCATTGGTTGTTACAGCAAGGAACATTTGAATATTTGACCAAGGGGGGAGTCAGAATTACCCGTGGTCATTACTTAGCGGTTGAGTGGAAATAGTGCTCCACGGGGAGTTACTTAAATTTATCTGATAAACTAAATCTATGAGAATTTAAAAAGAAAAGTGTACATTTTCCTTATGATGAATTACTATTTCCGTTTGCCATTTATTTATTTATTTATTTATCTATTGTTATTATTTTAACTGTTAGCATTCCTGTTATGCTTATTAAATGTTACCTGTTATTCTGTTACTACCCATTATTCATTAATTGTGAGTATTATTGTCGGGGTGTGTATTTTCGAGTTGTAGTATATTATTGAGCTCGTTACTCATTGGCATTCTCGTTGCCCTGGCGTTTTATGCCAGGTACCGAAGAAAATAAAGGAAACACTGAGGCCTTACAAGGTGACATTCAGCCTTGGTTAGTTTGAAGAGTCCCCCAAGTTCAATGAACCATTTTCTAAGTTTTCTAGTTTTCTCTAGTTTTCTTTCATATTTGTTTTATTTTTATTTTTATTTTTTTGTACTGAGACTAAGTTTTAAGTTTTATTAGAATTGTAATTTGAAAACTTTCAATTTTCGGGTTGTTAATTAATGAATGTTAGTGATATTGGTGGCAGCATTGATTTTAAGTTCTAAATCTTATTATGATATCCAAAAAAAAAAAAATTTGGGACGTCACAAGAACGGTCTCTACAAATCATAAGTTTATTCATATGTTTTTAGCGTTCTCTGAATTAATTTGTGTTTTCATTTTTCAGGTCAAAAATTGGTTGGAGAAATGCAAAATATGGTCAAAGAATTCAAGAATTTTGTGCTTCTAGTTTTTTTTATTTTTTAATATATGTAATCATAGTTATAAACTATTTATTAACTCCTTTGTATGTACTTTGAACATTTAACTTTCATTTATGAAATATATGATGTTATTTCAGTTGTTCCATTTAATATGTGGTTGTGATTCAAAGAATAATATATAATGTGTATTACATTCTTCAAATACGCAAGCAAAAATAATATTAATTAATCTTTAAATATGTTGATCCCTTTTTTTATCACACGCATTAACTGTGCTGAGAAATGTATATAACGTGTGATCTTATCTCATTATTAATCACATGTTTTATTATATATTAATCACACTTGAAATCTGTGATCTAAATGTTTATTATCACAGGTTTTATTAGTTATTAATCACACTTAAAAGATGTGATTTAAATATTTATTATCACACACAAAACGTGTGATTGAATCATCTTTTAATGACACTCAAAATATAATTAAAAATGACCACTTTTAATCACACTCTGAAAGATCACACTTTGATAAAATTTAAAATATGTGATTAAATAACATACATCGTACATAAAAAGTGTGGTCTATTTATGATTTTGTATTATAATGATGAAGAATAAAAATCACAACTATCACAAAAAAGAAGAGAAAGAGGGTAATAGTGACAGTTGTTTGGGGAGTAACTTTTTGATTAAAATACTCAAAAAAATTAAATCAAATTATTACATTACTCTATCTATTTTTTATATTTTTTTAAATAAAAAATTAAAAAATCAACTAGAATAGATTAAGTAATCACACGAGGAAAGCTTGTTTCTGTAAGATTTTTAGGATCTATATAAGGATTTAAAACATCATAATAATCTTTTTAAACTAAACTTTAATAGATTTAAATATGTAGCATTTAATATCGCCATCGTCATGAGATACTGAGGAATAGTCTTCACAATTAGAAAGCCCTAGCAACGGCACTTCCCCTCATTCTCCTAATCTTTACATTGCCTTTCAATGAGACTGATAATCCTTTGATCCACATATATATAGATATATATGTAAACTTTAATAGGATAGGAGAGAAGACCGAGTCTAAATAAAACAATTATTGGACTGTCTCATTAAAGAACTCAAATAACTTAAAACATGCCTTACGAGCATTGTAAAGCATGATGTATATTTTCTTCTAAGAAATCATATAGTGAATATTTTAAAACTCTACTTCTATAAATAGTTAACATTGAATATAATTTCAATCTTTCATATTATATTGAGATGTTCATATATAAAAGGTTAACAAGGCACATTCTCGAGCATGTCAATATCTATATCAATTGGTCTTAAAGCTAACTCAATATCTTTTAACTGATTCATAATCAAAATTTTAATGGAGTAAATTTGATAATCATAAAAATATCTCCCTTTGTTGCCTTCAATTCAATATAATATCAATCAATTATATATGGACAATAATAATCTCATCATCGCAATTAATATTATAAAATATTTAAAATGTATCACTTTTAGACTAAATGTATAGATTGTATTTTAACATCTCCAATTTTTAATTATACATAAAGCAATTACTATAATCTCACAAGAGTATGTTGTGAATGAACTTTAGCAGTATTCTAAGATGTATTATAATGTATCACTATATAAACATCTTTGGGCTAAATATATAGGACACAATCAACATCTTTAAACTTCAATATAATCTTAATTAATTATACATGAACAATAATTATAATCTCACGATAACAGGCACTAAATAAATTTTAACAATATTCTTAGATGTTGTAGAATGTCACTATAGAAACACCTTTGAGTGTGTTTTCAGTATCTTCTGCTTACAAATGTATTGAAAGCTCTTTTGGTCCAACTCTTTTAATCAGTAAGCTTGTGTGGATTAATTATCTTCCTCTGAAAGTCCAATTCTTCTGTTGGTTATCCTGGAAAAAATAAAGTCAAGACTTCTGTCTTTCTCCAAAGGATTGGTGTCCTACTTGGTAATTTATCAACTTTGTATTTTCTGTTAAGTATGAGAATGAATTAGTGAACCATTTATTGTTGTTTTGCCCTTTTGCTTGGAGATTGTGGTCTGCTATGTTGAGTTGGTGGGACTTTCAAGAGGCTTTTCTAAGTTAAATTGATGGATTACTTCTTTGGTGAGATGGTGCTTGGCTCAACATTAGGGAGAGGAAGATTTAGAGAGCTATTCCACTTGTTGTTCTATGGTCCTTATGGAAACATAAAAATGATTTTGTGTTCAATACTTATTCACTTTATTTTCCTGAGCTGTGCCAGCGGTCAAGATTAGAATCAGAGCCAGCCCTTTCCTTTTATAGTGCCTCTTATTATGTCCTTCTCGTCTCTTCAGGGTCTACTTTTCCATATTTGGACAACCCTGCTTTCATTGGTCCTCGCCGCTTACTATGATTTATTCGACATCTGTTAGGATTGTCTAGATGTAATCAGCAATGATCTAGGGCCCAATAGGCTTTTGTAACATTGGGCCATTAAGCACCGTTCATGTTTCATAAAATTATTCAGCCCCACAACCATCATCACATATGCACCGTCCATATAAAAAATAATAAAATAAAAATCATCATCAAAAAATCACAAAACACATAACATCACCCATTTACATTCCAAATTTGGAGACAAAACGTAATAATTAGTTTATTGTCTCACGTGAACATAAGATAACAATGCCTTGACATTATATGCCTAGCCGCACGAACCATCTAAATCCCTGTTTATAAGCAACATTACAAACATAAAATTCGCACAATAAACCATACCTAATGTGATTATTTCAAGCTTAGAAAAACATAAGTCCTTCTGTCAAGCATCAAAATAATATTAATATATATATATATATATATCACAATAAATTATATAAGACTCATGAATTAAAATACAATTAGTATGGCTTTAATCTTTATATCTTTTAATCCTAATATAATTAGCTCTGATACCACATGTAAGATTTTCAAGATCTATATATCAGGATTTAAAACTTCATCATAATCTGATTAAACTAAACTTTAATAAATTTAAATATGTACCGTTTAGAGCATCTCCAACGGTAGTAGGCATTTTACCTATCTAAATATTACTATAAAGTATATATTTTATTTTGTCTATCAACTGTTTTATGTTTTTACTCCAACCATGCTCTTTATTTTAGTTATTTATCCAAATACTATTAATTTTATAGAATGTCATGTCAACAACAAAGATGGAGGGAAATGATCCTAATGATTGAATACATTTTGCCTAGCGTTGAAGGCTAGCTACATGTAGCTAGTGAATATGAGTTGAGCCAAAATGCCTAATCATATGCCTAGTGCATTGGAATTGAAAAAAGTGAATCATACTAGGCATTTTAACTAACAAGTATTATATGCCTAGTGCATTGGAGATGCTCATTATCTTGAGATATTGAGTAATAGTCTTCATAATTGAAAAACCCTAGCACCGGCTTTTTTCTCATTCTCCTAATCTTTGCGTTGTTTTTCAATAGGATTAACAACTCTTTAATCCATATATGTGTGTGTGTGTAAACCCTGATATGATAGGTGAGGGAACCGAATCTAAATAAAACAATTATTGAACCCTCCCATTAAGGAACTCAAATAACTTAAAACAGACTTTACACATTCGTACACCATATCCACATATAAAATAATAAATACACTAAAATGAACCATGACACAAAACTTTATGAGTCACAATAATAATTTTAGACTCATACTAGTCAATCTGTTTGAATCACTTTCAACTTGTTTTTCATAAACCAAACAAAATATAATCAATAAAAGCGTAATTACCAAAATTTCGTACAGTTGCTACTTTCTGCTCTCCAGCTCTAGCTATTTTTCCATCTATTCAACAACATTCCTACGATTAAGAAGCAATGAAGTGTGATGGTGTTCACTGCCTTGCTATAAAACCTCTTGGGGGCCTTAAAAGTTTTGCTGCAATTTACTTCGGAGGATGACAAAAAGCTATGCTCACTGCTCAGTGATGGCAACGGTCAGGTGTTGTGATTGATAAAAAAAGTTTGATTTACAATTTGGGTTGTGTAATTGAAAAATAATAAAGAACATAGTGATCTGTGATTAGTGAAAAACCTAAACTATGGAATAATTTTTCAGTAAAATGGGTTACAATCAGTCACGTTTTGATTTTTGAGTTGTCTCAACAAGTAAAGGCGGCTTGTTCCTCTTTCAAGTCACTTCGTCACCGGAAGTTACTGTTTCGGTATGATTTATTTTTAATTTTTATATTTATTAGGAAAAGATATATAAAAAATATGGAGATGGTGTGACTCAAATAAGTTAATAATCTAATAAATTGTTTATTTTTTATGTATGAAAAAAATATATATATTGGGTTGTTGGACTTTGCTTATTTGGTGTGTATTTTTTTGGCTTGTTTTGGTTTCAACAATGGTAGGTGACCCGAATTTTCTTTGTTCGAATGGATCAAATATCTCAAAACGACAAAACGACATCATTTTGACACATTTGAGCTATTCAGGCTACACAAATTTGGGCCACCATACATTTTCGTTTTGGTTTTATTGATTTTTTTTATAAAAAAAAAAAAAATACAGATACAACTTGATGAGATGAATCAAAAAAATTTAAAAATTCTAAAGAAATTTTAAAAAGGAAAAAATAAATAAAATACAATAGAACTTTTGGCCTATTTTGGATTTCTTATTGGAATTTTTCAAATTTTTTTACTTTTTAGATTCGACTACATAAGACAAATCAGAAAAGCAAAAAATTTTAGCATAATTTTGAAAAAAATTCACCAAAAAAAAAAGGTTGAAAAAAAAGATTTGACTTTTTTATGACATCCCAAACACCCTATCAATTTATCGCATTTGTTAAAAAAAATTGAATAGATTCTTTTTAAAAATAAAAAGACAAGACCTTAATCATAAGTGTTCTAGCCTTGTTTGATTGGCCAGATATAAGATGAAGAATATAATGTATTTTGGGATTTATTCAGCATATGCAATGAATAAGATATATGAATTGGATAACATATCTATGTTCATGTTTGTTAAGTTCTGGATATAGTACTGGATATTTCTTATTCATGGTTGTTAGACAAAAAGAATTATGAGATATAAGCAAGTAACATACATTAATGTCTACTTTGTCCTTATACCCATCAATGGGCAATATATATGCATGCCCATTATATCCAATCATTTGCCAATATAGATATGTATATTAAATAAAAATAATCAATTAAGTATAACATAATAAAAAAATTAAATAATAATATAAATTTGTTTAAAATATTGAAGAAACATAAATTAGAATCAATTAAGTTTTAACATTTTGAAAATTATTTTTCTAAATTTAATTGTGTATTCTAAATTCTTACAAATAAAAAAAACATATAATAGTTTAAATGACAAATTTAAAAAAATAAAATAAAATACATATCATAGTTTATTTGGCCCACTTATTTATTTAATTCTTAAATTGATAAATATTTTTTGAATTAGAACTTTTAAAATTCAAAACCTTTTAAATTAGTATAGTTATAAATATATTTTTTATATTTAAAATTTAAAAAATTAAATTGAAACTCCGAATCTCGAAAAAGAAATAACGTTTTTGTTTCTATATATATATATATATATATATTGCTTATGTAAAAAATTCAGCTATAAAAATTTAAAAATAAAATTCATGAATATAATTTTTTTGGTAATATACAATCGGATTTCTCATATACATAATCAAATTTCTCATTGTAAAGTTCATATATACACATAATCAGATTTTCCATTGTAAAAGGGTAAAATTGTATTTTTAATTCTTATCCCATTGGATGGGATATGATATAATAGGGGGAGAGTGGGTATTGTATATCTACCCATTTTGGAGATATATAATCCAGTTATATATTATATCCTTCTTTAAATTTTTTTTTACAAACACAGGATATATGGGACTTACAGTAAAAAATCTCCAATCCAACCTTCTATATCCAAGACATAAAGTCAGATAGATCCTTTAGGATTAGGGATCCTCTGTGACTAAAGTCACAATAGCCTGTTATGCCATAGTGTGGGCTTTTTCTGAGTGTTTTTTTTTTTTTTCTCGTTAATTCGAATTATTTGTATTGTATAGTTTGTCAAGTATATCATCTATACAAAAAATTAAGTTAATTAAAATTTTGTAATCCTATAATCATATTTTAATTATTTTAAATAAATTATTAAGATCGTGTTAATTTTTTATTTCTTAAAAAATAAATATATTTTGTTATAGAATTATAAATGTTTGATCAATTTAATTTTTTTCATAAGTTACTCAATAAACTTTAAAATATAAACATTCAAATTATGGAAAAAGATTGGAAAAATTACTTGTAGTGGGTATTGAAAAAAAAATTACAGATACATGAAAGATAAGATACAATTCAATAATTAGAGACACAACTCTCACCGACACTCTTCCATATATTGATAATTTTTTTTTCTTAAATCCCTCAAAAAGATTCCAAAAAAGCACTTATTGAGACACGACAACAACAACATCCATCGACTTAGCGACATGAGGATTCTTCGGTCCAATAAAGAAAAAATAAGAAATAAAAAATAATAATAATCCAAAACGTGGTTTTGGAGGAGGGCAGGGAGGCGCTACAGCCGAGGATCCGAACTTGGTGTTATGAGTCTGGATCCTCTACTGTGTTTCCCTACGGTAGTTCCCTGAGGTGCCCCAAAACGATATCATTTTGGGACAAAATTTCCAAAAAAAACAAAAACAAAAACACAGAATCAGAATCAAAGAAGAGAAAGAGAGGAAGAAGAAAGAAGCAGCGAGGAAGAAAGAGAGGAGAAGACCCAGAACAAGACAAACACTTGAACATCAATAACCAGATTTTTGAACAACAATACAAACACTACATACAAACAAAAATACAAACACTTCAATACATAAATATCAAAAATATATACAAACACTTCAAACACCCAGATATATACATACATCTCAGATTTTTGAACAACAATACAAACACTTCAAACACCCAGAACACCAATAACCATTCAAACAAAAAATACAAAATATGAGGTTCAAAAATCGAAGATGTATGTGTATATATATACAGAATAACACTTGAACATCCTAGATGATAAATCGAAATTAATAAAAATTAGATCAATAAAAACAGTCAAACATTAGATCCAGCAAAGTGTATGAGAATAGTTCATATCTTACATATAGATTCAGTAAAAAAAACCCAAAAAACTACTTCGAATTAAGAATTCAATCAGTATCAACAGATCTGACTCAACAGTTCGGTGAACGGCGAATGATCGGGGGGAAACGACAACGAGGATAACCGACGAACTTCCTCCGATACACCAGCAGCAAAGAAAAGAGGAGAAAAGATCGAGATGGTTGCTGAGTTGGTAATTTTAGTGAGAGAAATGAGGAGGAAGAAGAAGAAGAACAAGAAAGGAAGGTGGGTTGTGGCGATGGTGAGGAGATGGTGGCGCCGTGGGTGAAAGGAGGCCAAAGGTTGGCGCCTACGGTGGTGCTTTCTTTCTTCTTCTCCTCTCTTTCTTCTTCCCCCTTCTTTCTTCTTCTCCCTCTGTTGCTCATGTTCTGTTTTTTTTTTTATAATTGAAATCTTGCCCCAAAACGACGTCATTTTGGGGCGCCGCAGGAATGGGCCGCCGAGGATCCGGACTCCGGTGTTGTGTGCTACAATGATTGGTGACCAAAAAATTTGCATTTCAAATGCATCTACGTAGTGTTCAAAAAAAAAAATAATAACAGAAATGATACATCTTTTTAATTTGAGAGTTTTAAAAGAGCACTAATAATATGAAAAATAAAATAAAAAAAATTAAGGGCAAAACATCATATCACATGAAATCCACACACTAATTAGAGCTATTAGAACTCTTAATTTAGAGTTCTCAATTTTTTTTTCAATAAATAAATACAACAATGATATAGACCACTAAAGCATCTCTACTGAGCTGGCATGCCCCTTCTCCAAAAAAGAAAAGAGAGGAAAAAGACAAAACAGAGAGAAAAAAGACAATTAACATTGATCTATACTTTACCATCGCCGATCTATACTTCACCAACTCCGATTCACCACCACTATTTACCAACCACTTTCGTCATTGCCAATCTACACTATGGCATTGCCAATCTATACTTCGTCCTAGATCTACATTGATCTAGTTGTTTCTACTATGAAATCAACTTCAAACGACTATAATTAACATTGATTCTCCAAATCTTGCCTCTCCCTTCCTCCCTCTCTCTTTATTTCTCTCAAACCAAATCTGTTGCAAACAAGGGTTTAATATATCAGTGATTAATTTATTACTAAAATATGTCTTTGAATCTTGTGTTGATTTGTTATGATGACGATATGATTTTCTTTTTGTAATTTTTTAACAAACAGTTAGTGAGAAATATATCAATGATTGTGTCTATCAGTAATAAATTTATCATTGAATATGTCTTCGAATCTTTGTGTTGATTTGTGACGATGATGACAAGACTTTATTTTATTTTATTTTTTTATAATTTTTTAACAAATAGTCAGTAATAAATTTATGCAAATGAGCCTATCAGTGATAAATATATCATTGAATATGTCTTTGAATCTTTGTGTTGATTTGTGACGATGATGATGAGATTTTCTTTTTATAATTTTTTAATAAACAGTCAGTGAGAAATTTGTTAGTGACTATGTCTATCAGTGATAAATTTAACATTGAATATGTCTTTAAATCTTGTGTTCATTTGTGACAATAATGATGAGATTTTCTTTCTGTAATTTTTTAATAAACAATTAATGATAAATTTATCACTGAATATGTCTTTGAATCTTGTGTTGATTTGTGATGATAATGATGAGATTTTGTAATTTTTAACAAGCAGACAGTGGTTAAATTTATCACTGAATGTGTCAATCATAATTTTTTTTACAAGATTTGCCTTTAATTCCTTGTGTTAATCTACAAATGTAAGGATTCCTCATTTCTCTCTTTCATTTTCTTCATCCTTATTCTTATTTTTTTCTCTTGTTGCCACCTTTGTTTGAGAAGGTATTGGTGGTATTGACATGGTAGAGATAAAAAATGGCTACACAAAAAAATATTGTCAAAGTTCAGAGGTAGTTGCTAGAGGTTAGTAATGGTTGCCGGTAATCAAAGATAAAGGCCAAAGGAGTCATCAGAGGTCGATGATCGATGATCGTCATCGGCAGTCAGAAGTGGTCTTCGATGGCCGGTTAAGAGAGAAAGATTCGAAGAGTTGTGACAGAGAGAAAGAGTAAAATGGTTGAGTGATTTCTTTGTTTGAACTAAATGTGAAGAGTAAAATGGAAAGATATGCTAAATCTTTTGGGTCACGACTTCATAGGAACTAAGTTCAGTCCAAATGACCGGCTTGTAACTCCCAATTTTTTTTGGTTAATTCGAACCATTTGTATTGTATGATTGTCAAGTATATCATCCATATAAAAAATTAAGTTAATTGAAAATTCGTAATCCCATAGTCATATTCTAATTATTTTAAATAAATTATTAAGATCATGTTAATTTTTATTTCTTAAAAAATAAATATGTTTTGTTATAGTGTTATAAATGTTTGGTCAATTTAATTTTTTTTTTTATAATTTACTTAATAAACTTTAAAATATAAACATTCAAATTATGAAAAAAGATTGGAAAAACCACATGTGTGTTAGAAAAAAAATTACAAACATATAAATAATAAGATACGAATGAAAAACTATCCTTGAATTTTTTTCCTAAATCTTGTGCAGACAGTTGTCTCAAAAAGATTCGAAAAAAGCACCGACTGACACACGATGACAACATCCATTGATTTGGCGATTCTTCGGTCCTGTTTGATACAGTTTAATTTTAATTTATTTTAATTTTTAGTTTAATTTAACCTATTTTGATGAAAAATGCCTCATACACCCACTGGGGGTCGACCCCCAGTGAGGTGGCACTCCATTATTGGCCAAAAAAAAAAACTGTTTTCTTTTTTTTTTTTTTTTTTTAAGTTTCAACCAGTGGGGGCGCGACACCTCACTGGGGTGCGACCCCCACTGGGGGTATGCAGCACTGCTGCTATTTTGATATGTTTAGTTTAGTTTAACAATACAATTTATAATTTTTTGTAAGTTAGAAATCAACTTATTCTTTAAATGTGATAGGAGAAGTTTAATTTATAAGTCAGAAATCAACTTATGTTCATAATTATAAGTTATAAACTGTTAGGCCATGTTTGATTCACAATACTAATAGTGAGGTATTAATAATCCTATCAAATTAGTGTGGTATTAACTATCCCACCCCTACCCCATTACTAATAATCTTACAAATTTGTTAGATTAATTATCCATTAAATTAATAGTCCTAAACCAAAATGTCAAAACAAACATAGGATGATTGGGTCCACGGATTAATAATTCTAATCCCATGCTTTAATCCTTCCAATCAAACATGCCCTTAACATATAAGATATAAGTATTTTTCCACAACTCTACCAAACGGGATTATAGTTAATTGGTATGTGAACTTGGCGTTGTGTGCTACAATCAATAATTGCTGACCCAGTAATTTGTTTTTTCAAAAAAAAAAAAAAACCATCTACGTCAAGTCCTCGTCGTTAGACCAACATTGGTTCCATTGTCATACTTTAACAGCAATGTTACGTGTTATAAAAAAATTTATAAAATTATTGTGATATTTAATTACATTTAAAATAAAATATTATGTACTAATCAAGATAATTCAAAAATTATAACTCTTTTATGATCATTTTTATAAAAAAAATTCATAATTCCTAATTACTTCTTCTTCTTCTTTTTTTTTTTTTTTTTTTTTCAAAATCTTTTATAAGAGCCCGTCCAAAAGCACGGAGACATATCATCAGCTCTCTATAGTTTAGAGCACTAAGGATCCTCTAGAGTGAAATTTCCCTAAAGTTTCCTAAAGTGCTACAGTGTATGGTTGAGATTTATTGACAAGTCACATCAGAAAAATTGATGTGACTTGCCAGTAAATCTCAACCATACACTGTAGCACTTTAGAAAACTTTAAAAAAAAATCACTCTAGAGGATCCTTGCTCAGTTTAGAGACTTGAGCTGAGAGTGTTTTGTTGTATACAAAGAGTAACAAATATGGAAAATGGTAAACACCCTTCGCCTCTCCAACTCCGACTCCAACAACAACAACTACCCCAACCACCACCACTACCACCGCATCAAACGCCGCTGTGGAAGGTGGTGGTGGTGGCCTCAATAGGCGCCGGGGTTCAGTTCGGTTGGGCTTTACAATTCTCTCTCCTCACACCATACGTCCAGCTTCTAGGCATCCCACACAAATGGGCATCCTACATATGGCTCTGCGGCCCCATCTCCGGCCTTGTGGTGCAACCTCTCGCCGGCTTCTACAGCGACCGCTGCACCTCCAAATTCGGCCGCCGCCGCCCCTTCATCGCAGCCGCCACCGCCCTCGTCGCGGTCTCCGTCATCCTCATCGGCTTCGCCGCCGACCTCGGCCACCTCTCCGGCGACAGCCTTGATGCCGGCGCCGCCAAGCCCCGCGCCATCACCATCTTCGTAGTCGGATTCTGGATCCTGGACGTTGGCAACAACCTCCTCATGGACCCCTGCCGCGCCTTCCTCGCCGACCTCTCCGACGGCAACCAGCGCAAAACTCGAAAAGCCGGCTCCTTCTTCGCCTTCTTCACCGCCGTCGGCCAGGTCCTCGGTTACGCCGCCGGATCGTACTCAAAGCTCCACCGCCTCCTCCCCTTCACCTCAACACAGGCCTGTAATGTTTACTGTGCGAATCTCAAAACCTGTTTCTTAATCTCAATCACTCTATTACTCATTCTAACCATAATCGCACTCAGCACTGTGAGTGAAGATCCAATCTCGAGGTTCTCGGAGGAGAAGAAGGATAAAGCGGTGCCGTTTTGGGGAGAATTATTGAGTGCGTTGAAGGAGTTTCCGAGGTCCATGTGGTTTCTATTGCTGGCGATGAGCCTGAACTCGACTGCATGGTTTGGGTTCAAGATGTATGACACTGATTGGGTGGGGAGGGAGGTGTACGGTGGGGTGGTAGGGGGGAAGTTGTACAGTAGTGGAGTGAGCGCAGGGTCGTTGGGGCTGATGCTGATGGCGGCAGTGGCGGGGGTGACGGCCCTGGCGGTGATGCTGGTGGTGCGCGGAGTCAAGGGCGGGAACAGGGTGTGGGGTTGTGCTAACCTTTTGTTGGCGGTTTGCTTGGCGATGACGGTGTGTATCACTAAAGTTGCAGAGACGACTCGGCAGCACACGGTGGCGAGTGGTGGTGCGACTGCCCCCGCAGCTGGTCTCAAGGCGGCAACTCTCTCTCTCTTCGCGGTTATGGGGATTGCTCAAGCGGTATGTTTTATTGTTTCATATATATTTACGGTTGGTTATTCAGTACTCTCGGAATATTGACACGTGTTATTTTATAAGATTTTAATTAGTATTTCAGTACTCTCGGAATATTGACACGTGTTATTTTATAAGATTTTAATTAGTGAAAAAATACGGGAGTCTACGATTTATGTTGGAGATAAGATAACAATATAAGACTAATTAATTAGTGATTGATTTAAAATATAAACATGTGGTACTCCGAAGTATTGAATAATTTCTCTATATTTACATGAATTGCTGAAAGTGATTTCAAAAAGCAGTTAAACATCACAGTTCGACTCATTTGGAACAGTTAATCATATATATATATATATATATATTTTTGTCATTTTTCATCATGCAACAGTTAATCACTATGGTTAAGACATTACAATCATGCCATATAAATAAACAAATGGTCTCCAAATTTTATAAATTTAAATTAAAAAATATTATTTGTACTCCATTTATTTATGAACACACTTCAAATTTTATATTCTAATATACATCAGACATCGTCTCATTTGTAATTTTAAAAACTAAAAACAAATTTCAAAGTGTAATTATAAGAAGAGTAACAATCATTTAAATATTACACATTCATATATTTGCCAATAGATGAGTTCACACTGGATGTATGAATCCGTCTCTTAATAAAAATGTTTTGGACACATTTTAGTGTTTTATGAGAGGGAGGAAATAGAAAGACTTTTTGAATAATTATTGGTGATAAAAAAAAAATTATAGGGTACTTTAATTTATCCTGTACACAATCAAAAGATTGAAGATAGATTATCACTTTTATTATGAAATGTTTTGAGAAATTGGTAAAAAGTTGACTTTTTAACTTTTTTAGTGATTTTTTACACAAAAAATTGATTTTTTCACTAAAAAAGATAAAAAATTAAAAAATTAGCTTCTTTAGCTTGTTGCCAAAATGCTCCTATGTCCATGTTGAAAATAGTGGAATAGTCGTTACACCGTTTGTACAGGGCACTGTATATATGTGCAAAATTCATTTTATTTTTTTGTGGTTTGAAGTTAAAATATTTCATTCTCCTATGATTTAAATATAGATAGAAAGTTTTATGTGATTTTGAACTAAAGTGCATCCCTTAATACCATTAACTATATATGTGAAATGATTATAATGCTCTCAAATCGTATAAATTTTTTGTTATTTTCTTTTTATTTCATATCTCATACACGTAAATTATACTGTCTATATTAATTCAATTAAATTATAAATTAATTATAAATTCTTAGTTATATAGTGTAATTCTTTATTTAATTATATTTTAAATCAACTCTTAATTATCTTTTATAGTATTTTAGATCAGTCCTTAATTGTTTTAATTAACATATTAATATAATTTTAGGTTTGAAAAAAATGAGGGTAAACTTGCTTTTTTGTTGTGTTAATTTCACTTCTTTTTTTTCAAAAAATTAAATCCACTCTCAAAAGTGGATTGCGTGATACACCTTTCAGTAGTTTAGATGGAAAAAGTAACTGTACGGGGAGGAAATAATTCTCCTCGTATAATCCTGTTGACCAAGTCCACGCTCCTCCGTACGACGTCGCTTTATCACCTGAAAACACAAACGTGAGCTAGCCGGCGGGTGTGTGCCGGAAACCTCTCCGATGCCTAAGTCAGTAAGCTTGACAAATAGACAAAGTTTTATGTTCTCAAAAAGGTTGTGTTCAATTACCTCCTCCAAGGTGATGCTTGTGGGTTTTTATAAGTTTTCCGTGGCACAATCCTAGTAGGACTTGTATTTCTCCATGCAGAGTCCTCCTAGGATTCATTCTCCTAAGGATAATGCTTATCCTTTTACACCCTCCCCCACTGCTTAAACCAAGTGGGATGGTTTTCTTTATGGCCGAACTCCCATTCGACCGAAGTAAGAATGGCTATGCCGAGCCACAAAGTAGGCCATACTAACAGTAGTTCGGTTCTTCTTCATGTTACACCATATCTCGGTTCTCATACATGAACCGTGGTGTGTTTGGACCGATCCACTGAGTAACAACATTACAACCGACCTATCCCGAATTCAATCATGACCTGACTATCTTTTGAGACCGGACTAACTCAAGTTGTCAAAACCGAAGCAGCTTTACATTCCTTTAGCCGAAGTAAGTCGATCATCTCCGCAGAGCCAGAGTAAATCTATCGTTCTTGAGCCGGAGTCACTTCAACAGCTCGGGCCGGAGTGACTTTTATCTCTTTTGGGCCGCAGTAACATTTCGGCCTTTTACCCAGTCCTTGGCATTTTGGGCCACCAAGTCCATCTCACAGCTCGGCCCAATTTTTACCAAAAATTACCCTCTCAATTGCCCCTTAATTCCATCTGCACGGCATGATTGGGATTATCAGTCTATCAACCGAGCTGGCGTCGTTTTAAGCTTTTCCAGCCGAGCTAAGAATACCTTAGCCTCTCCAGCCGAGCTAAAAACTCTCGAATTTTTAAGCCGAGCTAATTTCACTCCGGGATCCGTTCTGCCCGGTCAAAAACGTCTCTTCAATCATAGCGTCTGTAACGCTTCCCATTCCAGTGACACGTGGCAAGCTCTAATTGGCTGGGAGCAGCTGTCACGCCGCCCTCGTAGTACGAAATTTTTGAACAGTTCCCGCCCATTCTCTCTCCTTCCACAAAAACGATCATTCTACCTTTGAACCATTCACCTTCTTCTCTCTCTGTGCCTCTGCTTCTCCAGCCTCTGAGCCTCCTGAGTCTGTGTTCTTCGTTGGTTCCGTTGCTCCTACCCTCTGCTTCATCTTTTCCTGGTAAGCGATCCTTTTTCCTTTCATTTGTTTTGTTTTCATATTCTGTTTTCCATGCTCTGCTTGCTTTTGCAAAACATTTTTCTTCCAGCTCTATTTTACTTTAGTACTTTCATGGAAAAAAATCAGTAAAGCCCATGACTATATGTCATATACCCCAGAGAAAACTCGATTTTGATCCAGAATCACGTCCCAACCGAACTAGGATACTGTTTGTGTTATGTATGTAGATAGATTCAGAAAATAACCGAACTAGAACTTGTAGGAATATCAGTAGTTTCTTCTGAACCACTCTAGCCAAGATAAGATCACCGAATAAACGTGCACATACCGAACTAGGTACTTCGGTCCATAACAAAGCTAAGCTTTGGGGGCCAAGCCGGCTTTCTTAGTTCTTAAACCGAACTCAGAAAGCCACCCCCAAAGGCTTAACTGAAGTAACTCTATTCACATTGCAGCCGATCTAGGCCTTGGGGCTAAACCAGCTCTCTTAGTCTTTTAGACCGAACTTGGAAAGCTGCCCCTAGACGTTAAACCGGTCTACCGAGCAAACTGCTCAAACCGAGCTGCCAAACCTTTTGATGAACCGAGATAGAACCAGTTAATTTGAGGCCGAAGTAGGGCACTTATACCTTGCTTTTAAATTGTAGCACGGTCCATTGATCAGTGCTTTAACCCCCTCTTTTTTTACTTTGCAGACTTAGGTTACCCAGGTACTCCTGCGTGCGCTCAACCGAGCTACTGAGCACGATTTTTGCACCGAAATAACTTACTCGTTAAATTATACAACAAATGGGCAAGTATAGGTATTTAGTTGAGACCCCTGGTGGGATGGCCGAATTCAGGAAGGACTATGATATACCGGATGACGTTCATTTGACTTTAGCGAAAAAGGACGTCATTCCATGGGACAACGAAGGTTTCGTTCCTTTTATTCTTCAATCCATAATAGAGACCGGACTACGGTTTCCTGTACAACCGTTGATCTGTGAGTTCCTTAGGCAAACTAGGTTATGCCCCACCCAACTGTCCACCAATACATACCGTATTATTATGGGAATAGCCGCACTAAACCACCAAACCGGTTTAAACCTTGGCCTTGCCGAAATATTCCATCAATATTCCATCGGCTCGAAAGATGCAGGATGGGTCTATTACCTTAGGATCCGCCGCCGCCGAGAGAAGATTGTTAAGCACACACCGGACAAAGACCTTAATGATGATGACTTCTTCTGGGTCTCTGGGAATTTTGAGGATTTTCAAGCCCAAATTCCTGGCCGACCTATAAATTGGAAAATGGGAGAGCCTGGTAATTTAACTTCGGTCTTGTTCCTTGTAAGTTATCTCGGTTTTTTAATCTATTGACCGAACTAACACTTCTTCTTTTTTGTAGATTTCGCCCACCTCCATTCCCTGTATAGCTATCCCAACCTTGCGGTTTTGCGAGCCGCACTACGGATTAAAGAACGAGGTTGGGCCAAACTTCTAAATTTTGAACCGACCTACCGGTATAGTGGTCGCCGAAAAGCAAGAGTGACCGATTTCCTACTTGAGGAAGCACCAGAACCGGACCCAACTTTGCCCGAAATAAGACTTGTTCCATTAACTGCTGAGGAAGAAATGGCAAAGAAGAGCAGAGTCAGGGCCCTTCTAACTGCATCTACCAGAGCCGAAGTACAGCCATCCATCGAGGTGCAGCCTGCCGTTGTGGCCCTCCCTTCTCAGCAGCCTTCTTCATCTCGCCCTTCCAAACGCGCCCGAAATACATCGACCGAACAGCAACTGGTCGATGAGCTTGAATCCATCCCCCAGAGTCCTCAACCTTCCCCCCAACCGGAGCAAACTGACCGAGCTGAATCTCCAAAGTGGGCTCCGCCGCTGACCTTCAACGACCGAGACATCAAAGCTACTGACTCGGTCGTGGCTGAAAAAGACCATCAATTGGCCTTTAACCTGGCCAAAAGTGTGTGCCTCCCCAAGGACATGGAGCACCACTTGAAGCAGCTGAACACCGAAATGAAATCAATTCGGTCTGCTTCCAAGTCCATGATCCTGGTAAGTAGCTTTGTCTGCTTTTTCTGCCTAAATTTTTCGACTTTTACTTCGGCTTAAGAGAAGTCTTCCTTTTGTCAGGCCTTGCAGAAGAACAACATCACTTATAAGAAAGTCCAAGAACTCCGCAAAACCACAAGGCAGGCGATGGCGGAAGCCGAAGCAAAGGCGGCCGAACTAGTCGAAGCCGAAAAGAGAATGGCCGAGCTAGAAGCGGAGAACGGCCGTCTTGCCGACCTAGTTAGTTCGGCGGAAGCGGAGAAGCAGAAAGCAGCCATCGTTATGAAGGACAAGTATCTGCGGGAGTTGTTGAAGCTTGAGAAGAGAAAGGACGCCGAAATAAGCGAACTAAAAAAGAACATGGAGGCGGCCGAAAAGGAGGGGTACAAGCGGGGTTACAAGGAGGCAGAGGAGGCCTATGTCAAACAATGCGACGCCGCCAAGGAGCTTTTCTTCAAGTGTGGCTGGAGGGCGGCTGTGGAGAAGTTCGGTCATGATCAGCAGACCGAGGTCTTCGACCCTCCAGCTTATTTTATACCGAAGTCCCTTGCGGCGTATGCAGACGCTCTGCAACAAGAGTTTCTGGAGGACTCAGACACTGATGACTCCTCTGCTCCTGAAGACATTCCGGTTGTTGGTGCCGACCCATCACTTCGGTTGGAACCCATGGTAGAGGACCCTCCTATTGAACAACCAAGTGACACCGTGGTTCCAACCGAAACTAACCTGACGACCGAGCGTGATCTTCCCCTTGAAACCGGTTTTCAAGTTGATGGTGATGCGGCCTTTGATGCTGAAATTGATGAACTTTTCTCTTAATTTTTTCTTCTCTTTGTAACCGAAGTATGCCCCTTTGTAATGACTTTTCTTTTGAATGAAAATTTTACGCTACTCTTTTTCCGGTTGTTGTGTGTATGCTTGCATTTGTAATGTCTTCTCTTACTTCAATTGTTATTTCGGTTTTGGCTTTTTAATCTATGCTTACCAGCCAACCACTCCTTAGCCGATATACTTACTTCGGCTAAGGAGTACAAAGTGTTGGTTAATTCCAGCCAACCACTCTTCAGCCTTGCACTTACTTCAGCTGAAGAGTAACAGGAGTTGGTTAATTCCAACCAACCACTCTTCAGCCATGTACTTACTTCGGCTGAAGAGTAACAAGAGTTGGTTTATTCCAGCCAACCACTCTTCAGCCTTGCACTTACTTCGGCTGAAGAGTAACAAGAGTTGGTTTATTCCGGCCAACCACTCTTCAGCCATGCACTTACTTCGGCTGAAGAGTAACAAGAGTTGGTTTATTCCAGCCAACCACTCTTCAGCCTTGCACTTACTTCGGCTGAAGAGTAACAAGAGTTGGTTTATTCCAGCCAACCACTCTTCAGCCTTGCACTTACTTCGGCTGAAGAGTAACAAGAGTTGGTTTATTCCAGCCAACCACTCTTCAGCCTTGCACTTACTTCGGCTGAAGAGTAACAGGAGTTGGTTTATTCCAGCCAACCATCGAAGTTAGTTTTTCCAGCTAACTTATAGTATTTGGTTATTCCGACCAAATGTCCTGCAGCCTGGATCCTTATCCTGGGCTTAGGAAGGGTGTTGGTTTATTCCAGCCAACCTCTGAGTTAGTTTTTCCAGCTAACTTAGAATGAAAAAATGCTTGCAATGCGCCTAATCTTTACTAAAGCTAATTTTTACAAGGAACAACTTGTGCTAAAAAGAATCTCATTTTATTGAAGGGAGAGAAAATTACATATGTTTGAAAAAAGAAAAGCTAAAAGTAAAATAACTTGAGATTGGCCGTATTCCATGGCCTAGGGATTGCCTTGCCATCCTTGTCTTCTAGGTGGTATGCCCCTTTGCCTGCTAACCCAACCACCTTATAAGGACCTACCCAATTTGGGCCTAACTTGCCGTCTCCTGGGATCAAGGTGTTTCCCATTACTTTGCGTAGTACCCAATCCCCAATCTTGAATTGTCTTGGATGCACCTTTTTGCTGTATTTTCTGATTAACTCTCGTTGGTATGAGGCGATGTGGACCAGCGCTCTTTCTCTTCTTTCTTCTGCAAGGTTGAGTTCTAAGGCTATGGCTTCTCCATTTAAGTCTGGATCAAAATTTTCGCTTCGAATTGTGGGGAGGCCAACTTCTAGTGGGATCACCGCTTCCATTCCATATGCTAAGGAGAATGGTGTTTCTCCAGTTGATCGCCGGGGCGTGGTGCGATAAGCCCATAAGACGTGAGGGAGTTCATCTGCCCACTTGCCTTTTGCTTTCTCTAGCCTTTTCTTTAGTCCATCCAAGACGACTTTATTTGAAGCTTCAGCCTGTCCATTAGCTTGAGGATATGCCGGTGTGGAATTGTAGAACTCTATCTTGTATTCTTCACAAAAGCTTCTAAAGATTCTGCCGTCGAACTGAGTTCCATTGTCTGAGATTAGTGCTTTTGGTATACCGAACCGAGTGATGATATTCTGCCAAACAAACTTCTTTACGTCTTTTTCTTTGATTGACGCCAATGCTTCTGCTTCCACCCACTTTGTGAAGTAGTCTGTTGCTGCGAGAAAGAATTTTCTGCCGCCAGGTGCTGTTGGAAGTGGTCCTACTATGTCCAAGCCCCACATTGCGAAAGGCCATGGGCTAGTTAAGGGTAGGAGTTCTCTTGCTGGTTGATGTATTTGGTGCGCGAATTTTTGGCATTTCTCACACTTCTTCACATATTTTTCTGAGTCTGCTTGCATATATGGCCACCAATATCCTTGCGAAATAGCCCTGTAAGCGAGCGACCTTCCCCCTTGATGACTTCCACACACCCCTTCGTGTATTTCGAATAGGAATGCTTCTACTTTGCTGGGATGAACGCACTTGAGGTAAGGCCCAGAGAACGACTTCTTGTATAATGCCAAAGATGGAGATAGCCAAAATCGCTGCGACTTTGCCCTTATTCTGTTGGCTTCTTTTTTCTCTTCTGGTAGGACGCCGTCTTTCAGGAACAGGATGATGGGATCCATCCAAGAAGGGCCTAATTCTGCGCAACATACTTCTTCTGCTTCGGGGTCGTCTATGCTTGGTCTTGGTAAGAAGTCGACGAGTAATGGATGAGGGATTGATGTATCTGCCATTGAGGCAAGGCCTGCTAGTTCGTCCGCTCGGCTGTTTTCCTCCCTGCCAATTTGTTCTATCCTTACCACATCAAACTTCTTGATCTCTGTTCTGACTAACTCTTGGTACTTGGCCATTCTGTCGTCCTTTGCTTCGTATTCGCCAGAAATTTGGTTTACCACCAGCAGAGAGTCACTGTATACCATTAGTTCGGTTGCTTTCATGAAGTGTACTGACTTGAGTCCTGCGAGAAGCGCCTCATACTCCGCTTCATTGTTGGATGCTGGGAAGCCAAGGTTGATTGCTTGCTCTATAACCAGGCCGTCTGGGGAGATGAGGACTATGCCAAGCCCTGCACCATGTCGGTTGGATGCTCCATCCACAAAGAGCTTCCACATCTCTCCAACGAATAGTTTCCAGCAAGTGGAAGGATCAGATGATGTTGTGAGGTCAAGAATGGTGTTTTCTTCGAGGTTCATGTTGGCTGTCTGTCCTTCGTCCTCTGTTTGAACTGTTGGTGAGCCTTTGTTTGTCTCTTCCTTGTTGTCCTTAGTGTGGTTTGCCTCGGTGCTTGATTGACTACCTTCTACTAGGGGTTGCGCTATTCCGGCGTCAACTTCCGTCCCTAGTTCGGTTGTGTCAGTTAGGTCGACTGGGCAAATATGATGACTTCCAGGAGTAAATTCTGCGACGAAGTCTGCCAAGGATTGGGCTTTTATTGCGGTTTTAGGTTGGAATTTGATGTCGAATTGTCCCAACTCTACTGCCCACTTCAAAATTCGCCCACTAAAGTTCGCCCTTTCAAACAGAGCTTTTAGTGGAAAGGCTGTGAGGACGACTATGGTGTGGGCGTGAAAGTAGTGTGCTAATTTTCTGGATGCCATCATTAATGCTAATGCTAATTTCTCCAACGGCAAGTACCTTGTTTCGGCTCCCAACAATGTCTTGCTGACATAAAAGATGGGTAAGTGTTGTATTCCTTCTGCACGAACCAACACTGCGCTGACTGCGTGTTGAGAGACTGCCAGGTACAAAAAGAGTTCTTCACCAGGTACTGGAGTAACAAGTAGTGGTGGGGAAGACATGTATTCCTTCAAGCTTTCCAGAGCTCGGTCGCATTCTTCATCCCACTCAAATTTGGCCTTTAAAGCTTGGAAGAATGGTCGTAGTCTGTCTGATGACCTGCTTATGAACCGGTTGAGTGCAGCCGCCATACCAGTGAGATGCTGCACTTCTTTGACTGAGTTTGGTCTCTCCAACTCCTGGATTGCTTTGATCTGAGTGGGGTCTGCTTCTATACCTCGGTTGGTCACCAGGAAGCCCAAGAATTTGCCAGATCCAACTCCGAATGCACATTTGGACGCATTGAGGCGCAGCTTGTGTTTCTTCAGGATCTGGAACATCTCGCCTAGATCTTTAAGATGGTCATTCTCATCCTTGCTTTTGACCACCATGTCGTCGATGTAAGCCTCCATTGTTCTGCCTAACAATGGTTCGAACATCTTGGTGACCATCATTTGGAATGTCGCCCCTGCGTTCTTTAGGCCAAAGGGCATGACCTTGTAGCAATATAACCCCCTTGGTGTTGTGAAGGATGTGACCTCCTGGTCTGGTTCATGCATGGCGATCTGGTGGTAGCCTCTGTATGCATCCAGAAAGCTAAGTCGGTTATGCCCTGCCGTTAGGTCCACCAGTTGATCTATCCTTGGTAGAGGAAAGCTATCTTTTGGGCACGCCTTGTTGACTGTTTTGTAGTCGACGCAGACACGCCATTTACCATTCTTTTTTGGCACTACGACTGTGTTGGAGATCCATCTTGGGTAGTGCACTTCCCTTATTGCTCCTGCCTCCAGCAGGTTGCCTACCTCTTCTGCCACTATTTCGGCGTGGTGGAGTGCCGATCTGCGTATGCGTTGAATGACAGGTCTGGCGGATGGGTGGACATTGAGTTGGTGACTGATGAAGTTTGGATCAATGCCTGGCATGTCGTAAGGTGTCCAGGCAAACACTTCGATATTAGAGGTCAAGAATTCCAAGACCTCTAATCTCTCAGTGCTAGACAACGATGAGCCAAGCAAGAAGAACTTATCCGGGTTCTTCTCATCTATTTTTACCTCCACCAAGTCCTCCACCGCTTTCTGATCAGCCTCTTTGCCGACGTCCGCGAATAGTTCATTACTCTCTGGTTCTTCCACCGAATGAACGTATCCTTTGGCAGCTCGGCTTCCATTCGCTGTGGCGAAGCATTGTTTTGACATGATCTGATCGCCATAGACTTCTTCAATTTTACCGGTGTCATTGGGGAACCGCATTACCTGATGGTATGATGACGCTACCGAACGCATGGCATGCAGCCATGTTCTGCCCAGGATGATGTTGTAGGTGGAAGGGACCTTCAATACCCAGAATTCCACCTGTTTTGTTACACTTCCTGCTCTGACCGGAAGGATTATTTTGCCGACAGGCCACTCTGGCATGGAGTTGAATCCAATCAGGGGAGAAACTGCAGGCGCCAAGTCTTTGTCTTGTAGCTTTAGTTGTTTGAATGTGTCGTAATACATGATCTCACATGAACTACCCTGGTCAATCAGAATCCGCTTGACGTCAAAATCCTTGACTCGGAGAGTGACAACCAGGGCATCATTATGGGGGCAGTAAATTCGTTCTAAGTCCTTATCCGAAAAGGACATGACGTTTGTTGCCTCTGTCCTCCCCTTCTTGATGGCAGGTTGGGCACTTAATATTTCCCTAAAGTGCTCAGCCTTCTTGATTGAACCTCTGAGCTCGCATACGCGCTCAGGTTCGAAAACTCCATGAATTACATTGATAATGCCTTGAGGTGGTGCATCGATTGGCATTCTATTGGGATGGTCATTATGATCTTGGGGGGCCGGTTGCGCTCCTCCTTCAATGTATTTGTCCAAGTGGCCTGCTGCCACCAATTCTTCCAAGTGCTGTCTCAGTGGCGTGCAATTCTCAATTCGGTGCCCCTTTTCTTTGTGGAAGGTGCACCGTGGTCTGTCGTCGTAATTCTTCTGAGCTTCCCCTAGCTTGGCTGGCCACTTCACAAATGGCTCGTCTTTTATTTCGCTCAGAATCCGATATATTGGTTTTTTGAACACCGTTGTTATGGCAGTGCGGATTCTCAACCATCTTTTGTCTGGGTCTTCTCCGTTATCTCGTCTGCCACGCCCGTTTTTATTCTGCCGATCTACTGTATTGACCTTTGCTGAGGTCTTCTTTTCTGGTACTACGGCTGCACTAGATTTTGCTTTTGCACGTGCGCCATCCTCTTCTACCCTGATGTGCTGATGCACTCTCTCCATCAGGGCCTCCATGGTGAGGGGTGGCGTCATGGTAATTGAATCCCTTAGTCGGTTCCCTACTGGTAGGCCTCTTTTATATTGCGCAATGGCTAGATTGGTGGGGCAGTCTCCAATCTGGTTGAATGTCTCCCAGTAGCGACTGTTGTAAGATCTGAGGGTCTCTTTTCCACCCATGTCGATGGAGAGTAACTGGTCTATCTCCACCGGTGTTTTAGTATTTGTCCGAAACCTCGTTACGAACGCTTCCGCCAGTTGAGCCCAGGAGGCTATGCTGCCTTCTGGGAGTTTCTCGAACCAAGTCAAGCCCAGGTCGCCAAGACTTGATGGGAAGAGTATGCACATTAAGGCCTCGTTTCGCCTGTACACAGCCATGACTTGGCGAAAGTGGCTCAAGTGTGAATACGGGTCCGTCTTCCCTTCATATGTATTGAATTTCGGCTGAAGGAAGCCTGATGGTAGGGGTGCGTTTTCGATCGCTGGGACAAACGGCGAAGTCTGTAGTCTTGCCAATGCCTTGTCCGTTGGTTCGTAGGCCGGTCGCAGTATTGGCATTCCAACCTCGACGCTTCCATGCGTCCGAGGAGCCAACCGTTGTAAGGCCGAAACTCAGTGTGGATCCCTTGCCCTGGCATCCTCCTTGCATTGTGCTTTTTCTTCGAGCACGGTTCGTAAGTCGGATGACCTGGGCAGCTTTGTTTGTCTAGATCTGGTTTGGTGTGAATGTGAAGGCCAATACGTGCTTCCTTCAGTGTATGATCTTTCGGATCTCGTCCTCTCAGATCTGGAGTGACGAGTTCTGGAAGATAAGGAATGAGTGTCGCCTGTCCTGAGGCTTCTGCTCCTTCCTTGGAAGGGTGTAGTATTCCTACTATGATTCTCTGAGTGGCGAGGGGGCATCTTGTGTTTGCGCCCCTCTCCTGTCGCCACATCTTTAGTCTTCATCTGGCGTTTCAAAGCCTCCATGTCCGCCGCCATCTTTTGAATTAGTTCATCTTGTTCCTTCACGCGATCTTCCAGGGCTTGAGGATCAATCCTCCTCCTTTGCCTGTCGGGACTTTGAGAATGACGAGGGCTGCTATTCCGCCTTCCCCTGCCACTCCTCCTGGAGTTATGTTGTTGGGGCTCCAAATCTGCCATAGGAGGGACAGAGGGTAATCCTTCACGTCTTGCGCCCCCGTCTGGAGTTAGCCCGTCGACGGCGGACTGCGGCAAGTCTTCAATGTGTGCCATTGAATGAGAAAATGAGAAGCTTAGTCAAGAGGTTTTTGTTCTTGTCTGTTCTTCCCACAGACGGCGCCAATTGTACGGGGAGGAAATAATTCTCCTCGTATAATCCTGTTGACCAAGTCCACGCTCCTCCGTACGACGTCGCTTTATCACCTGAAAACACAAACGTGAGCTAGCCGGCGGGTGTGTGCCGGAAACCTCTCCGATGCCTAAGTCAGTAAGCTTGACAAATAGACAAAGTTTTATGTTCTCAAAAAGGTTGTGTTCAATTACCTCCTCCAAGGTGATGCTTGTGGGTTTTTATAAGTTTTCCGTGGCACAATCCTAGTAGGACTTGTATTTCTCCATGCAGAGTCCTCCTAGGATTCATTCTCCTAAGGATAATACTTATCCTTTTACACCCTCCCCCACTGCTTAAACCAAGTGGGATGGTTTTCTTTATGGCCGAACTCCCATTCGACCGAAGTAAGAATGGCTATGCCGAGCCACAAAGTAGGCCATACTAACAGTAGTTCGGTTCTTCTTCATGTTACACCATATCTCGATTCTCATACATGAACCGTGGTGTGTTTGGACCGATCCACTGAGTAACAACATTACAACCGACCTATCCCGAATTCAATCATGACCGGACTATCTTTTGAGACCGGACTAACTCAAGTTGTCAAAACCGAAGCAGCTTTACATTCCTTTAGCCGAAGTAAGTCGATCATCTCCGCAGAGCCAGAGTAAATCTATCGTTCTTGAGCCGGAGTCACTTCAACAGCTCGGGCCGGAGTGACTTTTATCTCTTTTGGGCCGCAGTAACATTTCGGCCTTTTACCTAGTCCTTGGCATTTTGGGCCACCAAGTCCATCTCACAGCTCGGCCAAATTTTTACCAAAAATTACCCTCTCAGTAACGGTAACACTTTAGTTCAAAACAACATGAGAATTTTCTGATTATATTTAAACCATAAGGAGTAAAGTGCTATAGTTTCAAATTAGAGGGGGTAAAATTAATTTAACCTTTATAATAAATAATATTGCTACCGTAAAATAATTAAAATTTTTATGCTTTTGGGCAAGGAAAAGAGCATTTTTAACACATAGTCAAGTGGTAGCCCCTATCATTTCACAATTAAGGTTGAAATTTCATATTTTCCACTAAGTTGAGCTCGTCTTTTGGATGGCCTAGCAACCAAGGGTGTACAAATGACTATCGCAAACATGGTCTTTTGGAGTCACACAGAACTGCACAATAATTCATTCCCTTTGCTAAATCTAGAATGGATGGATTTGATGGACTATATGAGTACCAATCTCTTCTTTCAAAGGCAAATCACTCAAAGATAGTCCAAAATAATATCACAACCCTAAATAGCACACCTATATATGAAACCATATGTGATTTTATTTGCTTTAATATTATTAATTGAATTACAACATGTATTTGTTACATAATACTTATAATAAAAATATCAACGACAACATGAAAACATCATGTTAGTGTAGTTGGGATGAAAATAACTAAAATTTACTTGATCTTGTCATTTTGTAATTTTTTAAAGTTATTTTCATTTAATTTCAAAATAAAATTTTAAATAATCATTTCAAATCATGCATAAAACGAGTTTTATGACTCACGTGCCCTCCTTGGATTTTGGGATTTTTTTTTTTTCAAACATAAAAAAAAAATTAAATAAAAAATTATAAAAATATTATTAGAGTAAAATGTCAATGACATTTTAAAAATTATGAAAATAATAATGGTTGTTTTGATTGAAAATGAAGAGACTATTATAAATAAACCATATTAGCTATGAAATTTTTGAATGTAACGACGATGTCATTATTAGTGATATGCAAGTATAAATAATCTCACTATAAATATATGAAATTTATTAGATTGTTAGTTACATTTGACATGTGAGGTTCACTCTTTATGCATTTATTTACCATTAGTGGGTGATGTTACATACCAATAATGACGTGGTATTACCATTATATTGAATTTTTAATCAAATTTTGTATAAAAAAATAATTTATCATTATATAATTTATTTTAAGGCTTGTATCTATATTTTTTTTGTATTGTCCATGATACACTAGTTACAAATAATATATATATATATATATATATTTTTATGTTTTCTGAAATCAATCATAAAAAATTTACGTGAAATATTTTTATAAAAATATTATAATTAGTAAGTGCCCCCTCTAAATTAATTTTCTGACTCCGCCACTGTTTATGACCGTACCTTTTAAAAGGTATAATGAGAATGGTGGGGTGTGATTGATCAGACTCTAATTTATAAAATAAAAATATTTTTTATCTAAATAAAATAATTACTTTGTGGTTGTGCAGATAACTTACATCATTCCTATTTCATTGGCATCCATTTTTTGTAGCAGCTTTGGTGGAGGACAAGGTGAAGTTTTTGAACCCTTTTCGAACTTCTTCCTCTTCTTTTTTCAGTCCATCTTTTTTTTGTTTTTTTTTGGAATGTCATAGATTTCTTCTGAGACATTTGTAATGTTTCAACCCCTATAGGTCTTTCTCTGGGAGTTTTGAATATTGCTGGGGTCATACCACAGGTAAGATTTTTATTATCATATTGTTTCAAGGAGGAGGATACCCTCAAGTCCAATTAGAGGTTTCTGTTTGGCCCGTAGGGCTCACCATGAATCCCGTTTCGATAATTCGAATCGTTCATTTTGTCGAACATTTTGTATATTTTATCCACACAAAAAATTAAGTCGATCTAATAACTAATTCAATTTATTACATCTTTAACCAAAAAAAACTTATATTTTTAAAAATAAACCATACATTTTTACAAACCCCCAATTATATCCTCCTCCTTGTTTCAAACCCCCAATTGTATCTTGGTAATACGTAATGTTTTTACAAAATAACATATGTATGTAAGATAATGGTTGTGTGTGGCATCACTATTTGTCTTACATCTTTATTTATTATGTAAAAATCATCTATGTATTTAGATTTACTCTTCATGTATACCTTTGCTTATGTAAAAATCATCTGTGTGTTTAGATTTACTCTTCATATATACCTTTGCTTCTTAAACTCGTGACATAAAATTAAACCTAAGATAATGCTCGATTCACTAAAGTCTAAAATGAAAGTGGAATGAAATGTTCATTTCAGTAATATATTCATTGTCACGTTTAATTTACTAAAAAATAATAAAAAATACATTACAAATGAAATTATTATTCATTATGAAACACATATTTGAGCATAGTATAGCCACCCAAATGTTTTTGGGAGAGTTATCGATAAATCCTATATGTTGGAATTATGTTTCAGTTAGTTTCATAATTTATTTTTTTAAAATCTATTGTCTTTTTGGATGTGTAATAACTTATTTGTCATTATAATCTCCTTAATTGTTACCATTTGTTGGAGTGTTATGTTTGGAAAAAGTATACTAAGAAATTTTTTAGTGTGTTACATTGGATTGTTACGTTTGGAAAAAGTACACTAAGGAGTTTTTTTGTGTGTTATATTGGAGTGTTGCGTTTGGAAAAATACACTAAGAAATTTTTTTTATATTTTTTTTAGTGTTATGTTTAGAAAAAGTATATTAAGAAATTTTTTTGTGTGTTATAATGAAATGTTACATTTTTTGAGTGTTATGTTTAGGTGTTACATTGGAGTGATAGAAACGTGATCCAAAACTTAGATCAAACTTTCCTAAGATGGTGTTCCCGAATGAGAAAGAGTAGAAACGTTCACCAAATCATCTAAAATTAGGATTTCACGGTAAAGTTGTCAAAACAAACAAGATCTATCAGTGTATTAAAAAATCCATAGGACTTATTAAAATAACTGATTCCCACATGAAACTTTCTAATAATTTTTTCAATTTTTTTTATTAATTTGCATAAGATTTAAAAATAAATCAAACAAAGTTATATTACCTCGTAAAAGGACATTTGATTATGATTTAACTTCATGTACCACATGGGAGTTAGGTTCCTTCCTCCTGCTATGCCCTCTGTGGGCTTCTGTGAGTTTTTTTTTTTTTTTTTTTTAATAATTCAAATTATTGTTGAGCATATTATTTATGAGATTATAAATATTTAATTTTTTAATTTTTTTTATTAATGATATATTTAATAAATTTTATAATATAAACGAATCGTATTTTTAAAATAGATAATAAAAAAAAAACTTGTAAATTACCAAGAATAATACTAAGAATATCAAATTTCTACCAAACAAATGATCAAATGTTTCACATGAGTGTAGGGTTTGCAATTTTATAAATCTTACATCTATATAAGACATTTAATTATTTATTTAATAAAAAATTTAGAATCTATAACACTTTCCATTTCCTCACAGCACGGCTGCAGCATCCCTCTGTCCACATTTTTACATGGGTTTTCAAAACTGCTAGGGGCACATGTTACAGAGTGCATAGAGAAAAGACCACTTACATCACAGTAGGACTGGGAAAAAAAATTAAAAAAATATATAAGATGTAATTAATTTTGTGATGGGGGTACAAATAAAATGTTATGGGGGAGCAGGTGCAAAGGTGACTTGCAACCTTTCATGTTTATGTAATTTTTTTTTTTTTTTTTTTTCTGTTCCGCAATTTTAAAGAACAATATTAGAGATTATAAAAAAAATATCATGAAATGCATTATAAAAATTTTTTATTTTTTAATTAGTGTGTGATGTTTTATTATATAACTAATTCAAAGATAAATAATATTTCATTATCATTGTCATGATATTGATATTTTTTTTTTTTTTTTTATGATTGCTAACTTTATTCGTTTTAAAACAGTGGTAAACCACTTGAGTTGGGAGTATGTTGTAATTATTGGAAAAGACCAAACAGTTTTATCTACAAGGCTCATCTCAAGTGTGACCAATGGTAGTTATTCCAAAAAAATATATTTCTTAAAAAAAGGAGAATTACCTTCAAGCAAATATTACAAAGACATTAAAAAGTAAAAAAAATTCATTATTAATATTGATAAAAATGATCACTTATTTGTAATTTATTTTTAGAATTTTCCTACTTAAAAAAATATGGTTATCATTTTAAATATAGCTCACACTTTTTAATTTTAAATATATATTTTATACTTCATTTTTAGAGTAATTTTAAAGATACCAATTTAGGAAAAATTATTTATAAGTTCTATTAGGGAGACTTATACTATATATGGTTATACTAAAAAACTTATGTTCCCATAAGTCCTGTGAGAAATTTATTGACACGTTTACCCTCAATATTAGTTGTTAATATCATAAATAATAGTAAAATCATATATAGGAAATTGAATGTTACCATAGATCATATCTATATAAATGAAACGTAACGTGATACCTACATAAACGTAACATGACAACTATACGAAACGCGACACCTACATAAACGTAACGTGACACCTATGATCTATGACAACATTCAATTTCCTATATATAGGAAATTGAATGTTAGGAATTGAATGTTGCCATAGATCATATCTACATAAACGTAATGTAACGTGACATCTACATAAACGTAACGTGACACCTATGATCCGTGGCAACTTCAATTTCCTATATAAGAAATTGAATATTACCATAGATCATATTTATATGAAACGTAAAGTGACACCAACATAAACCAACAACATTTTCACATTCAATTTAAAAAAATAAAAACTCATTAAGTTTGCGAAACGTAACGTGACACGTTACGTTACGTTTATGTAGGTGTCACGTTACGTTACGTTTACGTAAGTGTTACGTCACGTTACGTTTATGTAGGATCTTGTGGAATATATTCCTATCTAAATAGGACGTGAGACTCTATAAGAAATTATACAGGACTTAGCCTACTATAAATGTCTGAAAAAGGACTTATAAATAAGTCTCTCAAAAATTTATGATAAATTATATTTTTTATTTGTAATTTGAACAATTTCTTACCCATAAACATCTTCCAAGGGAGGAAGATACATGTAACCAATCATCTTCTTCTGATGTAAGCGCAACTTTGCTATAATGTTAATGTCCAATAAGGGTGTGTTTGATTGGACGGGCCGGATAAGGGGGGATTATAGTTTATCAGACTTGAGTCTTGGGACTGTGAATCCTCCGGACTATTTGGTTGGATTGGATATATATCCTGTGTTTGTTTTTCATGGGATTAGATGTCTGGAAATGACTATTTTTAGTGAATCCAACGTTTGGTTGGACGGACTGGATAGGATAAATGAACAAAATACTATTTTACCCTTTTTCAATTGTTTACTAAGCAATAGCAATATTAAACATATCTTTAATATTTTAATTATTTTTAGCTAGATTAAATAAAAATTTATTTTATTTTATTTTTTACACAATTAAATAAATTCATTTTTTAAAAATTAAATAAAAATAAAATAAAATATCAATAAAAATATATATTATTTTTTTAATTAAAATTTTAAATAAATTTATTTTTAAAAATAATAATAATTAAACAATGAAATTAAATAAAACATCTATTAAATTTAAATAATGAAATTAAATAAAATATAAACAAAATTTTAAAATAAAACATCAATAAAATATTTATAAAAAATTATTTTAAAAAATTAAATAAATAAAACATCAATAAAAAGTTAAATAAAATTATTTTATATTTAAATTGAGACATTTAAATTTTATTGAATTTTATTAAATATAATACATAATTAAATAGTAGAGGGTCAAAACAGTCATTTTACCACCTAATCCCAACAGTGGATAGTCCCCCAAAATTTATCCCATACCCCCCTAGGACACAATAGTCTTCCATATGGGGGATAAGGAGTCCGACGGGATTTCATATCCGACAGACTAAAAAAAAAATAAACGGCGGATTGGATGTTTTCCCCGGATTACAATTCACACAGTAAATAGTCCTCCCCTTATCCCTCAATCAAACACAACCTAATAGTATTCAATAATAAATATTTTTTGCGGCTTTTAAAAAAAATAATATTATGAAATTTGTATCAAATTTCATATAAAATTTAACTGATAATTGTGATGCACAATCCCTTAAAAATGAGATATAATATGTACCCTCTCACAATATACATGACATAATCAAAACATTTTTGTAATGATTTATTACATTTTCTTCTCACAAAAAATTCACAACACTTCCCATCAAAATAATTTGTAATATTTATGACATCACTCATAATAATATCATAATATTTATAGCATAACATTAATAATTTATAATTTTGAGTTATCTCACTACTGACATCTCAGTCATCAGAGAATGAGATTATTTTTATAATGTAGGAGTAAAACTTTCCAAATTTGTTATAAAATTTTATTTTTCACAACCTGGCATTGGAAGCAAAATGACAGTTGCACCAATAAACAATATTGTCAAAATATATAGGAGTGAATCTCGTAGCACGTCAAATTATAACTTTGATATTAAGAAAACACTATGGTATTTGTTTTTTTTTTGAAGATTACATATCATATATATCTTATAATTAAAGAAAAAAATAATATAATTTCATATTTTTTGAGTCATAATTAAAAAAAAATTCATAACTAAATACAACATGAGACATAATTAAAAATCTCAGAAATCATAATTAAAATAATGTCATAACTAAAATTATATATAATACATCATTTTAAAAGTTTGTATATTAAAATTCCTGACAGTGCTAAGGGCCTTGAATTTTCAAGGCGCGAATGCCTCAACAATTTCTCTCTTTTCCTCATATTTATTTATTTATTTATTTATTGTTGGGTTGTGTTTTTATTTTTTTATTTTTTTTATTTTTTTGTTAGGCTGTTTTGGTTTGGTTGCTTTTTTTTTTTTTGGGAAGGTTGGACATCTTGCTCCAACTCAGCCTGGGTTAGATTGGTTGGGTGATAAAATTGATTGATCAGTTAAGCTGTCGGTTAAAATTTGTTAGTTTCATATAATTTTGTACGAGTCTCTGCTATATTTTTATTCCTAACTGATTAGTCAATTTTATCATTCAATTAGTCCAATCCAACTCACTTACCTTATCAAACTACACAGGTTGAGTGAGTGCAAGATGTCTAATTTTTTAACGCACCCTTACACATAATCACCTTTAAAAAAAATAAAAATAAAAAAGCAACAACCAAACCAATACAGTCCAACAAATAATAATAATAAAAAAAATTCAAAGCGTTCGATCTCAACCATTCGAGGCCCAAACATTCCCTAAAAATCCCCTTGACAGTATCACTGTGAAAATGATTATCGGAGTTGCTTTAACTCCACGCTTTCTGTAATCATTTCGGGTAAAAAATCAATTTTATTTTTTATTTAAAAAATGAAGAAAAATGGTATATTTAAGCATTTTGAGATTTGTAATGGAAATCCTAGGTAGAGGCTCTTTAGGACTAAAACTAACTTGAAAAAAAAAAAAATCATATATTTTATGAATACATTTATGCTGTGTTTGGATACAACTTTAAAAGAAAATTTTTGGAGAAAAGGAAAAATTAAAAAAAATTAACTTTTATTTATTCATTTTTCTTTCTTTTTCCTTTCCCTCCCTCAAAATACCTTCTCAAATCATTGATTCAAATACCACATTATATTCATGCTTTCCTTCTTTTTTATTTTTTCTATTTTTCCTTCCAGCCAAAACAGGAAGCGTTATCCTCTCTCTTTTTTTAATATTTATTTTATTTTATTTTGATGATGTCAATGCTTGGTTATTTTGTTTTCAGTGGAATTTCTGGTCAAGTCCTCATAAAATAAATGTCATATTGTTTTTTAAAAATTTTCCACCACTTACTAATATTATTGCATGGATATGATATATATGACTTGTAGCTGAGGTAACTTGTTCAATGGGCACTAAACTAATCTTAGTAACTCAATGAGTGCATGAGTTGGTAAGGTAACAGTTTGCGTGATCAAAGGTCTCAGATTTGAAACTTATACCAACCTCCTTATAGTTCTTGACTGAAATTGGGGAGTGAGGGGTGAATTCCTCAACATCCTTCCCGAGTTGACTTGTAGGATCAGATCATAAATAGACCCAATCTTAGGGCTCTCGACAGGCCCGGTCCTTAGATTTCTGAGGCCCAAAACCAATAATTAATTGATAAATTTTTGGGGTTCTTTACATTTTGTTTTCATTGAATAAAAAAAAAAATTGAAGGTAAATGACAAAAGATTTGTGTAAAAATCACAAAAAATACTTAGCATTACATTATAACAACTAATAAGTATAATTTGATTCTCACTCTTCTTACATTTTTAGAAGTAAATAAATCAATCATACTTGCATAATCTAGTTTTTTTGCAAAATCATTTTCAATGGATAACAATGCTAATTATTTTAAATGGGCCTTTTAATATTTTTAATGAGTCAAATTATTTTAAATTAGTTTGGCCTTCTTTAATTTTTTTTTTTACTTAAAACATACCAAATATATTATACTAAACTATAATAGGAGGGAAGCCCTTTTTTCGGTCTATAGTCAATAGATAACAATGCTAATTTTTTTGAATGAGCCTTTTAATTTTTGAATGGGTCAATTTATTTTAAGTTAGTGTGGGCATGCTTTAATTTTTTTTGATTTAAAACCTACCTAATATATTACACTAAATTATAATAGAAAAGGATCTCTTTTTTAGATCTATTTTGAGGGCCCTAGGCCATGGCTTGATAGGCCTATGCACAGGGCTGGCCCGGCCCCCTGTCAACAAAAACTAATCTTAGCTACCTAATGCTGAAACAGTTGGTGGTTTCACTTACAAGCGGACCATGGGATCAGCTCTTCGGCGGCGGTAACTTGCCAGCATTTGTGGTCGGAGCTATCGCAGCGGCGGCGAACGGTGTGTTCCTGCTTGCCTTGTTCCCATCGCCACTGCGAACTGATCACGATTCATCATCATCCTCTGTTTTAAAGATAACTATTTCTGCACCTTCTCATTGAAATATTTTTCGATTAATTTTGAGTTTGAAAAATGACTTACAAATGGAATTTTAATATATATATATATATATATAGTATAGGGTCATATTAATCTGCATAAAATTTTAGTAGTTAAATTCTGTTTACAATTTAAACTCGTGCTTGTGTAATTTGCTCCTCATGTTAATTAAGTTATTGTAGTTTTAATTATATCAATTTTGTGTTTTATTTTTTTAATATTATGTTAATTTAATCACAATAAAAAAATTATTAGCAAAAAGAACATTTATTGATGAAAAACCATATATTTCATATGAAATTATATCAATAATGTAAATCTAAGGTAAAACGCAGCGAATGAAAAATTATGGTCATACCTTTTTCTACAGAGTCTGAATTGAAGGATCTCGAGGGTAAATCACGTGCTTCCTGAAGCTGATCAATCAACCCAGCAATAGAGTGATATTACAGAATGAATATCACCCACACAAGTCACAGTGCAAAATGGCTCTTGATCGTTGTATTTTGGGAGAGAGTCAGTATGTGGGAAAAATATACGACATACGTTGTTTTTCTCTTAATCACCCATATCCCATATCATATTAGATATATAGGATAATATCTCATCTATCCATATCAGTTGATATGATAAATGTGGATATCCTGAGTGGTTATCCAAGTAAGTTTTGAATTCAAATTCAAACTTACATGGATAAGGTTCAAAAGGTTCAAAGGGTCATGCCACATGAGCACCCAATTTCTAACATCTCCCACTCGGACATGAGTTGGCATGACACTGCCACATCTCTATCTCAATCTCCCCAAAAAATGAACAATCTCATACTAGCCACTGCACCGTGCGACTGCTGAGAACACCTGCATGCGGGAGCTCTATACTAGAAACTCAAAATGAGCCAGCATAGAGACATCAGCCCAAAAAGAACAGAAATAGTGTCTCATATACTCCAGACCCATCTAATTACACCGGTCCAAAAAACATCTCTAATCCCTCAAAAAAGAGCATGTTTGACCCTTTCAATTCTTGCAATATATTCACACTCAATCCGCCTCTCATACAGAGCGATGTGAGTTGCCGGCAGTGAATATACAACAGTGGTGTAATACTAGATGATCTTCCCTTTGCCCTCATGCCATTTAGTTTATAATTGACCGTTTTCCCAGTGATGTCCTTTAAGGCCGAATCATACATGACCGCAGGCAACATACCAAAGTAGCAGAACATCAACCCCTTACCTTATGACATAGTCAAAAGTCACAAAATGGTACATAAATGTAAGACTCACACGGTGAGGAAACAGGGATCCATTCTCTCACCTCATTACTCGATCGCCAAGCACATATAGTATGAATACATGTTACGGTGGAGTAACTCTTCCAAAAGAGTGACGTCATACTCGACACACCGTACAGATCTTAGTCTAGTCGCTTTCTAGCGCCTAACTCGAATTCTCTATTTGCTCGCCTTCTAAGCGCCAAATGAGATCTTGCATTTGGCTAATCATAACAGGCACAACATGGAAAGTGGGTACTAACATCCATGTTTGGTCCTTAACATGACATCATCTTGGTTGTAACCAAGGTGACATACATAGTGGATAATTTTAAGCCTCTCTTGGCTCCAAATAAAAATAAACCACTAGTCTCATCCTTGCTCGCTCCCAAGCGCCAAGGGCGATTGCTCGTATGAGGGAGCCAATCTTGCCTGCTGACATCATCATCTGCTAATCATTATGACATAAACCATAATAGTGTCAACATCCCATTATCTCAAAATAAGTGATCGGTTTTAAAAAAAAATTGACCACAGCTTGCGCAATTCTAGAATCCAAACGTAAGCCTTATCAGCACCTCTTGCGATAAGTATATACAACGGAATCCACCATGTGCGCCTCACATGAAGCGATTTAAGATCACTACTTCTTACGCAATAACCTCTCTAAAGATATTTTGGTGACCAATTTGCGTTCATTCTTGATGCGCCCAACTAGCGCATTGAATCTTACAAGGAGCAAATTAATATGCTACTAGTAAAGCATTTTATCAGCAATCTAATGAGCATGGTCAATGTCTAAACAACTTAGTTGACCATTTACCAAAGATAACACTTATCATGCCGAATACGCCCATATAGCATACTTTAGACTCCCACAACAAAGAAAAGATCAAGGAATATAGGTCATCTGTTTCTCCCAAAGACAATCCGAGGATTCACTCAATAGTTAAGGCTCTGGCTTTTACCGATAGGTAAGTCAATGGGTTTGCAATTTTGCATCTAGAATAGTTCTAGGATATTCCTTATGTAAGTTATCGAAGACAAAACATGAATTCTCCCAAAACAATCCCTAAAGATCGTACATCCGAGCATATAAATTACATCACCCATGTCCATCATTTCTAAAACAGAGGACCGTCCACCCTAGGTGGCGACAACCTTATAAATTCTTGGCTCATAATGACTAAGTAAGGAAAAACTTCTTTTGGACCATTGATCATGCCTCAGTGGTCTTCATCGATCATCGTTGGCCTATCATGGCTTGACGAAATCTAAGAACCACTATATGGATAACTATTTTAGGCTGTAAAAGATTTATTGGAACTAGCAACCTTTTTGCACTCCTAATTTTTTACCATAAAAGCAGAAGGTAAATCCCTATGGATCTACTTATCTAATTCTCTAACGAGAAAGTTGGGTCACAATGTCCACAAATCAATGTTCCGAACTTATGTCAATCATAGCCCAAGTCAAAATAACCTCACTCCCCAGGAGGAAGTCTTCTCATGGTCTACACTTTCCTTAATGGTGCGACTTTTCGGTATCTAGCGAGCCTTATGCCTCAACAACGACTATTCAAATTACGCATAACTTAAGAATAGTTTTGCGTCATAATGGAAAGTCAACCAAATTATAGAAATGGTTAATCCTCAAAGACTTTGTCTTAAACTGCGCAACATTAATCCACTTTCTAAAAACAGGGGACTAGAGCCTTTGGTATTATCCTAGGCTCTTTATCATCTTGCGGAGCAATCATGAATGTTTCCTTCTCAATCACCCAGTGATGACGTGGAAAATTTTCACATTTGCTACCACGCAACTAAGAATGTAGAGTATTCTTCTCTAATGGAGTAATCCATTAGTAGGCACATCGCTCCCACTGTCCCTAGGATATTGGAAATTTCTTTTCATTCTCAACTAGGCTACATAGAGCGCTATGCTTAAAATTCTCTATCTTATAGAGTTCCAAAAACTCTATTCACGTCACCTTTACTAATAAAACTTTATGTGACTTAGTTACACTTCCACAAAGCTGCTTACCTATATGCACATGACTCGGAGGGTTTACATGACAGCATACAATAATGCGTCTCGTGACCCTATGTGTTTACAAGACAACATACAATAATGCGCCATAGAACTCTAGGTTTTAACTTCGTAACCTTATGAGAAGTAAAAATAAAGATAAGTTGCTTAATGGTTACAGATCGCCCATAGATGGCTCTCCACTAACCCATTACATAAATGGAGTGTAAAATTTGATATGAAGGGCACTTAGTTATGGATATAGGCAACAAACTAAAGTGCAATTCCCAATTATGAAACATTTTTGCGCCATCATCCATCTAACATTAACAATACTTAATTCATTATCTCTACTACGCCATTGTGTTGTTGAGTACTAGGAATAATCAATTTTCCAAGCATCCATTTCTCTTCACAGAATTTTCTAAAAAAAACTCAAATAGATACTCGCCGCCTTGATCAAAACTAAAAGCACAAAAAATCTTATCTAATTGATCTCGACCTCATATGTGCAACGTCAAAAATCATCTCAAAACTTTTGACTAATGGGAGATCAAATAGTCTTGACTCAGATGCGTATCGTAATCCATAAATGTGTCGAGATTGAGGCTTAGCTATCATACCCTTACACATATCTAGTCACAAAAATCATAGTGGACTAAATGCGCCAATACAAATGACTTTCTATGGCTTTCCTACTTACTTGTGCGCAACCATTGCGAACAAAGTTACACATTCACATGAGAGCAGGATGTCATAAGTGAGTGGGCCCGAGAAGGCCTACTCTGTCACGACCCAAACCCGTCCCTATGGGTTTAGCACCGTAACCGGCCAGTAATCCAAGATTACCGAAGGCTTGCTTAACAGTAATGACAATAATACAGAGTACAGGGGCTGGCGGAAGCCAAAACAGTAATTAAAGATGTCCAATGAGCAGTGACAGTCTGTATGCAAAAAGACTTTTTAAAACATATTCACATAAACAGCGCATGTACATTCATATACAATCATTTGGGTTAGGGACCAAGTCACTACCAAAACAGTACAGTAACAGTCTATACATAACAAAGACAGAAAGGGAAAAATCTAAAACACCCCGAAGCAGCCTTAGCTTGGCAGCACTTGGAACCTCAAGGTGAGGCACGATGGTTGGCTTGACAAAACAAGAGCTAATCCGACGCTCCTAACTCCGGTTCGGTGGCTGAACACCAACATATATATATAAACAGTAAGCTAAAGCCTATTGAATAACATATGCGTAAAAAGGTTAGGAATGAATATCCTTTCAGTATTGAAAACAGTCATTTATCAGTATATCAGTCATTCAGTTTGTGGCGTATAATTCATGCCATAACAGTCATTCAGAAATTATAATAGTCATATGTGGTACATCTAATAGCAAAACAGTACAGTAGGTCTTAACAGACCGAGCAGTCAATGATGGCCATCATATCAGTAAACAGTAGTGGTTCCAAACATGGAAACCTACAGAGATCTCTGTAACAGTAGCAGTAACAGTTCAGTAACAGTAAGTTGCTATGGATGCCACGAATACAGTTCACAAATAGGACAAACATTCATTCAGTAAACAATGTCATTTCATAAAACAGTACGGTCATTTGTTCAGAAAATAATCTCAATTGAACATATCTTTACAACATTGTTACTCACAGAGCACTGGGCTATAACCAGCTAGAGCGTCCTCGGATGCCAACCCTACAGTTACAGAATGAACACACACTAAGCTAGACAGTTGGAAAATAATAACTTAATCCCTAATTTGCCTCGGTGTGGTTCTACATCAATACCCTTATTAAGATGCCTTAAACTAGGCCTAAGAATGCCTAGGATGGAATGAGGATGCAAAGATGCACTTTTAAACACTTTTCAAAATTTTCAGAAAACAGAGGTCTCACTCGAGCGTGGCTTTCTATGCTCGAGCGGACATGCAGACAAATGAGCTCCGCTCGATCGTGACTTTCGTCGCTCGAGCAGACTGTAAGCTACAGTAAAAGTATTGGATGCACAAAAATCACGCTCGACGGGCGCTCGATCCACGCTCGAGCATGAGACACAAGTCCTCGCTCGAGTGTGAACTCTCTCGCTCAAGTGGACTGTAAACACATGCAAAGTACTGGATACACGCATTTCACGCTCGAGTGCCACTTTCTTCGCTCGAGTGGACTGCATGAACACAAGGCGCACGCTTGAGCGTGGAGTTCCTCGCTCGAGCGTGAGTCCAAAATCTAGAATTTCCATATTTCAACCTCAAGTTCAAAATTCAACTTTAATGCATCAAAACTCAATCTCCTGGGCCCATTTTCTGGAAAAACACTTTAAACCCATAATATAACATGTATTGAAGATCAATTTGTAAAATCAAAGCCCAGGGGTGAGTCAATTAAACACATTTTCTAAATAAACTTCAAGAACATGATCAAACATAACATGCATGTGTTCTAATGAGTTCAAAGCTCCTAATACATGCTCCAATAAGCCAATTCCCTCAAAAAACAAGATGATTTCATGATCTAAAATCAAGATATGGACATGCATGTAACAAATTCCATGAAAATAACTTCAAAACCTCAATATAAGAGCATGCATGCATGATCTAGCTCTCAATTCAACATTGTAAACCAATTCTAGACTCAACTCACTAAACTTCCAAGAATCATGCAAGATATAACTTCAATTCACAAATGAGAGGATGAAATTTCTACCTTATGTCTTGAATTCAAGGTATACAAGCTCAAGTATACAATTCTCTTCCAAATTCTTCAAGTCTCCAAGCTAAATTTGTTGAAATCAAGTTTTTTTTCTCTCTCTCTCTCTCTTTCTCTCTAGTCGGCTATGGTTCAAGGAATGGGCTGATGGAATGATATAATGCTAGCATATAGAAATCAAATAAAAGGTCATGAAAGTCCACTAAGTGGCACTCTTGTAAATAAGTCCAACTTTGATAATTTCGCTTATTTGATCCAATTTAATCATACCAAATCACATTTCAATTAAACATGCCATAAAATCACATAAATTCTAATTAGCACAAAACACTAATCAATTCCAGATTTGGCCGCCGATAAGGCCTTCAATTTGCAGTTTAAAACATAACATATGAACAGATCATTTAACAGTCAAACAGATAGACATGTATTTAAACTAACACACTCAATCAATTCGCTCATAATTTCAATCAATTCAATTACTTATCATGATCAGTCTCAGTTTAGCAGAAATCAGTAAACAGTGGTGAGGGTTGTCACAGTCTCCCCTCCTTATAAAGAGTTTGGTCCTCCAAACTCGAATTACCTTCATTTTGGAAGAAAACAGGATTCAGTGGGAACAATTCAGGATATCTCTTCATCATATCATCTTCCCTCTCCCAAGTGGCATACACGCCACCATGGTTTTGCTAGTCAACTTTCACTAACAGAATCTTTTTATTCCTTAACTTCTTGATCCATCTGTTCACAATTTGAATAGGCCATTCTTCGTAAGTATAGTCATCACTTAGCACTACACGGGTAGGCTCAATTACATAGAAGGGATCCCGAAAGGTATTCCCTCAACATTGAAATATGAAAGACGTTATGCATATGCTCCATTTCAGGAGGAAGCGCTACTTGATACGCCATCGGATTAATCTTCTCAATAATCTCATACGGTCCGACATATCTCGGCGCTAGCTTACCCTTGACTCCAAAACGAGTCTGGCCTTTCATCGGTGTCACTTTTACAAAAACATGATCGCCTATTTCATACTCTCTGTCTCGCCTTCGAACATCCACATAACTTTTTTGTCGGCTTTGTGCGGTTTTTAATCTCTGTTGAATTAGTTTCACATTTTTCGTTAGTTTCTTGTACAATCTCGGGCCCAAGCAAAGGCCCATCTCCAACTTCTGCCCAGCAAATCGGAGATCGGCATTTTCTGCCATACAAAGCCTCGAAAGGCGCCATACCAATACTTGAATGAAAACTGTTGTTGTAGGCGAATTCAGCCAACGGTAGATGACTTTCCCAATTTCTCTGGAAATCAAGAACACACATTTGCAGTAAATCCTCTAGAGTCTGGATGGTTCTTTCTGACTAACCATCTGTCTAAAAATGGTATGCACTGCTTAGTCTCAGTTTAGTACCCAATGATGTCTGCAAACTTTGCCAAAATCTCGATGTAAACTTCGAGTCCCTATCAGAAACAATGGACACAAGCACTCCATGCAATCTAAAAATTTCCTCAATGTAGAGTATAGCCAATTTGTCCGCATTATAAATTATTTTGACAGGTAAGAAATGAGCAGACTTAGTCAATCTATCAACAATAACCCAAATTAAATCCATACCTTTACTGGAGCAAGGTAAACCAACAATGCAATCCATAGTGATATGTTCTCATTTCCACTCCGGTATCGGTAAGGGTTGCAGTAAACCTGCGGGTCGTTGATGTTCGAGTTTAACTTGTTGGCAATGAAGGCATTTCGATACAAAATCAACAATTTCTTTCTTCATTCCCGCCACCAGAAATTCAATTTCAAGTCTTGGTACATTTTTGTGTTTCCTTGATGGATAGACAGTTTTGAATTGTGGCCTTCTTGCAGAATTCTTCTTTTCAGTTTAGAATCACTTGGTACACACAATCTTCCCTGAAATTTCAACACATTATTCTCAAATTTGAAATCCGGCCTCGGTTTAGATTCCCGTTCTTCGATGATTTTCCTCAAGAAGTCATCCTATTGTTGTTTCTCTTTAATCTCTTCAATCAGTGCCGGTTGAGCAGAAATAGCGGCTATTGTTCCACCTTGTTCACGCAAAACAATCTCAATTTCAAGTCTTTCAAGGTCACATAGCAATGCTTTCTGCCCGGTCAGTAAACAGGCCAAATTTCCAATCGATTTTCGACTCAATGCATCGGCAACGGTGTTAGCTTTTCCCGAATGGTACAAAATTTGCAAATCATAATCTTTTATCAGTTCTAACCATCTCCGCTGCCTCATGTTCAGTTCTTTCTGTGTGAAGAAGTATTTTAAACTCTTGTGGTCTGTGTATACCTCACATGTAGCCCCTAAAGGTAGTGACGCCAAATTTTCAGTGCAAACACCATTGCAGCAAGTTCCAAGTCATGGGTCAGGTAGTTCTTTTCATGCGGTCTCAGTTGTCGGGAAGCATATGCAATAACTTTCCCATTCTGCATTAAAACACATCCCAAACCCTTATAAGAAGCATCACTATATACAGTATAACCATCCGTACCTGAGGGTAAGATGAGAATCGGTGCAGTCACTAGTCGAGTTTTCAACTATTGAAAAACTAATTCCCTCTGATCGGTCCAGTCAAATGATATCCCCATCTGAGTCAATTGTGTCAGTGGTAGGGCAATCTTGGAGAAATCTTTGACAAACCTTCTGTAATATCCGGCCAAGCCTAGAAAACTTCGGACTTCGGTAACATTTGTCGGTCTAGGCCAGTTCACTACTGCTTCAATTTTCTGTGGATCAATTGAAATTCCATCCTTACTGATTACATGCCCCAAAAACATAACATTGTCAAGCCAAAATTCACATTTAGTCAGTTTAGCATACAGTTTCTGTTCTCTTAAGGTCTGTAGGGAAATTCTCAAATGATGCTCATGTTCTTCCGTGCTTTTGGAATAAATGAAAATGCCATCTATGAATACAACAATAAAGTCATCGAGGAACGGTTTAAAAATTCTGTTCATAAGGTCCATAAATGCAGCAGGTGCATTGGTAACTCTGAAAGGCATGACTAAGAATTCATAATGTTCATACCCCGTTCGAAAGGCAGTCTTTTCAATGTCCCCTGTCTTGACTTTCAACTGGTGGTATCCAGATCTAAGGTCAATTTTGGAGAACACTTGGGCACCCTATAACTGGTCAAATAAATCATCAATGCGAGGTATGGATATTTATTTTTCACTGTTACCATGGTCAATTCACGGTAGTCAATGTAGAATCTCAATGAGCCGTCTTTCTTTTTCACAAATAAGACGGGCACACCCATGGTGAAGTACTGGGCCTGATGAACTTTTTATCTAGCAGTTCTTGTAGCTGAACTTTCAGCTCTTTCAATTCAGTTGGTGCCATCCTGTAAGGAGCTTTAGATATTGACTGTGTACCCGGAATCACATCAATGGTGAACTCAATCTCCTTGTCAATGAAATCCTCTGGCAGATCATCTGGAAAAACATCTGGGAATTCTCTGACTATAGGAATACTGTTCACATCAGTTTTATCATCAGTAGGTACAGTCAATACAGAAAATAGATACCCTTTACACCCCTTTCTAATCAATTTAAAAGCTTTCATGGATGAAATCAGATACGGGGGAGGTACTACTCCAACTCCGTTAAACACAAATTCAGGCAGTCCGGGTAGACGGAAAACAACTTGTTTTGTTACACAATCTATGGTAGCATGGTATTTTGTTAACCAATCCATTCCTAATATCACATCAAAATGATTTATATTCAATGGCAGTAAATCAATATACAGATGAACATCCCCAACAATAATTTCACATGCAGGGTACGTATAAGCACAAGTCATGGATCCCCCAACAGGTGAAGATACAGCTAACAGATAGTTCATGGGTTCTAATGGTCTATTCAATTTTTGTGAAAAAGCATGCGATACGTATAACGATCCCGGTTGTCCCTTTACTGTTTTGTTGTATTCCGGACTCGGTTCCGTGAAGTTGGTACTGGTATCTATCTTGTTATCGTCCTTTAATTCCACTTGATTGAGTTTTAGGATGTTTTGAGCAGGGTTGTTACAGGTTGGTTAGGCCTTGGTTTCAATTCCTTGTTCTTCAGTTTTTAGGCGATCCGCTCGAGCGGGTCTCCTTGCGCTCGAGCGGAGATTGCACACCTCCAGTATTTCGTGATCCTACAAAACTTCTGCAGATGTGATTTTTACACTCGAGCGGGTTTGTTTACGCTCGAACGGTGGCGCTCGAGCGGGTTTGGTGGCGCTCGAGCGGATTGTACCTTTTGGGTATAAGTTTTGGGAGGAGGAAATCTACGCTCGAGCGGGCCTTCTTGCGCTCGAGCGTGCCCAGATTTTTGTTATCGGCGCTCGAGCGTTGTGTTCTCCGCTCGAGCGGGTCATGCGTATACGAGTTATCCGCTGGGTGATTTTAAATCACTTTTTGCTTTTCTTTCTCTCTCCTACTTTTTCTAAAACCCATTTTGAGAGCTCTTCTCTCTAAAACCTTGACTTCTCTCTAGGTATTGATCTAGTAGAAGTGAGTTCCTTACCTTCGGCCTTTGTAAAAGTTGTGTTGATCGTCGAGGGCGTCGTTTTGATCCTAGAATCTTGGTCTTTGGAGCACTTTGGTTTTGGTCTCTTCTCCATCTGAGCTCTAACTTCGAGGTAGGGATACCCTACTCCTCTTTATGAGCTTTGTCTTGAAATTTTTGCATTTTGATATGTTGGGGGTTGTTGGGTAATTTTGAGAGAGTTTGGGCCTTTGTGTAATTTTACAAAAGTTGGGTTTTTTTATTTATATAAAACTTAAATGCATGTTTGGCATGGAAAAGTGAAATTGATGTTGAAACATTAAAGAAAATGGAACCGAAGGGTTGTAATGTTAATTATGGAAAATGCCCTAATTACATTGATTGATTAATTTGTATAATGAATTGTTGAAAATGAAGGATTGATTTGAAAATGTGGAAATTGGAAAGGGAAGGGGTTAAAGGGTGTAGTTGGATCATTTATCACTCACCTGGTTGAAATGTTGATTATATATCCATTGTTGCATTTATTTTCTGTATAGAAATAACTACTTTGGGCTATCGGTGGAGGATAGTCTTGATTGTTGTAGACAATGCATGATGATTAGGCAAACTGGAACTAATCACTGGAATGTGTCATTGAGTATGACGGTTAAAAGAATACATTAAATTTATGTGTTGTGTGATGATGTGTATAATTATTGTTTATATGCATTGTGTTGTGTTGGAGGAGATAGGGGATGTACTCCACGGTTTAGGGAAAGATAGGGGATGGACCTCTAAACCGGATGTTGTTGGGAGGAGATAGGGGATGGACTCCATAGATAGAGCTCATATGCTTATCTAGTAATGTGTTGACAGAGCTCTTATGTTTGTCATTGGAAGTGTGATAGTGCTCTTATGCATATCTGTGGAAGTGATGATATGGCTTGTATGCTTATCTGTTGGTGTGTGATATAGCTAGTATGCTTATCTGTTGTGAAATGGGGAAGTACTTGATATGAGTTACTGTCTCATATGAGTTGTTTGGCCAGGTTCTGAGCCATGGTTATAAATTGAGAATTGAACAGAATTAGAAAATGGATTGTAACATGGACTGTATGTCATGAAACTGTAAAGTGTGATAAGGGAAAATATTAGTGTCGGCCATCTATCAACTACTAATCTTTTAGTCATTGTTCATATTTGGTTTAGTGTACTTCTACTGGGCTGTGGCTCACCCTATATGAGAATATCATTTTTAGGTACAGGTAACATGCCACCTCCAAGGACATAACTTGGGAGGCTTGAGGCGGGCATACTTTTGTTGTCTTATTTCTTTTGATGTATTACATGTAAATTCAAGCCAAAGGGCTTAATATGTAATTGAGTTAGTACTTTTTTTTTTGTAACCAAGTGTTAACTTGGGAAGCTGACTTTTGTTGTTAACATGTAATACCTTTTGGTAATGGAACTCTGATGAATAGTAAAATGTGAAGCTTTTATATATCAATGCATGTCTATGTTGATGGGTTTAATGTTATTATTTTGAGGGCGTTATAATACATATGAATGCGTAGACCCCGAATCAATCAAAACATATGCATTTTGAGCACGAATTGAGAGTATACCTGACACAACGGCCTCAGTATTCTGTACATCTCCCGGTACGAGTGCGAACACTCGGCCTTGCTTCATAGGCTCTTTTCCAGTCGCCTTGGGGTTGGGTTTTGGTGGAGCAGTTGATGCTGCTGCGCTTGGTGCAGCTTTACTATTGCCCTGAGGCGCAGAAGGGCAATCCTTGACCATGTGGCCCACCTTGCCACACCTGTAACAAGCACCTAAAAGTTTATAACAAACCCCCTTATGTTTCTTACCACATTTAGAATAGGGCGGTATGGAACTAGTTCCCTGGCTGGAACTGGTTGTTGACCCTGTATTCTGCTTTTTGTTCGATGAATTATTTCTGTCTTTCTTAAACTTAAAACCCCGTTTCTTACCACGCCATTCAGTTCCCGGTGTTTCAGTCTGTTTCAGTGCCTCGATGTTCGACTCAGCCATGATTGCTTGGTCAAGAACATCCACATACTTCAGGAATTTCAGAACATTGATCCTGTCAAGAATTTCCACATTAAGGCCGCCTTCAAACTTTCTGGCCTTTTTATAATCGGTATCAACTATGTGCGGTGCATAACGGGCAAGTTCGGTAAACTTTGATTCATACTCTGTCACCGACATAGTACCTTGCTTCAATTGCTCAAATTCGGTTACCTTGCGGTCCCCGACACACTGTGGGAAGTATTTCTCAAAGAAGGCTCCCTTAAACTGAGCCCAATCCATAGCAGTATTTGTGTTGCGGACCAGCATCCACCACCTTCTGGCCTCTTCTTGTAAGGTGAAGGTAGCCAGTAGCACTTTGTGTGCTTCAGAACACGGAAACACTTACAATAACTTTTCTATTTCAAGCACCCACGCTTCGGCCTTTAAGGGTTCAAGGCCTCCCTGAAATGATGGCGGTTTCATCTTACTGAACTTCTGTGTTAGAGCAATGATGTCATCATTCACATTCTGTTCCGGCTGTACCGGAGAAGGTGGGGGCTATTGGTTTTGCTGTTGCGGCCTTAGGGCCTCAGTCAACATTTCAACTGTTCTCTCTAGCCTTGCCATTCTGGACTTAGATGATTCAGTTTCATCAGCAGTTCTTGCGTTATCCATTTCACTATAGGCAATTATGGCAATTATAAACATAGACAGTTGCATACTTAACAATTTAACACATTAGCACGTATATTCATGTCATGGCCACACACACTTATTAATGCTCATGCAATGCCCTATTCACTTTCTAGGACATCCTATAGCTCATTCGGACACGTGTGTGCGGTATAACTCGTGGTTTAGTATCTTTCTGATACCACTCTGTCACGACCCAAACCCGCCCCTATGGGTTAAGCACCGTAACTGGCCAGTAATCCAAGATTACCGAAGGTCTGCTTAATAGCAATGACAATAATACAGAGTATAGGGGCTGGCGGAAGCCAAAACAGTACTTAAAGATGTCCAATGAGTTGTGACAGTCTGTATGCAAAAAAAATTTTTAAAACATATTCACATAAACAGTACATGTACATTCATATACAATCATTCGGGTTACGGACCATGTCCCTACCAAAACAGTACGGTAACAGTCTATACAGTCTATACATAACAGAGACAGAAAGGGGAAAATCTAAAACACCCCGAAGCAGCCTTAGTTTGGCAGCACTTGGAACCTCAAGGTGAGGCATGATGGTTGGCTTGACAAAACAAGAGCTAATCCGACGCTCCTAACTCCGGTCCAGTGCCTGAACACCAACATATATATATAAACAGTAAGCTAAAACCTAGTGAATAACATATGCGTAAAGAGATTAGGAATGAATGTCCTTTCAGTATTGAAAACAGTCATTCAGTTTGTGGCGTATAATTCATGCCATAACAGTCATTTAGAAACTATAATAGTCATATGTGGTACATCCAATAGCAAAACAGTACAGTAGGTCTTAACAGACCGAGCAGTCAATGATGGCCATCATATCAGTAAACAGTAGTGGTTCCAAACATGGGAACTGACAGAGATCTCTGTAGCAGTAGCAATAATAGTTCAGTAACAGTAAGTTGCTATGCATGCCACGAATACAGTTCACAAATAGGACAAACATTCATTCAGTAAACAATGTCATTTCATAAAACAGTACGGTCATTTGTTCAGAAAATAATCTCAATTGAACATATCTTTACAACATTGTTACTCACAGAGCACTGGGCTATAACCAGCTAGGGCGTCCGCGGATGCCAACCCTACAGTTACAGAATGAACACACACTAACCTACACAGTTGGAAAATAATAACTTAATCCCGAATTTGCCTCGGTGTGGTTCTACATCAATACCCTCATTAAGATGCCTTAAACTAGGCCTAAGAATGCCTAGGATGGAATGAGGATGCAAAGATGCACTTTTAAACACTTTTCAAAATTTTCAGAAAACAGGGGTCTCGCTTGAGCGTGGCTTTCTACGCTCGAGCGGACATGCAGACAAATGAGCTCCGCTCGAGTATGACTCCCTGAGCGGACTGTAAGCTACAGTAAAAGTACTGGATGCATAAAAATCACGCTCGACGGGCGCTCGATCCACGCTCGAGCGTGAGACACAAGTCCTCGCTCGAGCGTGAACTCTCTCACTCAAACGGACTGTAAACACATGCAAAGTACTGGATACACGCATTTCACGCTCGAGCGCCACTTTCTTCGCTCGAGTGGACTGCATGAACACAAGGCGTACGCTCGAGCGTGGAGTTCCTCACTCGAGCGTGAGTCCAAAATCTGGAATTTCCAGATTTGAACCTCAAGTTCAAAATTCAACTTTAATGTATCAAAACTCAACCTCTTGGGCCCATTTTCTGGAAAAACACTTTAAACCCATAATATAACATGTATTGAAGATCAATTTGTAAAATCAAAGCCCAAGGGTGAGTCAATTAAACACATTTTCCAAATAAACTTCAAGAACATGATCAAACATAACATGCATGTGTTCTAATGAGTTCAAAGCTCCTAATACATGCTCCAATGAGCCAATTCCCTCAAAAAACAAGATGATTTCATGATCTAAAATCAAGATATGGACATGCATGTAACAAATTCCATGAAAACAACTTCAAAACCTCAATATAAGAGCATGCATGCATGATCTAGCTCTCAATTCAACATTGTAAACCAATTCTAGACTCAACTCACTAAACTTCCAAGAATCATGCAAGATATAACTTCAATTCACCAATGAGAGGATGAAATTTCTACCTTATGTCTTGAATTCAAGGTACACAAGCTCAAGTATACAATTTTCTTCCAAATTCTTCAAGTCTCCAAGCTAAATTTATTGAAATCAAGTTTTTCCTCTCTCTCTCTCTCTCTCTCTCTAGTCGGCTATGGTTCAAGGAATGGGCTGATGGAATGATATAATGCTAGCATATAGAAATCAAATAAAAGGTCATGAAAGTCCACTAAGTGGCACTCTTGTAAATAAGTCCAACTTTGATAATTTCGCTTATTTGATCCAATTTAATCTTACCAAATCACATTTCAATTAAACATGCCATAAAATCACATAAATTTTTATTAGCACAAAACACTAATCAATTCCATATTTGGCCGCCGATAAGGCCTTCAATTTCCAGTTTAAAACATAACATATGAACAGATCATTTAACAGTCAAACAGATAGACATGCATTTAAACTAACACACTCAATCAATTCGCTCATAAGTTCAATCAATTCAATTACTTATCATGATCAGTCTCAGTTTAGTAGAAATCAGTAAACAGTGGTGAGGGTTGTCATAGTCTCCCCTCCTTATAAAGAGTTTGGTCCTCCAAACTCGAATTACCTTCATTTTAAAAGAAAACAGGATTTAGTGGGAACAATTCAGGATATCTCCTCATCATATCATCTTCCCTCTCCCAAGTGGCATACACGCCACCATGGTTTTGCCAGTCAACTTTCACTAACGGAAGCTCTTTATTCCTTAACTTCTTGATCCGTCTGTTCACAATCTGAACAGGCCGTTCTTCGTAAGTGTAGTCATCACTTAGCACTACAGGGGTAGGCTCAATTAAATGGAAGGGATCCCGAAGGTATTCCCTCAACATTGAAATATGAAACACGTTATGAATATGCTCCATTTCAGGAGGAAACGCTACTTGATATGCCACCGGATTAATCTTCTCAATAATCTCATACGGTCCGACATATCTCGGCGCTAGCTTACCCTTGACTCCAAAACGAGTCTGGCCCTTCATCGGTGTCACTTTTACAAAAACATGATCGCCTACTTCATACTCTCTGTCTCGCCTTCGAACATCCGCATAATTTTTCTGTCGACTTTTTGCGGTTTTCAATCTCTGTTGAATCAGTTTCACCTTTTTCGGTAGTTTCTTGTACAATCTCGGGCCCAAGCAAAGGCCCATCTCCAACTTCTGCCCAGCAAATCGGAGATCGGCATTTTTTGCCATACAAAGCCTCGAAAGGCGCCATACCAATACTTGAATGAAAACTATTGTTGTAGGCGAATTCAGCCAACGGTAGATGACTTTCCCAATTTTTCTGGAAATCAAGAACACACATCCGCAGTAAATCCTCTAGAGTCTGGATGGTTCTTTCTAACTAACCATCTGTCTAAGGATGGTATGCACTACTCAGTCTCAGTTCAGTACCCAATGCTGTCTGCAAACTTTGCCAACATCTCGATGTAAACTTCGAGTCCCTATCAGAAACAATGGACACAAGCACTCCATGCAATCTAACAATTTCGTCAATATAGAGTATAGTCAATTTGTCCGCATTATAAATTATTTTGACAGGTAAGAAATGAGCAGACTTAGTCAATCTATCAACAATAACCCAAATTGAATCCATACCTTTACTAGAGCGAGGTAAACCAACAATGCAATCCATAGTGATATGTTCTCATTTCCACTCCAGTATCGGTAAGGGTTGCAGTAAACCTGCGGGTCGTTAATGTTCGATTTCAACTTGTTGGCAATGAAGACATTTCGATACAAAATCAGCAAATTCTTTCTTTATTCCCAGCCACCAGAAATTCAATTTCAAGTCTTGGTACATTTTTGTGTTTCCTGGATGGATAAACAGTTTTGAATTATGGCCTTCTTGCAGAATTCTTCTTTTCAGTTCAGAATCACTTGGTACACATAATCTTCCCTGAAATTTCAACACGTTATTCTCAAATTTGAAATTCGGCCTCGGTTTAGATTTCCGTTCTTCGATGATCTTCCTCAAGAAGTCATCCTGTTGCTGTTTCTCTTTAATCTCTTCAATCAGTGCCGATTAAGCAGACATAGCGGCTATTGTTCCACCTTGTTCATGCAAAACAATCTCAATTTCAAGTCTTTCAAGGTCACATAGCAATTCTTTCTGCCCGGTCAGTAAACAGGCCAAATTTCCAATCGATTTCCGACTCAATGCATCGGCAACGGTGTTAGCTTTTCCCGAAATCATAATCTTTTATCAGTTCTAACCATCTTCGCTGCCTCATGTTCAGTTCTTTCTGTGTGAAGAAGTATTTCAAACTCTTGTGGTCTGTGTATACCTCACATGTAACCCCATAAAGGTAGTGACGCCAAATTTTCAGTGCAAACACCACTACAGCAAGTTCCAAATCATGGGTCGAGTAGTTCTTTTCATGCGGTCTCAGTTGTCAGGAAGCATATGCAATAACTTTCCCATTCTGCATTAAAACACATCCCAAACCCTCATAAGAAGCATCACTATATACAAAATAACCATCCGTACCTGAGGGTAAGGTGAGAATCGGTGCAGCCACTAGTCGAGTTTTCAACTATTGAAAAGTTGATTCCTTCTGATCGGTCCAGTCAAATGATATCCCCTTCTGAGTCAGCTGTGTCAGTGGTAGGGCAATCTTCGAGAAATCTTTGACAAACCTTCTGTAATACTCGGCCAAGCCTAGAATACTTCGGACTTCGGTAACATTTGTCGGTCTAGGCCAGTTCACTACTGCTTCAATTTTCTGTGGATCAACTGAAATTCCATCCTTACTGATTACATGCCCCAAAAACATAATATTGTCAAGCCAAAATTCATATTGAGTAAGTTTAGCATACAGTTTCTGTTCTCTTAGGGTCTGTAGGACAATTCTTAAACGATGTTCATGTTCCTCCGTGCTTTTGGAATAAATTAAAATGTCATCTATGAATACAACAATAAAGTCATCGAGGAACGGTTTAAAAATTCTGTTCATAAGGTCCATAAATGCAGCAGGTGCATTGGTAACTCCGAAAGGCATAACTAAGAATTCACAATGTCTATACCTCGTTCGAAAGGCAGTCTTTTCAATGTCCCCTATCTTGACTTTTAACTGGTGGTATCCAGATCTAAGGTCAATTTTGGATAACACTTGGGCACCCTGTAACTGGTCAAATAAATCATCAATGCGAGGCAATGGATATTTATTTTTCACTTTTACCTTGTTCAATTCACGGTACTCAATGCAGAGTCTCAATGAGCTATCTTTCTTTTTCACAAATAAGACTGGCGCACCCCACGGTGAAGTACTGGGCCTGATGAACTTCTTATCTAGCAGTTATTGTAGCTGAACTTTCAACTCTTTCAATTCAATCGGTGCCATCCTGTAAGGAGCTTTAGATATTGGCTGTGTACCCGGAATCACATCAATGGTGAACTCAATCTCCCTGTCAATGAAATCCTCTGGCAGATCATCTGGAAAAACATCTGGGAATTCTCTGACTATAGAAATACTGTTCACATCAGTTTTATCATCAGTAGGTACAGTCAATACAGAACATAGATACCCTTCACACCCCTTTCTAATCAATTTAAAAGCTTTCATGGATGAAATCATATACGGGGGAGGTACTACTCCAACTCTGTTAAACACAAATTTAGGCAGCCGGAGTGGACGGAAAGCAACTTGTTTTGTTACACAATCTATGGTAGCATGGTATTTTGTTCACCAATCCATTCCTAATATCACATCAAAATGATCTATATTCAATGGCAGTAAATCAATATACAGATGAACATCCCCAACAATAATTTCACATGCAGGGTACATATAAGCACAAGTCATGGATTCCCCAACAGGTGAAGATATAACTAACAGATAGTTCATGGGTTCCAATGGTTTATTCAATTTTCGCGAAAAAGCATGCGATACGTATGAATGCGTAGACCCCGAATCAATCAAAACATATGCATTTTGAGCACGAATTGAGAGTATACCTGACACAACGGTCTCGGTATTCTGTACATCTCCCGGTACGAGTGCGATCACTCGGCCTTGCTTCATAGGCTCTTTTCCAGTCGCCTTGGGGTTGGGTTTTGGTGGAGCTGTTAATGCTGCTGCGCTTGGTGCAGCTTTACTATTGCCCTGAGGAGCAGAAGCGAAATCGTTGACCCTGGGGCCCACCTTGCCACACCTGTAGCAAGCACCTGAAAGTTTATAACAAACCCCCTTATGTTTCTTACCACATTCAAAACAGGGCGGTATGGAACCACTTCCCTGGCTGGAACTGGTTGTTGATCCTTTATTCTGCTTTTTGTTCGATGAATTATTTCCGTCTTTCTTAAACTTAAAAGCCCGTCTCTTACCACGCCATTCAGCTGCCGATGTTTCAGTCTGTTTCAGTGCCTCGATGTTTGACTCAGCCATGATTGCTCGGTCAAGAACATCCACATACTTCAGCAATTTCAGAACATTGATCCTGTCAAGAATTTCCACATTAAGGCCGCCTTTAAACTTCCTGACCTTTTTGTAATCGGTATCAACCATGTACGGTGCATAACGGGCAAGTTCGGTAAACTTTGATTCATACTCTACCACCGACATAGTACCTTGCTTTAATTGCTCAAATTCGGTTACCTTGCGGTCGCTGACACACTGTGGGAAGAATTTCTCAAAGAAGGCTCCCTTAAACTGAGCCCAATCCATAGCAGTATTTGTGTCGCGGACCAGCATCCACCACCTTCTGGCCTCTTCTTGTAAAGTGAAGGTAGCCAGTAGCACTTTGTGTGGTTCAGAACACGGAAACACTTCAAATAACTTTTCTGTTTCAAGCACCCACGCTTCGGCCTTTAAGGGTTCAAGGCCTCATTGAAATGATTGCGGTTTCATCTTACTGAACTTCTGTGTTAGAGCAATGATGTCATCATTCACATTCTGTTCCGGCTGTACCGGAGGAGGTAGGGGCTGTTGGTTCTATTGTTGAAGCCTTAAGGCCTCAGTCAACATTTCAACTGTTCTCTCTAGCCTTGCTATTCTGGCCTCAGATGATTCAGTTTCTTCAGCAGTACTTGCATTATCCATTTCACTATAAGCAATTATGGCAATTATAAACATAGACAGTTACATACTTAACATATTCATACATTAGCACGTATATTCATGTCATGGCCACACACACTTATTAATTAATGCTCATGCAATGCCCTATTCATTTTCCAGGACATCCTATAGCTCATTCGGACACGTGTGTGCGGTATAACTCGTGGTTTAGTATCTCTCTGATATCACTCTGTCACGACCCAAACCCGCCCCTATGGGTCCAGTAATCTAAGATTACCGAAGGCTTATTTAACAGTAATGACAATAATACAGAGTACAGGGGCTGGCGGAAGCCAAAACAGTAATTAAAGATGTCCAATGAGCTGTGACAGTCTGTATGCAAAAAGACTTTTTAAAACATATTCACATAAACAGTACATGTACATTTATATACAATCATTCGGGTTAGGGACCAAGTCCCTACCAAAATAGTACGGTAACAGTCTATACATAACAGAGATAGAAAGGGAAAAATCTAAAACACCCCGAAGCAGCCTTAGCTTGGCAGCACTTGGAACCTCAAGGTGAGGCACGATGGTTGGCTTGACAAAACAAGAGCTAATCCGACGCTCCTAACTGCAGTCCGGTGCCTGAACACCTACATATATATATAAACAGTAAGCTAAATCCTAGTGAATAACATATGCATAAAGAGGTTAGGAATGAATGTCCTTTCAGTATTGAAAACAGTCATTTATCAGTATATCAGTCATTCAGTTTGTGGCTTATAATTCATGCCATAATAGTCATTTAGAAACTATAATAGTCATATGTGGTACATCCAATAGCAAAACAGTACAGTAGGTCCTAACAGACCGAACAGTCAATGATGGCCATCATATCAGTAAACAGTAGTGGTTCCAAACATGGGAACCGACAGAGATCTCTGTAACAGTAGCAGTAACAGTAACAGTTCAGTAACAGTAAGTTGCTATGGATGCCACGGATACAGTTCCCAAATAGGACAAACATTCATTCAGTAAACAATGTCATTTCATAAAATAGTATGGTCATTTGTTCAGAAAATAATCTCAATTGAACATATCTTTACAACATTGTTACTCACAGAGCACTGGACTATAACCAGCTAGGGCGTCCTCGGATGCCAACCCTACAATTACAGAATGAACACACACTAAGCTACACAGTTGGAAAATAATAACTTAATCCCTAATTTGCCTTGGTGTGGTTCTACATCAATACCCTCAGTAAGATGCCTTAAACTAGGCCTAAGAATGCCTAGGATGGAATGAGGATGCAAAGATGTACTTTTAAACACTTTCCAAAATTTTCAGAAAACAGGGGTCTCGCTCGAGCGTGGCTTTCTACGCTCGAGCGGACATGCAGACAAATGAGCTCCGCTCGAGCGTGACTTTCGTCGCTCGAGCGGACTGTAAGCTACAGTAAAAGTACTGGATGCACAAAAATCACGCTCGACGGGCGCTCAATCCACGCTCGAGCGTGAGACACAAGTCCTCGCTCGAGCGTGAACTCTCTCGCTCGAGCGGACTGTAAACACATGCAAAGTACTGGATACATGCATTTCACGCTCGAGCGCCACTTTCTTCACTCGAGTGGACTGCATGAACACAAGGCGTACGCTCGAGCGTGAGTCCAAAATCTGGAATTTCCAGATTTGAACCTTAAGTTCAAAATTCAACTTTAATGCATCAAAACTCAACCTCTTGGGCCCATTTTCTGGAAAAACACTTTAAACCCATAATATAACATGTATTGAAGATCAATTTGTAAAATCAAAGCCCAATGGTGAGTCAATTAAACACATTTTCCAAATAAACTTCAAAAACATGATCAAACATAACATGCATATGTTCTAATGAGTTCAAAGCTCCTAATACATGCTCCAATGAGCCAATTCCCTAAAAAACAAGATGATTTCATGATCTAAAATCAAGATATGGACATGCATGTAACAAATTCCATGAAAACAACTTCAAAACCTCAATATAAGAGCATGCATGCATGATCTAGCTCTCAATTCAACATTGTAAACCAATTCTAGACTCAACTCACTAAACTTCCAAGAATCATGCAAGATATAACTTCAATTCACCAATGAGAGGATGAAATTTCTACCTTATGTCATGAATTCAAGGTATACAAGCTTAAGTATACAATTCTTTTCCAAATTCTTTAAGTCTCCAAGCTAAATTTGTTGAAATCAAGTTTTTCCTCTCTCTTTCTCTCTCTAGTCGGCTATGGTTCAAGGAATGGCTGATGGAATGATATAATGCTAGCATATAGAAATCAAATAAAAGGTCATGAAAGTCCACAAAGTGGCACTCTTGTAAATAAGTCCAACTTTGATAATTTTGTTTATTTGATCCAATTTAATCATACCAAATCACATTTCAATTAAACATGCCATAAAATCAAGTAAATTCTAATTAGCACAAAATACTAATCAATTCCAGATTCGGCCGCCGATAAGGCCTTCAATTTGCAGTTTAAAACATAACATATGAACAGATCATTTAACAGTCAAACAGATAGACATGCATTTAAACTAACACACTCAATCAATTCGCTCATAATTTCAATGAATTCAATTACTTATCATGATCAGTCTCAGTTTAGCAGAAATCAGTAAACAGTGGTGAGGGTTGTCACAGTCTCTCCTCCTTATAAAGAGTTTGGTTCTCCAAACTCGAATTACCTTCATTTTGAAAGAAAACAGGATTCAGTGGGAGCAATTCAAGATATCTCCTCATCATATCATCTTCTCTCTCCCATGTGGCATACACGCCACCATGGTTTTGCCAGTCAACTTTCACTAACGGAATCTCTTTATTCCTTAACTTCTTGATCCGTCTGTTCACAATCTGAATAGGCTGTTCTTCGTAAGTGTATTCATCACTTAGCACTACATGGGTAGGCTTAATAACATGGAAGGGATCCCGAAGGTATTCCCTCAACATTGAAATATGAAACATGTTATGCATATGCTCCATTTCAGGAGAAAGCGCTACTTGATACGCTACCGGATTAATCTTCTCAATAATCTCATACGGTCCGACATATCTTAGCGCTAGCTTATCCTTGACTCCAAAACGAGTCTGGCCCTTCATCGGTGTCACTTTTACAAAAACATGATCGCCTACTTCATACTCTCTGTCTTGCCTTCGAACATCCGCATAACTTTTCTGTCGGCTTTGTGCGGTTTTCAATCTCTGTTGAATCAGTTTCACCTTTTTCGGTAGTTTCTTGTACAATCTCGGGCCCAAGCAAAGGCCCATCTCCAACTTCTGTGCAGCAAATCAGAGATCGGCATTTTCTGCCATACAAAGCCTCAAAAGGCACCATACCAATACTTGAATGAAAACTGTTGTTGTAGGCGAATTCAGTCAACGGTAGATGACTTTCCCAATTTTCTTGGAAATCAAGAACACACATCCGCAGTAAATCCTCTAGAGTCTGTATGGTTCTTTCTGACTGACCATCTGTCTGAGGATGGTATGCACTACTCAGTCTCAGTTCAGTGCCCAATGCTGTCTGCAAACTTTGCCAAAATCTTGATGTAAACTTCGAGTCCCTATCAGAAACAATGGACACAAGCACTCCATGCAATCTAACAATTTCATCAATGTAGATTATAGCCAATTTGTCCGCATTATAAATTGCTTTGATAGGTAAGAAATAAGCAGACTTAGTCAATCTATCAACAATAACCCAAATTGAATCCATACCTTTACTGGAGCGAGGTAAACCAACAATGCAATCCATAGTGATATGTTCCCATTTCCACTCCGGTATCGATAAGGGTTGCAGTAAACCTGCGGGTCGTTGATGTTCGACTTTAACTTGTTGGCAATGAAGGCATTTCGATACAAAATCAGCAATTTCTTTCTTCATTCCCGGCCACCAGAAATTCAATTTCAAGTCTTGGTACATTTTTGTGTTTTCTGGATGGATAGACAGTTTTGAATTGTGGCCTTCTTGCAGAATTCTTCTTTTCAGTTCAGAATCACTTGGTACGCACAATCTTCCCTGAAATTTCAACACATTATTCTCAAATTTGAAATTCGACCTCGGTTTAGATTCTCGTTCTTCAATGATCTTCCTCAAGAAGTCATCCTGTTGTTGTTTCTCTTTAATCTCTTCAATCAGTGTCGGTTGAGCAGAAATAGCAGCTATTGTTCCACCTTGTTCACGCAAAACAATCTTAATTTCAAGTCTTTCGAGGTCACACAGCAATTCTTTCTACCCGGTCAGTAAACAGGCCAAATTTCCAATCGATTTCCGACTCAATGCATCGGCAACGGTGTTAGCTTTTCCCGAATGGTACAAAATTTGCAAATCATAATCTTTTATCAGTTCTAACCATCTCCGCTGCCTCATGTTCAGTTCTTTCTGTGTGAAGAAGTATTTCAAACTCTTGTGGTCTGTGTATACCTCACATGTAACCCCATAAAGGTAGTGACGCCAAATTTTCAGTGCAAACACCACTGCAGCAAGTTCCAAATCATGGGTCGAGTAGTTCTTTTCATGCGGTCTCAGTTGTCGGGAAGCATATGCAATAACTTTCCCATTCTGCATTAAAACACATCCCAAACCCTTATTAGAAGCATCACTATATACAAAATAACCATCCGTACCTGAGGGTAAGGTGAGAATCGGTGCAGTTACTAGTCGAGTTTTCAACTATTGAAAAGCTGATTCCCTCTAATCGGTCCAGTCAAATGATATCCCCTTCTGAGTCAGATGTGTCAGTGGTAGGGCAGTCTTGAAGAAATCTTTGACAAACATTCTGTAATACCCGGCCAAACCTAGAAAACTTCGGACTTCGGTAACATTTGTCGGTCTAGGCCAGTTCACTACTGCTTCAATTTTCTGTGGATCAACTGAAATTCTATCCTTACTGATTACATGCCCCAAAAACATAACATTGTCAAGCCAAAATTCACATTGAGTAAGTTTAGCATATAGTTTCTGTTCTCTTAGGGTCTGTAGGGCAATTCTCAAATGATGTTCATGTTCCTCCATGCTTTTGGAATAAATAAAAATGTCATCTATGAATACAACAATAAAGTCATCGAGGAACGGTTTAAAAATTCTGTTCATAAGGTCCATAAATGCAGCAGGTGCATTGGTAACTCCAAAAGGCATAACTAAGAATTCATAATGTCCATACCTCGTTTGAAAGGCAGTCTTTTCAATGTTCCCTGTCTTGACTTTCAACTGGTGGTATCCAGATCTAAGGTCAATTTTGGATAACACTTGGGCACCCTGTAACTGGTCAAATAAATCATCAATGCGAGGCAATGGATATTTATTTTTCACTGTTACCTTGTTCAATTCACGGTAGTCAATGCAGAGTCTCAATGAGCCGTCTTTCTTTTTCACAAATAAGACTGGCGCACCCTACGGTGAAGTACTGGGCCTGATGAACTTCTTATCTAGCAGTTCTTGTAGCTGAACTTTCAACTCTTTCAATTCAGTCGGTGCCATCCTGTAAGGAGCTTTAGATACTGGCTGTGTACCCGGAATCACATCAATGGTGAACTCAATCTCCCTTTCAATCAAATCCTCTGGCAGATCATTGGAAAAACATCTGGGAATTCTCTGACTATAGGAATACTGTTCATATCAGTTTTATCATCAGTAGGTATAGTCAATACAGAACATAGATACCCTTTACACCCCTTTCTAATCAATTTAAAAGCTTTCATGGATGAAATCATATACGGGGGAGGTACTACTTCAACTCCGTTAAACACAAATTCAGGCAGTACGGGTGGACAGAAAACAACTTATTTTGTTACATAATCTATGGTAGCATGGTATTTTGTTAACCAACCCATTCCTAATATCACATTAAAATGATCTATATTCAATGGCAGTAAATCAATATACAGATGAATATCCCCAACAATAATTTCACATGCAGGGTACATATAAGCACAAGTCATGGATCCCCCAACAGGTGAATATACAACTAACAGATAGTTCATGGGTTCCAATGGTCTATTCAATTTTCGCGAAAAAGCATGCGATACGTATGAATGCGTAGACCCCGAATCAATCAAAACATATGCATTTTGAGCACGAATTGAGAGTATACCTGACACAACGGTCTCGGTATTCTGTACATCTCCCGGTACGAGTGCGAACACTCAGCCTTGCTTCATAGGCTCTTTTCCAGTCGCCTTGGGGTTGGGTTTTGGTGGAGCAGTTGATGCTGCTGCGCTTGGTGCAGCTTTACTATTGCCCTGAGGAGCAGAAGGACAATCCTTGACCATGTGGCCCACCTTGCCACACTTGTAACAAGCACCTGAAAGTTTATAACAAACCCCCTTTTGTTTCTTACCACATTCAGAACAGGGTGGTATGGAACCACTTCCCTGGCTGGAACTAGTTGTTGACCCTGTATTCTGCTTTTTGTTCAATGAATTATTTCTGTCTTTCTTAAACTTAAAACCTTGTCTCTTACCATGCCATTCAGTTCTCGGTGTTTCGGTCTGTTTCAGTGCCTCGATGTTTGACTCAGCCATGATTGCTCGGTCAAGAACATCCACATACTTCAGTAATTTCAGAACATTGATCCTGTCAAAAATTTCCACATTAAGGCCGCCTTTAAACTTCCTGACCTTTTTGTAATCGGTATCAACCATGTGCGGTACATAACAGGCAAGTTCGGTAAACTTTGATTCATACTCTGCCACCGACATAGTACCTTGCTTCAATTGCTCAAATTCGGTTACCTTGCGGTCCTTGACACACTATGGGAAGTATTTCTCAAAGAAGGCTCCCTTAAACTAAGCCCAATCCATAGCAGTATTTGTGTCGCGGACCAGTATCCACCATCTTCTGGCCTCTTCTTGTAAGGTGAAGGTAGCCAGTAGCACTTTGTGTGCTTCAGAACACGAAAACACTTCAAATAACTTTTTTGTTTCAAGCACCCACGCTTCGGCCTTTAAGGGTTCAAGGCCTCCCTGAAATGATGGCGGTTTCATCTTAAAACTGAAAACTTAAAACGGAAACACATTTTTTATATTTTCATTTTTTGGCCAAATTTATAAACTGAGACCACTGATTTATAAATCAAAAATTTTACCAAACAAGTTTTTATTTGAATTTTTTAAATTTTTATAAATATAAACAGAAAACAGAAAACGTAAGTGTTACCAAACGCCACCTAATCAATTCCAGATTCGGCCGCCGATAAGGCCTTCAATTTACAGTTTAAAACATAACATATGAACAGATCATTTAACAGTCAAACAGATAAACATGCATTTAAACTAACACACTCAATAAATTCGCTCATAATTTTAATTAATTCAATTACTTATCATAATCAGTCTCGGTTTAGCAGAAATCAGTAAACAGTGGTGAGGCTTGTCACATACTCAAACCATCGTGTCATCATCTCATTAATGTGATTAAGTATAATAAGCCACTGGTTCATGACTAATGTCATAAACTAATTCCAATCATCTTAATGTATGAGTTCTCGAAGACAAGTTTTAAAGGTTTAGGCCCAACTAGGTAATGACTCACGACTAATTCATATTCACTAGATCATAAAGGATGTCATGGATATATCAAGTGCGCCTAAGTCGCAAATTTAACTAGTAAGTGCTAATCTCCTGCACCTTCAAGTCAATTTTATTCTCCATACACTTCACTGCATCTTGTTGAAAGATGACGATACTCCTCTTGCCATCTCTGTTTCTCGCTTCATAGTTACTTGCAATTAATTCTACTCTCCACAAGAAGGAGATAATAAGCTATCAATCAATGACAGCTCCTGAAGTAACTTAAGCGCGAATTAGGCTAAAAAATCTAATTCAACACAATGCTCTCACAAGCGATGCGTCAAATTCTTAGAGTCATAACAACCTTGTCAGCCTTGACCTTTTCATTATTATGTTGCAACGTTTGCGCTTAGTGGTAAACGTTATTCAAAAACGTTTGCCTAGCTAAGGAATCATACAAAGAAGCCCCTCCTCATGTCTCACACTCAAGTGTGGAAACAGTAAGTATCCAGACTTAGACAAGTTAGCAATGCTAATAGATTTTGCAGCCACTAAGCGCTAATCTTTTCACTTAGTGTTAATAGATTTTGCAGCTTCTAAGCGCTAATCTTTTCACTTAGTGTTAATAGATTTTGCAGCTTCTAAGTGCTAATCTTTTCATTTAGTGTTAATAGATTTTGCAGCTTCTAAGCGCTAATCTTTTCACTTCACGTGATATTTCAACGCACACTATTATAGTGCATGAAATTTTTCTCCATCCACTCCCAATAATTGGGTAGAGAGCAAAACACTGCTCATACTGGCTACTCGTCTGACACTTAATAACTAATTTATTTAAGCTCGCATTTCTTAGATGACGTGACTCTTGAATGTTACTTCATCCAATGATGTAACATTATTTACAAGTCAAATTATAAAGTCAATCTGTGCAACTCAATAGTCAAGATCATATACAAATCTATTAAGGGCTTACTAATTTCATAACTTCAAAACTCGCCAACCAAAACTATGTAGCGTGCCGCTAACCATAGCGCACACATTAGTTTTTATTATGCCAAACAAGGCAACAAAACCACAGCGACTTTGAATCATGTTTCCTTACTTTGGCTCAATTAAAGTTTGACCTAAAGTTTTCAAGACTTTAGGTCATCTAAAGAATGGGATTACATTGTTCACATTTGAACATCTTTACTAAGTCTAGGTCAACCAATTAACTTCTATAAGCTAAGTCAATTTAGAGAGAAATTTGCATTGGGATTAATTTGATTAGCATAATATAATTTTACCACAAAAATCTAAATTAAATAGTGACAATATTACACAAATCGCAAGATCGAAAATCCGCTATGCTCGTAATCATCTCTTGCGCCACAGGTGATATTATCCAAAATTTAATTTAATTTATGCGCAAAATATTGGTTTTTGGGAGTTAATCTATAAAGATTTCTCTCAACCGAATAACCTCCCACTGACTATGGCATGTCTAAAAGCATGATAAAAAATTCTAATTCCATACAATAGTATCATAATGTAGATTCACAACCAACTCATGCTATGTCACAATTAATAATGGAATTTAAACAAATAACAATTAATCATGCTATTCTAATTACAACATATTAAAAACTCTAGGCAAAAAATAACAATATGCTGTATTTAATATTCAAATTATGCTATAAAAGAAACTATATCACTTCTAAAATTTTTTGGAATTTTCTGAAATTTTAAATAACTAATAAACACACATAAAATTAGAAATAAATATTCCAGAATCTGGTAAAATGCTATAACTATACCAGTAAATAGTAAACTACAACAGTAGTCTAAAATAAAAAATTCAGCCCCAGAAACTTAATCATGCAACACCAGATGCATTTTAAGCCATTATTTTAGGAAAAATATTTTTTATTTTTATAAAATTTTCAAAATTTTACAGAAGATAAAAAATTTAATTCTGAGTCTAACGGTACCAACCACGCTTAAAACAAAGCTATAACGAATTAATTATGACCATTAACGTAATTCTGAATTAAAAAAAAAAAACAAACAAACCCTTAACCACAGCCGTCAAACCAGCCAAGCCAGCGCGGAAAACAGAGCAACTCGGCTAGGAGAGCGGCTCAGCGCGTGTCTCAGCGCCCAGCGCGCGCGTGGGTAGCACGGACGGCGCGCGCGTGAAAGCGCGAAATAGTGCGCGCGTGGCAGCGTGGCGCGGAGGTCCGTGAGAGCGCGTGGCCGCCGCTGACGGCGTCATCTGGAGCGTGAGGCACACCCGCCGCCTTCCGGGGTGTTTTCTGGTCCGATTTCGGTACTCCTGAACTCCATTTTTCACAACAAAAACATTTATGGCATCGAAAATCACATTTAATAAACATAAAAATGAGGTGTACCACACTCTCAATCTAATAGGAGTTGAAATTTTCCTCCTTTATAAACATTCATGTATATAATGTGTACACATATATATAAAAAATATACACATGATTAGAGAAAACATGAAAATACCCATTTACGCTCTGATGCTAATGTAAATCTAAGGTAAAACGCAGCGGATGAAAAATTATGGTCATACCTTTTTCTACAGAGTCTGAATTGAAGGATCTCGTGGGTAAATCACGTGCTTCTTGAAGCTGATCAGTCAACTCAGCAATGGAGTGATATTACAAAATGAATATCACCCACACAAGTCACAGTGCAAAATGGCTCTTGATTGTTGTATTTTGGGAGATAGTCAGTATACGTTGTTTTTCTCTTAATCACCTATATCCCATATCACATTATATATATAGGATAATATCTCATTTATTCATATCAGTTGATATGATAGATATGGATATCCTAAGGGGTTATCCAAGTAAGTTTTGAATTCAAATTCAAACTTACATGGATAAGGTTCAAAAGGTTCAAAGGGTCATACCACATAGGCGCCTAATTTCTAACGAATAATTTAATTAATTTAATCAAATTAATTACATCTATTATCCATCGGATTAAAAGATCATTACTGCTGCAGCTTCCCACTGAAATGGAGCCTAAAATATGCTTTCTGTTAATTGTAATTACAGCTGTGATTAGGACCCCCTCATATTCCCACTCCCATCACCCCCACACACACGTGGGGGTTGGTGAGTGGGAGAGAAGAAAAAAAAAAAAAAAAACAATTTTGACCAATCAAAAGGCAAAAGGGGTTGTGGGGGTACCTTTGAAAGGGGGTCTCGGTCTTTTTTGTTGTAATTATTTGCATTTGTGGTAGCTTTATGAATATTTTTTCAACATTGGTGGCTAGTGATTGTTGGTGTACCATGAGAGTTCAGAATAGTGTTTCATTTCTCATATATTTTAATTTAAATTTGAGAAAACTTAAGATTTTCATTGTATTGTATATTATTAATATAAAAAATTAAGTTAATTTGATAATCGTCATGTTTGTCTAAAAAAAAATGGATGACAAAGTTGTTTGGAGAGTGACTTTTAAAATAATCAAAAATCAAATCAAACTATTACAATACTCTATTTATTTTTTATACAATTTTTCATAAAAAATTAAAAAATAAATTAAAATGAATTAAGTAATCACACAAGGAAAGGTTGTTTCTACTTTCTGCTTTCTTGCTCTACCTATTTTTCCATCGATTCAATAACATTCCTATGATTGAAAAAGCAATGAAGTGTGATGGTGTCCACTACATTGCTATAAAACCTCTTGGAGGCCTGCAATTTACTTCAGAGGATGAAAAAAAGCTATGCTTAGAGATGGCAATGGTGACGTGGTGTTTGAAGTGTGTTGCGATTTAGAAAGTATAATTTAAAATTTACGTTGAGTGATTGAAAAATAATAAAAAATATAATGATTTGTGATTAACTAAAAATATAATCATCTCCAATCATGAAATAATTTTTTAAGAAAATCGGTTCCCATCAGTCACATTTTGATTTGTGAGTTGTCTCAACAAGTCAGGGGCGGCTTGCTCCTCTTTCAAGTCTCTTTGTCACTGGAAGTTATTATTTTGAGTGTGACTTACTTTTTAAATTTTTTACTTATCATAAGATGATATGTAAAAAAATAAAAAAGTGGTGTGATTTAAATAAATTAATAAGTCAATAAATTGCTTTTTTTTTTTTTTATGTATTCAAGACAAGACTAATGGGTTGTTGGAGTTTGCTTATTTGGTGTGTAATTTTTTTTTTTTTTGGGCTTATTTTGGTTTTAACGATTTTTTTTAAAAAATTCTCTAAAAAACAAATTCGACTCGATGAGACAAATTAAAAAATTTAAAAAATTATAATGAAATTCAAAAAAGACAAAAATAAGTAAAATATAATAGACCTTTTAGCTTATTTTGGATTTTCTCAAAATTTTTTACTTTTCAGATTTTCCTGTATGCAAGATAAATCGGAAAAGTAAAAATTTTTTAACATAATTTAAAAAAAAAATCCTAAAAATAAAAAATTGAAAACAAGATTTAACTTTTTTATGACATTGCAAACACCCTATCAATTTACCGTGTTTCTTAAAAAAAATGAATAGATTATTTTTAAAAATAAAGGTCAAGACTTTAATTATAAGTGTTTTAAGATGTAAAGTTAGATAGAGCATGTAGGATTTTGGATAAGGCCACGATAGCCTGCTATGCCACGGTGCGAGCTTTTTTTTTTTTTTTTTAAGTCCTTTACATTAATTCAAACTATTTATATTGTAAAGTTTATTGAATATATTATTTATATAAAAAAAAATTAAGTTAATCAAAAATTTGTAATTCATGATCATATTTTAATTACTTTAAATAAATTATCAAGATTATATTAACCTTTTATCGTTAAAAAAAATAAATATGATCTTGTTACGTAATTATAGATATTTAATCAATTTAATATTTTACATTAATGATCTACTTAATAAACTACAATTTAACCTGTTGAAATCATCGAAAAGGATTTGAGAAAAATCAAACTGGGGCAAAAAATTATTGATTGGTTCAAAAATATAACGTGAGCATATTTTTTATCAATCACAATTTATTATATTCTCTCTTATTTTTTTAATTATTCAATGTAAATTCATCAATCTCATCCTCTCTATTAATCATTGTCTCTATTAATTATAATAAGAGCACCACTTAGCGGTGAGCGAGACCAATCAGTAACCTGTCGGCTGGAACACCACAAACAACACCTCCATTGACTTGTAAGGTGGATCCTTCGGTCTGAAAGAGTTGATTGGGGTGTGGACTTGGTGTTGTGTACTACAATGATTGGTAACCCAGAAATTTGTGTTTCAAATGCATCTACCTTAAATTTTCACGGACCCAAAATTTTCACGGATCGAAAATATACATATTAACAAAAGTTTTAAATAAAATATATCAATTGTAATATCAATTTTTTATTAATATATAAAAAGAAAAAATAAGATAAAAACATAAATAAATAAGTATATATATATATATATTTATCTATATTGAGAAAGATAATAATTATACAAACAATCTATTTATCAAAGTGGGGTATCTTGAGTTATGTTTTACTATCTCTTATGTCAATAACAGCATCTATAATAGAATCAAATAATTAGCTAACGCTTTATTCTATTATCTAGAAATAGGCTTGTATTAATGGTAATTATAAAAAATTATTAATTTTATTATATTTTGTCTATTTTTTTTAGTTTTATAATTTAATCTAATGTTCTATAGATATAGAAAAACAGCCACTTAAATTTATATATATATATAAAAAAACAGACAGATGATGCCCATTTAAAATTTGTAAGAAAAATATTTAGAGGGGGCAAAATAATTTAGAAATGATTATAATAAATACTACTATAATAATGGAGATTTTTTTAAATCGGATGGGGGTGATCGCCTCCTCTTGTTCCCAGGGGTGGAACCAGAATTTTATTACCGGAGGAGTCAAAAGAAAAATAATTTTTTTTCACCATATATTCAAAACACACATGTATGTATAATATGATATATACGTTATATACATATATAAATAAATTAAATACCATAAAAGCAATTTTTAATATGATGAAGAAGTCTGTTTGGTGTAAAATAGCAAGAGAATTCAAGATGGAAGAATAATGACATATATATTTTATACTAGAGGACCATTTATGTATAAAATTATATATATATATATATAGCAGTGATTGGTACCACTAAATTTGCACCACTAAGCCAGCTCTAATGAACTGGAAAATCAAAAAAAAAAAGAAGAAGAAGAAGAAGAGAAACACAAGAGCAAAACATCCCATCACGTGGGACCCACACCATCATTAGAGCTATTAGTGCTCTTGGATTAGAGGTATGTAAGTTGAAAAAAGATGGTGGCCTTGGGATTCGAAGGGCCAGAGATCAGAATCTAGCCCTTCTAATCCAAGTTGGGTTGGAAAATGTTAAAAGAGAAAAAGTGCTTATGGGTGGAAGTACTTAAGAATAAATACTTGAGGCAACATTCCCTCCTTAATAGGAGAAAAGGAAAGAGTATATCTCATGTTTGGAAAGGCATTCTAAATACCAAGGATCTCCTGGTGAAATGAATGAGATGGAACCTTGGAAATGGATCCAAAGTGCGAGTTTGGAAAGATTGGTGGTGTGGTGAGGGGGTCCTCGATAAGGACTTGTGTTTAGCTACTATCCAAAGCCCTACCTCTGAATTTGTCACTGTGGATTCCCTTCTGGATGATTTTGGTGAATAGGATGTAAATCTGTTGCATACTCTCCTCCCCTTACCTTTGGTTACTGATATCTTGAAAATCCAACCTCCTCGCACAAGGAATGTAGAGGATTATCCCAGATGGGTTAAATCCCCAGATGGAGAATTCTCTACATCCAGTGCCTATGAACTGATTGTTGATCACCAAAGCCAGGAGGGGGATTGGAGTTGAGTATTAAAGCTTAGGGTTCCTCAGAAGCTTAAGAGCTTTGTGTGGCTTGTACTTTATGAGAAGATTCTCACAAATTACATGAAAAATCTAAGGGGCCTAACTAATGACCCGAGCTGCCCGTATTGTGATAGTATGGAGGATATTGACCATTTATTAAGGTTCTGTCCTAAAGCTGTGCAGGTTTGGTGTACAATTTTTGGCAAAGACTGGTCCTCCAATATGCTTCACTTGTCTTGAAAAGATTGGTTCACCCGGAATACAAAAAGGAAATACAAACTCCATTATTTGTTTCTAGCCACGACCTAGACTATTTGGAAAAATCGGAACAAATGGGTTTTTGAACATAAAAATACTCCTATTTTTGAGAGTGTGAATAGTATAACAAATTTTTCTAAGGCAATAGTCCAAGCTTTCAGGCCCCTCAAATTTAAGAGCCTAATAGTGTGGTCTTGTCCTAGTGCAGGAAAAATCAAGCTAAATACGGACGGTAACACTCGCCGGAGTGGAGGAGGTGGTGGATTCGATGGGCTATTTCGAGATGAAAGAGGAGCATGGATTAGCGGTTACTATGAAAGACTAGAGATATGTACCAGTTTGGAAGGGAAACTTTGGGCTGTATACAAGGGGCTCACAATTATTCTTCAACGGGGTTTCAATCAAGTAATCATTGAAACTGATGCGGAGCAAGTGGTCCATCTTTTGACTGAAGAACTGGGTGAAAGATGCCCCTTTAGGGGCATTGTGGAAGATGCTCGCATCATCTTGAGAGGTTGTGATTGCTCAATTCAACATATCAAGAGGGACGCCAACATATGTGCCGATGCAATGGCAAAGTTTGGTAAAAACCAACCAGTTGAGTTGCTAATAGTTTCTGAACCTCCACGGGAAATCCGTAGTATGCTAGTTGCGGATATTGTTCACCTCTCTGAGGAAAGAGCTAGGACCTAGTCCTTTTTGTTTATTTTTCTATTCCGATGTACCTAAAAATATATATATATATATTTAAAGTTCTATAACAAATAATCAGTGTGTTTGGTTTGAGTTTTTTAGATTAAGTTTTTTGAAAATTGACTTTTTTGATTTTTGTGTTTTTTTGTTTTTAGTGAATATTTTTTAAATTTTAAACATTTTTTTTTACTTTTTTTAGATGCACATTACTTAGATATATCTAAAAAGTAAAAAATTTGTAAAAAAATATTTTAAAAAATTAATAAATACATAAAAATATAAAAAAATGTACTGAATTCTTGTATTTTTATATTTTTGATATTTAGTGAATTTTTAAAAGATTTTTTTTACAATTTTTTTTTACTTTTTAGGTGTATTTATGTTAGGTGTGTCTAATAAGTAAAAAAATTCCTTAAAATATTAAAAAAATCAGTAAAAACAGAAAAATATGGAAAATAAGAAAGTAAATTTTTCTAAAAAGTATTTTTTGAAAAGTGGAAACAAGCAAGGTGAATTCCCCCCCCCCCCCAAAAAAAAAAAAAATCTTCTCCTAGTTCCGTCATTGCTTGCCTCCTCTAGGTCCATCTTTGGTTAAGTCTTCATCGCTTGATAAGGGTGTAATTTGGACGAGCTGAACTTGAGTGATTTGAATTTTTTTTAGGGTGTGGACAAGATATTTTTAAATTCGATACAGGCTAAGGAAAAAATTTAGAAACTCGAATTAAATTTGGACGGACTTAGATAAAGACAATAAACAATCCAAGCAACCCAAAACTTGAATTATATATATAAATATATGAAAAAACATTTAATATACATATAAATTATTAGCTATTAGATGATATTAAAGTAATTTAGATTATTAAATCATATTAAATATATATTATATACATAAGTAATACAATATAAAATTTTATCTTTTTTATTGTCACTCATAAATTATATAAACTACCATAACAACATCTATCTCACAATATATAAATTATTTATTTTCATGTTATTAATGATTAAAAAAAATACATAAATAAAATCTAATTTTACAAATTAATAATTTAGTTAGGGGAAGAAAACTAAATGAAATTGATATATAATTCGGACAATTCAAATTTAACTTTGATCGAACTTAAGCAGATCATATCGAGTTACAATTCCACTATAACATGGGAGTGAATAGATCTCGTCACAACAACTAAATTTAGACAATAACAAGGTATCATGAAAAACCTTTCATGAAAATAATCATGAAAGGTTTGTGACCATTAGATTACACTTAGAATAAAAAGAAAAGTTAGGAATCATGAAAAATTTTTCATGAAAATGATCATGAAAGATTTATGATATTTGAATTACTCTGATTAGTGTGTGGTGCTTTATTCTAAGTGTAATCTAAGGGTCACAAAATTTTCATGATTATTTTCATGAAAGATTTTTCATGATACCTAGCATTACTGTAGAATAAAGCACCACACACTAATCAAGGTAATCCAAGAATCATAAATCTTTCATGATCATTTTTATGAAATCTTTTTCATGATCCCTAACTTTTCTTTGTTGAATATATCATACCTAAAAAAAATCAAGTTAATCATATATTAGAAACTACGGGTATGTTTGGTTTGGATTTGTAGAGTGATTTTGAGAAAAAAATTTAAAAAAACTTGTTTGGTTGGTAATTTTTTCAAAATCACTTTCTCTCTCTAATACATTAATCAATCACTTTTTCTTTCTTCTCTCTCATTCTCAATCACTTTTTCTCTTAAATACATCTACTCAATTATAACAAAATATCAAATCATTCCAAACTCCCAAACTCCAAAACTACTTTCAAAATACACAACCAAACAAACCAAAAAAATTTCTAAACTCTCTTCCCAAAACAAATTTTATAAACTACTCTCTCAAAACCAAACCAAACATACCCTACCTGTTCGGATTATTGAAATACAAACTATTTTAAAAAAAAAATTAATAAACAGTTTTCCTAACATATACTTTTTGATATCCGATCAATTTAATTTTTTACAAGTATGATATATTCAACAAATCTTAAAATGTGAACGATTCAGATCATTATAAGTGGACTCAAAAGTAAGCTCAATAATCCTGCAAGTAGGAAGTTAAGGAGAAAGATCAAGGTAGGAGGATCCTAATTCCATCATTGCTCCCATTCCCATATTTCAAACAACAATACTAGGTATCATGAAAAACCTTTCATGAAAATAATCATGAAAACTTTATGATCTTTGCATTACACTTAAAATAAAGTATCACGTACTAATCAAAATAATTCAAATATCATAAATCTTTCATGATTATTTTTATGAAAATTTTTTTACCATCCCTAAATTTTTTTTTTTTCTTTCCATTTCAAAATCTTTTATAAGAGTCAATCGAAAAACACGGAGGCTTATCTGCTCTCTGTGGTTTACAGACTAGAGCTGAGAGTGTTTTGTTGTGCACAAAGAGTAACAAATATGGAAAATGGTAAACACCCTTCGCCTCTCCAACTCCAACTCCAACTCCACCAACTACCACCACCACCACCGCCACCGCATCAAACGCCGCTGTGGAAGGTGGTGGTGGTGGCCTCAATAGGCGTCGGGGTTCAGTTCGGTTGGGCTTTACAGTTCTCTCTCCTCACACCATACGTCCAGCTTCTAGGCATCCCACACAAATGGGCATCCTACATATGGCTCTGCGGCCCCATCTCCGGCCTCGTGGTGCAACCACTCACCGGCCTCTACAGCGACCGCTGCACCTCTCGCTTCGGCCGCCGCCGCCCCTTCATCGCCACCGGCGCCGCCCTCGTCGCCGTCGCCGTTATCCTCATCGGCTTCGCCGCCGACCTTGGCCACCTCTCTGGCGACCGGCTTGATTCCGGCGCCGCCAAGCCCCGTGCCATCACCATCTTCGTGGTCGGATTCTGGATCCTGGACGTCGGCAACAACCTCCTCATGGACCCCTGCCGCGCCTTCCTCGCCGACCTCACCGACGGCGACCAGCGCAAAACTCGAAACGCCAGCGCCTTCTACGCCTTCTTTACCGCCGTCGGCCAGGTCCTCGGCTATGCCGCCGGATCGTACTCGAAGCTCCACCGCCTCCTCCCCTTCACCTCAACACAGGCCTGTAATGTTTACTGTGCGAATCTCAAGACCTGTTTCTTAATCTCAATCACTCTGTTACTCATTTTAACCATACTCGCACTCAGCACAGTGGGTGAGGATCCAATTTCGAGGTTCTCGGTGGAGAAGAAGGATAAAGCGGTGCCATTTTGTGGGTTTTTCGGGGAATTATTGAGTGCGTTGAAGGAGTATCCGAGGCCCATGTGGTACCTATTGTTGGCGATGGGTCTGAACTCGACTGCATGGTTTGGGTTCAAAATGTACGACACTGATTGGGTGGGGAGGGAGGTGTACGGTGGAAAGGTCGGGGGGAAGTTGTACAGTAGCGGGGTGAGAGCTGGGTCGTTGGGGCTGATGCTGATGGCGGCCGTGGCGGGGGTGGCGGCGTTGGTGGTGATGTTGGTGGTGCGTGGAGTCAAGGGCGGGAACAGGCTGTGGGGTTGCGGTAACCTTTTGTTCGCGGTCTGCTTGGCGATGACGGTGTGTATCACTAAAGTTGCAGAGTCGACTCGGCGGCATGCGGTGGCGAGTGGTGGTGGGACTACGCCGGCACTTGGTGTCAAGGCGGGGACTCTCTCTCTCTTCGCAGTGATGGGGATTGCTCAAGCGGTACGTTTCGACATGTAAGCTTTTACTGTAATAAAATTATTAATAAAAATTTACTGAAACTTATTTGAAAATTGATTTTTAAAATTTTTTTATTATAAAATGTATAAAAATTTAAAAATATTTTTTTAACAATTTATTGTAATTTTTTATTTTTTAATTAAAAACTTTGTTCCCGAAAGAAAGTTTTGCCACGTCAATAATTTAATTTTTAGTAAAGTGCTAAGTATTTTTTTATAATTTAAAAATAACTGTTTATTAATGTGAGTTATAGTATAATAAAATTTTCATTACATATGAAAAAAAAATATAAATTACATATAATTTTTCTGATTACATATGAGGAAGAAAAATTGCACAAAATATTCATATAATTTCTTCTTATTCATCTTTACATTTTACTTCACTATTTGGAGTCGGCCCTGGCCCAAGGCGAGTAAGGCGGCTGTCTTGGACCCTCAAATTTTGATAAATTTTAAGGGCCTCAAATAATTTTAATTCTATGGTGTTAATAGGTTTAAAAATAAAGATCCAAAACAACTCATATAATTTCACAATCTAAATTAAAAAAATTTAGAACATCTCCAGCTCTTTATTTTTGTTTTCCAATTTAATTTGATTATAAATTTGAATAAAAAACTTGATTTGATATGAATTACTCCAACTCTTTCACCAAATTTTCATGAAAATCTTTCTAAAAATTCTCATCATATCCCAAAATTTTCTTTTCATAAAATTTGACGGGAATTTTTTTTTAATCTTCAATATCTTGTTAAATTTTCATCAAATTCAAATTTAATAAATTTTAAATTTAATTTTTAAAAAAATGTTTATCTCTTAAAGACCAAATCAATATATATATATATATATATATATTTATACTTATAGATCTCATTGAATTTGATGAATTTTAAATTTGATTTTTAAAAAATGTTTATCTCTTAAAGACCAAATCAATATATATATATATATATATATTTATAGATCTCATTCATTAATATGACTTGTATTATATTAATTTTGAATTTACATTATACACTTTTAAAATAAAAAATTTAAATAAATATTTTTATTATTATTTATCCTAATTTTAAGATTCTATCTTAGACCTCAAAATTGTCAGCCTTGTCAGTTTCTTGTGAGCCATCATTATATGAACAACAATGATTCATCCCACTAAAAACATCACCACTAATAGCACTAATGCATTAAAAAAGAAAAAAAAAAGAAAAAAAACAACTCCAAGACCAAAATATCACATCATTAATGACAGGACCTACTACCACCTAATTAATGGGAGCACTAATTAGTACTCCCAAACATTTTTCATTATATGAATTGGCATAAAATATCTTACGTATTTCACATCTGATATTTTGGTCATGCAAGAGTTAATTATTAAGGTTAAGACATTACAATCACACAATATAAATAAATACGATTTAGACCTCAAAAATCGCAGCCTTGTCAGTTCCTTGTGAGCCATCATTATATGAATTGGCATAAAATATCTACGTATTTCACATCTGATATTTTGGTCATGCAAGAGTTAATCATTAAGGTTAAGACATTACAATCATGCAATATAAATAAATTGGATGAATTATATTAATGACCGTTATAATTTAGTTTTTGTGTTATTTTAAGTATTGACTTTTTAATTATGACACATTTAATTTTAAATTTTAAATTTTAAATTTTAAATCTTATTTTAAATGAGGATAATTGAAAATATTATTGTTCAATTTCAAGGGTAAAATTATCAATTTAATAAAATATAAATTAATTTGACAAAAATAAATATTCAAAAAATATTTTTGAATTTTTAAAAATTATTTCTATACATTAAAGATAAAATTATACAAAATTGATAAATCTTTTAGACTTTTGTTCATTTTACCAAATTAATTTTTGTTATGTATTTGGATGATGATTATGTAATGAGTAGTTGTTTTTATTTTCATTAAATTAGTTTCTATTTTTTTCAAAAGTCAAATATAGCGACAACTTTGATATCATTATCAAACCAATTCATTAAATCAAAAAAACTAAAACTAAAAACATTTCATTTATTAAATATATCGATTACACATTAAAAACCTAACAACCACCCATTATATGATCATCGTTCAAACACATAATAAAAATTAATTTGGTAAAATAAATAAATAAATAAATGTTTAAAAGATTTATCAATTTTACATAATTTTATCTTTGGTGGGTAGAAATTATTTTTAAAAATTTTAAAATATTTTTTTGACATTTATTTTTGTCTTATTAGTTTATATTTTATCAAATTAACTACTCTACCCTTGAAATTGAGCAATGATATCTTCAATTGTCTTTATTTGGAATAAAATTTAAAATTCAGAGTTAAATGTGTTACAATTGAAAAGTCAGGCATCAAAATGACACGAGTTTCAAACTATAGAGACTGCTAGTATAATTTGTCCTAAATAAATATATGATCTTAAATTTTATCAATTGAAATAGGAAAATGTTATTTCTACTCTATTTATTTTTAGACGAACTCCAAATTTTACTCTACTGTGCTTCGGATATTGTGTCAAGTGCAATTTTAGAAACCAAAACCAAATTTCAAAAGTTTATTTAAAAAACTGCGGAGCAAGAGTGACAATTTCATTTGAATATTACGCCTCCGTTTGGGAAGTGGGTTGGTTTTTTGGCTTTTTGGCTTTTTTGGCTATTTTAGCCTGGGCTAAAAAGCTTGGTTTGGGAAGGGCTTTTTGACTTTTTGGCTTTTTGGCTTTTTTTTGTGAGAGAAGAGTGTAATGATTATGGGTTGGATGTGATGTTTTGTTTGTTGTGGCTAAAATAGCCTGTTTTGTCTTTTGTGGCTATTTTAGCCCCAACCCACTTGCCAAACACCAGTTCACATTGAATGTATGAACCTTTTTCTAAATAAAAATGTAATACTTTCGACAATAGATTCAGTGGGACACTTTGAATAACTTTTCATAATAAAAAAAGATGTAGGGTAACTTTAATGAGTAATGCTTCGCTGGGTGAATTAATGAGTAATGATATGTATTATGAAATAAATATTATAAAAAATTTTGTAAAACTAATTTAAGAGTGTATAATATATAATAAAATATTACAAATTAATTAAAGGGTGAAAAATCTTTATGAAAGTTTTTCATGATATTTGTTTCATAATGTCTAATATTATTAAATTTTAATTTATCATATACACAAATACAAGATGGAAGATAGATTATCAATTTCAATATGCCTATGTTGGAAACAGAGAGATGGTCTTTACATTATTTGTACCGGTCGATATATATATATAATAAAGAATTTTATTATTACCTTAAAATATTTAAAGTGATTGTCACATTTTTATGCTTTTGGGCAAGAAAAGTAATTTTTTTATGGGTGTTTTGAGAAAACGGTTAAAAATTAGTTTTGCAGCTTTTTAATTTTTTTTTTACTGTTTTATGTAAGAAATGGTATAACCTAAAATGAATTAAAAATTAACTTTTAACTTTTAACTCATGTTGTCAAAATGAGCCATGTCTTTCTTGGATTGGCATAATCATTCCATCTAAGCTAATTACCGTACCTATTATTTCACAAATAAGGGTGAAATTTGACATTTTCCACTATGTTGAGCGCGTCTTCAATCTTTGGGAGCTTCTATTTGCACACACAATATACACTTTTTGCACATCCTTCTCACTACACTTTTTGTACATCCTCTTCATTAAGTGTGTGTAGAGTGGGTTTGGTGTGTGTAAATAGAAGCCCCCTCAATCTTTTCGTTGGCCTAGCATTTGAGGGCAACAATTGACTATCTCAAACAATGCCTTTCGGAGTCACAAAGACTGCACAATAATTCAATCCCTTTGTTAAATTTAGAATAAATGGGAATTTGATGGCAGTATATGAGTACCAATGTCTTCTTTCAAAAAGCCAATCACTCAAAGATCGTCAAAAATAATATTTATAACTATAAACACATTACAATATATAAAAATTTTAGAGATCAAATATTTTGGTCTCTAAAAGAAAAAATTTTGTTGCAAAAAGCGTTTAAGGACTAATTTCCATCGTCATGCAAATAATCGCTACAAGGTTGTCCTAAAAAGTAAAAAATAAGACATTTAGAGACAAAATTTTGAAAATGTCATGAATAAGTGACTTTTAGGGACACAATAATTTGGTCTTAAAATAGTTTATTTTTTGAGACAAAAAATTTGGTTCTAAAAGAATAATAATTCATTATTAATGTTCAATTTTTGTTACTAAAAATATAACGACGACACTTTTCGTAATAAAATTATTTGATTCCTAAAAAATAATTTTATCCTTAAATTTTGATTTCTAAAACCTTAATTTTTTATAGTGATAGAACATCTAGATATGGGATCATATGCAATTTTATTTACTTTAATTAATTTTATCAATTGAATTACAACATGTATTTGTTATGCTTGTAGCAAAAATATTAATGACAACATGAAAACCATCATCCTAATGTAGTTGCTATGAAAATAACTAAAATTAACTTGATCTTGTCATTTTGTAATTTTTTAAAATTATTTTCATTTAATTTCAAAATAAAATTTTAAATAATCATTTAAAAATCACGAAAAACACGAATTTTATGACAGTACATTTTAAAAGCGTACGGTTACAACGGCGGGGTGTGATTGATAAAATTTTAATTTAAAAAATATATTTTATATTTAAAAAACAAAAATATTTTATGTCTAAATAAATTAAGTACTTTGTGGATGTGCAGATAAGTTACATCATTCCCATTTCATTGGCATCTATTTATTGTAGCAGCTTTGGCGGAGGACAAGGTAAAAGTTTTTGAACCCTTTTTGAATTTCTTTTCTTCATTTTTTTTCTTGGTGAATATTATAGATTTCTTCTAAAACATTTGTAATGTTTCAATCTCTATAGGTCTTTCTCTGGGAGTTTTAAATATTGCTGTGGTCATACCACAGGTAAGATTTTCATTATCATATTGTTTCAAAAACCCCAATTGTATGCTGGTAATAAGTAATTTTTTTATAAAATAAAATACAGATGTAAGATAAAGTGTGTGGAGGATCACTATTTGTCTTACATCTATATTTTATTATGTGAAAATCATCTGTGCACTTAGATTTACTCGTCATAACTTTGCTTCTCAAACTTATGCATATAAAATTAAACCTAAGACAATGTTCGATTCACTAAATTGAAAGTGAAATGAAATGTTCATTTCGTTAAAACGTTTAATTCACTAAAAAATAAAAAAAAAATACATTACAAATTAAATTATTATTCATTATTGAACACATAATTTTACTTGAGCATAGCCCTCCCCCCAAAAAAATTATTAATTTGCATAAGATATTTAACCTTCACGTACCACATGGGAGTCGGGTTAGAGCACTGCAGGCTGCCGTGAGTCTCCATGGGGATTGTTTTATTTTATTTTATTTTATTTAAAAATTTAAAATATTGATATTATAAGATTTATCGAGCAGATCATTTATGCAAAAATTTAAGTTGATTGGATATTTGTAACTCCATAACAAAAGGTAGGTTTAAAAAAATTAAACGATTAATATGATTTTGATAATTTTTTAAAAGTAAGTACGATCTGATTAACTTAATTTTTTTTATAAATGATATACTTAGTGAATCCTATAATATACAAATTCAAATTATTAAAATAGATACCTGAAACTTGTACATTACCGGCTGCAGCATCCCTTTGTCCACATTATTGCATGGATTTTCAAAACTGCTAGGGGTCACATGCTAATAGAAAGTCTATATAGAATGGATTAGTCTGGGAATCAGAAAATGGATGTCAAAATTTACTCGGAATGCAGATCAATGGTAAAGATTGAATGAGTGTATTGTGTGATGTATATGTAAAATAAATCTGAATTATATATTAAAAATTTTGGATAAATTATGAATATGAATTTCTAAATTTGTGGCATGAGTATATAGAGTGGTGTTTTAAAAAATTAGTAAAAAGTTGGCTTTTTAACTTTTGTAATTTTTTATTTTTTTTTTATATTAAAAAGCTAAAAAGGTAAAAAAATGAACTTTTTTTTAACTTCTTTCCAAATTGCCTCAGAATAGACAGACAACTTGAGATGGCGAGAGTACGTTTCAATTATTGGAAAAGGCCAAACAGTTTGGACCACTTGAAAGTAAGTTGTAATTATGGGAAAAGGCCATTTATAAAAAAATTAAAATAAAATAAGTAATTATTGGAAATGACCAAACAGTTTTATCTAATTGGAAAAATTGCTATTCACCAGGTGTTATGAAAAATTATTATAAAATAGTGAAAAAACTTATAATTTTAATTATTAATTTTTATAAAATTTATCACTTTTTTTTTTTTTTTTTTTTTTTTGTAATATTTTTTCTGACATGGGTGTAATTCCCCCCTAACTACAAGGCTGATATCAAGTTTGGCCAATGGTAGTTATATCAATCATCAGATAATGAGATTGTTTTTTTTAATGTATGAGTAAAGCTATCCAAATTTGTTATAGTTTTTTTTACAAACTGGTACTGCAAGGAAAATGAAATTTGCACCAATAAAATAATATTGTCAAAATATATAGCAGTGAATCTCGTAGTACGTCAAATTATAACTTTGATATTATCATTGTGAAAATGATTATTGGAGTTGCTTTAACTCCACTCCTTCTGTAATTATTTCCTCAGTTTGGGTAAAAAAGCAATTTTATGTTATATATTTTTTTATTAAAAAAATGAAGAATATGGTATATTTAAGCATTTTGAGATTGTAATGAAATCCTCATCATTCAATTAGAGGCTTAATCCCTAGGACTAAAACTAACTTGAAAAATATATATATATATTTTATGGATACATTTAAACTGTGCTTGAATAAAAATTTAAAAGAAAATTTTTAAAGAAAAATTACCTTTTAGTTTATTCATTTTTCTTTATTTTTTCTTTTCCCTCCACCAAAATACCTCCTCAAACCATTGACCCAAGCACCACATTATACTTGTGCTTTCCTTCTTTTTCATTTTTTCTATTTTTCTTTCCAACCAAATAGGAAACATTATCCTCTCTTTTTTTATTATTTATTTTATTTTTTTCATGATATCAATGCTGGGTTATTTTATTTTTCACTGGAATTTCTGATTAATTCATCATAAAGTAAAAGTCATATTGTTTTTAAAAAAAAATTCAAGCACTTATTAATATTATTGTACACAGTGGCGAAGCCAGAAAATTAGATTAGAGGGGGCACTTATTAATTATAATTTTTTATTTTAAAAAAATTCATGAGCAACATTAAGATAATAATCATTTTATGAGATAAATTTAAACATAAAAAATTACATATTTATTATTAATAAGAACAAATCAAAATTCTATAATAGTGTGGAATAGGTGTGAGATGATGATGTAAGGTTGCAATTTTAGCACAAAAAATTATGGATCAAAATTTCTATTTTTAAAAAAATAAAAATACATCATTTATAACACAAATTATTATAGAATCTATTTAATTTTTATTTGACAGAAAAATATTAAAGAGATGACATTGCTTATTAATGATGTGTTTTGAATGAAAATTATTAAACAGTCTTAAAGTACCAAATGACGTTACCCACATGATGCTCAAAGTATAGAAAATCACAAATCACACTAAGTAATATGTCAACTTACTTGAAAATAATGAGTTCATCATATTTAATTTATAATATTTTTCACTACACTATTGATTTAAACTACTACATAAATAATACCACATAGTGTTTCTAAAGTATCAAATAATTACTTGTGAATAATATAATAAATTATTAGCCAAAGAATATGTTAAAAAAAAAAAAAAAAAAGAGAATACATTTTATACAAAAAATAAATAAAAAATAAAAAAAATTACAAAACTGAGGAGGCACGTGACCCCCTTGGCCTATGCTATCTCCGCTCCTGATTGCATGGATATGATATACATGACTTGTAGTTGAGGTAACTTGTTCAATGCGGGGGACTAAACTAAGGGATAATCACATGTCAGTGGTTTTTCAAAAAATAATCAGTAGATGAAAAAGTTTATAATTTTATATTTTAATGTTTATAAAGTTTATTATTAATTTAAAATTAATTTTTTAAATATACACATAAGTGTAATTTCTCCCTAAACTAAGGCCAAGTTTGGGAAGACTAAATAAGTGTACTTTTTGACTTTTTATGAAATATGGGTTGGATTTGGATTAGGTTTGAAGTGATGTGTTAGAGAGGTGATGTGACTTAAATAAGATGATGTGACTTAAATAGGATAGTGACTTTTTGACTTTTTGGATTTTTTGGAGGATGCCAAACTTGGCCTAATTTTAGCTAACTAATTTGAAAACAGTTGGTGATTTCACTTACGAGTGGACCATGGGATCAGCTCTTCGGCGGCGGTAACTTGCCGGCATTTGTGGTCGGAGCTATTGCAGCGGCGACGAACAGTGTCTTCCTGCTTGTCTTGTTCCCATCGCCACCACGACCCTATCAGGATCCATCATCACCCTCCGTTTTAAAGATCTCTCCTTCTGCTCCTTCTCACTGAAATGTTTTATGATTAGTTTGTTGGAAAAATGGTTTAAATTCTGATGTTTTGGAAACTTTATGCTAGTTATTATATAGGACCCACAAGTCATTTTTTGAGGGTCCGAGTAGCAATGTATTCGTTACTATATGGTGAACAAGGTTATATAATTAGTGAGTCAAAACCATTTATAGGTGAATGGAAAATTGACTCCAAAGTGAGGTTTATGAACATTAGACATGCTTGTAAAAATTCTCAAAATGGTGTTGCGTATTTTTGTTCCACATTCTTGTTCCACACAGGAAAAATTATGAACAATTTGGAGAAGATATATAAGGTCTTAGACAAGTTGGGTTGCGTTGGGTTAGGTTGGGTTGGGCCCATTCCTTATTTTCTTGGGCTCAAATTATTTGAATTGATATTAGTTTGTTTGCTGGAAAGTTTGAATTTCATATTCAAATTGCAACGGACATATTTTCAAATTGCAATGGACATGTCTTTTCCGAAACAGTGTTTCCATTGCCTATATTAAGGCAGTCCTCCATCCTTTTTCTTTAAGAGAGATAAATTTTTTTTTCCAGATCTTCCATTTTCCTTCCTCCTCCTCCTCTGTTCATGTTGCATATTCCATTTTTAGAGGTTAAGTTTGGGAAAGTGCAAAGCACATACTCTGGTTTGCTGTACACACAGAGTTAGTGCAAATTGTGTGTGTGGTAATTGTTGTATCCTGGAGACAGGACACCCATTGATCTCGTGCACCAGTGGAGAGGGCGTTATTCTGTCTTAAAGACACAGTGTCCAACACTGGCCTCAATCACAATTTCATACCATTGTTTAATCTGCTATAAGGTTGTAAGTTTTTTTTTATTTTTTATTATTTGTTTTATTTATTCGTATGTAATTAATTTACCGAAATTATTCTCAAACAATTTTTAGACAGAATAAAATCTCGCTTCTATTTACGGTTTCGGTTATATTAATTTTCTGGTTTTATACAGTTTTTATGATCATACTGTTTAATATAGCACATTTTGTTTTTGTTATATATATATATATATATATTCTGGGTTTGTTCTGTTTAACGTAACGCTTTTCCATGCTATTTAAAATAAAGTATAATTATGTGTTTGTTGTTATATATATATACACAGATTCTGAATTAAAATATGTTTTTAGACTATTTTTCTGTTCTGTTTTTCATATTGTAATTATGTATTTTCTGGGTTGTACTTTTTGTTAACGTTGTGGTTTCTATTAGATATATATCTATATGATAATCGTGTTTGTTTGACTATGCTGATCTGTTTTCTTTTCAAACGTATAAAAAAAAAAATGTCCTTTGGTGAAACGTCATATGTGGACCACTATTATTTATTTGTTTAGTTGGTGCATTTTGTTTGTGGCTTGCCCAGTTCAATTACTTTATGGTTTATTTATATAGTGCTTCAGGTTGTTTATTAGATTATATTTCATATATTAATATATTGTTTGAATCTGTTTGTTTGTTAAGTATCACACGTTGTGTATTAGATTATATTTCATATATTAATATATTGTTTGAATCTGTTTGTTTGTTAAGTATAACAAAACATAATAAGTTTATTTATATATATATAGTTTGTGGTGTTGTTTGCATCGCTTTTGTTTTATTTTATTTTATCAGTTTTTGGTTTCCTGAATTCTGAGGTTCTTTTATCTTAGTTACTTATTGTGAAGAGATTTGTTTGTGTTGTTTTGTTGAATCTATAAGGTTTTTTGTTGAAAATTGAAATGGCAACTGAGATTGCGATTGGTGCTGGGAATACAAACCCCACATCTACATCTGTCATAATTTCAACACCAGTGGTTACTCCTGTGGTTACTTCATTGCCCACCACTGTCCCCATAAACCACAATGAAAAGCCGAAAAAATTGAATGGGACAGAGTTTAAGAGATGGCAGCAGAAAATACTGTTTTATCTTACAACTTTGAATTTGGCAAGATTTATCAAAGAGAACGCTCTCGCCTTGAGCGAGGATGAAACTGATAGGCAAGCAATTGCTACAGTTGAGGCGTGGAAGCATTCTGATTTTTTGTGCCGAAACTATATTTTGAATGGATTGGACAACACGTTGTATAACGTGTATAGTCCATTACAAACGGCTAGAGAATTGTGGGAATCCTTGGACAAGAAGTATAAAACGGAAGATGCGGGAATTAAGAAATATGTGGTTGGCCGTTTTCTTGAGTATATGATGGTGGACTCAAAGACCGTAATTAGTCAAGTGCAAGAGCTTCAGTTGGTTTTGCATGAAATTCATGCAGAAGGAATGAGTTTAAGCAAGTTTTTCCAAGTAGCAGCAATCATTGAGAAACTACCACCGTCTTGGAAAGAGTTCAAGAACTATCTGAAGCACAAACGTAAGGATATGAAGTTAGAGGACTTGATTGTTCGGTTACGGATTGAGGAAGATAACCATGAGGCAGAAAAGAAAAGAAATCCGGGATTTGTTTTCAAAGCCAAGGCTAACATATCGGAGCACGGACAAAAAGAGAAAAAAAGAGAAAAAAAAGACAGCGTCTTAAGCAAAACTCTAAACAAACTGCTAGTCAGAGTTTTGAGATTAGATCTATAAAGTTCAAGGGAAAGTGCTTTGTGTGCAACAAGATAGGACATCGGGCCAAAGATTGTCGGAATCGCAAAGATCAACAAGGTCCTTCCAAAAAGATGCAGTATGGACAAGCACACATAACTGAATTGGAGACTTTGTCTGATGGAGTGACTGAGATGAACCTGGTAGCAGTTGTGTCTGAGGTAAATCTGATGGGGTTGAACTCCAAGGAATGGTGGGTAGACACCGGGGTAACACGACATGTATGTGCAGATAAGAAAATGTTTACTACCTATCAACAAGTTAAGGATGAAGAGCAGCTTTTCATGGGAAACTCCTCTACTGCAAAAGTTGAAGGACAAGGGAAGATTGTGCTCAAAATGACTTCAGGTAAGGAGTTGACGCTTAACAATGTTTTGCATGTTCCAGAAATTCTGAAAAACTTGGTGTCTGGATCATTATTAAGCAAGAATGGTTTTAAATTGGTCTTTGTTTCTGATAAATTTGTTCTGTGTAAGGATGGTGTTTATGTAGGGAAGGGATACCTGTGTGACGGGTTATTCAAAATGAATGTACTGACTGTAATTCCTACTATTAATAAGAACTCTACATCTTCTGCTTATTTGTTTCAGTCTTCTCATGTATGGCATGGTAGATTAGGACATGTTAACTATGATTCATTGCATAGATTAATTCACTTGCACTGTCTACCTAATCTTTCTATTGACTCAAATCATAAATATGAAGTATGTGTTGAGGCCAAATTGACTAAGACACCATTTAATTCAGTTGAAAGAAGTACTGAGCCTCTGGACTTAATTCATAGTGATATTTGTTATTTGAAATTTGTTCAAACACGAGGAGGCAAGAAGTACTTCATCACTTTTATTGATGATAGTACAAAATATTGCTATGTATATTTATTATGAAGCAAGGATGAAGCCTTAGAAAAATTCATTGAATATAAAACTGAGGTTGAGAATCAACTTGGCAAGAAAATTAAGGCGTTAAGAAATGATTGAGGTGGTGAATATGATGCTCCTTTTGGAACGTTATGTTCACAACTTGGCATTATTATATAGGACCCACAAGTCATTTTTTGAGGTTCCGAGTAGCAATGTATTCGTTACTATATGGTGAACAAGATTATATAATTAGTGAGTCAAAACCATTTATGGGTGAATGAAAAATTGACTCCTAAGTGAGGTTTATGAACATTAGACATGTTTGTAAAAATTCTCAAAATGGTGTTGCGTATTTTTGTTCCACACAGGAAAAATTATGAACAATTTGGAGAAGATATATAAAGTCCTAGATAAGTTGGGTTGGGTCAGGCCCATTACTTATTTTCTTGGGCTCAAATTATTTGAATTGATATTAGTTTGTTTGCTGGAAAGTTTGAATTTCATATTCAAATTGCAACAGACATATTTTCAAATTACAACAGACATGTCTTTTCCGAAACATCGTTTCCGTTGCCTATATTAAGGCAGTCCTCCATCCATTTAAGAAAGATAAATTTTTTTTCCAGATCTTCCATTTCCTTCCTCCTCCTTTGTTAATCTTGCATATTCCATTTTTAGAGGTTAAGTTTGGGAGAGTGCAAGGCACATACTCTGGTTTGCTGTACACACAGAGTTAGTGCAAATTTTGTGTGTTGTGATTGTTGTATCCTGGAGACAGGACGCCCATTGATCTCGTGCACCAGTGGAGAGGGCGTTATTCTGTCTTAAAGACACAGTGTCTATACACTGGCCTCAATCACAATTTCATACCATTGTTTAATATGATATAAGGTTGTAAGTTTTTTTTTTTTATTTGTTTTATTTATTCGTATGTAATTAATTTACCGAAATTATTCTCCAACATAATTTAATAGAAAAATGAATCGATTATTTAGAAGTAACTCTTCAGTCAGTTCTAGGTCGTCAATAACTTTGCCCTCCATACCTAATCAAGGATTAGTAATTAATGAAGAAGATGTAGAAATACAGAATGATAAAATTGATTTAAGCTGGAATATCCCAAAATTATCAGTTAAAGAAATTTATAAAACTACTTTTTTACAAAATACATTAAAAGTTAATCTTCATGTTAAAACATTAGAACAAGTTTATGCCTTAGAAAAACCCCATGAAACTTGTCAATTATTTGATGATAATACTATTAAACGTCATTTACAAACTGGTCATAATTTTATTCATTTAGGATTAATTCAAGTTGGAATAAAACCGTTAACTCCACAAGGTAAAAATACTTATGTTTTACTATGTTTAAGAGATGCTCGTTTTATAGATTATAATGATAGCTTAATGGGTATGATGGAAACTGGTCTCCACAAAGGACCCGTACACTTTAATTGTTTTCCTGATTTTACACTTAGTCTTTGTGATCCCCATATATTAGATGCTTTAACATTAAATATTCAATTATATGGTTCATTTACAAATATGAAAGAAAAAAATGCATAATATTGCTTTAATCTATCGTGTTCATTATAAATGTATTAAAACCAATTTAAATGTTCAAGCCTTACATAAAAGTCCTAAGGATAAAACTTTACTGATTCAAAGCAGTAGTAATGATACACATACTAATATTCCTCAAATGATTGAATGGAAAAATATTACTCTCCCTGAACAATGGATTACTGTTAATGAGAATTACAAACATGACCAACAACAATCTACTTGTCAAGATATTCAAGATATTCAACAATTTACTGATGGATCTGTTAAGATTAAATTTAATCGATCTCAATCTTCTCGTCATAGTACTTCTAGTGTACCTACTGATGTTGAAACTGAAGATGAAATATTTAATACACCTCTCTTCAGAAAAAATAGTCAAATTAATTTTGGTCTAACATCCCGTAGTAAACTAAAAGGCATCGATAATTCTACAACCTCTCAAATTAGTAAACCTGTTTATTCCACACACATACATCTCTAGGAAGAAGATACTGAGTCTCAAGACTCTTCAACTCAAACTGATTTCGAAGTGATACCACCAATCAATCCTCAATTAATGACAATTAGTAAACCTTTTGCTCCTGATCTTGATAAACTTCTTATCAACTTTCAGTCTCAAGCTAATAAAACTAAACGCCATGCTTATCATGCTAAATATGATTCTCCTTAACAATCTAGAATAACTCGAAAATGGTATGATTTTATGATTGATTATAGTTTAGAAATTCCTTTCTTTGAATACTTTGAAAATTATTACAAAAAAGTAAATACAATCACAAAACATAAATGGAAAACTTCTCCTAATACAACTGTTAGCTCTAGTCATCCTCCTTTGGCTAATATAATTATTGAACATCAAGGATCTCCAGTCCCAGCCTCTCCTTTTAAGTTGCTTGGCACTGACCCTGAAATTAAGAAAGTAATTGAACAAAATAATTATACAAATCAATGTTTAACAACAATTGGTAAACAATTAGACAAAATAGAAACTAACTTAGAAGATTATTCAGCCAATACTACCTCTACTAAACAAACCTTAGATCAACCTTTGCTTAATCTACCTAGTAATCGTTCCAAAAGAACTAGCTTAGTTACCAATGATAATTCTATTGTTAAGGCAATTGAACAATTATTCAACAAATTATCTACCACTGACATAGCCTCTCCTTCTAAAGATAAAGGTCTTACTGTTTTAAATCAACAACCTAATAATGAAGACACTGTTTTTAATCACTCTGAAACTGATACAACTGATGATGAAATAAATCAATTAATTCAACAATTTCAATCCTCTAATCTTAATAAAATTCATTATCCAAAAGTTAATCCTCAAACTACCAAAAATTGGTATTTATGTCCTACTCCACCTGATCTCCAATACGAAGAAACTAATCTTAATAATCAATTCTTTGTATCTGCTAAAAAATTATACGAATGGAATATTGATGGTCTTAGTGAAGATCAAATACTACAAAAATTAAATCATTTATCTATGGTCTCCAATAGTTATCTTAGTAATTACCCTGATTATAGTCAACCTGAAATTGTTTCTTTAATCACTTCTGGTTTTACTGGTATGCTTAAATCTTGGTGGGAAAAATACCTTACTGAAGATCAACGAGAATCTATTATACATGCTAATCAAAAAGATGAAAATGATTTACTTATTTTTGATGAAACTATTGGTTACTATCACCCTGATGGTATTAACACATTAATCTATACTATAGTTCGACATTTTATAGGAACTCCTACTAATATATATTCTCGCATACCCGATCAACTTAGTAACCTTACTTGTCCAACATTAAATTATTTTAGATGATATAATGATGTATTTATCTCTAGAGTCATGTTAAGGGAAAACTGTACTAAATCTTTTTGGAAAGAAAAATTTATTAATGGATTACCTAGCCTTTTTGCTCATAAAATTCGCGATGTTCTTGGTCAACCTAATGGTGTTATTGAATATGATAATTTAACTTATGGTGATATAATTAGTACCATTCAAAAAGAAGGATTAAGAATGTGTATTGATCTTAAACTTAGTCAAAAAGCTGCTAAAGATAAACATAAGGCTAAATATGAATTAGAAAATTTCTGTAAACAATATGATCTACCTCCCGTAGCACCCTCTCGTCGTAAATCACATAAATACTCTAAACATAAACATAAATCATCTTACAAATATTCTAATAAATACAAAAAGAATTATTCACCTTCAAAATCAAATAATAAATTCTATACTAAACCCAAAAAGAAATATTATAAGAACTCTCATCCAAAATCTAAATCTAATAAAGACATTACTTGCTATAACTGTGGTAAAAAAGGTCATTATTCTAATAAATGTAAAGAAAAACAAAATCTAAAAGATAAAGTTAATCAACTCCACATTGATAATGAATCAAAAAATCAATTATATGAAATCTTTCAATTAAACCAATCTGTTAGCAATTCCTCTTCTGATAATCCTGCTACTTCATCTGATTACCATTCATCCAGTGAAGATTCTGATAATAATATTAGCTTAGGATGTAATGATGTCTGTTGTAAACCAGTTAAACAAATCACTGTTCTTACTAAACAAAGTCAAGAAGAATTTGCTCTTATTGAATTTATTAGTCGCTTAGAAAATCCAGAATTAAAACAAAAATATACTAATAAACTTAAATCTTTATTAAACAATCCTGATCGAAAACCTAAGTTTGATAAACCTATTATTAGTCTATCCAAAACCTCAGAAAGATTTAAAAATAAACAAAAAGAAGTTACCCTACAAGATTTACAATATGAAATCAATCAAATTAAACAAACTATTAAAGATCTACAAAATAAAGACCGCCATCTAGAAGATGAAATTATTACATTAAAACTTAATAAAAGCTTAGCTAATTTTCAAGAAAATAATGTTGAATCTCCTAATGAATCCGAACATGATTCTGACCATACTAATCCTGAGAATCTCTTATTTGACAATCGATCACACCACTCTCAAAATCTTGAAGATAAAAGATTAAATCTTATTAATAAAATTCATATTCAAAAATGGTATTCCAAAGTTTAAATAGTTGTTAATAATTTTGAATTAGATGTTATTGCCTTAATTGATACTGGTGCTGATCTAAATTGTATTCAAGAAGGATTATTCCCTACTAAATATTATGAAAAATGTCATGAGAAATTAACTTCTGCTAATGGTAGTAAAATGCATATTAAATATGAATTACCAAAAGCTCACTGTAACAAGCCCGCGGGGGACCTCGCTACAGCTCGGACTCGACTTTTGCAGTCACGGTTCTAAATCTGAACCAAAGAGTCCAAATCCGGCAAATCGTTTTAGGAAAACTGATTTTTGAAAGAAGTGCCAAACATGGACTGCTTTGCCAGATACAGAGTCGCCACCTAAATATTTTATTTTGGGAAATTTAGGAAACCCTGACTCGGTGCCAAAAGGCCACGTGTCCGTCATCACCAAAGTTGCCTCGGCTCGGGAACTTGGGTACGATTGGGGAAGGTCACTTCGTGAGCACCCCCGCTCGCCCGGTCATAGACCGGCCTCTACTAACCATGATATCAATTTTTGAAAACATTGTGAGTTCTTATTCCGGTTATTAGCCTAGGTTACTATGTGATGCTCACAGCATATAAATATAGACGGGGTCGTCCGAATTGGAACAAAACATTTCATGCTTGTTTATTTGAAAATGGTTTGATGGTGCTACCCGCAAGTAGGCTAAGACGTGGATTTGCCACCCTCGGGTGGGCTTAGAAAACATGATTTTGCCACTATCTAGTGGGCTTAAAACACACATTTGATGAATTATTCCAATTCAAATAACCCAACCTTCACCCACAGGCATTCAGGCAGTTATATCACATTAGCAATTAGCCTCATGGTAAGCATGCTATTCATGGCAGTCACTCACACGCATGCAAGGATGCTAAAGCATAAAACTTACCGAGTACTCCAAGCCAAAAAAAAAGGAAGTTAATTAGAAATCATGCATGATCCTAAGTATACAAAAATGCCTAATGCAACACATGCAAAATGCAACTATAGCAGGCTCGGCTATTCTAAGATGGTATATGAAATGCTACAACTATCATGTATTCAATTTAGAATTGAAAGTACAATGCAGTTAGTATGATGCGCCGAGCCCGGTGCATGCAATACAGATGAATGAATGCAAACATGCTATCATACTGTATGCTAATTTAAATATGACCTAATCTAACCAACAAAAGCGGATAAATAAAAGGGCGAAAGACGTGGGGTTGGAAGACATACATCACACTCACGCACACTTATTACAGTTGTGCCCTCGCTCGGAGGGTCCAAATAAATAATGCAGTCCAAATATTACAGTCCCCAAATAAAAGAATATTACAGTCCAAAATATTACAGAATTCTAATTAATTAATGAATTAACTAGAAAGCAAATAAACTGGCGTGCAAGCCAGGGGCTGTCTTGCTTCTGAAGGATGATGCATGTCCGGACTGTCTTGCGCGGAAATCCACCGGAATGCCCCGATTAGCCTCTGTTTACACCTGTTCTTGAAATGCGTGCCAAGTTCCAAAAAGTTGCTGATTCCTCGTTTTGCTGCAACAGAGAGCAGGAAAGGGGCATAGCAATGTATTTGCACAAATATATGCATGTCTCGATCCTCGTGCCACCAATCACGCATACCGAGGCATGATGGCCGAGGAGTCGAAATGCACAACTCAATATAGGATGAATGCACATGAAACTACAGCTAAAACCTAACTCCATCATGGATAATCCGGAGTGTCGGTGACTGGGGAATTGAGACACATTCCGTCACTCGGAGTACGAAATGTACCTCGTTTCCCGTGCCCGGGCTAACTCCTATTCCGGACATGATGCAATATGCATGATATGCATGAAATGCAACTAAGATGCAATCCTAACATACACAATGCTATGAAAATGAGATGCCTCGAAATGCGTGCACACAGGCACGCAAACCGAGAAAGTGACGGGATGTTGAAAATGAGATGCCTCGAAATGCGTGCACACGGGCACGCAAACCGAGGTAATGGTAGGTGTCTCGAAATACGTGCACGCGGGCACGCAAACCGAGGCGATGATATGAAAAAAAGACAAATGGGCTTATACCAACATGAGTGAGCCTCAGCCACACTCACATAGGATGCCGATGGCAGAAAATGAGGTGCCTCGAAATGCGTGCACACGGGCACGCAAACCGAGGCGGTGCATACGCAATGCAAATGACATGGAAAACGACAAATGGACTTATACTAACATGAGAGAGCCTCAGCCACACTCACATAAGATGCCGATGGCAAAAAATGAAGTGCCTCAAAATGCGTGCACACGGGCACGCAAACCGAGGCGGTGCATACGCAATGCAAATGACATGGAAAATGCAAAATGGACTTATACTAACATGAGAGAGCCTCAGCCACACTCACATAAGATGCCGATGGCAGAAAATGAAAAACGAAGTGCCTCGAGATGCGTGCACACGGGCACGCAAACCGAGGCAATGGCAGAATGCGATGAAATGATATGGAAACATGATATGGGCTTATACCAACATGAGTGAGCCTCAGCCACACTCACATAGGATGCCGTCGGATAAAAATGAGGTGCCTCGAAATGCGTGCACACGGGCACGCAAACCGAGGCAATGATAAAATGTGATGCAACATGGCAAAAATGATATGCAAGCATGCTAATGGAATTCCAGCAACAAAACAAGGGGAAAACAGCCCCGGGATGAGGCGAAATGACATGAAATGCAAGGAAATGTCCCGAAATGCAACATTAGGCACCCGAAATGACCTATAGCTATGCTAAACATGCACAATATGGACATGCAATGCAAAGACAAAAGCTAGACAGTCCCAAGATAAGCACTTTTCCAGTTATAAACAAGGCTAAACAGCAAATATAGGTATGGCAAAAATAGCATACAAGAATAGGGGCCAAGATAGGGGTAATGAAGCAAGTGGTATAAGCTAAACCCAAACTGAAAAATTTCCTTCTACAACACTAAAGATGGACCAAAAATATGAACATTTACAGTATATGGAAGCCTCAAAATCAGTATACAAACATGCTAAAAATATGATGCAAAATAAGGCTCAAAAGGTGCTAAAACATGAAGTGTATAAAATAATCACCAAACAGAAAAAAAGTGTGAATGAAACATGAAGTATAGGCCGAAATAAGACCACTTTCAGTTCGGACCAAGGTCCAAAAACAGAAACAAAGAGGGCTACTAATTTATGCAAAAAAAAAGGGCCAAATAGGGGATATAACTACAAGTGACACATGGAGGCACCAAATGGTGAGGGGCCCTTCAACAATGTTGAAGAAGGGACCAAAATAAGCCTAATATCAGTTTATAACATGCTCGAAAATAAATTGCTCATGGGTCAAAAATAGCATGCAAATCTATGACATACAAGATGGTCAAAGAAGCAAGTGTATTATGGAGGGCTCAAACAGGGTTGAGCCCTTGATGAGAAGTGAAGATGAGCTCAAAATATGGCCCTTTTCAGTTAAGGCCGAAGCTCAACACAAAAAGCATGCATGGCTTACATATTGATTAAGAAAAAGGGTCAAAAGGGTAAAAGTGTAACTTACCCTTGAAGATCTAGACTTTGGTTGCTTCTTGGATGGATTTGCTGCTCCTTTGGCCTTCAAGAACCCTTCTTTGTTGCTGGAAATGAGATAGTGGTGGTAGGGCTTGGTGGTGTAGAAGAAATGAAGGTTAAGGAGTTAGGGTTTTTTGAAGTTTTGAGAGTTATAACAATGGAGTTAGGTATGGAGCCTTGAAGATGAATTTTTCTAACCCCCATGAAGAAGACCCTCAGCTGGTTTATATGGTCAAGAAAGGGGTGTAAAAGGGGGGTCAAATGGAGAAGAAAACTCTCTCCCAAAATATCCCCCGGATACAGAAAATATCTGGGGGATATTGCCCCACAGCTGGAAAGGGCACAGTGAGGAGAGCACGGCCGGCCGCTCACTTTGGCCGGAGGTGGCCGGCCGGCCACACCCCCTAGCCGGCCGGCTAGGGGTCAAAAGGGTCAACCAGCTTTTCTGGCCGGCCAGGTATTGGGGAGGTAGCCCTATGTGTGTACAACACAACCATGTAATTGAAATTCCAAGAAAGTGGGCCCAAGGGGTTCAACAATGGCTCGGAAAGAGGGGGTCAAAAGGGTCAAGTTGACTTACTGGCCGGTCATGAACTTTTAGGGGCCTCTCAGGTGTGTACATCACAGATATGTGGTTGAAAGTTCAAGAAAAAAGGTCCAAGAGGTTCAACATTAGCCCGGAAGAAAGGGGTCAAAAGGGTCAGGTGACCTTAATGGCCGGCCATGAACTTTTAGGGGCCTCCCAGATGTGTAGATCACAGATATGTGGTTGAAAGTTGGCAACGCTAGCCCTAGGGTATTCAACATTAGCCCGGAAGTGCGAAAAACGGGCGTCGGGAGGCTCCGGAGGAGAGATAACTGGTTGCTGCAACAATTGCTGGCCTCCCACCCTTCAGTGACCTTCCCTGTGATAAAACAGAGGTACCTGCCAAAAATGAGCGAAAACCGTTGCAAAACGAATGTTCCGGAGCCAAAACACGCAGTTCGGGGCCCCGGAAACTGCCCGTTAAACACCGAAAGTGGCGTTCGGCCACGAAGTGGGTTTCTCAGACCCCAGTGTCCCTCAAAAGGGAGAAAATAAGATGTATGCCAAAAATCAGAGCAAACGGAGATGGTTAGGCGGTCCCGAACCGAGGCACACGGCCTGACGGCTCCGAAAAACCGGAAACCGGGCTCCGAAATGGGAAAAATGGCCTACGGCCACCAAATGTAGCCCACGGGCATTGAGAGATAGTCTACGGGACCTCTCCCTTCCCTCAGGAAAAGAAACAGAGAAAACCGAGTCTGGTTCGCAAACCGAGACAAGGCACAGAAAAGGGTTCGGGAGTCCGGAGGTAGGGCTCACGGCCGCAACTCCGAAACTTCTGAACAAGCACATTATGCAATATCACCAAGTGCTCAACTGGTGACGTCTGAGTCTCAAGGTCGGTCAAAAATGGGGTGTCTACAGTTGCCCCTCTTTGACAGAACTCGGAAGTCACAAGTGACGGGAGTGAATGTCAAAGCCCAGAGACGACCCATTTTTGACAAGGCCGAAGACTTAGACAAACATACAAGATAAACAGAGACGTGCCCGCAGGCAGGGGGGCAAAAATGCAAATGATATGCAAGAAGCCGAACATAACTCAATGATCATGCAAATGCAGCAAGCTGTAACTCGGTGTTTAGGGACGTATCCCAGAGGTGTAGGGACGTATCCCAAGAATTTAAGGACGAGGAGGAGAAACAAAGGGACGTATCCCGGCGTTTCAGAATGGTGTGAGCATTGGGACTTCTTCCGAATGCTTTTAACCGAAGAGGGAGAAACATAGGGACGTATCCCGGCGTTTCAAAATGGTGTGAGCATTGGGACTTCTTCCGAATGCTTTTAACCGAAGAGGGAGAAACATAGGGACGTATCCCGGCGTTTCAAAATGGTGTGAGCATTGGGACTTCTTCCGAATGCTTTTAACCGAAGAGGGAGAAACATAGGGACGTATCCCGGCGTTTCAGAATGGTGTGAGCATTGGGACTTCTTCCGAATGCTTTTAACCGAAGAGGGAGAAACATAGGGACGTATCCCGGCGTTTCAGAATGGTGTGAGCATTGGGACTTCTTCCGAATGCTTTTAACCGAAGAGGGTCTAACCCGTCGCACGCGCGAGGAGAAAGAAAGATAATTGCAAGTGAACTGGTGCATAAAAATGCAAGTAATTGAGCATAACAATGCGAGATAGATGTGCATAATCAATGTAATGGATATAATAATGCTAGTGAAGTGGGTGCTTAATAATGCAACAATGAGCATAACAATGCTAGATAAATGTGCATAACAATGCAACAAATGAGCATAACAATGCTAGATAAATGTGCATAACAATGCAACAAATGAGCATAACAATGCTAGATAAATATGCATAACAATGCAACAAATGAGCATAACAATGCTAGATAAATATGCATAACAATGCAGCAAATGAGCATAACAATGCTAGATAAATATGCATAACAATGCAACAAATGAGCATAACAATGCAGGTGGAGTGTGCGTGACAACACATATTTGAAACAAAATACCGAACAAGGGAATACTAGCCTTAAGTAGACCAATTTCCAAACGCAACCTCCGATTTACCTCTCGGAGGGGTCACGATACATTCCAAAAAGGATACACCTCGTGCATGCCGACTGACGATGAGCTACACATCGAAGACATGAGTTTGAAAATCCCGCAGAAACATTTTGAGCTGAAAAGAGTAGGTCCTTCTTGCGCTTTCTTGACTGTACTTCCAAACCGCAGTTACTACCTTTCCTTTCTGGCTATGTTCACAACTTTCCCTATTCTCCAACGGGGTGACAGACTAGGTTGGTTCAGTATCCAGAATTGAGGTGCATACACGCTATCTCAACCTATGGGGCTTCCATACAGACTTCAAGCCGAGGACACGCCTCTGGGTATTTAAACCAGACTTTAGTCTCGGAAATCCCGAACCTTTGCGTCCTAGGCATCAGCCATTCGAACTCTAGTTTCCACCGTCGCAGTTGGTCTCCTAGGAACTCATTGCGAACACAGCCAAGATGCCTCTGGCGGGGAATGGTACTCAGGGAGAGCACTTCTGATTACCATTTTGGCTTGAAGCAGACTTGATCTTGAGCTTGAGGTAGAGGCACACTCATACTTCGGAGCTTTGGCAAGACTTGAAGAGGTACACACAGAATGTAGTCTCGGAACTTACTGAAGTTGAAACAAACTCAGATGCCCGACATTTCCTCTTTTCTTTTGCTTTGTAGTCTGGAACCCATATGGTTTCAGATGGGTCCTAGTTTTGCTGTTCTCGCATGACCTGGGTTGAACCCTGAGGTTTTATGAAAGAACGAATCTTGTTTTTGCACAGATGTGGAGAACGGCACGATGTTCGGAGCGCAAAATGATTTTATTTTGAAATTGATAAATGAGCTCTTGACCGGGTATCGAGCCTGCGACTGAACACAACGAAACGACTCAACAAAGAAATAAAAGGCACACAACCTAGACACATCGAGTAACACTCGAAACGACTCAAAACAAGAATCGAGATAAAACAAAAAGACACGACACTCAGACGTGCACAGGGAGCCTGTTTCACCGGGTAGTGTTTCCCACCTTTTCTTATTTGTGGTTCTCACATCACTCGGCCCTCAAGCTCTGTTTTTCTAAAAAAAAAAAGCCCTCTTCTCACTTTTCCTCTCATCGTACATCTCTCTATTCTTCATTCTCTCATTTTTCATCCCTCCCCTGGGTGGTTGATGGACGAACAGCAAATTGTGGGCTCACGTCCCTAGCATTCTGCTAGATTCTCTTTCTTCTGCTCACAACAGTGAGTTCCTCCTATGGAAAGGTTGTGCTACAACTGGGTATGTAGCAAATCTTCAGCTAACATCGGTTGATGATGCTCTGCTGGGGAGTTTGGACGTGATCAGATGTGTCCAGACAAGAGAGTGGAATATCTTGATCCATTCCGGTTCGTGTTTCGCACTTGTCTTGATACCTCGTTGCTTGGAGGATGTGAGAGCTTTCTGCCCTTAGTTGTGCCCTTTTCTGGCAGGTAGAGTGCCCTTCTTGGCAAGTATGTTGACAATGGGAAAGACAGGAAGCCTGACTCAACTATGCCCTTAGTTCATCATTTTGACCATTTTTTTGTTTTAGTTTTCTCCTAAAAAAAAAAAATTTTGACCAAAAATGAGAGTTAGATTAGCATGCTTGTTCAATTTTCTGATTTAAAACCATGCAAGTTAGGCTGTGAGCACTAAAAATTTTCCTCTTTTGGGTCCAAGAGATGGTCCAGTTTTAAAAATGGAATACCTTTCGAGAAGATTAGTCAACCTTAGTAAAAATTCTCAAAAACTGTTTTCGTAAACGACCACTGCTCAACGAGCATGGGACCTACTCTTGAGATGCGCAACCTCGGATTCGAAGGAAGATTGCCCCTTGCTTGAGGGGAACTGCATGGCAACGGAAAGTTGCCCCTGGTTTGAAATGACACTGCGGCGTTTTGAATGGCAACGGAAAGTTGCCCCTTGTTTGGATAGCACCGCAGCACATTGAATGGCAACGGAAAGTTGCCCCTTGTCTGAACGGCACCGTAGTGTATTGTAGTCAGTCCTCAGAGCGATGATTGCAATCGAACTCTCGGATACAGAGAAGACAAAGATTATCAGAACCATTACATGGACATGATCGAATTTGAAGTGTTTTAGGGCTGGACTTCATAATGAAGTTGCCTACGTATCCCAAACATGGGAATCAAGCCTTACGTAGTTCGGGGTTAAGGTACGCTCGGGTATTAACCTCTCCTTTTTAGGCTCTAACTTTTGCCAAGGCGCCCGTCGCGGGTTTTCGACCTTGCGAGCTTTGTTCTTCTTTTCTTTTCAATTCTTTTCATTTCTTTTCCTTTTTTGATTTTCTTTTTCTTGTTCTTTTCTTTGCATCTTTCTTTTTTTGCTCTCTTCTTTTTTTTTTTGCATTTTTTTGTATTTTTCTCTTGCTCTAACTTTTGCCTGGGTCGCCCTTTCGGGTTTTCGGCCCAGCGAGCCTCTCAAGGGTAAAAGTGTAGCTAGTCCATGTCAAATGGTTTTGAGATCCTGAAGTCATCTGAACCCAGGAGAATGGCTGCTGTTTTGCTTTGTAAGCTTCCTCTGATGACATCTGATCTTCTTGATCTGACTTTCTTGCCTCTTGTTCGAAGGCTGCTTTGAAATCTGGCCACACAGGTCTCACGTCGTAGTTGACCGTTGAACCTTCTGATTTCAAGTTCAAGGTTTGGAAGCGAAGGGGTTGAGTCTCGAGGCTGAGAGCGATCCTAGGCTACACAATCTCAAGAGCGATTCCACACAGGTCTTCGCGGGACCGCGCAAAACATTTTGTTTTTTTGAAAATTTTTAAGAAAGCGACAAATCACTCGCGCTGAAGACGGTGTGGGACCAATTTGGATCAAGCCAGGGTCCTTCTCAGTACTCACGCTAACAAGCATGATTTCATTCATTAAGGGCTTAGCATGCCTCTCTTTCTCTCAAATGATCAAAGTTTTGCAAAACCCGAGGAATTACTTCCTCTTCGTTTTCACCGCAGTGTTCAAAAATTTTGAAAAACTTAGGTCAATGCAATGATTTTGGGGTGCAGAAGAGTAGGCGAAAAGTACTGTTGTTTCATTCAAACTTTCTGGCACAATTGGCACACGGCCGAGGCAAACACAAGAGCGTGAAAAACCACTGCTGTTTCATTCAAATCCGTTGGCACAACTGGCTTCTTGGCAGAAACAGACTCAAAACAAAAAGAAAAGACAAACACAAAACAAAATGGTGATGCCCGAGGTAACACCCCCCGGAATCACCCGACTCCTATACAATAGGACTGACTCGATACAACAAGACAGACCCAATACAAAAGAGACTGACTCAAAACAAAAAGACAAACTCAAAACAAAACAACAAGACTGACCCAATACCCGAGTCGGAACCGGCATTCGCAAATGCTCAAAACAGTGCATGCCATCCACCATATCTGGAGTAAACTGAGCGCTGCCCGCAGGTGGTTCATCCCTCCAATCACATCACATTATCCCCTACAAGTTCACTGATCAAGTGCCGATAGACTTTGCAGGACCTGGTGCAGGGATAACCCCATTGTCAAATAGATCCTGTACTTCATGGCGAAGACGGAAGCAGGCGTTGGTAGTATGGCCAGTTTGTTGATGGTACGCGCAGTACTGGGTAGTATCATGTGTAGCCGGAAGAGGATTCGGGAGAGGCCGAGGCTCAAGGGGTTTGAGATGGCCTTGTCCAACAAGGATTTGGAGAGCTTTGGACAAAGGCATATAGAGGGCATGGAAGACCCTCCGACCTCGGGGTTGGTATTTCAAGGCTTGTGGATTTTTACTGGGCGCACCAGCGAAGGGATTGGCAGGTGCTGGCCTGGTTGGCCGATCTCTTCCGAGTGGAGGATTAGAGATAGTAGGATCGTCTCTGGTATGATGACCTTTCTCCCGGCTTTCCCCTTGATTCAGACTGCTCTCATTCTGAGTGGCGAAAGTGTTATCCACAGTTTTTGCAATCACTGCAAGCACTTGCTGTTTGTTCAGTCCTTCGGCTTTCAAAGCCTCAACAGCGGACAGAAGATGTTCATGGGGATCCATACCCGCCCTTACCTTGTTCTTTCCACTCGCCTCCACTTTGTCAAGGGATTGGCTTTCCTCAAATGCTACCCGTCCCAACATCGGGGAGTCTTTTGACATGAAGTTCCCGGTATGTGGTGTGGTCGATGATGGAGCCGACGTCCCGGAGGCCAAACCTATCACAGTTCTCTGAAGATCTTCCGAACCCTGTGCCATCACGGGTCTGCTGATGATGTGACTGGTGACTGTCGGATCAGATGAACAAAATGAACCCTAACTGGTCCTCCTTTGCCTTACCTCAGCGAAAGAACACTGATTTGCCCTTGAACTGAATTTCCGACCTGACAAAGTCTATCGACACGGATCCAATGTACCCGGGGGATATCGGAGCCTTCTGAAGCTATAGTTCCAAGACTACCCTAGCAAAAGGGAAAACAGACAGCATCTCAGCCTGATTCCATCTGAACAGATACGAGCATAGTTGAATGAGTGTGCCCTCTACTGAATTCTGCCCCAAAATTCGGCTTCAAAATCTGAGTCTGATACCCACAGGTAAAGCTGACTCCCAAATACTGATAGCAATGCCCGCAGGCCTGATGCCAAAATTCGCAAACTGGTGCCCGCAGGCTTGACGCCCAAACTCATATACTGATACATGCATTCCTGTAGAGACGCACTCTAAAGCACATAACAGATAAGTGAGAGCCAAAACACCCCTATGTTAGGGTAAGGTTTCCCTGTCCTATTTTGTCAAGAGCTAGGGTTTCATTACGCACACAGCGGCTTCAAACAACCTATAAACGGGTAAGCAACCTGTCCTAATTTGGAATGGTCACTACGGATCCGAATATGCACTAGGTCGAATGGTCAAAGAGGGTGCCCCGGTAAAACCGAGGTTTGTGTTCCCATACTGGCAGAGCCCACAACCGGTCAGCCTTATGGTCATGCCTTGACAAGACAAGCCTCCGGCAAACCGTTCAGGAATAGCAGATGGCAAACACGGTGTCCTAGGCGCACCAATGCAAATGCAATGCAAAGAAACACACAAGTGTAATCAAAAACAGATATCATGAGTTCGAGTCAAGTTCTCTATATCCCCAGCAGAGTCGCCAGAAACTGTAACAAGCCCGCGGGGGACCTCGCTACAGCTCGGACTCGACTTTTGCAGTCACGGTTCTAAATCTGAACCAAAGAGTCCAAATCCGGCAAATCGTTTTAGGAAAACTGATTTTTGAAAGAAGTGCCAAACATGGACTGCTTTGCCAGATACAGAGTCGCCACCTAAATATTTTATTTTGGGAAATTTAGGAAACCCTGACTCGGTGCCAAAAGGCCACGTGTCCGTCATCACCAAAGTTGCCTCGGCTCGGGAACTTGGGTACGATTGGGGAAGGTCACTTCGTGAGCACCCCCGCTCGCCCGGTCATAGACCGGCCTCTACTAACCATGATATCAATTTTTGAAAACATTGTGAGTTCTTATTCCGGTTATTAGCCTAGGTTACTATGTGATGCTCACAGCATATAAATATAGACGGGGTCGTCCGAATTGGAACAAAACATTTCATGCTTGTTTATTTGAAAATGGTTTGATGGTGCTACCCGCAAGTAGGCTAAGACGTGGATTTGCCACCCTCGGGTGGGCTTAGAAAACATGATTTTGCCACTATCTAGTGGGCTTAAAACACACATTTGATGAATTATTCCAATTCAAATAACCCAACCTTCACCCACAGGCATTCAGGCAGTTATATCACATTAGCAATTAGCCTCATGGTAAGCATGCTATTCATGGCAGTCACTCACACGCATGCAAGGATGCTAAAGCATAAAACTTACCGAGTACTCCAAGCCAAAAAAAAAGGAAGTTAATTAGAAATCATGCATGATCCTAAGTATACAAAAATGCCTAATGCAACACATGCAAAATGCAACTATAGCAGGCTCGGCTATTCTAAGATGGTATATGAAATGCTACAACTATCATGTATTCAATTTAGAATTGAAAGTACAATGCAGTTAGTATGATGCGCCGAGCCCGGTGCATGCAATACAGATGAATGAATGCAAACATGCTATCATACTGTATGCTAATTTAAATATGACCTAATCTAACCAACAAAAGCGGATAAATAAAAGGGCGAAAGACGTGGGGTTGGAAGACATACATCACACTCACGCACACTTATTACAGTTGTGCCCTCGCTCGGAGGGTCCAAATAAATAATGCAGTCCAAATATTACAGTCCCCAAATAAAAGAATATTACAGTCCAAAATATTACAGAATTCTAATTAATTAATGAATTAACTAGAAAGCAAATAAACTGGCGTGCAAGCCAGGGGCTGTCTTGCTTCTGAAGGATGATGCATGTCCGGACTGTCTTGCGCGGAAATCCACCGGAATGCCCCGATTAGCCTCTGTTTACACCTGTTCTTGAAATGCGTGCCAAGTTCCAAAAAGTTGCTGATTCCTCGTTTTGCTGCAACAGAGAGCAGGAAAGGGGCATAGCAATGTATTTGCACAAATATATGCATGTCTCGATCCTCGTGCCACCAATCACGCATACCGAGGCATGATGGCCGAGGAGTCGAAATGCACAACTCAATATAGGATGAATGCACATGAAACTACAGCTAAAACCTAACTCCATCATGGATAATCCGGAGTGTCGGTGACTGGGGAATTGAGACACATTCCGTCACTCGGAGTACGAAATGTACCTCGTTTCCCGTGCCCGGGCTAACTCCTATTCCGGACATGATGCAATATGCATGATATGCATGAAATGCAACTAAGATGCAATCCTAACATACACAATGCTATGAAAATGAGATGCCTCGAAATGCGTGCACACAGGCACGCAAACCGAGAAAGTGACGGGATGTTGAAAATGAGATGCCTCGAAATGCGTGCACACGGGCACGCAAACCGAGGTAATGGTAGGTGTCTCGAAATACGTGCACGCGGGCACGCAAACCGAGGCGATGATATGAAAAAAAGACAAATGGGCTTATACCAACATGAGTGAGCCTCAGCCACACTCACATAGGATGCCGATGGCAGAAAATGAGGTGCCTCGAAATGCGTGCACACGGGCACGCAAACCGAGGCGGTGCATACGCAATGCAAATGACATGGAAAACGACAAATGGACTTATACTAACATGAGAGAGCCTCAGCCACACTCACATAAGATGCCGATGGCAAAAAATGAAGTGCCTCAAAATGCGTGCACACGGGCACGCAAACCGAGGCGGTGCATACGCAATGCAAATGACATGGAAAATGCAAAATGGACTTATACTAACATGAGAGAGCCTCAGCCACACTCACATAAGATGCCGATGGCAGAAAATGAAAAACGAAGTGCCTCGAGATGCGTGCACACGGGCACGCAAACCGAGGCAATGGCAGAATGCGATGAAATGATATGGAAACATGATATGGGCTTATACCAACATGAGTGAGCCTCAGCCACACTCACATAGGATGCCGTCGGATAAAAATGAGGTGCCTCGAAATGCGTGCACACGGGCACGCAAACCGAGGCAATGATAAAATGTGATGCAACATGGCAAAAATGATATGCAAGCATGCTAATGGAATTCCAGCAACAAAACAAGGGGAAAACAGCCCCGGGATGAGGCGAAATGACATGAAATGCAAGGAAATGTCCCGAAATGCAACATTAGGCACCCGAAATGACCTATAGCTATGCTAAACATGCACAATATGGACATGCAATGCAAAGACAAAAGCTAGACAGTCCCAAGATAAGCACTTTTCCAGTTATAAACAAGGCTAAACAGCAAATATAGGTATGGCAAAAATAGCATACAAGAATAGGGGCCAAGATAGGGGTAATGAAGCAAGTGGTATAAGCTAAACCCAAACTGAAAAATTTCCTTCTACAACACTAAAGATGGACCAAAAATATGAACATTTACAGTATATGGCAGCCTCAAAATCAGTATACAAACATGCTAAAAATATGATGCAAAATAAGGCTCAAAAGGTGCTAAAACATGAAGTGTATAAAATAATCACCAAACAGAAAAAAAGTGTGAATGAAACATGAAGTATAGGCCGAAATAAGACCACTTTCAGTTCGGACCAAGGTCCAAAAACAGAAACAAAGAGGGCTACTAATTTATGCAAAAAAAAAGGGCCAAATAGGGGATATAACTACAAGTGACACATGGAGGCACCAAATGGTGAGGGGCCCTTCAACAATGTTGAAGAAGGGACCAAAATAAGCCTAATATCAGTTTATAACATGCTCGAAAATAAATTGCTCATGGGTCAAAAATAGCATGCAAATCTATGACATACAAGATGGTCAAAGAAGCAAGTGTATTATGGAGGGCTCAAACAGGGTTGAGCCCTTGATGAGAAGTGAAGATGAGCTCAAAATATGGCCCTTTTCAGTTAAGGCCGAAGCTCAACACAAAAAGCATGCATGGCTTACATATTGATTAAGAAAAAGGGTCAAAAGGGTAAAAGTGTAACTTACCCTTGAAGATCTAGACTTTGGTTGCTTCTTGGATGGATTTGCTGCTCCTTTGGCCTTCAAGAACCCTTCTTTGTTGCTGGAAATGAGATAGTGGTGGTAGGGCTTGGTGGTGTAGAAGAAATGAAGGTTAAGGAGTTAGGGTTTTTTGAAGTTTTGAGAGTTATAACAATGGAGTTAGGTATGGAGCCTTGAAGATGAATTTTTCTAACCCCCATGAAGAAGACCCTCAGCTGGTTTATATGGTCAAGAAAGGGGTGTAAAAGGGGGGTCAAATGGAGAGGAAAACTCTCTCCCAAAATATCCCCCGGATACAGAAAATATCTGGGGGATATTGCCCCACAGCTGGAAAGGGCACAGTGAGGAGAGCACGGCCGGCCGCTCACTTTGGCCGGAGGTGGCCGGCCGGCCACACCCCCTAGCCGGCCGGCTAGGGGTCAAAAGGGTCAACCAGCTTTTCTGGCCGGCCAGGTATTGGGGAGGTAGCCCTATGTGTGTACAACACAACCATGTAATTGAAATTCCAAGAAAGTGGGCCCAAGGGGTTCAACAATGGCTCGGAAAGAGGGGGTCAAAAGGGTCAAGTTGACTTACTGGCCGGTCATGAACTTTTAGGGGCCTCTCAGGTGTGTACATCACAGATATGTGGTTGAAAGTTCAAGAAAAAAGGTCCAAGAGGTTCAACATTAGCCCGGAAGAAAGGGGTCAAAAGGGTCAGGTGACCTTAATGGCCGGCCATGAACTTTTAGGGGCCTCCCAGATGTGTAGATCACAGATATGTGGTTGAAAGTTGGCAACGCTAGCCCTAGGGTATTCAACATTAGCCCGGAAGTGCGAAAAACGGGCGTCGGGAGGCTCCGGAGGAGAGATAACTGGTTGCTGCAACAATTGCTGGCCTCCCACCCTTCAGTGACCTTCCCTGTGATAAAACAGAGGTACCTGCCAAAAATGAGCGAAAACCGTTGCAAAACGAATGTTCCGGAGCCAAAACACGCAGTTCGGGGCCCCGGAAACTGCCCGTTAAACACCGAAAGTGGCGTTCGGCCACGAAGTGGGTTTCTCAGACCCCAGTGTCCCTCAAAAGGGAGAAAATAAGATGTATGCCAAAAATCAGAGCAAACGGAGATGGTTAGGCGGTCCCGAACCGAGGCACACGGCCTGACGGCTCCGAAAAACCGGAAACCGGGCTCCGAAATGGGAAAAATGGCCTACGGCCACCAAATGTAGCCCACGGGCATTGAGAGATAGTCTACGGGACCTCTCCCTTCCCTCAGGAAAAGAAACAGAGAAAACCGAGTCTGGTTCGCAAACCGAGACAAGGCACAGAAAAGGGTTCGGGAGTCCGGAGGTAGGGCTCACGGCCGCAACTCCGAAACTTCTGAACAAGCACATTATGCAATATCACCAAGTGCTCAACTGGTGACGTCTGAGTCTCAAGGTCGGTCAAAAATGGGGTGTCTACACTCACATATGTCAAAATAATGTTTGTTTTAAAACTTCATTTGTTTTGGTTAAAAATATGACTGATAAAGTTATTTTAGGAACTCCATTTATATTTTTATTATATCCATTTACTACATCTAGTGAAGGAATAACTACTCATGATTTAGGCCAACTTGTTACTTTTAAATTCTTGTCTCCTCCTGAAATGTTAGAATTAAATCAATTAAAAGATTGTTCTATTTCTCAAATTATTAATCAATTGACTCGTCAGTTACGATTTCTCAAAGAAGAAGTCCATTATAAGAAAATTGATTCACAATTAACTGATCCAATTATTATTTCCCAAATTAATGAATTTAAACTAAAATTAGAAACAATTGTTTGTTCTACTTTACCCACAGCTTTTTGGCATAGGAAAAAACATGTAGTTACCTTACCATATATTAAAAAATTTAATGAAAAACAAATCCCTACTAAATCTCGACCTATTCAAATGAATCATGAATTAGTAGAAATGTGTAAAAACGAAATCAATGAGTTATTAAAAAATAGAATTATTAGTCCTAGTAAATCACCATGGTCTTGTCCTGCTTTTTATATTAATAAAAATTTTGAATTAGAACGAGGTGTCCCTCGCATTGTTATCAATTATAAACCATTAAATAAAGTTTTAGAATGGATCCGCTATCCAATACCTAATAAAAAAGATTTAATTAAAAGACTTAGTCAAGCTGTTATTTTTGTAAATTTGATTTAAAAAGTGATTTTTGGCAAATTCAAATTCATCCTAAAGGTAGATATAAAACTGCTTTTACTACACCTTTTGGTCACTATGAATGGAATGTAATGCCATTTGAATTAAAAAATACTCCTAGTGAATTTCAAAATATAATGAATGATATTTTTAACCCATTTAGTCATTATTAATTTTTTCTAAATCTATTAGTGAACATTGGAAACATTTAACTGCATTCTTTTATACTATTAAAAGTCATAGTCTCGTTATATCTGCTCCTAAGATTAAACTGTTCCAAACTAAAGTCCGTTTTTTAGGATATGATATTCATCAAAATACAATTTTACCTATTAGTCGCTCCATTAAGATTGCGTCTAAGTTTCCTTATGAAATTTTGGATAAAACCCAATTACAAAGGTTCTTAGGTTCCTTGAATTACATTGCTGAATTTTACAAAGACCTTCGAAAAACTTGTCAACCTCTATTTGATCGGTTGAAAGATAATCCTCCTCCTTGGTCTCCTGTTCGTACTTCTATTATTAAACAAGTCAAACAATATGTCAAGTCCCTTCCATGTCTTGGTATTCTTATTGAAAATTCATTCAAGATTATTTAAACTGATACTTCTGATATTGGTTATAATTGCATTCTTCTTCAGAAAGTCACTCCTCAGTCATCTGAACAAATTGTTCGCTATCATTCTGGTGTCTAGAATAAAGCACAATTAAATTATAGTACTATTAAAAAAGAGATTTTATCTACTATTTTATGTATTAGTAAATTTCAAAATGATATTTTAAATCAAAAGTTTTTACTTCGTGTTGATTGTAAATCTGCTAAATATGTTTTGGAAAAAGGTGTTCAAAATCTTGCTAGTAAGCAAATTTTTGCCCGTTGGCAATCTATATTAAGTATTTTTTATTTTGATATTGAATATATTCCTGGTTGTCAAAATTCTGTTCCTGATTTTCTTACCCGAGAATTTTTACAGGGGGGATAGAGATGGCCACTCATTTTATTTCTTACCATAAAGCCCAAATTACCCATTACCGTAGTCTAATACACCAAACTGCTTACAGAATTGCTCGACTAAAATTAGCCAAGAAAACTGCTAAACGTGCTCAGTATATTAGCTACCATCAGATTCAAGCTCGTCGCCATTTACTTGCTGATTATTACAACTGTTTGGATTATCATCAAGCTTATTTAGATCTCCTTAGTGATTTTTAATCTCCATTGCTAACCTATCTTTCTATTCAACAGATGTCTCGTCCCAGGCCTCCTTCTAAAGCCTTGGTCCCATCTGGTCAACACATTGTTCCTCCTCCTTTGGAGCTAGTAACCCAATACCATCCTATTGAAATGATTAATCGTTACCAAGTCCTTAGTAACATTCCTAAACCTAGTTACACATCTGCTTTGGCTACTGATCCTTTTGCTTCATCCAGCCAAGCAGTTACTCCATACCCTCCTAATCCTATTAAAACTTCCCGATCTGATTATGTTAAATCAACCACTACTAACCTATTCTTCAAAGAACCTAGTCACCCAAAAAGTCAGTCTATTAATGACCTGGTTAAATCCTATTTTCCTCCTGGATGGCATTTTGTTCCCATGCATCCAGAGAAAACAATCACCTTCTATAAAGACATTCTGTTCAACCACCAATCCATTGTGATTAAACCCATTTACGATCGCATTTATTCTAGTAAAGTTGTTTACCATTCCCTTTATATTCATAACATTGTTTCCCTAGCTGAATGGGGTTCTCCTTATCAGCTTCAAGATTTACCTAATCACTCTCTTCAGTATAGTTATTATGACCATATTGATGCCTGGTTCAAAATATTCCTCTATCAAACTAATACATTTAGTCACTCCTGGTTTCTTCAATTTGATCAAAAGTTTAAATCAGAATTCCCTATTTGGTTTCTGAGATGGTGGATACATTATGGCGCTATTTCAGATATCTTCCCAGCTATTATGCTGGAACAGGCTAACTATTTTTCAACTGTTTTCTCATTCACTCCATAACAGAAGAAATTCTCTAAATTGCTCATTTTTATATCCAAATATAAGATCCCTTGGCTATTTAAATGGCACTATGGCATTTCTGATGATGTGATTCAAAGGATACATTCGGTTAAATGGTGGGATAATTACAAAATTCCCTGCATTGTTGAACTTGTTCAAACTGAGTTCCCCATTAACATTCATGCTCCTACACCTGCCATGGTTAAAGCTAGGGGTGGGCAACGGTTTATCCGAACCGCTCAAACCGCCCAACCCGCTCAACCCGCATATAAATGGGCGGTTTCGCAAACAAAATGCGGGCGGATGCGGTTTGAAATATGGCAAATTTGCGGGTTGCGGGCGGGTCGCGGGTTAAAACCGCAACCCGCAAAAACCGCCCGCACTTTAATTAGTATTATTAATATTATTTTTTATATACCAACTTTGTAACTTTAACAGGAGCACCATTATATTCTGTATGACACTAGGATCCTTATTTTTAAGTATTTCTCAACTTTCTTAATGTCGTAGAATTATCAAGTCCTAAACTTGGTTTCTTATACGATTTTCATTGATGACTCATCCACTTTTTTCTAATAAAAATTTTATTCTGGTGATCGATGAAGCTTCTCGTTTGATTATTGATTACTGAATTGACAATTCTAATTGAGTACAACCTTTAATGCATTGATATACATTTTTTTCATGACAAAAATGCTAGTGATATTCAATTTTTATTTGTAAACTCATCAGAAAATTGTTATCAATTGATCACAAATATATAAAATGAATCTAATGCCTAAATTCGATGGGAAAAAAAAACTTAAAAATTAATTTTTAAAAGAAAAAAGTGTAAACCGCAAACCGCCCGCAACCGCCCGCACATTTACAAACCCTATCCGCACAAACCGCAAACCGCACTGCGGGCGGTTGCGGGTTGACTTTTTTCTAAACCGCATAGATGCGGGCGGGTCAAAACCGAACCGCAAACCGCACAAAACCGATCCGCGAACACCCCTAGTTAAAGCTCAGCAGATCCCAACTGCTTCAATTACCCAAGGAAGCCAACTTCCTACTGTTAATCTGGGAAGCCCAACTTCAAGTTCTTCCAAGCCCAAGTCATCCAAATCAAAGATTCAATCCACAATTGCTAAGCCCAGCTCTGCTCAGCCCAAATCAAAGGATAAAGCAAAGCCCAAATTTACTACAGCAAAGTCCAAGGCTAAATCTACAACTCTTGTATCTCCAGCTAAGCCCAAGGTTAAAACCAAGTCATCCAGAGATGAGCTTCTCAAGATGGCCCGTATGCTTGTTGATCAGGCTGAAGCCCAATCAGATTCGGATAATTCGGATAACAACAATTCAGAAGAAAGTTCAGACAGTTCAAACTCTTTTGAAGGTTCAACTACTCAAAACCCATATGAACCCGAGTTTCAAGATGCTCAGGACCCATATGCCTAGTCAGCTCTACATTGGATTCCATATAGATACAAATTAGCTTCAATCAATACTCTTTTGAGAAAAGTTGCCAATTTGTATTTATATTGATTCCCTTATTAACATGTCTCCACCGAAAGTTATGAATAGTAAAAAGTCACTATTCACTTTTACTGTTCATCACTCAATCAATCTGCTAAAAGCTGCTTCAACTTTCAGTCAATCAGCCGAAAGCATCAAACAGCCTGCTTTTTCCCATGTGCTGCCAACTGCTCTCATGATCAACTCCAAGTCACATGTTGCATAGTTAATTTTATTTCTATAAATTGTAATGGTTAATTCATTTGTAAGCAGGAGGTTCAAAACTGTAAGGTTCTGTGTGAGAACTGAGTGGGAACCAACACCTAGTCAACTAGTTAATCTGCTTTTGTTTAAACATGTATTTTGAAGCAATTCAGCACTACTGCAACTGCAACGTTTATTAAACAATTGTAAGTTTATTATTGTATTAAAAGTTTTAAATACTTTGTGCTATTTCAATTATCATTTGCATTAAACAATTGTAATCTCTCTCTCTCTATATATATAGAGTGATAGGCATTAATTTGTATAAAATTTTAGTACGTAAATTCTGTTTACAATTTAAACTCGTGGTTGTGTAATTTGCCTTTTATGTTAATTTGGTTTTTATAATTTTAATTGTGTATAATTTAAACTCGTGGTTGTGTAATTTGCTTTCTATGTTAATTTGATTTTTACACTTTTAATTGTATCAATTTTGTGTTTTAATTTTATTTATATTATGTCAGTTTAATTAAATTAATTAATTATGTCAATTATCCATCAGTTTAAAGATCACTACTGCATCAGCTTGCCACTGAAATGGAGTATAAAATATGATTTTCTTGTTCTCTCCTAGCTTCTGTTAATTGTGCAATTATTTGCATTTGCTGTAGGATAATGAATATTTTCCAACTTTGGTGGCTAGTGAATGTTGTTGTGCAAAGAGAGTTCAGAAATGGGTTGTACTTATCTCAAGTTAAATTTAAACTTAAGAAAAATTGAAGGGTTGATGGGACTCATTATGAATTTCGTTTTGATGATTCAAAACGTTTATTTTGTAAAGTCCTTATTGCTTTTAACTTTTCATTTTATCACGTTTGTATTTGAAAAAAAAGAAAAAGAAAAAGATAACATGTATGATTTTAAAAATAGATGATTCACTTTTTTAGAAAAAAATATAGAATAAAATGGAATTGTTATGATTATCAAATTGATCTTATTTTTCCATGAATGATATGTTGGAACAATCTTCTATGTAAAACAAATAACTTGAAACCAAATTAACCAAATAAAAATAAATTACTTACATAATTTATTTATCGAAATGAATAAGTACAAAAAAGATCAAGCCGAGAGTGGGACACTCTATTTTTAAGATAGATTCGCCCCGCTTCAGTGCTTACGGATAAATGGCGTCTATCTCTCAGGATATACTGATCTACACAAATTATAGTAGCACTCCAAACAATCTATACGGCGAATTAGAACCTGTGTTCTATACTCCAAGAATTTATCCTGAAAATAACTAATATGAAGACCAATGCAAAGAGAGAGCAAAAACAGGAAGAGAATATGATTTTCTAGATGTAGAAATCTGCTGAAATGATCTAGTATTTATAAGCAAGGAATGTGACTGCTGGAAAGAGCCGAACAGGTACAATTTGAATTGAACAGATACAATTCAAATTTGAACAGATCTGCTGGTAGTTTGAATCTGTCCATAACTGTTGGGCAATTTTAAAACTGTTAAAAATAGTTTGAATCTGTTGGAAATTTAGACCGGAGGGGACTTGTTTGGACAGAAAATTTGAATTCAAATTTGGTGCTGTAGACGCGCCCCGAGGCTTTGCTACTACAGTTCGGACTCAAATGTCACGGTTCTGAATCTAATCCCGCAAAGTGCAATGCGAGACCGATAAATCACCAAAGAGTCCAAATCTGGCAAATCATTTTGGAAAACTGATTTTTAAGAAAGAAGTGTCAAACATGGACTGTTTTGCCAGATACAGAGTCCCCACCTAAATGTTTTATTTTGGGAAATTTAGGAAACCCTGACTCGTTTCCTAAGGCCACGTGTCCGTCATCACCAAAGTTGTCTCAGCTCGGGAACTTGGGTACGATTGGGGAAGGTCATCTATGAGCACCACCGCTCGCCCGATCGAAGATCGGCCTGTACTAAGCATGATATTTTGTTTTGAAAACATATGCGTTCTTATTCCGGTTATCAGCCTAAAATTACTATGTGATGCGCACAACACACAAGTATAGACTAGATCGCCTAAGTTGGAACAAATCATCTCATGTTTGTCTGTTTGAAAATGGTTTGAAGGTGTTACTCGCAAGTAGGCTAAGACGTGAATTTGCCACCCTCAAGTGGGCTTAGAAAACGTGATTTTGCCACCTCAAGTGGGCTTAAAACTCGCATTTTGATGAATTGTTCCAATTCAAGTAATCCAACCTTCACTCACAGGCATTCAGGCAGTTATATCATATAAGCAGTTAGCCTCATGGCAAGCATGCGGTCATGTTAACACTCACACTCATGCAAGATGCTAAAGCATAAAAGCTTACCTAGTACTCCGAGCCAAAACAATAGCTAGTTAGTAATCAATGCATGATCCTAATTATGTTTAGATGCTTAATGCAACACATGCAAAAATGCAACTAGAATAAGCTCAACTATCTAAGAATGGCATGTGAAATGTGACAACTCGATACACGTATTCAAGTTGGAATTGAAATACAATGCAGTTTGTATGATGCGCCGAGCCCGGGGCATGTAAGACAAATGAATGGATGCAAACATGTGAAGCATAAGTATGCTAATTAAAACATGCCCTAGAACTAACCATCGTAAGCAGTTAAGTAAAAGGGAGAAAGACGTGGGGTTGGAAGACATTCACACACTCACGCACACTTATTACAAAATTCGCCCTCTCGACGGAGGGTCCGAAAGAATAATACAAATCAACTAACTAATCAACTAACAAGCTAATCAATTAATTACACAACCAAATCGAAATAAATAACTATTCTAAGTTATTAAAACACTGAAATGGCCTCGAGACGAGGGATGCATGCGCGCTCGGTCGGCTTTGCTCGGAAATCCATCGGCATGCTACATGTTGCCTCTGTTTGCACTATTTTGTACCTCTAAAGACTACACAAATCTCTGTGATGCTCCAGAATCACTTCCTATACACTGTGAGAGGCCATCGGCCAAGATGAGTGGTAATCAGCCAATGGGAAGGTGTCATCGACCACTTGTGAGGATATCGGCCAAACATGGTTAGCCGATCGGCACTGAAAGTAGCCGACCGGCCATTTCTTCCTGCAGAATGCTATTTTGCTGCAGCAGAGGACAAACAGAGTATGGCGATACATTTGCAAGAAAAAATGTATGCAACCACATCCCTTATCATGTCTAAGGCTCAAAGGTGTGTAGTGCTCGACCGTCGGGCCACCAATCACGCATTTCAATTCATGATGGCCAAAGGAGCCAAGTGTGCAAATTCAATATCAAATGAAATGCATAAAAACACATAAAAGGCCCCAACCTCTATCATGTTTGATCAAGAGGCAAGGGATGTATACACAATGCTATGCAATCTAAGCATTCAAGCATGTGACAACGTGCAAACTAGTAAGCATGCAACAATATGAAATCTAAGCATGCAAACATGTATGCATACAATGTAATAGGTATGCAACAACAATACCAACAACAAGCATGCAATAACATGCAACAATATTATGCAATGCAACTAATATGCGATAGGTATACAACCTAAACATATGAACATGTATAGCATGTAACAACATGCAAAATGAAGCAAGTATGCAACAACATACAAGACAAGCATGCAACAACATGCCAAGATGGACTTAAACTAACATGGGCAGACCTCAGCCATGCCAAAATCAGTGGCCAAAATGATGAAGTGATAGAATGAAATGCACAATGAGCATGCACATGCAATGGTCCAAAAGTTAAGGCATAAGGTCACAACACCCAAACATGAGCGAGGGGTGACAATCATGGTAATATTGTGACACCATAAGCTCCGAAATTATGTTAAGAGTGATGTCAAATCAAACACATAACACAAGCAAGGCATGCTAATGGACTTCAAGTTCAAAGCTAGCTAAGGTACTTGAACCATGGCCATATCAACCAAGCCCCAAAGGACCAAGGTGACCCAAAACAGTCCCAAGGCAGTCCAAAACAAGGCTAGAACATGCATGGGATGAGGCCAAAATATGCTAGAAAGGTAAGCACAAAACAAGACGCATACAAGGCCAAAAGGGGCAATTGCACTACACCTATTACAACCAAACATGGCATGACTTAGGCCAATAAAATCAGAGTTATGGCATGTTAGAATGAGTCCAAAAATCCACTTAGATGGCATCCCAAAGGCCTAAGTATGATGGCATGCACAATGACCTATTCTTAAGGCATGAAACACAAACTATCCAAAGCATGGAATAGGTGATAAATGCAAGTGTGTGACCATGAAACATGGACCAAAATTACATTTCACATGATGCCAAATCATGAAAATACTTCAAGTAACACATGCTAATGAACTCAAGGCACAAAGCTTACAAGCTAGAATGAACCAAGGCTATGCAAAACAATGCATGCATGACCAAGACAACACCAAACAGAGCTTAAACATGGTGAAACATGACTAAAAGCTCCTTTGAGTTGAGCCAAAACATGCAAGAATAGTGGTCCAAACACAAAATGCATGTTATGCCAACATGCAAGATTACTCTACAAGTATGTGAAGCATGCAAGATGCCATCAAACCAACATGGAATAGAGTTAAGGCAGGTCCTAAAAGCCACTAAAAAGTGCTAAAATAGAACCAAGACACGCTAAGTAAACATGCTACTCTTATAAGCCAACAACACAAGCATATGAGACATAAGGAGAGGGGGGTGTCCCCCTCCTATACAAGACTCCAAAACCACTTCTCCACCACTAGAAATCCTTTGGATTTCAGTGGTGGGAAGGTCAAAATAAGATGATCTCAAAGCTCAAAAGTAAAGGCACAAAACAAGGCCAAACAAGGCCTAAGAAGGGGTAGACAACCCCCAACCAAAAAGTGACCTTAAGAAACCATAACAAGCATACAAAATCAGAACTTTTTGTAGTTTAGAGTCAAGCTTGAAACAATATAGAAGTATGTGTAAAAGCTTAAGCAAGAATGGGGTATCTAAAGTTTAGAATCTCACCTTTGAAGAACAACTTCAAGAACACAAGACCAGCAACTCTCTCTGATCAAAACCAGTTCAAGAACCTTAAAACCAACCTCCTAGTACCTCAGCACACAAGGATGGTGTAACTCTAGGTGTTTGTGTGCAATAGTAAGAACAAAACACACTTTGAGCTCAAACGCACACACAAATCTAGAGAGAGGGAGATATAGAGAGAGAGATATATCTAACTTGTATATCAGATTTTCAGAACCCCTGGAAAGGGAGAGGAGGCTCTCCTTTTATAGAAAACCAATTTTGCAAAGCTTCTTGGAGAAGCAAAGCAAGGCTCAAATCCCTCCATACACGTGTATGGAGGGGGGGAATTGTGCGTGCCAGGTGTTCCAGCTGGCACAAAATATCTGCCAAAAGCAGATGGAAAGGGGTCGGCCGGAAAATATGGCCGATTGACCAACAAAGGTGGCCAGTCGACCAAAAATAGTTCCGATCGGCCAGAACCTTTGGCCGATGGCAAGAAAAAGGGGCCGATGGCTTCATGCCTTGGCCGATGGGTTAAAGGGATGGCTAACAATTCACCCTCTTCCCTCAAAAGCAAAAACAAAAGTGCTTGGTCCACAACCAAGCACAAAACAGTCAAGTTGAGAGATCTTGAGGCAAGGCGCTTGGCCGAGACCTCCGGGAACTCAAAACGAACACGAGCATAAATGATCATCGAGTGTTCAAACGATGACGCCCAAGTCTTGAGGACGGTCAAAAATGGGGTGTCTACAAGTGCAAAATTTGAATTAATTCTGTTTAGAAAAATTAATTCCTGCAAGAATTTTTGAAAAAAATTCAGATAAATTTTGTCCAAAAAATTAATATTAGAACCAACCTGACCCGACCCACACCCACGCCCGGCATGGCTGGTCGGTTGTCGTACGCTTGTGTGGTGGTTTGAGCCAAAGGTCACTTTGTCCAAAACTCCTCCCTTCTACAAACTTAGGATTCCCCTTGGGACCCAACCCAAGTGTTGCCACCTAGAACTTATATACACATATAAGTTCTCTTAAGTTTTTAATGTGGGACAACCATTACAAGGAAACCCACATTTTACTCTTTAATTGTCCATTCTATGAGCCTGAAAACGACGTCAACTTCTCATTCACTCATAAATGGTTTTGACGAACCGTTTTCATTGTGTGACTTGCCATGCGGTAAGGAACACGTCACCTCTTTTGACCCACCCCAAAAGACGTGTGGGACTTACTCAAATTAGGCCCCAAAGTTGGCCCAAAATAAGCTTATTAAAACCATAATTCCAACATGATATATAAAAAGGACTCTACAAAATAAATAGTTTAGATTATCCAAACGAAATTCATGATGAACTAAAAAAATAGTTGGCTATATATGTGTAGAATAGAAACCAAAACTAAAAGTTACTATGACCATGTTTGATTTCAAAAAATTGAAATTTTTATTTTCGTGTTCTTTGTTTTTAGTGAATTTTTTTTAAAATTTTAGGTAATTTTTATTTTTATTTTTTAGATACACCTAATCTAAATATATTTAAAAAGTATAATATTTATGAAAAAAAACATAAAAATATTCATCAAATATAAAAAATAAAAAATATGTAGCATACTAAAATTAAATATATTTTCGTATTTTGTTATATTCAATGAATTTTTTTTTAAAAAATTTACAATTTTTTTACTTTTTAAGTATATTGTCCTTGTTTGGTTTGTGTTTTAAAAATTTCTTTAAAAAAATTGAAACTAATTTGATAAAAATAAATATAAAAAATATAAATTTAAAATTTAAAAAATTATTTTTGGTCTCTCCCAAAAGATAAATTTATATAAAAATGATAAGTATTTTTTTTTATTGCTTTTAACAAATTAATTTTTAATTTTTTTTAAAAAAATTCTGAATCAAGTTTATGAAAACAAATTTAAAAAGGGTAAGCTACGGATAAATCCTGAAATGTGAAAAGGCGGTCCATGTAGTCCTGGAAAATATTTATTAGACTGTTTGGTCCTACTACGTATGTGTTTACTAAAGTGCCCTATTTATATGCTGATGGTATGCTGTTTGTTGTGGGAGGTGTTTGGGTGTCACGTTGGAAAAAATGCTATAGCAGCTTTTATTGGTTGGCACGTGTGTGACGGTGTTACAGCATACTAGTTGCAACCTGACCCGTCATTTGTGCCCGTTTGTGTAACAACCCCTATCCGTAATTAGCCACTAATCCGTATTTAATGATGTTAATGAGACGATTAAAATAAATTATGTGTTTATTCTGCACTTTGTATGATTTTGGCTTTCTATCTGTTACTTACAAAAATATTTGTTTGGAATTCCACTTTAATTTGTAAATTGAAAGTCTTATCAGCATCCGAAACCGAAATTGATTACGTCAATATGTTATTTGGAATTTTTAGAACCATATGGCAAATTTTATTAAAAATTGATTCAGCCTGATTAATTAAGTCGTGTTTGGTTAGCCTTATATTCTAATTAATGTATTTTAGCATCATTGCTATATATATGAGATATAAGCTCATTTTGAGCTCATTTCTTTTATCCCTTGAGTGAAAAAAATCTGGTGAGACATTTTAGAGAGAGAGGGAGCACAATTCTAGAGAGAGAAAGTAAGAGATTGGAGAAGAATTGAGGGTTTTGTGTTGAATTCACCAAGATTGTGCTAGAACAGGAGTAATTCGAGACTCTAGGTAAGCTTTTGACTATTAATTCAAAGAGTTATGTGTTGTAGAGATGAATTCATGGAGTTGTTAGGATCATTGCAAGTAATTTACATATGTTGGTCAAGAAGATGGAGGATTTGATTATAATTTCACTAGCATGTATACATATATATAGAGGTTTGTCATTTTAGTTTGATTTTGAGCATCTAAATTATTTTGGGAGTTATTTAGTACATGCATGTTTGAATTATCATGTTCCTTCACTTAAAATCATGTTTTGGGAAGAATTTCTTACATGCATGGAGCTTATGAGCTCAATTTGCTAGTTTCATGAGGTTTGGAGAAAAGATTTTACATGCATGTTTTGTTTCTTGAATTTCAAGATGAATTGTGAACTTTTGGCAAACTCTTGCGCCATGATTTTATGAAATGATCCTTTATTCTTCATATTTTACAAGTTTACTAGGTTATCTCAAGTTTTGGGGCCCAAGAGATGTGTTTTGAAGGTTGGAATTCGAGTTTTGAGCTTAAAGGTGCAATCTGAAAATTCCAGAATTCGCATCTACGCTCGAGCATGGGAGTTCACGCTCGAGTGACCAATCTGAGTGCGTGCACTCCGCTCGGGCGACCAAAAGTCTGCTCGAGCGTGAATTGCAAGCTCCCAGAAGTTTCATGTCTTTTACAGATCGCTCGAGCGAAGGAATGTGCGCTCGAGCGACCATTCACATTTTGTATGTCCGCTCGAGCGATGAAAGCTACGCTCGAGCGTGGACCTTATTTTCAGAAATTTTGCCTAAGTGTTCCAAGGCATGTTTTGGCATCCTCATTGCATCTTAGGCATTCCCAAGCCTTAATTAAGCCATAGTAATGAGGTTATGGATTAGAAACACACTAAGAAAAGAATGTACTAAGTTAAGAGTTTATAAGAGTGTGTTTTAAACAACGTGATAAGAAAGAATATGAGCTATTGTAATGAAAGCTAAGCCGTAATGGCCACCTGAATGTGTAATGATAAGATATGTTTGTGTTATGTTCTTTTGTGTCTGTAGGTCAACGTCTGGAGATTGATTGACCATTTGCGAGAACCACTGTGAGTAATGTTATTGTAAAGATACGTTCATATGAATTATGTTTCAAATGAATTATGATAAGTTATCATTTCTAAAATGATATATGTTTTCGTGAACGAATGTTCCATGTTTGAAATCTATTATGGCATCCATAAATAGTCCCAAGTCATGGGGGACGACATGTTAATGCGGGTCCATGACATTCATGTGATTACGAGATCTCGTTAGCCACTTCATTGTGGTGATATGTGTTTAATCGGTATCCGGAACCGATTACTCTAGTCGGAAGACGTTATGTGATGTGTTCTATGGGATGTACCATTATTATGTTCTGATACAAGAATGATTATGCTAAGATCTGTTTTACGCCTATGATATGTTCGGAATTCATTCACTAACCTCTTTACATTGATGTTATTCATTGGGCTTTAGCTCACTATGTGTATATATGTATGTATAGGTGGGCATTCTAGAGATCGAGCCTGAAGGCTTTTGTCTGGATATATGTTCCGTTGTCAGCCAACCATTGTGCCTCACGTGGAGATTCCCGAAGCGCCCTTTGTTTAAGTTCTGTGGTTTCTGTTTATTTAAGACTTGATTTGATGTCGTTGGCTGTACTTAAAATACTGTAATGTGTGTGGGTGTAATGTATGAATGACTTTTGATTATGTATATAAAGTTTTTAAATATTCTATTTCATATAAGTTAGCACAGCTCATTGGACAACTATATTTATGTATTAGCTTCCGCTAGCCCCTTAATTTTGTTAATCTGTTCAGAGGCCTTCGGTAATCCAAGGATTAATGGCTGGTTACGATGCTAAACCTATAGGGGAGGGTTTAGGTCGTGACAGAGTGGTATCAGAGCACGAGTTATACCGCACACACGTGTCCATATGAGCTATAGGATGTCCTAGAAATGAAATAGGGACATTGCATTATCATGTGTAAATATGAGACCTATTGTGAACATATCTTTAATGAAATAAAATGAAATGAAACCTTTGAGCATGAACAAAGAAGTTATGAGAAATAACATGTAATGCCAATTTCAATATTGAACGTGTAATTCTTGTGAACATGACCATATGAACGTGAAAGACTACGTGACTTATGTGAATATATTTGAGTTAAAATAAAATGACGGATTGTTTGATTTGAAGTGAAAATGAAACATGAAGCCAGTAAAGACTATACCAATATTAATAATCACCCCGTTTGTGTGTAGACAATGGAAATGACAAGGAATGTAGACGAATCTGAATCTTCTAATGCTAGAATTAGCCGGTCAGAGAGAAAGGTCAAAACCTTAATCGAATCTTTGAGACAACAACAACAAAGGCAAATACTCGTACCTGAGCCAGCTAATTATGATATGATAGCACTGACACAGAAATATAATAAGATGAAACCACCGGAACTTCAGGGGGGTATTGAACCGTTAAAAGCCGAGGTTTGGGTTTTAGAAACTGAGAAAATATTTGAAGTATTTCCGTGTACTGAGGCACAGAAAGTTTTGTTGGTAACATTCACACTCAAGGAAGAAGCTAGGAGATGGTGGATGTTAGTACGGAATGATAATGAAGGTGTGACATGGGATATGTTTAAAGAAATTTTCTTCGAAAAATACTTTCCCCAATGCATCCGAGATAGAAAAGTATCTGAGTTTGAACAACTTAAACAAGGCAAAATGACTGTGGCTGAATATGAAACAAAATTTACTGAGTTAGCCCGTTATGCACCCCACATGATAGACACTAAAAGGCTAGGAAATTTGAAGGTGGGCTGGACTTAGATATGTTTGATCGAGTTGGTGTCTTAAAATTGCCAAGGTACGTGGACATTCTTGATAGGGCCTTAATATCCGAGGCAAACATAGTAGCCTTGAAAATATCAAAATCAACATCATCAACTGAATCCAAAAGAACGAAACAGAAGAAACAGAAAGTTAAAATGACTAGTAATTCGATGACCTCTGCGAATGGAAAATCTAGGGCAATAATGGTGAACAAAGAAAGCCGGGGAAGCAATGTGAACAATGGTATACCTAGTTGTAAAGAATGTGGGAAACAACATTGGGGCATTTGTCGCTGCCTGTCAGTGGCCTGTTTTAGATGTGGTCAGAGAGGGCACTTGGCTAAATCTTGCCCGCTAACTCATCCGAACAACACTAGGCCTAATGCTAGTACGACTGGTTCTGTTCTTACACCCTAGTTCTAGAAAATGCTCGGAACATTGAAACAACTGACGCAGGTATTACCTTAACTATGTTCAATTGTTTATATGGGAATTTGTGTGGAAGTGTACATTCCTTAACTTGATATAGATTGTGGACATGTTAATTGAACCAATTGAATTATTAGAATTATGAACCCCTAGTTATTGACTACCTCGAAACTTGCTAATTTTATGTGAGATGCCCGAAGCCCTATAACGAATTACTTGAGCTTTGGGAATTGTTGAGACTTATGGACAACGAGAACTTGCTGGGTTAAATCCTTGTACCGTATTGCAAAATTTAATATGAACTGTTAGGTATGACCTTTGAACTATGCTAGAACTATTGAACATGGGAACACATCATGATTGACTATTGTTTGGGAAATCTGTACGACCATGACTTGAACTGAACTGTTATATATTGATTGACATCATCGAATGAGTAGACCCGTGATCTCGAATTATATACATGAATCAGCCACATACGGAACTTCTGAAATTGAGAACCTATGTCAGTCTGGAAGAATGAACTTTTGCTTATGAAATTACGAACGAATGCCTAAATGATAATTGATCCTAGACTCATATCTGTATATATATGTCCTCGCTTATAATACTATTAGAATTGATAGGGTTGAACTGTGATTAATGAACACTTTGAGACCTACTATTTGATATGAACTATCGTGACTGACCTGTTGAACCATGCTCGAATTGTTAAATATGGAGACACACTATGATTGACTGTATACGGAACATGTTTGGACCTACATATATCGATACCTTTGCGTGGGATGTTAGTTAATCGAACTCGACACACTCTTTGTATCCGCTGCATTTGTATTTAGACGGAGTAGACTTATGACTTGTTACCTTAACTATCGTATCGGGAGAAACTGTTTTGTGTCCACCTGTACATTGAACTCGTGAATCCGTATTGGGAATGTTATTAGATTCTGAACATGCACATATATGACTATACCTTTGCTCAGAATGATTGATATGATTATTTGTTTGATAACTTGACTGTTGGGACTATGACTCTGGGATTGTGTGACTAAACCCTGAATGATAAACTCTAAACTGTGGACTGTGATTGTTAAACATTGACAAGACTGTTTGACTAGACCAGTGAGCCCATGCTTAAATGACTGTATGACCAATTTGAAACTTCTGTATAACAATCTGCTATTGTGTACCTTATGCTTACATGAAAAACTCATTTGGGAAATTGCTATACTGACTGTAATGCTTACCTCTTGATGTGAATAACTGCATGCTTGTGTATTTACCTGTAGAATTATTGGGAGGAAACACATTGTATATGACCTGAAACACTTTGACATGAACTACTATGATACATGACTCTGATGTGACTGTGAGAATTGATGAACTTAGACTAATTGTGGAATTACTAACTATGTACCTAAGCGAATGGAGTATGAACTATAGAATTAATATACCTTGTTTGGAAATAATAAGCTTAAAACCTTTACCTGATCTAATGTGATAGAACTATGGTTTGATGAGACCTTTGTTTACCTGAGAGAACTTCTGTTTGATGACTCACGCTTGAACTTTGACTTGATATGATCTGGTTGAACTTTCATTGATTTGATCTGAGGAGACCCTTATTGAGAGCTATTATCTGATTGATTACATTATGGGGGATTGTGAATTGCTTATGATTGAATAACAGGGTCGTGTTCCTAAGGGAGCTAACCGAATAAGAATTAGAATCAATCTTGAACCCTTAGGAAGAATGTGAACCGTCAACAGCGGACTATGTGATTATGAATAGCTTCTTACTATATGCCTGTAACTGATTGGGAAAACACATGAATGAGATTATGAAATTTGGTAACTTGTGCTTGGGGAATATGGGAATACCGTAAACATGACATGTGGTTAATTACTCCGGTATTACCGTTACTACCATGAACTTGTTTGACTAAGAGAATGATTGCTTTTGTGTTACTTTACTTCAAAACTGATGGAATTTATTAACAGTAGACTGGTTCGATTATAAACTCTGACTACCTGAGAGGATACGCAATCAGTATGACTGTTTCTGTATTGACACATAATACGATTGAATCTGTGGAAACTGAGGCTGAGGAATAGTATATGAATGATTACTTCGGAATTTCGTTTACCGCTATGGGGTTAATGTACGAAATTGCCTTGTATTTCTGCTATACTTTGGATGACCTGGACTAACTGTAATGGATTACCGAATTGAAAACCAAGTTGAACAAAGACCGGATGAATGACTCGGAAATGAATAAATCAAATCTCTGTAACTTAACGGGGGAAATTACTTATGAAAATGGAAACAATGTGAATCTATGACCCCGATAAGTACTTGATATAAGTAATGTGAATAATAACGTAGTAAAGTGTGTTCAACTGTATTTGTTTTCTGTGTGTCTAGAGGGGATCTGTTTTCTGAAATATTATGTGTTGTGCAATGAATAATTGTCCAATCTCTTATATGTATTCGTGTGACTCTTGGTATTATGTGATATATGTTGGCTGTTACCCAGTATCGGAGGTTCCTTTATGGAATTTATATCTGTCTGCCCTCTGTTACCCGTACCGGAGGCCCCGTCATGGGGGCTCAGCTTATCTGTTCTCTGTTCCCGAATTCGGAGGTTCCTTTATGAAAATGGTTATTCATAACCATCACGTGTCTGCATCTGTTCTGTATCCGCTCTGTTAGTGCTAATGAATGCACCATGTATGCTTAAGTAAGAATTGTGACATTTGTGTATGATCTGGACAAGAATGTGAATATGAACATGTATATGAATCTGTTTCTGATTAAAATCTGAATGCGTATAAGACTCTATTTTGATACGAACCCTAATCTCTGTATATGATTTGTGATTCTGTTTCTGTACGAAGCTAAGGTTGAGATTGGGTTATGAGCATATTTATGAATATGGTTATGCTTCTGTTTTGTAAAGGGTTACAGTTATATTTTCGATGAACATCATTTCTTTTGATATAAGATAACTTGAGTTTGGAGGACCAAACTTTTTAAGGTGGGGAGACTGTAACAACCCCTATCCGTAATTAGCTACTAATTCGTATTTAATGATGTTAATGAGAGGATTAAAATAAATTATGTGTTTCTTCTGCACTTTGTATGATTTTGGCTTTCTATCTGTTACTTATAGAAATATTTGTTTGGCATTCCACTTTAATTTGTAAATTGAAAGCCTTATCGGCATCCGAAATCGAAATTGATTACGTCAATATGTTATTTGAAATTTTTAGAACCATATGGCAAATTTTATTAAAAATTGATTCAGTCTGATTAATTAAATCGTGTTTGGTTAGCCTTATGTTCTAATTAATGTATTTTAGCATCATAGTTATATATATGAGATATAAGCTCATTTTGAGCTCATTTCTTTTATCCCTTGAGTGGAAAAAATCTGGTGAGATATTTTAGAGAGAGAGGGAGCACAATTCTAGAGAGAGAAAGGAAGAGATTGAAGAAGAATTGAGGGTTCTGTGTTGAATTCACCAAGATTGTGCTAGAACAGGAGTAATTCGAGACTCTAGGTAAGCTTTTGACTATTAATACAAAGAGTTATGTATTGTAGAGATGAATTCATGGAGTTGTTAGGATCATTGCATGTAATTTACATATGTTAGTCAAGAAGATGGAGGATTTGATTATAATTTCACTTGCATGTATACATATATATAGAGGTTTGTCATTTTAGTTTGATTTTGAGCATCTAAATTATTTTGGGAGTTATTAGTGCATGCATGCTTGAATTATCATGTTCCTTTACTTAAAATCATGTTTTGGGAAGAATTTCTTACATGCATGGAGCTTATGAGCTCAATTTGCTAGTTTCATGAGGTTTGGAGAAAAGATTTTACATGCATGTTTTGTTTCTTGAATTTCAAGATGAATTGTGAACTTTTGGCAAACTCTTGCACCATGATTTTATGAAATGATCCTTTATTCTTCATATTTTACAAGTTTACTAGGTTATCTCAAGTTTTGGGGCCCAAGAGATGTGTTTTGAAGGTTGGAATTCGAGTTTTGAGCTTAAAGGTGCAATCTAGAAATTCCAGAATTCGCATCTACGCTCGAGCGTGGGAGTTCATGCTCAAGCGACCAATCTGAGTGCGTGCACTCCGCTCGAGTGACCAAAAGTCCGCTCGAGCGTGAATTGCAAGCTCCCAGAAGTTTCATGTCTTTTACAGATCGCTCGAGCGAAGGTATGTGCGCTTGAGCGACCATTCACATTTTGCATGTCCGCTCTAGCGATGAAAGCTACGCTCAAGCGTGGACCTTATTTTTAAAAATTTTGCCTAAGTGTTCCAAGGCATGTTTTGGCATCCTCATTATATCTTAGGCATTCCCAAGCCTTAATTAAGCCATAGTAATGAGGTTATGGATTAGAAACACACTAAGAAAAGAATGTACTAAGTTAAGAGTTTATAAGAGTATGTTTTAAGCAATGTGATAATAAAGAATATGAGCTATTATAGTGAAAGCTAAGCCGTAATGGCCACCTGAATGTGTAATGATAAGATATGTTTGTGTTATGTGCTTTTGTGTCTGTAGGTCAACGTCTGGAGATTGATTGACCATTTGCGAGAACCACTGTGAGTAATGTTATTATAAAGATACGTTCATATGAATTATGTTTCAAATGAATTATGATAAGTTACCATTTCTAAAATGATATCTGTTTTCGTGAACGAATGTTCCATGTTTGAAATCTATTATGGCATCCATAGATAGTCCCAAGTCATGGGGGACAGCATGTTAATGCGGGTCCATGACATTCATGTGATTACGAGATCTCGTTAGCCACTTCATTGTGGTGATATGTGTTTAATCGGTATCCGGAACCGATTACTCTAATCGGAAGACGTTATGTGATGTGTTCTATGGGATGTACCATTATTATGTTCTGATACAAGAATGATTATGCTAAGATCTGTTTTATACCTATGATATGTTCGGAATTCGTTCACTAACCTCTTTACATTGATGTTGTTCACTGGGCTTTAGCTCACTGTGTGTATATATGTATGTATAGGTGGGCATTCGGGAGATCGAGCCTGAAGGCTTTTGTCTAGATCTGTGTTCCGTTGTCAGCCAACCATTGTGCCTCACGTGGAGGTTCCCGAAGCATCCTTTGTTTAAGTTCTGTGGTTTCTGTTTATTTAAGACTTGATTTGATGTCGTTGGCTGTACTTAAAATACTGTAATGTGTGTGGATGTAATGTATGAATGACTTTTGATTATGTATATAAAGTTTTAAATATTCTGTTTCATATAAGTTAGCACAGCTCATTGGACAACTATATTTATGTATTAGCTTCCATTAGCCCCTTAATTTTGTTAATCTATTCAGAGGCCTTCGGTAATCCAAAGATTACTGGCCGGTTACGATGCTAAACCTATAGGGGCGGGTTTGGGTCGTGACAGTTTGTGTAATATGTCATCCCCAATTTAGGTCACTCAAATTTCGAAACCGAAAGGTCGACAAATCCCTTTGATTTTACAGTTGCCGTTATTGTGATTTTGTTTTGAACAGTTGTGTGAATCTTAGGGATTTGGTGTTTTGAAATTGATTGACGTTTGTGATGATTTGATTGTGAGGTGGTTGTGGGTATTTTGAGTTTTGGTGGTTGTAGACATTTGTTGGGGTTTACACTGTGCGGTGGTGGACAGACAATTTTTTCGACGGAGGGCTGACCTAACGAATCAATCAACCTGCGAAAAAGACATACAAGCATAAGTGATATTCCTTGAACCTTCATTTTCGTAGGGTTAAACCCTGGGGTTTCAACGTGCGTATGTCGCATATAAGAGTTTAGGTGATGCTTGTGTGAGAGGTGTGTGGCACTCGAATGTGTGTATGGTGTATCTATGTCATGTTGGACTGTTCGATTGTAAACATATGTGTGTTAAATTAGTCATTGTTTGAGGGTATGCATGGGATTTGGGTTGTTTTCTGATGAATAGCTATTGCTATGTTGTTTTTTATGTTTGTTGGGGGTTTTTGTGATGGACACAGCATTGGATGTGCGAGTTGAGACAATGTAGTAGCAAGCATGTGTTGGGTCCACCCCACGGCCCACACACTATGTTAAGATGTAATATGGGTTTAATTTGATGTTTTCCTTTTGAGGCACATAGTGTTCTACGAACAAATTATTTGTATTTATATGGGGTTTTTGTTGTTTGTACTTTGTCTATATTGTTAGGGGCATGATGTATGTATTGGGATATTGTTTTATATTAGACGTAGTGTGTGTGACATGACGAATAAATGTATGTGACATTTATTATATTGGGGGTGATGGTGTGTGAGTGTCTGCGCTGTTTGGACGACATGAAGTTTGGTGGCACGCATGTGCCAGATATGTAACATCAGTCGGGTGGTTTGAGAAATGTAACACATACGGTGAATTTTTGGTAATTAGTGGTTGAGGTTTACGGTTGGAAATTGAATTGTTGTCAACTTGAAGTGCATGTTGTATTAACTTAAAAGTTTATGTTACATGAGTTTGGCTAGTTGGTTTTGTGAACTGTGATGTAATGTTTGATTCGTGGTGCTGAAAATAAGTGTTTGTTTTAGTGATACGAAAGTTAGTTGTGACGCGTATTCCTGTAATGTTCATAACATGTAGTTAATAATGTTGTGTTTGTATTTGTAGATGTTGCACGAATGAGGAGCCCGTGGACTAGGTCTTCTAAACGTAGACGGTTGGAAGCAGTGGGTGGCCCGTCATCGTCGAAGCTAGGTGTTAAAATGCAAGGGTGTGTGTTGTTCAAACAGTTGCAAAATGTTTTCCTAAAAAGTGTGTCACCTAAGAGGGCTAATCAACTTATAAATTTCCGGTTGAACATCGCAGGGGTGATTAAGGTGGTGTCTGAATTAGTGTTGCATGAGGGACACTTCCATCAGTTGCGGAGGATGTCATTCTGGCTTATGTTTAAAGCCATCATTATTTATAAACCGGACTTTAACGAGTACAGAAAATATGACGATCTTGTGGTTAAGATTCTGAAGGCATTCAATCGGAAGGACGATGCATTCTACATTAGGGGTCGGCCAGTGAAACTGAGGAAGACAGACATCAGGTTGGTGTTTGGGTTGCAATGTGGTGATTAACATGTCGACCTAACTCCAGGCACAAGGCCGGCTTCAGATTTCATACAGCGGCAGTGTAGTGGCGTAGGCCGGATAATTGCAAGCCTAATTAAAAATTTGCTTGATGATGCTGTTAAAGGTAAAACGGTTCGGGATGAGGAAGACACTGCTAAACTGCTGTGTCTGTATTTCTGTGTGAAGTTGTTTTTCTCAACGTCTAGTGAGACGATTAGTTGGGTGTTTGTGCGTTACATCGATAATTTGGACACATTGCAAACGTATGATTGGACAGTTGTAATTCTGAACACTTTAATGGGATCAATGCGGGAATTTTACTGAACAATGAGAAAGTTACTGGGTGCGTCATTGCCATCCTGGTATGTACTGACACAAACGAATAATTTAGTTTGTAAACTTACTTTTTCTTAAAAACTTAATTCTAATACCGTGGTCTATGTTGTTGTGATTGGGGTGTTGCATTATGTTGACTACTGGTTGGTTTTGAATTCACACAGTATTGGTTGTGTGAACACACTGACGTTGTGGCGACTACTAAACCCATCATGTTTCTTAGGTTTTTGAAATGGAACATAAGCACATTGTTGGCCAAGACGCGTAGGTTGGATTTGACGACCACATCACAGTTCCAGGTACGTGTATTATTGGTGTTTGTTATCAAATGTGGTTTCGAATAACGCTATTTTGTTTGGGTTTTGCATGTGTAATTTTGGTTTGTTGTGCTTTTTTATGTGTGGCAGGTGATGCATGGGCGGCTTGTAAGTGAATCGTATGATAAGGTTATCATAACGGGAGAAGATATCGAAGAAGGATTGGAGTTGAATGTAGATGCAGATAGGGAAGTTGGTGGACGTGATAGTAACGGTAGGACTGACGGGGTAGTTGGGAACGGCATGGCCAATGATGATAGTGACGACGTGTTTGTTGTCAAGGTTGGTGCCAAACTAGGCGTATGTGGCAGTGACGACACAACTCACAGTCGGGTTGATATGGTTGCTGGTAATCGTGGTAAACACGGGGATGGGGTGATAGTAAGCCGTTCAAGTCATGTTACGCGCGGGGTTAATGAGAACGTAAAACTTGGAGAAGCATTAAATGAAATTGAAACCCTGAATACACAAGTGAAGCTAAAAGATTCATTGGTAATTAAGTTGTAGGAAGAGGTTGAGAAGTTGAAAAGGTTGAAAGAAAAACAAGTTGTTGATATAGTAGGTGGTTTCACTTGCGTTTTCAAAGTGAAAGACGACGAAATGTGGAAGTTGGTTGATGAAAACTGTGAGTTGCGGAAGACAATAGGCAGACTTGAGGACTAGTTGACTGAACAGGTTGTGCACAACGTTACAGAAGCTTTTCGTGGAGTGGATGTTAGGGTGACGAGGGAGGTGGTTGGTTGGGTGGGGTTTCGTCGGATGTGCAGGTAGGCCATGGCAGCAGGAGTGTGTGACAGTGGTCCGAATGGGAAGGACGAGGCAGGTGTTGGGGAAACTAATATATACCCGCCAATGGCATTGGTTGGGGCAATGATAGCAGCAAGTACGCATGTCTCGGATGCGGTCATTGTAGGATCGAGTATGCAATCAGATGGTCCGCTGGATGGTGGACAGAATTCTTGTTACCCAAAAGACAACTTAAGAGGGGGGTGAATTAGGTTTTTACAATTAAAATTAATAATACCCTAATAAAAATTATGACTAACACAATAGATAAATATAATTAATGAACTAAAAATAATTAAAACAAGTGTCTTAACAACTATGTCAGTTAATGATTTTAGCACAGTAAAAATGTCAAATATAGTTATGGCAATTTAAAATAAAATAAAGAGATAAGGGAGAGAGAGACAAACAAATTTATAGTGGTTCGGCTTCAACTCGGCCTACGTCCACTCCTTAAGCTTCACTTGAGATTTTCTGCTATCTTTTAGCTTCATAGGGGTGCTAGCAACCTCTTTACAAATGGAGCAATCCTCCATGGATTTTACACAGACTTCACAAGCCCAAACCCTTACAAATCTTAGAAAATTCACAATCACTCTCAAGATTTCAAGAACACAGTGTTTGCAACACTTTTACAAGATGAAATAGTATTTTTGCTTTTAAAGAAAGCTTATAATAAATATCTCTCAAAGATAGATATATGAAATGAAGCTTTGCTTTTTCTGTAAATCTCACACAGAAGATATGGGCTTAAAACTATAAGGCTCATCGTATAATTTTCTGAGAATAGATGTGAGTGATTATAAATCAAAGAATATTTTCAGGTTTTTTTGTTGTAATTTGTTTACATTAGAGGCTTAGGTATATATAATGAAAGTTATAGCCGTTTATAGCCGTTGTAGTCATTTGAATTTATAGCCGTTTATAGTCGTTGTACTTCCACCATTACCAATTTGAATATCTTCCCCTCCATCATTACAAATTTGAATATCTTTCACTTGAACCTTTTGGCCTTTTGAATCTTTATAGCCTTTTATAGCCGTTGTACTTCTATCATTACTAATTTGAATATCTTCCACTTGAACCTTTTGGCCTGCTGCTGTGCTAGGCTATTTGAACCTTTGTTTTGGGCTGTTTGAACTCCTGATTTAATCAAATATTAAATGCATTCTAACAACATTTAGGATAAAGGTTTAGGTGAGAAATAATGAGACAAAATAAATTTTGATTCTATTTTTGTCTTTCAAATAAATCATCAAAAATTTTTTTGATGAAAATATAATTAAATAAATCATCAAAATAAATTTTGGATTCTATTTTTCTCTTTCAAATAAATTAAAACATAATTAAATAAATCATCAAAATAAATAAGTCTAACAATTCTTTTGTGAGGAAAATTAAGAGTAAAGTGAGAAAAGGACACACACACACCCTGATTTTGAGCACCAGGCTGTCTAGAAATTAATATCGAACTCGAACGTTATGGACAAAGGTGATGTGGTGGAAGTAATGGGGTTTAATGTCAAATGTGGGCGAGATGAAAATGTGATTGATGTGGACGAGGTGGAGACATGAGGTCGACAGTGGTCCGGGTTTGACATGAACAATCGATTCGGAGTGTGAAAAATGATGACTATGACGAAAAAAGAGAAGATAAAAAATGCATACACAGAATATGGCGACAAGTATGTTAAACTATCATGTATTGGTTGTGACATGATATGTGCATGTAGTTGTGTTGACATGGTTGGTTTGTTGTTTACAGGGCGGTGATGTGGGGTTGGCGGTAAACATGACGTATGCATTTATTTGACGGACTTGAAATCACTCATCCGTCCAGCATCAGTGCATGGCAATGTGAGTGATTGATTTACAGGGATATTATTATATTGTGGACACGTGGTAATTGCATTTAATGATTAAATTGCATGTCATTATGTTGCAGGTTATCGATGAGTATGCAGTGTTGTTAATGGAGGAACAAGAAACCCTGGCTGCTCGGGTGGAGTTTCCAGATAAGTTATACATTGTTAGCAGTATATGCCTTGTGAGTTGTTAATTATTTATTTGGTTTTGGATATGATGTTGTGGGTTTTGAGAAAATTATGAAGTCGGGTTGATGACATTGCAAGATATGTTATGGAGCAACAACACCAATGCAAGGGATAGGTTTGTTTTGGACAATCTGGCTTCATGTAAGGACTATCGTTACATTCACTTCCCGATTTGTTTTAGATCCCACTGGACGTTGGTGGTTTATGACACCGAAATAGGCGAATGGAAGCATTACAACTCCATGAGGCCCCGAGCTGGGATTGAAGACAAACATTTCAGTGAAGTGATGTTTTTGGTGAGTTTTAACTTATTATGTGTACGTTGTTTGTTTTTTGTTGGAGAGGGTGTATGTTGTGTTGGTTGTTGAATGTGTGTGTGGTTGTGTGACAAAGGGACACCATTCTTGAAATCCAGAAAGACTCCATTTCTGGACTGGTTGAGGATGATATGACACAAGTTACTAACACTACATTGGAGTCGGTCATGGATTGCCCGCAACAGAAGCCGGACTGGTACGTATTAGTTATATGGAATGTCAATGGACACATCATTGTAATTGTAGTGTGTGTTGAACTTTTATGGTTTGACTGAATTTATTGTTTTCAATGTGTCACACCTTGCAGGGAGGATTGTGCAATACTAGTTTGTGTCATCATGCATCAGTATGTCCACCATGTGGATGTGTCCCGGTCGTTGTAAAGGGATAACTGTGCCATACTACGTGCGAACATGGTGAAGAGTTTTGTCAACGACCGTGAGAGAGGGTTGAAAGATATTACGTGATCAGTGTGACAGTTTTGGTTATTTTGTGTTCGTGTTTTATGTCATTTGCATTTGTTTTCTCGTTGCATATGTTGTGGACATGATGACTGATTTATGTGGTTTTTGTGATTTTTGTTTTTGTTTTGTGGCACACAATAGTAGAATAACTTTGATTTTGGAGTAATTCAACTTTATGTAATGTGACTTGTCTGAATGGGTTGTAATAATGTGTTGGGTAAATTGTGGACATGTGCATGTGTTAACGAGTATGGTACAAACACTGCTGGAAATTGGACTTTTAGTGGCGTTTAAAAAATGCCGCTATATCTATAAAAAAACGCCGCTAATTCATTTTGTGGCTTTTAGTACCAAACGTCGAAGATGCAGCCGTCGCTGTAGCTTTGTGACGTTTTAAAAACGTCGTGATATTAGTATAGGAGGCGTTTTAAAAAACGCCGCAAAAGGTCCTCATATAAACACGTTGACGTCACCAACGATATTTAGCGACATTTTGAAAATTCCGTCGTATCTGTTTTAAAAATATAACCGTTAGTGTTTAGGGTTTAGGAGGCGTTTGTAGAAACGCCGTCATATCCAATTTTTTTTTTTTTTTTTGAAATTGTGCTAATTTTATTTGATTAATTTAAAAAAATACCTGTAATAAAATATTGAATTTGGTTTCTCATTCAATTAAAAAAAAATACCTGTAATAAAACTAACATACAAAATATTAACTCTCATTCAAATACCTGTAATAAAACTAACATATAAAATAATAACTCCCATTCAAATAACAAATGAAGCATTAATTCAGTTTCTTATTCAATTAATATCCAATCACCATTACCCACAAAATAACATATCCAAATCCAAAAATCATGTTTTAACGTTGACCACAAACTAACATATATCCAAAAATCATATTTTAGCATAGAAGCTGTAGTTATCACTGGTCTACATGCCTGCATTAGAACATAAACTACAATCAGATTCACCAAAATAAACACAAATTGAAAAATAAATAAATAAATAAATCAATGCAATTTTGCAAAAATAAGCCTACTATGAACTTCAGCATACTTATCATGGTACAAAGGTTTACCAATAACATTAGCCACATGACTCAGACCATCATTTGTCCAAAGCTCTAGGGGAATATTATAGAATTTCATCGGAATGTGCACAAAAGAGAATTCACTCTTAGTCAAATGCATGTACAACTGCCATCTTCTCACTAAAATTAGTCTACTTCCAAAATAAAACGGCCCAATTTCGAGAATTTTCCCCATATCTTCTTCATTTTTAATTTGAATATAAAGAAGCCATTGTCAAGAGAATTTTTATCCTCAGTGACACTGTTTTGTTTCAATTTTCAAACTATTGTCAACATATAAAGAACTATTTATTGTGAATTAACAAGCTCCCCAGGTGCAACAAAATAAAGAATGTCATAATTGTAAACCAACTCTACTAGCATACTTATGCTCTATGTTCATGCACATGATTGCTATACTCCTTTACATATCTGGCCAACCTCCCAATCAGGGCATACTCAAGTTTCAAAGAACTAGTTCTCTAGACTTCATTCACCTAGAAAAATATCTCAAACTAGACTTGGGGATTACCTCGTAGGTTTATTCAATGAACTTCTTAAACACTTAAAATTATTCTCTAGACTTCAAATTCAGTTACTTATTGGCAAAGCTCTTCCATAGAAGTGTCACATTGAAACAAACATAAGCTTTTGTAGAATTAAGCACGCTAAACATTAGTACCCATCTCTCTCCCAAAATATTAACACTTTATTGTCACTTTCAACAATGACAAGATTATCTCCAACCTAAACACACTCAAGGAATATATATATTCCCGCCTCCATTCTTCCCACAGATTTATGGCCCTATCACCCTAGTGGTGCCATACATCTTTTATTTTACATTTTTGAAACCCCTTGAGTTCACAGTTTAAAATCCAGAGTTTCCCATAAAACAATTCAACAAATCCATAAGACAATTCAACTAACCCTATGATGATGGATTGATTCACTTCATCTGCATGATCCATGATAAGAGTAGAGTCAGCAAAACAAATTCTTTAGTAGCAAAGTATGAATAGATGAATATGAGCCCTGTTTTTTTCTTCAAAATCCCTGCAAGTACTATTTAACTCACCTCTCATCATTTTGTTATAGGCAATATCTGCTATAGCAAAAACATGAGGATTGTCAAAAAGCTTCTCCTTGTAAGCTGTGATAAAATCATTTCCAAAACAATGGACATCTTTGAAGGGATTGATTGCTATTAAAACAGGTCCTGCTTTACTATACAGGAAACAAGCACAACATAGGTCAAATGAAAGGAAAAGGAAACTTAATTTGATGGGAGGGAAATTAAGTATCACAATCATGCATACATAAATAATATCATGACAATATCTATACTGAAGGTTGTGAAGAACTGATGGCTCGTTCAAATAACTAAGCTGCTGTTCTACAGCTTCCCTTTCACAATGCTAAAATCACGACCCAAATATATTCATGTAAATACATGAACCAAAAAAAAAAAAGAAAAATATCACAGAATAGGAAAGTACACAAAACAAAATCAAATATTGAATACATTAACAAAGATTGTCAATTTGCCATCTTCAAAAGTACCCAAATTTAGTCACTAGTCACAACAGTAACAACCAAAACCCTAATTTCATAACCAACAATGCCTTACAAATCAAATGAACATAAACCACGAACTAGTGATATTAGTACTTTTACCTTGTTAGTTCTTCTTCTTCTTCTTCTTCTTCTTCTTCTTCTTCTTCTCTTTCTTTGAAAGGTGAACCTATATTTAATAAGAGCAAGTATTGTAATTAATAAGATATGTTATTTGTCAGAAAAGCTTTGATTAAATGATTGCTCACCTCTTGGGATGAAAATGCATGAGATTGTTGTTGATGTGACATTGGCCGAACAGTGGGATGACTACTAAGTGAATCCACAACCTATCATTCAATAAGAGGCTTAAGTTGTATATTAGCTCTAGGCAATTTAAAGTAATAACTAGTAAAAATAATTAAAATACCTGCTGCCTATGTAATGGGTTTGATGGTGCAACAACTGGATCAACGGGCACGCCTGTAGCTTGCAATTAAGATTCCAAAAACTGAATTCGTGACTGAAAATTTGTGCGTATAGCCTGAATTTGTTTCTCCATTACTTCATTCATCTTCGACTCGAACTGCATTTGATACCGTTGAGGTTGCTCTTGAACTTGTTCCTGAACTTGAGTTTGGAAGAGACGATTCTGCTCTTGTGACTGCCTATATCCACCTCCAAAAACATCAGTGGGTGACGGTCCCAATCCAAACGTCCGAACACGGCCAAGTCGCTCTGGGCCCATAACTTGTGTGAAGATTTGCTCCTGTAATGCTGCAGGGTCAGTAGAAGATCCCTCCATGTGCTCTGTTAACTCATTCATTTGAGTCTGCAAGTTTGAATTCAATAATTAGCCTCCAATATAAATATAAATCATATTAAAAGTCCAAAGATAAAATAGTATCACATACCATAACCTCATTAACTGAATCACTAGTTGACGTCCCATTTTTCATGTATGCGGCCATCCATACTTGTGACCAACTAGTAGGAACCCCATTGTTCTTTTTTGTCTCCTATAAATGAAAGACAACCAAAATCTTAAGAAAATTAAATAATTAAACAATTAAATATGTAAACAAGTTAAGTAAATAAAATAAACAACTAAGCAAATTAACTCATTGAACACTAAACACTTGGGTAGTCAATTACTATTTGACCATTGTCACAGTGGAGGGAGAAAAAAATTAAGACAAAAAATAATATAAAGCCAAAATATAAAAACTTCAAGGTGATGGAACTAGGCTTGCAGAAAAATCTAGCTTGAAAATTGTGGAAAACATGGAAGGGTCAAACAAATAAAGTTATCTGTACAATAAGAATATGCCCTCCATAATAGCAATAGCCACTATGGTGTGTTATGATATTACCATTTATGACTCATTCTCAGTCCAACAAGTGATTTCCAATTCTCAAATTATTGGATTAATAATTCCTAAAATATAAACCTGGTAGATTAAAACAGATTCGAATAAGCCCTACACTCGATGAGATTTCATGAATCAGTTTCCCAAAAAAAGGAAATAGGCAGTAGCATATCAAAACAACACTTACCATGTGAGGTCCTGAATCCTATTAAAAACAGAATCCCATATTGTCCATTTAATCTACAAATTGTCGCTATGAGATGTGAATATGTTTATATAAGAGGAGAATCCAAAATTTTAAAAACTCCATCTTCGTTTGAAAATTGCACATCAGAAAAGGAAATTGGTAAAAAAACACATTTGAGTCATTTTGAAATCAAGTATATTAATATGAATGCAAAAAAGGAAGCCAGCTGATTAGCTACTTTCAGGCACTGGATTATGAAAATTGTTTTACAAACTTTAAAAAATATGTGGTTGGACAGCCAGCTCTGTCATTCGTCACTAGATGGTAGGATTTCTCTTTCCAAGAATACTATTATTTATGATATAAAGTAGAATGTATGTGACCTCTAACAGTGCAGAAAGGTTGTGTAGAGGATTCACATTGTCACAAACCACCACCACCCCTCCCAACACACACACACACGTTATGCAGTTCCTTTCAGTACATATATGCATAATTGATGCAGGTGCTTGGAAAATGAAGCAATAGGGATGATGATGGCAAGTCAACTGAAATTTATTTAAGATGTGATAAAAAATTAACAAACTTTGAGACAGTGTAAGCAAACTTTGAGAGAATAATTATACCTCCAGTCGAACTACTGAGAAAGGCTTTCGGCCTGTTCTATGATGTAATGTCTTCTTCTTCCCGGTGGTGCAATCTAAATTGGTACTATCAAGCATACTAGAAGCATATCTAGTATGAAGCATATTAATGAAGAAACCAAAAGTTTCTACAATGCTCTTGATAGATTATGATAGATTCAAGAAATACATTGCTCTCTCAAATCAATCAATAATGGAATAATTTTGGCAAGAACTCATGGATGTGGGAAGTTCAAACCCACTACCCAAACCAATAAGTGTACCAAAGCTCGAATACTTCTAATGATGATAATGATGATGATGATTCAGAAAACACCAAAGAGCAACCACCAAATGAGGAATCACATTCACAATCGCAATCACAATCATATTAGTTGAGGAATCACAATCACAATCACAATCACAATCATAGTTATTAACGTTAATAACTATGAAGAAAACTTGTTTGAATTGAAGACCAAACTTCACCATATAATACTACAAATCAAGACAAAGTTACATGCAAGACAATTCTTTCACATGCTAGCTAGATGATTATTTATTTATTTATTTATTTTGGGTCAAATAACCCTCCAAATGAAGTTAATTGTGTCCTACACTCTCTCAAATTATATTTTATACATAATTATATATATTTTTGGAAGAAATGGTTTAATCACGTAGCATAAACATCAAATTATTCAGCAAAGCAATTCAACATGGAGTAGATGACATCCTACTGTAAAATCAACATAATTAACATAATAATATAAGCTTGATAATTAGGTTTTGATGATCTCTATAATGTTTGAGAATTATATGATTAATCCCTATATTCCGATTAGCTACCCCATAATTAGCTCTATGCAATTTTATTGCCATCAACTATGTCTGTCCTCTCAATTTTCATCTTTTGTTCCTATGGAATGATTTTTGTTCCTATGGAAGGGTTGGAAGTGAAATTAAAAAGTTGAGAAACTCTTTTACTTGTCTAAGCTATCTCATCAAGCTTTTTTATACTATTGCATGTATGTGCCTCTAATAGTCCATAGTTTGGAATATTGGTTCTTCTTACTCATCCGTACCAATGTTTCCATATTTATTAGCAGTTTTCTTGTTGAAGTAAAATTGGAATAATTGTCAATGTGCTTGTTTGGCTATAAAATTTATTTTTGATATAATAGTTTTATTACTAATTATAAAACCGACATATAGTTGCAAGAGTTGAAGCAGCGTGCATCAGGGAACATGGATGAGCCCTTTCTGAGCAAGAACTATTTTCCTCGTGGGTGGTCGAAATGTCGACGGGGTTTTTAAGGTTTGTCCACATGCCAAAAGCCTATGAAGGCACCCTTTTTTCATGTTTCATATCTTCGAAAAATTGAGAAACTTCATCATATATTGAATTTCTACATGTTCTTGAAGATTTTGACATTCCAGAGGAGTTGAAAGACATGTTTATCTCAATACCGTCAGAGAGGTTTCACATGGACATATCGTCCACTGAAATTAGGAAAAGTCTAGGAATGTAAAGGCTCACACACATTGTCTGCATTCATCCTTGCACAACAAGATACTGTTGTTATTACTTGGATTGTGGATCTATTTGTAATTGCATAAAGATTGGAAGCTTCAATACAGAAAATAAGAAATGGAAAAGAATTTTATGTAATCCTTCTCTTAAGTTTGATTGTTGATTGATAAGTTCTGGCATAGTTGATTTGAGTGGATGATCCTAAACGTTAGCTTTATAATTCTTTATATGCTTGTTTAGTGCAGTTTATAGAAGTTAATAATTTTTTATTTTGAAAATTTGTGTCAGAATGATTGGTGTGGCTTTAAAAACTAATTTTAATAAGCTGGAAAAAAAAATCTTATTATTAAGTACTATTTATTTATTTTTTAGAACAATTAAGTTTTATTTTCTGAACAAAAACTACACTAAACATGCGCATGTGGTCAATGCTACTATCTTATTGAGGATAGCCATAGGGTTATGTACTTGGCATTTGGACAAGGATATAGAATGTGTTTGAAATCGATTGGATGAAAGCATTCTTTGAAAAACTTGGTCCAACACAAGTGTTCCCCATATAATTCTACAAACCATAAATACACTTAATCGATCCTCATCTAAATCTAGTTGCTTATGCTTGAAGAACAAAGGAGATCTGATCTTTTGATAAATAAATAATAATAATAAAAAACCTAAATTCAAGTCAGACCTAGTCTAAATTTTACTCTAAACTTGTCAAGAAATTGAAATGAAAAAAGCACAAATCAGCTTGTAAAATCAAAGCAACAACAAATTCAAGTGAATTGTGAGTAAAATTGAAATCAAAGGGTGCAGAGCAAGCTATAAATCAAAGTTTTGACATACACAAATCAAGCACAATATCAGTTTAGCTTGAGAGAGAGACAGAGACAGAGACAATGAAGCTCACCGATCTGAATCGCTGAGATGAAATTCAATTTCGATTTCGATTTTCAATTTTGATTTCGAGAGAGAACTTTGAAATGGATCTGATGAATCACCGATCTGTTTCGCTGAGACCGAACCAAATCTCTGAATCTTTGAATCACAGAGCTGAACTGACAGAGATAACTAGGGTTTAGACAACACAGAGAGAGAGAGAGAGAGAGAGAGAGAGAGTAGCTCACCGATCTAAATTGATTTTGATAGAGAACTTCGAAATGGCTTTGATGAATCACCGATCTGAATCAATTTTGAGAGAGAACTTCGAAATGGCTCTGACTTTGATTTTGAAAGGTCTTAAACAGCACAGAGAGAGCGAGAGAGAAAGAAAGCGCAAGAGTGAGAGTGAGAGTGAGAGCGCGAGAGTCAAAGTAAGATTTTCGCTTATACTTACTTATTAGATTCAAAATAAAGGTGAAACAGGAGAGAATGAGGGTGTTGGACAAAAACCATTCCATGGCGTTTAAAAACGTCTTCGATTTTTGAAACGGCGCCGTTTTGATTAGAGAAAAATGCGACGTTTATGAAACGTCGTTAAATATTACGAACAGTGGCGTTTTAAAAAACGCCGTTTTAAAAAACGCCGTTAAAAATACGCCTCCAAAACAGATATTTCCTGCAGTGAAATAATTGTTACTGTTCGTCAGCCGAATATGTATTTCATATGATGTGTGATTGTATATGAGTGTGGCATGTTATGTTGATATTATGATTGTGAGTTTACAGTGTATGGCAATTGTTGGCATAGTGGAAAAACGTCCGATATGGAACTGTTGGTAGTGGTGTAGAGTGTTGTTGGTTGGAAAAATATGAATATGGATGTCTTTCTGTTGACATGCGGAGGATATGTGTGTTTTATACATGGTGTGGGTCGATTGTAATTAGTGCGAGGCTGAAGCAGACTAACAACATAGGCGTCATGTTTTGTGGAAAATAGTGCACCAATATGTAAGTTGGGTTGTGGCTTTTTGTATAGTGGTTTGCAAGTGAATAATGTATGTGACGCTGTTACATTTGTCGTGGGTGTCCACTACTTGTTATGTTATTATGAACGATCAATGTGAACAGCGAATTAGACAGTTGTAGACAAACATTATTTGAATTTGAGATGCCATGCTGGGTTAGCATATGGTAGGAAGTAAACAAGATGAAGGAGTGTGTTCAGACGCAAGCAATGTGTACATTGTGTTTGTTTTGTTTGTTTTGAAAGTGCTGTGTATGTAAACAATGGTGTGGTGCGTTACCTGCAATAATCGTACATAGATAGGAACGATCAAATTGAAACAGTTCAATGTTTGTGCGTAACGCAATGAGGTGTTATTGTCATCAATGTAAACATATCCTGATAAGTTCACGTAATAGTGAATGTGAACAAGTTTGTTATTGTGTAAATAGAGGTGAATAGTATGGATAATTTGATAGCCGAACTGGGCTAAACTGCAGCTGTTTTGTTGTACTGAGGTTATGTTTTCGACATTAGGTTTAATATGGGGCGTTCCATGTCTGTGGTCGACATCCCCCTTACTCCATTTGGTTGTTACACATAATAAGGCGCGTATATCCCACAAAGACACACATGGAAACCAGGGAAAAAGCAAATTATAGGGAAACATGGTAATAAGTTATTATTAAATTGATAGCAATGTGGATTACTGTCAAAATCATAGAATTACTTGGAAAAATGAAATGAGTTCATGGGGAAGCATGTCTACCCCTAATGCTTATTAATTGAAAATGAAACATAACTTAATAAATAGTGAACCCCCCAAGAGGTGGTTTAATATGCTAGATTGATTCTTTGCATGTCTTCTTGTTATGGTTTCCCATGCGGCCGCACCTGCTACAACGGATCGGTTGCACTTCCTTCCCACGTGATGGTATCCTCTTTTTCTTGGGTCTGCCAGGTGGTCGCTTCACGACGGGTGGCAATATGATACAGTCGTGGCCAGTGATCTGAGGTTGTTCCACAGTTGGTATTGGTGTTATGCTATGGGAGTACGACAAGCAATATTCTGATACATGGAAATATGGCTCGATTAACGAGCACAAATCTCTCCTACTTCTGCATGACACAATGATGGCATGGGCAGACGGGAACCCGTTAAGCTACCACTGAAAACATGAACATATGCGTCGGGTAACGTCTACCAGGATAGACGGGCTTGAGTGGACTTCATACACGTCGGTGTTTGATTGGCTTACATTTCATGACCTGCTAGTATTGTTTCTAATCATTTTTCCATTTTCGGACATATCACACCATCCCATTTATGTGAAGCATCCCGACATGCTGACATTTGTTGCATGATTTGTGTTCGATGCTGACATTTGTTGCATGATTTGTGTTCGATGCTGACATTTGTTGCATGATTTTCGGACATTTGTTGCATGCTGACAACCGGCAATGGCAAAACTAATTGCACCATCGGCAATGGCAAAATTGATTGCACCACCGGCAACGGCAAAACTGATTGCACCCCTACAGGAAACTCTATTTGCAATTTTGAAACAACAATACAAACACCCTTATATCAATCCCATTGTGTGCCGACTATGGTAATCAAATCTTCGACGATATTTCCCTCCAAACACAATCACATATCGACGTGATTTGCAGACGTGATCCCTGAAATTGTGTGACCTAGTAACGTAAAGGGCATAACCGTTAACAAAAAGTCAAATTCAAATCAAAATAAGACCAACAGGTTACTCTGTTACCACTAATAGAATGTGCTAGTGCACATGAAAATCGGTGGGACTAAATGGTGCCATTAATCCTGTTATGGGATTTTTAGATAATTTTCCCATTTAAAAATGGCTATTAAGATTAAGTGAATCTTAAGATTTTTAAAAAATTGATTAAAATATTTTAAAAATCATTAATAATATAAAAATATGAATTGAAAACTCAAAAATTGTTTTTAAAAATTAAAAACCGAACAGGTGAATGTTATCTCAAGAACTTCTCAGGAACTTCTCTTTCAATCTCTCACCAAACTCTATGTTGTTACTGTGGGTGCTGATTTCTGACCACGCTACCAAATGGAGAACTTAGCTGGAGATCATTGACAGAATAGATAGAGCCTGAACAACCTGTCACAGAAAAATAAGAATCAAGCGGTGGTTCGTCCACCTGGGGATACTCCGACGATCAAGTCAGTAATCAAATATCTCTCAAAGTTAACCAATAGTGCTTAACTCACTAGACAGAACATAAAAAGCATACCTTAAACTCACGAGGGTGCCCTGTTTTTATAGCCAATACTAACCTGATCCTTGTAGAAGCCTTACTTCAATGGACTTAGGATCAATACTTATTCTGGATCCTTAGTTAGATAGGAATAAACTCTCTAAGAGTTTTATCTTTATCCAGACTGAAATTCTCCTTTGTCCTAGGATTCTTGTCCCTTATTCGCTTATCTCGAATTCAGATATCTTCCTAGATGACCTCGGTCTTGCCAAGATCATCCCGACAAGTGACCAGGCCACGTGGCACCTCGACTGACACTTCGACATCACCTTGGTCATGTGTTGTCATTTACAAAATATGCCCCCACAGTTACAAATTGAATTTGAGGCTTTTTGTTGTTGTTGTTGTTGTTTTTTTTTTTTTTTTTTTTTTGACTTTTTTTAGTTTATTTTAGTCTTTAACAAACTTTATTTTTAATTTCTTAAAAATTTTAAGTTTCCAAATTATACTGGATAAGACAGATTGAAAAAATTCAAAATTTTCAAAAAAAAAAACAAAAAATAAGCAAAAAAAAGCTTTTGCTTATTTTGATTGATTTTTTTTTTTTAAAAAAAAATTACTTTTCAGATTCGTCTACACAATACCAATCAAAAAAAATAATAATTAAATGTTGCCATAATTTTCAAAAAATATCAGTAAAAATGGAAAAAAAATAAAAAATATATATGACTTATTTAAAAGTTTCCAAACAGCGAATTAATTGACTGATAAAATTTAACCCATAATTGGTGAGTGTTCGATGCAAGTCCTCTGCTTTTTCTATGGAGCGAAGATCTTCACTCTTTTATATGTCGGTTGAGATAATCATACAGACTGACCGAATCATCGCACAAGCATCACTCGAGTTGTCAAAACAAGTTTTCTGTAAATTGGCCCAAAATCTTCACAAACTACAAAACATGAGTCAAAAAGAGCTAAAAAAACAAAACAAAAAAAAACAGACTGGTCTCAATAATTTAAATTATTTAATTTGTAGGATTTGTGAAACAAATTATTCATGTTGTTTTTTAGATTTTTTTAGCTATGTAAGTTGTCAGTTTATATTCGTATAAAAAAATGACCAATGTGATACGATCAAGTAACTGCTCATGTCTAATTTATTTAATTTTTAATATAAATAATCTGTTCGACCAACTGTATAAATTAAACAATTCAACTCAACAAGTTGGGCTTATAGTGAGCCCACAGCCATAAAAATTGTACTCCCAAGTCCAAAATGGAACAGAAGACGAGCTTCTTTCAAAAAAAGAAAGCAAGTGTGAGGTGATATGATATGGCCTTTTTGAGAGTGGGAAGTCTGGCGTACCTAATGTGATTTTTGTGATGGGTTTGTTCTAGAAGGCAAAATAAGAAAGAAAACAAAACAAAAGTTCTTCAAAGTCAATAGAAGTGACCAAATCCTTGTAGTCATTATCTGCTTATATAGCTTCCAATAATTGAAGCCTGGCCTATTTTGGTAAGTTAGGTAACAGCCAATATTTTAGTTTTTTTTAAAAATCATATTAATTTTTTATTTTGTATATATTTTTAAAAAATTAAAAAATTAACTTTTAATCAACTTTCTAAAAATGTAATTCTTTCTTTCTAAAAGGATAACTTGGAGTTGGGATTTTATCAAAATGATCTTTTTATTATGATAGAGTGTTGGGCCAGTTTACGTGCATCTTTATTAATTTTAAGATCTTCAATTTAATGACTGAGCAAATTTTCAGTCACCTCTTAAAATCATTCGAACTTAAAATCTTAAATCTTATTGCTCGACCACATTATTCAGGTAATTTAGACATAAAATATTGAGTACCCAAATTAATATCTTAATCATGGAATTATTACCCTCCTTTTGATCACTTTAGGAGGGCAATAAGGTCGGCAAAGTCAGATTCATAGTTGTTTAATCCAAAAAAAGAAAAGAAGGGCAGATTCATAGTTATGAGATGATGATATATTATGAATAATATTTTATAAGTGATGAAAATTAATAAAGGCAGAATGAGAAATAAAAAATAAAAAATTAATGTTATGTATAATATTGTAATGTTTTAGTTTTATTATATTTTTAAAATTTTAAATATAAAATATTATGTGTATATATATATATATTGGGTAAATTACAAATACGCCTCCTGAAATTTGCTTAAAATACAGATTGTTCCAGTGATTTGAAAACTTATAAACACTCCTTTGTTAGAATTTTTTATTTAACAAAATTAACTAAAAAAATGAAATTCATAATTATTCTCCTATACAATAATAAAATTATCTAAATTATTAATTGAAATATATTTTTAATATCATTAAAAACTGTTAATTGATTTGATGATTTATTAATGAAATGGGTGATTTGTTATGAAATTAGAACCTCAGGGGCGGAATGTAATTTGTAAAACTATAAGGGACAATTCGTATTTTAATCAAATCTCAAGAGATGTATTTATAAATTACCCATAAATTATTTAATAAATATAATTGACAGGTTAGAATAAGGTGGGGAGAGGAAAACCCTTCTTCAACTCATATCCTCACCAAAAAAAAAAAAAAAAAACTATGCAAGACAAGGCATGAGACTGTCACAATTTTTTTGAGAGTTTAGATTAAATATTAAAGTGTAATTTTATTTAATTCTAATCTTTTGACAATATATATATATATATATATTATAAATGTTTTAAATGATTGATTACGTACCCGAGTGTTAAGCCCCATTGTTTAGTTTTGTGATGGCTGCTATGTCCGGATTTATAGTGATTGTTATGCTGTATAGTCAGAGGGATTTTTTTGGAATCTATTTTGATAATTTAAATCGTTCACATTTTAGAATATGTCAAATAGAAAATTTTTATAAAAAATTAAATTAGTTGGATATCGTTAACCCTTTTATTCACTTACGTTTGTATCTACAAAAAATAAATAATAATTATAATTTAAAGTATTAAAATGAATACAAATGTAATTGAATAAAAGAGTTAATGATATCCAATTAATTTAATTTTTTGTAAATATGTTCTACTCAATATAGTTTAAAATATAAACGGTTCAAATTATTAAAATAAACCTCGAAATGAATCCGTAAAACTGCACAACAGTAACTGTTGTGTGGGTTGTTTTAAAAAATAGATTAAAAACTGACTTTTTTTTTTTAATTTTTTTTAAAAAAAAACTTATAAAAAATAAAAATATATATAATTATAAAAAATTGCTTTTAATTTCTTTGCTAAACGAGTCACAGCAGCCACCCAAAGTCAGTTTGTTCACATTTCATTCTAAGCTTTCGGTGCAACACCACACGACCAGCACTAAGATTTGTCGATGACCCCTATGTACCCATTTTGACCTTTGCAGGACCATCGAGGATAAAAATATTTTATAATTTTATTTGTTATTGTACTTTTTGAAACTTACCACCATTATGGATCGCGCATTCGTTAGATGAATTCCAACAATACTCTTTATATTCTATGAGTAATATCACGAATTTATTCTTATTAATTTAAAATTTATTCAAAATTTTTATTTTATAATTTAAATTTATTTTACATATAAATTTTATATTACATAAATTTAATTCCTATCATACAATCACTCACCTAAAAAATTTTAAGTAAATCTGAGTCTCTAGAGTTTTCCATATTTTATTAGTTAAAACACACCCCAAAAAATAAATAAATAAATCTTTATTGTATATACTTATTTTTTTTATTTATCTAAATGCTCTAACATTACTTTTTATTTTACTTATTTATCAAAATAAACTTTTTGAAAAATTTCTCAAAACTTTTCAAATATAACTAGCTCAAATTTTTTATTTTTATTTTATTAAAATAACTAATGTAATATGTAGCCCGTTAGAGTAGATAAAATAAAACGTGACTAATTATAATATCTATTTGATCTCTTTTAAAGAGTCAATTAGAAATGTTCTTACTACTACCTCACTTACATTTATTATTTTTGTTTTAATATATTTCAATTTACTTTTACATATTTATGATGGTTAATGACAACCTTCTAGGATGTTCTTAACATTTTTATTACATTTTTTTTTAAAATTTTTTATTTTATTTTATTTTATTTATTTATTTATTTTTTTATTTATTGCTGTTGTTGACAATAACTTGAGTAAGAACTAGTTTACACGCACAACTTTAGTCTTTTTTTTTGGCAACATAAACTTTTAGCCTAAAAATTACGAATTCATTAAAAAAAAATAAAAAAGTCAACAATTTATAGTAAATAATCAAAAAAAAAACAAAATTTCAACTTTTTATACATCTTTTCGTAAAACAAATAATAAGTCATCCCAAACATATTAATTTTTTGGATTAATTACACTAATGGTCCCCATAGTTTGGAACTTGTGTCACTTTGGTCTCTGACTTTTCAATTGTGACATATTTGACCCTGAATTTTGAATCTTGTTCTAAATAAGGACAATTAAAAATATCATTAGATTTTTCAAGAGTAAAATCGTCAATTTGATAAAATATAAACTAATTTGACAAAAATAAATGTCAAAAAATATTTTTAATTTTTAAAAAATTATTTTTATCCACCAATGATAAAATTATGTAAAATTAATAAAAATTGCATGATTAATTTTTTAAAATTAATTTTACATGATCATATCCAAACACATAATAAAAATGAATTTAGTAAAAATAAATAAATATCTAAAAGATTTTACATAATTTTATTTTTAATGGGTAGAAATAATCTTTAAAAATTTGAAATATTTGTTTGACATTTATTTTTGTCAAATTAGTTTATATTTTATCAAATTGACAATTTTACCCTTGAAAAATCTAATAATATCTTCAATTGTCTTTATTTGGAATAAGATTCAAAATTCAGGATCAAATGTGTTATAATTGAAAATTCAGGGATCAAAGTGACACAAGTCCCAAACTATAGAGACTATTTGGGTAATTTGCCCTAATTTTTTTTATATCATATTTTAGCCAAAAAAACTAAAAAATTATTAAAAAACCCTGTTTCCAAACGAGACAAAATGGCTCAAAAAAAATCAAAAATGTGAAAACTAACACAATAGAACCAACCAAAATCATTGATTATATGCATTATTTTCACAAGAAATAGATCTTATGATTCTAATAGCATACATAATAGCATACATTCTTGTTATATGTAGACTAACCCCTCCATTAAATTTAGAGCGATTAGGCTTAGGTCTTAATAGATAAATTTATTATTCAATAAATCTTATGATAATGAAGGATATTTTTTATCAAAAATTATTTAAAAACGTCACTAATTATTAATTTTCAAAGATAGTTTAAAAAAATTGTCATAAAAATGTCGCTAATTATAAATTTTAGCGATAATTTAAAAAAATCACTAATTTTCAACTTTCAGTGACAATTTGAAAGTTTCGTTACATAAAAACTTTACTAAGTTTTAACGGCAATTTATAATAATTGTGACAATAAACATTACTAATTATTAATTTTTAGCACAACTGTGATAGAGACTCTCATACAAATATGACCCTCACAACCCTCACTCTCATCTTAGCCGCTCATAATGTGGGGTGGGATCCATATATACATGAGTGGACCACACATACACATCAAGGGCCAAGATCAAATTAGGGGTCATAGAACCTCAAAAAAAGGGGTCCCAAACATTTTTGTTTTTAGCAACATATGCAAAAAAGTATCACAAAAAATTATTTTTAGTGACCATTTTATCAGGATTAACTTTCAATAGGACTTCATGAAAATTAAATCCAATTATTAAAACCTACTGATTATTTACCCTTAAAATTTAATTAAATTTAAACTGATTATTTACCCTTAAAATTTAATTAAATTTAACTTAAAAAGAACAGCAGGGGGAAGAGCTGGGATTCACAAGAGGGTTGAGAGCAATGATCTGGTGCAGCTTATGTGGCTGTTTATAAGTTTTACTTTCTGTCCAAACATATTGGTTCCTTTTGGGGTATTTAATTTTTTTTATAGTATAATTATTACATTTTAAAAATACTTTTTCATTTAAAATTAGTATAATTTTTTTTAGAACATCAATTGTTATAATTATTCTTTTTGTGTATATTAATGTTGATGATTTTAAAGAAGGACAAAATAATGAATTCATATTATTTCAGTCATTAATTTTTTAAAAATGACTAATATTTTGAGATAATAAAAAATAGAATAAACAAACTAATAATGTTTTTAATATTTTAAGTAATTTTTTTTTAATTTTTCGATACTCCTAACATAAATACGCTTCAAAAGTATAATATTTGTGAAAAAAATTCTTTAAAAGATTCACTAAATACCAAAAAATAAAAATAAATAAATAAAATGAAAATTGAGTACATTTTTTATATTTTTGTGTATTTATTAATTTTTTTAAATATTTTTTACAAATATTTTATTATTTAGATATATCTAAGTAAGGTGCATTAAAAAAGTAAAAAAAAAAACTGCTTAAAATTGAAAAAATATTCACTAAAAACAAAAAAATATGAAAAATAAAAAATTCAGTTTTCAGAAAATTGAATTCAGAAAACCGAAACCAAATACATTGAATGTTTAATACAATTTTTTTTTTTTATAACATGTGAGACAAAATTAATTTAAATAAATTAACAAATCAATTATTGAAAAGCTCAGGAATTTTAATTATCAAATTTCAACTTATAAGCAACCGCATCAAACAATTCCATTAGTATGGTTTTGCGTCATTTCATTAATTGTTTATGGTGCAAAAACTCACAGCTTGTTTGACACTTATTGGTTAGTACATTATCAGCTATTCTATGCGTACAAAATTTAATCACAAATTATGACAACATTGATTTATTTAATTTGTCTCACTTGATATAAGAGGATCAAATTCTGTACATTAAAAATTATTTGTGAGTTATGGGCTCCACCCCACTAGTCGAGGAGTCGTGATGTACTTGAGTTTTCCTTTTTTAACTAAGTAGGGTGTGAGAATAATAGTTATGGGGCAATAATTTCAATATTGTACGCATTTAGGACCAAACAACAAGAAGGGGTCGACTTGAATTTCCACTCTTTAACTATATACATATGGCATGAGAATAGTGAAGTTATCGCATAATAATTTCAAATCGGGTCCCAAAATATTCTAAAATACATTTAATTTTAGATAAAAGAGGGAAAAAAAAAGGGGTTAGTTTTTGAAAATGAATAATAAAACAAAATTTATTTTGAATAGCAAAAAAATAACAAGAATGAAATAAAGAAGTAAACTTCTCAAAATGAATAACAAAACAAAATTTATTTTGACTACGAGTGATGGATGACCGCCACTGTTAATTCACATCAATGTGAAGGCCGTAAGAATTTATTCTTAGTTTGGTTGTCATTGGTTATGTTTGTTTGATTTGTAAAAAATGAGTTGAACGTGATTCAGATAAATTAATTGGTATGAGCCCAAAATTGTTATTGTAATCTATAAAATTTGAGTCATGGTCATCTTGGTGTATATATTATTTTATATGTAGATATGTGATATAGAGGTATAAGGCCTGTTTTAAGTTATTTGGGTTCCTTAATGAGAAGACCCAGTAATTGTTTTATTTAGGCACAGTCCCCTCTCATATCCTTATTAGGGTTTAAATATATCTATATATATATGTAGATCAAAGGGTTGTCAGCCTCATTGAAAGACAACATAAAGATTAGGAGAATGAGGAGAAGAGCTGGTGCTAAGGTTTTCTAATTGTGAATTTCATCATCTTTCAAAGAAGCAAAACTCAAGACAATAACGGAATCAAACGGTATGTATCCAGGTTTATATTTTAGTAGTTAATTATATTTATAGTGTTTTGATTTCCAGTATATAGATCCTAATATTCTTACATGTGGTATCAGAGCAAGTTTATACTAGAATCAAAATCATGACAAATTATTTCAGTAAAATTATTTTATATAATGATAAGGAATAAATTAATATTTATTTTACTGAATGATGCTTTTGCATCTCAAAATCGCACTTTAGTAATTTTAAGAAAACTTTTTCAATGTAACAAATACATACTGTTTGAGAATTGATAGTTTGCTTCCAATTATGTTTTATAAAATAAAAAATAGTAATTTGGATCTGATAGTTTTATGACAATTGTAAAATATGGATGCGTGTATATTGAATTTATATTGATATATATATATATATATATATTTCAAATCTTACCTAATTAAATATTTGCAAAACATATGAAGCATATTCGTTTTTATGACTTTTACATAAACATTAAGAGTGTTTAAGAGTTCTATATCATGTATATCACTTTTGTATAATTTTTGTAAATTCATATTCGAGATATTATTCTTAAGTAACTGTTTAGTGGTGATTCGTTGTATGTTATTATATATGATTTGATGGGCACTTGGATATGTCGAAAATTTAATAAAAGTCATTTGACCTAATTGTTGTGTGTCTCCCACTTTACATGTTAAAATTAATTTGTATAATTTATAAATTATGCGTTTGATTTCTTACCCAGAAAAATAAATAAATAAATAAAATAAAATAAAATTTTGTTATTGTTTTATATTTTTATAATTAAATTATAGATTGCATGATGGGTTACATATTGCATTATTATTAATAAATAAATAAAGTTTTAAAGGTGGACAAATATTTATTTTTGTAGTCCCAGTGGAAAAACTTTTTTTTATTAATGTGGGTGATTCTACCGAAGTGGTTAACTCATTGAGATTTAAAGTGATTTTCCAATAAAGATTCTGGGAAGCTCTTCTAATATTATATCACTCAATTACCTACCCAAAGGGGGTTAATTGAGTGTATTAATTTTAGAGGTAGTGTGAGCTGCTAGTAAGGGAAATTTTATTGATTTTGAAAGAATTTATCTACCCAAAGGAGATAATTTCTTGATAAATCATTCTTCCTAGTTGACTTGTTTATAGGTGTTAGAATGTGTCTTATATATTTAACCCAAAGGTGTTTATATGATGATACATTCTGAAACATCTGACAATATTGTTAAAGTTTATTTACAGCCCATTGTTGTGAGATTATAATTATTGCCCATGTATAATTAATTAAGATTATATTGAAGTTTAAAGATGTTGATTGTATTCTATATATTCAACCCAAAGGTGTTTATATAGTGATACATTCTAGCACATCTGAGAATATTGCTAAAGTTTATTCACAGCATATTCTTATGAGATTATACTAATTGCCTATGTATAATTGAAAGTTGGAGTTGTGAATATACTTTCTATATATTCAGTTTAAGAGTGATACATTTTAAATATTTAAGAATATTAATTGTGATTATGAGATTATTATTGTCCATATATAATTGAATGATATTATATTGAATTGAAAGCAATGAAGGATGATATTTTTATAAAAATCAAATTTACTCCATTAAAGTTTTGATTATGAATCGGTTAAAAGACATTGAGTTAGCTTTAAGACAAATTGATTTAGATATTGACATACTCGAGAATGTGTCTTCTTAACCATTTATATTAAGATCTCAATATAGTGTGAGAGATTGAAATTATATTTAATGTTAACTATTTAAGAAAGTAGAGCTTTAAAATATTCACTAGGTGATTCTTATAAAAAAATCTAAATTATACTCTACAATGCTCTATGTAATACCTTCGACTTTTACAAATCGTTATCTCTCTTCAGTGTTTTATGTTTTCCTTTTCAGAATATTCCGCAAATCTTTTTATATATTATTAACTCAAGTAAGAAAAATTCTTTAGAATTTTTTGTGAGCTATGATGCTCTTCCCACCTTCGGAATCTACTTATTTATTTTTTAAACTGCTTAAAAAAATGCGTGTGTTAATCAAAATTTTATTTTCTGATCAAGTTATTCAAGTTAAAGTCTAGTAGTGATCTTATTTTAAAGAATGCTATTTTTATATCATCCATGAGATAAAATTTAATTTTAATGACAACAAAATAAGCATTGTTATTATTTTAATTTTGGTAATAAATAAAATAAAAATAATAACAATTGGAATAAATTTTCATTTATCATAAGGTGTGTGGGAGAAATTATTTTATTGATTTCATAAATGAGTATTGATGTTATGCATTTGTCTAATCTCATTTATGTTGAAAAACACACTGATAAAGTTTTTTAAAATTAGTAATTCAATGTGGATATTATAGTGAGCATGATAATTTTGGTTAATGTACATAACCTCTTATTAATTTTTTATAAAATTGTGGAATCAGTTTGAATATATCATGCTTATAATTTCAGAAGAAAGTAGAGTACTTGAGCGTCGTAATTGGACTTTAATAAAATGATGAGATGTAGGTTAACATGTTTAAATTATACAAGTTTTTGTGATAAAATAATTTTAATTGCTATGTATACTTGTGTATACTTTACATATGGTACTTAGTTAAAAATATTTTTAAAACACTTTTGAATTGTGAACTAGTAGAAAATTTAGTTAGAATAACTTTTGAGTTTGGGATTGTACAGAAGTAAAAATTTATTGTGCTTTTGAAATTAAAATGGGACTTATTACTATTTGTTGTTACTTTTGTAAGTTGTCAATGGTTCTATTATCTTGATTCTGACATAAAAATCTTTTAAGCTTAAAATGTGAAGTTTTTAGATTGATGAAAAGTTTAAAGGTTAAATATATAAATCTTTCTGTGTACTTGTGTCTATTGTAATAAGCTGGTATGCTCATTCTCATATAGAGAAAGTAAGAGTGCAGGTAGAACCTGAAGTGTCTATTCAATCTATTGATATAACTTGAACATGCATAACACGTACAACTCCTATACATTCTCATACAATTCAAGATCCTTGTGATCATATTATTTTTCTAAATGAGCAATATCAAGAGATTGAAGATATGATTGTTACGTATGATGAAAATATTGGCGATTTGTAATTTGGTAAATGAATTGGTAGAAATTATTAATTAGATATGAGATCATGTTATACCTTAAAGTTTGAAATCTAATAAGTATTTTAAAGATAAATAAATAAATACAAAGTTATTGTAAGAGGTTGTTATTTGAAAAGAGTATTGTTCTTACCAATGTTATAAATATAGGTTTATAATGATTATAGTGGTATTGTGACATTTTTATCTATTGTTTCGCCAAACAAAATAAATTTGATTTGTAAGTCAAACAAATTTATCTATGGTTTTAAACGAATTCCTGAGTAATGATATTTAAAAGTTCACCAAATATTATTACTTGGCTTTATGGATAATACTGTTAATTTATGCATATATCTCAAGGTCAGTGGGAGTAATTTATTTTTCTTGATCCTTTATACTGATGGAATTTTACTTACTAGTAATAATTTCGAATTAATGGTTGATGTGAAAATATTGTTGTTAATAAATTCTTGATATGAAATATCTTGATAAAGTATTTTATGTGTTTGGCATTAAAACACTTGAAAAATAACTTAGAGGATTATTTTTCTCATCTCAAAGAGCATACCTAGAGCATATTTTTACTGAATTTAATATGCAGAATTGAAAGTTTTACTCTGCTCTTCTTAATGATCGTGACTAATTAAGTAACATTCAATATTTATAAAATGATTTTGAAAAAAAGTTCATGAGGAATGTCTTGTATGCTAGTGTTGTGAGAGTTTAATGAATTATGAAGTTTGGATTAAACTTGGTGCATATGCAATTAGTTTGTTAGACAATTATTATTTTAATTTAAGCCTTGACCATTGGGTTGAAAGACATAAAGTGTTATGATATTTATAGAGAATTAAAGATTATACAATTGTCTATAAAAGAATTAATCATGTTAATATTATTGGTTGTACTATGTCGACTTTGGTAATTGCTCAAATGATATAGTATCTATTATTGGTTATATTTTTATGTTTGCATGAGGTGTTGTTTCATGAAAGAGTTTCATAAATCTCTTATAATTTTTCACTATGCAGCATGTTTCAGAGCTCGACTTGAGTTATGCAATTAAAGAATTTTATTTCAGAACTTGGAATTGTTAATTTTATTTCCAAACCAATAAAGATGTATTATGATATATGGTTTTAATTTTCTCTATAAAAAATAACAAAAACTCTGATGGTGTTAAATTTATAAATTTAAAGTACTTAAGAATTGGAAAGTTGTTAAAGATGATATTCTTTATGAGCACATGTTATAGAATACATACTAGTTGATCTTCTAAATATAAGGCTTAGGCCAAATTTTAGTTTGCTAAATATATTGAGCATATGGGTACTTTACAGTTTTTATGTGCTTGGTTAAAGAAATTTTTTTTACCCATGAATATTATCTATGGTATATTTCAGTTAATAAAGTTTAATGTATTTATTCACATTTTGTTTATAGTTATGTGTGTGTACACATAAATGGTAATTGTCATATATGTATACCTCTTATATAAGCTCTTACAGTTATATTTTAATTTTGAGATATAAAGATTAATACTTCGGTTTAGAAGTGTATATGGATCTATAAAGTTTGATGCTTGGTTTAAAGCATGAAAGACCTCGGTTTAGAGGAATAAAGGCTTCTTTTAGAAGTGGAGAAAGGAATGAGATTCCTTGCAAGGTCTTGTCAAGACCATACAAAGGACTGAATGTGGAATTACCATGTTATATAATTTTTGGATCAATTGTGCTGAAATTCCATACTACATTTTATCACATATAGGAATCCATGTTGGTGAGTGTGGGGGCCGAAGAATTGGGAGTCGTAGAGATTTCGGATAGTCGAATCTGGGAGAGTCGAGATTCGAAGCACTCGGCAATTGGCTCGAAAGCTCAAATCCAACCCTACTCGGCCAAATAATCGATTAAGCAAGAGGCCGAGTGAAGGTTGGTCTATTATAAAATGTGCCGAATATGAGGTGGGAAATGGACCTAATCCCGAGGATCAAAAAAGAAAATATATAAATAGAAGAAACATCAACCAGAAAGAGGTATGTGAGAATTGTTGTGCTAAACATAGAATACAAGCATTCTTGAGTGTGGAGACTGACTTGTCCGTCGAAGTGCTAATTCTAGCACCCCCGACCGGAGTGTTTATTCTTTTTCAGGTGCCTATCAGCGGATCACAAGCTCCCCCCAAGATCAGAAGAGTATTTCCAAACCACTTCTCTACAATTGGTGCCGTCTGTAGGAATACTCAAACACATCCATGGCGGGTGCAACGGAAGACCCTCCGATAGCCACTGACGAAACAACGCAAAGAGACGACCTCACTCCATCAAACATGCTTGGACCGAACACCGTCCCTGTAAGACGCGCTTTGAACTTCGCCTCACCCTCGACTCCAGAGCATGAAGCAATGCAAACGATCATGGAACAAACAAAGCAAAATGAACAAAGGTTGGAGAACATGATCGAGGAGAACGAACGTCTTCGTGAAGATTTGGCCTTGGAAGTGGCGAAGCCCAAACAAGTTGTACACCTAAAGCCAGATCGATCTCCGCAGACAGGTGGTCGACGACCTCAAGCCCAACAAGACGACACTGATAGCGGCTCCGACTCGTTATCCCCGGAGCCTAGGAAAAAGGGGCAACCTGGAACTACTAGTTCTTCTGAAGAAAGTCCCCGTATAAGGCATAAGTGAAGAAGGCACAGTTCGGACGAAGATCAACACAATCCTTTCGTACGACAGATTGTAAAGGCGATGCTACCCAAGAAATTCAAAGCACCATCATTTACCTTGTACGATGGCAAATCAGACCCCACCGACCACATCCGCCACTACAAGCAAGCCATGACATTGCATGTAGATGACGAGGTCCTCATGTGCCGAATATTCCCCAGAAGTTTGGGACCATTGGCCATCAGGCGGTATTATAAACTGGAGCCGGCTTCGATCAAAACTTTCCACCAATTATAGAAATCCTTCAGGGCCAGATTCATCACTAACGAGGTCCAGCCGAAACAAGCCGACTCTCTCTGGGCAATGCAGATCCAGTCGGGAGAAACACTAAGGGCGTATTCGGCACGATATTGGGAGTGCTTTAATCTTGTTGATAACGCCTGCAACGACTCAATAGCCATCACCACCTTCAAAATGAGATTACACCCAGACAGTGCCCTCCTCAGCTCCCTGACAAGAAGGTCCCCCAAAAAAGTCTGGGCATTGATGAAGAAAGTTGAGGAATACTGCAAAGTGGAAGACGACGCCTTGCGGGTTAAAGCTGGACAAATGGCCAACAAAACGGCCCCTCTTGAAATTGCTCAGCCAATAAGTTCCGTACCACTTCAGAGTCCTGAACCACGACAACGAGCTAAACGAGACAAGAAATGGGATTCTCATCGATCAAGCGATCAATGCTCACACCGAGCAAATGAACAACTGCAGGTCGATAGCAGGCGCACAAAGCGTGCTGACAAGAAATATACGGAGCTGTCAAAGCCAATCAGCTCGGTTATGTCCAAAATCCAACATCTTTCGTTCTTCAAATGGCTGTTCAAAATGGTTGAACCCCCTGACACGAGAAGGCGGGACATGCGGTGTGAATATCACAAAGATCACTGTCATAATACGAACAGTTGCTATGCTTTGAAAGACCACATTGAGGAATTGGTCCAAGATGGTCGACTCCAGCAACATGTCTGAAAGAGCGCAGTCAAAACAGCTGCCCTCCGGCAAGACTCACCTCCGCTCGGCGTTATTCATATGATATACAGCCATCCAATGCCACGTACCGTACACGCAATTCAGTCAGCCCCCCAGAGGCAACGCATACCAATGAAATAGCCCCACGAAGCTCCGAGTATTATCTTCGACGATTCCGATCTTATCGGCATAACACTCCCCCATATTGATCCATTGGTCATTGAACTACACGTAAACCGAATTACCGTTGAACGCGTCCTTATAGACTAGGGGAGCACTTCGGAGGTTATGTATTACGAGACCTTCATCAAACTCAGCTTCAACAAATCAGACCTGTCTCCGACTCCTCAATATTGTTTGATTCGGCGTTTAACGTTCATGAACCAGTTGGGGCAAAGGCAGATTCATCAATCTATTCGGCTTGAGTGCCGCAGCCGCTTCACGAATCGACTCCTCAATATTGTCTGATTCGGCGTTTAACGTTCATGAACCAGCTGGGGCAAGGGCAGATTCATCAATCTATTCGGCTTGAGTGCCGCAGCCGCTTTACGAATCGACTCCTCAATATTGTCTGATTCGGCGTTTAACGTTCATGGACCAGCTGGGGCAAGGGCAGATTCATCAATCTATTCGGCTTGAGTGCCACAGCCGCTTCACGAATCGATTTACTAGTCCTATTCGACTTGTCAATATTGTCTGATTCGGCGTTTAACGTTCATGAACCAGCTGAGGCAAAGGCAGATTCATCAATCTATTCGGCTTGAGTGCCGCAACCGCTTCACGAATTGACTCCTCAATATTTTCTAATTTGACGTTTAACGTTCATGAACCAGCTGGGGCAAGGGCAGATTCATCAATCTATTCGGCTTGAGTGCCGCAGCCGCTTCACGAACGGATTAAACTAATATAATTACCAAGATTACACTGCTATCCAATCGATAGTTAAAAGGCACAACGGACAATAATCATTTTATCCAAAGTAGTGGAAGGCAAAACTCTTTATTAATATCAAAAATTGCGTACAAGTAATAGTGAAACAGAAAGGAAATTTTCATTAATAAATTGAGCACAGATAGTAACTAATTTATACATGAAAATTACCTTGAACTGACAAGAATCCACTAAACAAAAACGTACATTGAAATTGAAGATACCTAATAAAACTAGAATGTCTCCCAGATCAATCATCGGGATCAAACTCAAGTGGCTCAACGTCCACTTGCTCGTATGGAGTTGGCAAGGCCAATGTAACTCCAACGGCAGCAAGGGCTTTGAGCCACCCATGTTTGAAACCCCGATTCTTGAATTTGAGGACCTCATCTACGTATTCCTTCAAGGCGGCACTCTTCCCAGCCTTTAGCGCCGTAGAAGCTTCAGATTCGGCTTTTTCCTTGGCCGTCTTCAATTCTTTTAACTCGGCCTCTGCCTTGGAAAACGCCTCCTAGGCTAACTTGAGCGACTCCTCGCTCACGTTCGTCCTATTCTCGGGTTCAAATCTAAGCCAGTCAGCAGTCCGAGCCCTCTCATTTTCAGCTTTGGCTCGAGCACTTTCCATCGCGGCTCTCATCGCCTCGAACTTGGCCCTACTTTTTTCACCTTCAGCTTTAAACTTTAAGCGGCCAATTCTTTCAATAGCATCACGCTGCCGGCGGCGTAGTTCGGCTATCCTTCCAACCGTCTGCAAAACAAGTTTAGATCACCACACCAAGCAATATCATATGCAAACCAAACCAAACGTGCAAAAAAGAAAGTGTTGTATACATACCAGAAGGGCTGACTAGGCAGCGAATGCTGTAGCTACCAAATTCGGTTCTTCTCGAAAGGTGGCCTTGTCAGCCAGTAACGAAACTGAAGCGGCCAAGCTCAACGCCACGGTTGGATCCTTCATGGCAGATGCGTCAGAGGAGATTGGCGTGTCCTTGATCTTTGGTTGAACAACGAAAGGGACAACCATGTCGAACTCCTCTAAGCGAGGCAGTTTGTCAGCAGGGCTATCCTCTGAGCCGGCCTCTTCCTCGGTGGAACGTTTTTCGCCCTGCTCTTTTGAAACCAGCCATTCTTTCGTAACCTGCTATTCAGCCCCCTCCATCTCGGCCACAACAACTCGAGCCGTTTCTTCTCCAGTAACCGGTTATAAAGATTCAACCAGGGTAGGCTCAAAACGGGCGGCCTCGGCTTTCTTTTGGGCGGCCATTCGCTTAGCATTTCTCTTTCTCGCCATCTGCGTGAGATTTTCCCCAGCCATGCCTTCAGAAAAAAGTGCCAGGTAGATCTCTCTAGTTTGTAAAAATATCTCCGAAGGAAAACTCTGCCCGACTCGAATTGGACGGAGAGTTAGGCTGGTTAAAACCGGCTACCGCAAACGCTGATTTTAGAGCTTCGTCGACCTCTTCGGCCTCCGCAGCAAACACCTTCGTTGATTCAGCAATTGCTTCGACCACCAGCTCTAAGTCTTGCTCCGAATCAGAAGCTTCGAGACCAATTTGCCTGAGGGCCTTGAAGCTGGGGAAGACAAGAGCCGCAAGGTATTGTTCGCCGATTGGGATCAGAATGTCATCCGTGGTCGAGAATGTAGTATAGGTAGGCTCATACCGCAGGAGAATATGGGCGGCTCTCCCTTGCTTATGTACGTTTGGACGGCCAAAGTACTTTAGTGCAGTCTTAATTTCCGCAAGGACTTCGTCGTCAGCCAAGGTCAGAATCCTCTTCAACTTATTGCCTGTAAAAACAAAGGGTTAGACTCCGAGAAAAAGCCGAATAAAAGAAAGATCAACAAACAGGGAATTATATGGTAACTTAGTTCACCCCTTCGTCTGGGAATAGGGTCTAAGCGATCTTCGCCTTCGCCGAATTCCCAGTTGCCTCGGACATTGACCATTACATCATCAGCTCGTTTGCCAGAGCTGGCAAGCATCGTTACCAAGTGATGGTCGGTGTCCTTAGCCCTGAGAAAATAGTGCCCGAGCCGACTGGAGGATTTGGCTAAAGCGTAGCAGTGCCAAATCGCTAGAATGCCAAGAGTAATCCCGAGACGCCGGTTCAACTCTACGATTCCCATTATAATTAAAAAAAAATTCACATTGGGTTGTGAAGGAATCAAACCCCAATAACGGAGGACGGCCCTAAGAAATGGGTGTAGGGGAAAGCGAACTCCATCCTTCGCAATGGATAGGAGAGGAAAGACGATTGTATTTTGGTCGTCCCTCTCTATATCAAGGGTATTGTCCGTTACTAGAGATAGATGGACATCATCGGGGATAAAAAAATGTCTTCGGAACCTAGAAATTCGACCCTTAGAAAGGAGGTCTTTTAAATGCTTAGCCATCCTGATAAGAACCCATGGATATTCTAAAATCAAAGATAAATATGGAAAGTAGGGTTGCAAAGTGAAAAGAAGAAAACTTACGAAATGCAAAGGAGAAGACAGAGAAGAGTCGCAAAAAACGCGTTGGAGAAGATACACCGACTAGCAATCCAAGAGGTTCAAATATTTGAAAAAGCATGCATTCGAAGGGACTGAAGTTTCAAATCGTAATAAATGCGAGAGAAGCATGAATGAGGCGGGAAAGCATTGCAGTGACCAAAAAGCATGTACGCATTCTGACGCGCATCAGGAAGAGGGTTAGCTGCCGAATTTTTGACTGGCCAAGCTAGAAGCCAAACACGCCGACTAACTGATGCTAGTGGGGTGTTTGGGGGGCAATTGTGGGGGGCCGAAGAATTGGGAGTCGTAGAGATTCCGAATAGTCGAATGTGGGAGAGTCAAGATTTGAAGCACTCGGCAATTGGCTCGAAAGCTCAAATCCAACCCTACTAGGCCAAATAACCGTTTAAGTAAGTGGTCGAGTAAAGGTCGGTCTATTATAAAATATGCCGAATATGAGGTGGGAAATGGACCTAATCCCGAGGATCAAAGAAGAAAAGATATAAATAGAAAAAACATCAGCCAGAAAGAGGTATGTGAGAATTGTTGTGCTAAACATAGAATACAAGCATTCTTGAGTGTGGAGACTAACTTGTTCGTCGGAGTGCTAATTCTGACACCCCCGATCGGAGTGTTTATTCCTTTTCAGGTGACTATCAGCGGATCACAAGCTCCCCCCAAGATCATAAGAGTATTTCCAAACCACTTCTCCACAGTGAGATATTACTGTAGTAATTGTGGAAGGTGTTATGTTGTTCAATAGCATAATTACTGTTATAGTTCGATATTAATATTTCTCATTGAACAGAATTCTGTGCTGAGATGTTTCTATTATGAATTATGTTTATGTGGCCACTAAAGTTGTTTAACCCAAGAGTCATTTTTTCTTAAATAAAATATTTTCTTAAAGTAGTAGTCAATGTTGCCTAAGTGGGAGAATGTACGAATTTATTCTTAATTAGGCTGCAAAATTTTTATTGTAATCCATAAAGTTTGGGCCATGGTCATCTTGGTGTGTATATTATTTTATATGTAGATATGTGATATGGAGGTGTAAAGCCTGTGTTAAGTTATTTGGGTTCCTTAATGGGAGGGCCCAGTAATTGTTTTATTTAGGCCTAATCCCCTCTCATATCCTTATTAGGGTTTACATATGTTTATATATATATAGATCACAGGGTTGTCAGCTCCATTGAAAGACAACATAAAGATTAGGAGAAGGAGGGGAAGAGCTGGTGCTAAGATTTTCCAATTGTGAATACCATCATCTTTCAAAGAAGCAAAACTCAAGACAATAACAGAATCAAACGGTATGTATCCAAATTTATATTTTAGTAGTTAATTATATTCATAGTGTTTTGATTTCCAATATATAGATTCTAATATTCTTACAAAGGCAGCTTAGCTGCAATAATTGCTAAGAAGAAAGTAATTGTGCTACAATGACACTTAGGGGTCGTATGGGATTAATTTTTTTAGTATTTTTTGACTTTTTACGAGATAAAAAAATTAATGTATTCATAAATAATTTTTAATTGTATAAAAAATCATGAATTATTGAAATATTTACTTTTTTTAGTGATTTTTTGTATTTCTATTTTTTTAAAAAAAACTTTTTAAGTTGTTAAACGAGGTTGTTTTAAAAAAAAAAAAATTATAAATAAAAAAAAAAGAAAATAAAAAGAAGTTAAACGAGGTCTCACTTTCACATCTACCTACAAAGTATAAAGTTGTGCCGAGTGATTATTCAGTAGGTTGATGTTCAAGTATTATTTTATCATAGTATGATTAGTAGAAAGTATAAAGTTGAGTGTTAATTATTTGCGTTAATTGATTAAAAAATATAATAAATAGTCATTAGTGAAAAAATAAATTGGATATTATTCCGTAATTATTGTATAATTTTTTGGCCCCGACATGCATTTTCTTCAGTATTTATAGGTGTGTTTAGATGCGTAAGTGATTATACTATTGTTTCTCAAAATAAATAATATTATTCAAATTAATAAATTTTACAAATATTTTTACTATTCAAGTAAATTCGGTTTCAAATTTTAAAGTTTCTTTGTTGTATATAACATATTAGTCTGTAAGAAAAAAATTTCATTAAAAAAGAGTTTTATTAATTTATACAATATTTTTTATTAAAAAATATTTGTCCCTGATTTTCTCTAAGTGCAATATTATTTTAGGAGCTACAATTATAATAAGAAAAATAAATATTATTGTTACAAAATTTTCATTCAAAATTTCTGGTCAGAATAATTTGCTAGCAGATTTTTTATAATTAAATTTAACTTAAAAACAAAATGGTGTAGCCAACGGGTATAATAAATTTACAACAATAATAGAAATTCAAAAAGATATTCAAAAAATTATCTAGAAATGCATCTATAGACCATAATAATTTTAAGTATGTCTCATATATTATCAACTTTAAATTTACACCATCCACCTCATTTTTCGGATACAATTTCATAGTACATAACATTTTCTATCTGGATCAGTAGATGTGGGGTCTTCATATTCAAAGTTAAAAGGTTACGAAGTAGTAGAGTTTTGGATGAGTTCAGTGGCGACTTGGATCTATTTTTTTTTTTTTTTAATTTTTAGTTTGTTGATGTAATTATCCTTTTTGTGTGAATGTTTAATTTGTTTCCTCCCTTGTGAGGGCTTTTTCTCATCCTCTACGAAGGCTTGGATCCGTCGCTTTACAAAGATTTTTTTTTTTTTTTTTTGTGAAATCTTGCAATACCATTGTACCATATTGATATGATTTTTTAGCGATTTTGTAATGAAAATTTTTCTTCTCAATAAAAAAAAAACATTTTTCATAAATATAAAAAGACATTTAGATACAAGTGAATAATGGTTTCATAAATTTCATTTTTGCCCTGTTTTCTTTTGTTTTGGTTTTGAAGCTAGCATATGACTGGACTTTTTTTCTTGTGACTAGTTATATGCTTCAGTTAGGATAAGTTATATCGGCAATGCTACGTAGCTCAAATTTTGTGGCTCAAAAGTGGCTCAAATGGCCAAAACGACGTCGTTTTGAGTACAGAACAACATAAAAATGGCCAAAACGACGTCGTTTTGGCCATTTGAGCCACTTTTGAGCCATAAAATTTGAGTTACGTAACATTGTCGAAGTTATATTTAGCTCCGATGGGTTTTGCACCTCGACTCCTGAATGCAAATTGTACCCTTTCTGTCTCTGCATCAATAATATTTCCTTTTCGTCAATAAAAAAATAAAAATTCAAAAACCTCATTACTTGAAAATGAAAAGAAAGGCAGTTAATGACTGTTGCAAGTTCCCAGTGGTCTCCAAATCGAACACTCACAGTAATCTGACATAAACAAAATATGTATTTGTACGGAAAACAAATATTTGTTGCTTTTCGTGTTCTTAGGGTCCAAGTTTCGTTTCTTTCCAAATAATTTGAGAACATAAATCCAGCAGTATATAACGGGAAAAATCTTCTGACGATCAAGTTAACATACTTAGAGGGAGAGAGAGAGAGAGAGAGAGAGAGGAGACAAAGGAGTAAGTAACTCCGATTACCAGAAGTTTCAGACCTGTGCATAGAGGTGCAACATTGTTTATATAGTTTCTACGCACTCCTCTATAACAACTTAAAATTTTAATTATTCTTTACAATTTATACTAATATTATTTAATCATAATTAAAAAAATATATAATTTATTTTGTAACAATATAATTAATAAAAAATTTAGAGGTCAAAATATAAATAAGCAACTATTCTATGGCATGATCCATTTTGAGGATAATATTTCAATCTATAGTATGATAATGGGAGCTACATAGGGAGGCCACGTGGTGTGGCTACGTGGCGCCCAAAACTTGCTGAGCAAGTATTACCTCTTAGTATAAAGAATAATGCTTGAGACCCCCTTTTGAGGGGTCACCCCCTCACCCCCCTTTGCCATGTGGCGGGTGGTGATTGGAGGAGCAGGAAAAAAAAAAAAGAAAAAGAAAATGTTACCAATGTGAGAGAGAGAGGGGGTCAAAGGGGGTGGGAGGAAAAGGGGGCATGAATCATTGTTGGTCTTTGGTAGTAGAAAGAAAGAGTAAGATATTACTTTTAAGATGAGTTATATTATACCTTGAATTACTATAATAAATTTTACGTATGTTTTGACTTACCATGATTTATTTTATATAAGTTATATTTTATTAGTTATATTAATACAAGTTATGTTTTATAAACATTTTAATTACGTGGATTAATTTCTGAACTCTATTTATTAAAATGAAAACTCATGGATATGTTTGTTTAAATTTTAAAGAATATTTGACTATGACCTTATACACAATTATGTTTTGTAAGTACCACCACGGGAGTCTCATGTCTTGAGGGACTTAAATAACCATTGACCTCTGTTTAGTCACTTTGTGGGCCTCTATTGTCATGGATCTATTGACTTCTGTTCTGTGCGGAGCAAAATGTTGTATGAAGATAAGTGCTACACTATTGTGGGAGCCACCTCTATAATCTGTATGAACCACCTCTTGACTCCTGTGATCTCTGTTCTGACTGTCACTCCTGTGACCTCTGTTCTGTTTTGTTCGGTACCGTGGTTATGGTTATTTATTTACATAATCTCAGTTTTGTTACTTAAATGATTGTTTGCTCAGACTAAGTGATCTTAAATATTTTAGTTACATAACTATCCATGGTTATTTTGTGTCTCTTATACTATTGGCATAATATTTCTCACTCTGCCATGTGCTTGTAGCTGTTTACTAATTTTCAGGAAACAATGCAATTCAGAAATAGCTTTTAGAAAGTTTTAGACGTGGGGCTGCAGAATAGACACACACAACACATTTATGATATTTTTATATGTAAATATCGGCCTTTTTGGTCAATACATTTTGTAATAAAAATAGAAACTCCAATAATTATTTTGGTACCCTCACTTAAATATTATTTCCGCTCGCGTTTATTAATTTGTTCAAGAATTGGCCAAACGTAACTTCAGTTACTAGTCATCACGATACTTAGCGTATTCTGGTCTTCTAAGGACAAATTCCATCAAACTTAGCGAAATGCAACATCTCGGACTGGGCCAGTGCCTCAAAGTTGTCCCTAACTCAGTGTATCCAGCACCTAACCACGCTCAAGCCCCGGTCGAGCATGTGGCCTCATTTTGTCCGGGTAAAGGCTTTGACCGAGGCCCAAACTAGCTCGGCCTTGACCACGGCCCAAACTAGCTCGGCCTTGACTGAGGACCAAACTAGTCTGGCCACATCTGGTCATAAATCTCCCTCTCAGTATTCTTTCACTTGACAACAAAAATCTTCATTGCACACTAAAACCAACCTCATCAATACAATCTTCATTTTATCTATGGAGTTTTGCTAAGAGATAATGCATAGGAAAAACAGTCAATGAACAACAAAAAAACAAACACCCAATCAAATAGTGATATATATATATTTTTGTTAGAATAAGAAATAATAAATACACCATGGTAACTCCATCATTATTTTTCAACAACTATTAAACATTCAAACAAAGACAAGAAAAGCATATGCCCATAAACTATTCAAAGTAAACTAAGATGAATTTTTACTATTCAAAGTAAACTAAGATGAATTTTTAATGGCAACCAATTGATTGAAACACATAAAAATACAAATTACAAAATGATATAAAGATAATTTGTTTTGCACTATGTACAAACACACCATACACGAAAGGACAACGCATTTTAAAAATAATTGATTATATTGTTGGGAAAAGTATGTAAATAAAAAATAAAGCAAATAATTTGGCCAGTAATTATGAGAGGCGTGTAATTGTTATTTTAAAATGAAAAATTTAGTCAAACATTCCTCTCTAACTTTTAGTAATGAGAGATGCGAGGACATAATTTTTGGATGACAATACGTGGCCGAGGTGGCACCGAAGTGTTAGCCGAGGTGCCACGTGTTCTGGTCATGGTGTCGAGATGATCTCAACGAGGCCGAGGTTATCTGCGAAAATACTGGAATCCGAGATAAACGGATAAGGGACAAGAGTCCTAGAATGAAAGAGGACTTCAGTTTGAATAAAGATAAGACTCTTAGAGAGTTTATCCCAATCTAACTGGGAGTCCAGGATTAGTATTACGACAGAATCCATTGGAGCTAGGCTTCTATTGGGATTAGGTCAGTGTTGGCTATAAAAGAGAGGCATTAGCATGGGTCTAAGGTACGCTTTTTGTATTCTGAATAGTGAGTTAAACACTTTTGTTATTTTTTAGAGATAATTGACTTGATCGTTGGAGTGCCCCCCAGTGGACGAACCACCACTGGAACCTCTTCTTTTTGTTAACAGGTCGTTCGGGCTTGATTTATTCTGCCGATGTTCTCCAGCTGAGTACCTGTTTGACAATGTGGTCGGAAATTGACACACAGAATTTGGCGCCGTTTATGGGAAAGAAAGAAGAATAAATGGCCAACGACGGACAAAAAGAAAAGGTTGGAGATGATATCCTTACTGGGAGTGGTAAACATGTTGACCTTGACATCGAAGGAGACAACTACAACGAAGAAACTTGTGATAAGAATCACGGAGACAAAGACGTCGGCCAGGAAGGCGACGTACCAAAGAAAATAGACCGAAGCGGGTATTATAATGAGGACGACCTCCAGGTATGGAAAGATAGATGCCTACGGATGGACGAAGAGATGAAGGGAATGACAGACAAATTGGCGGACCTACAAACGGTCATCAATTTCATAATGCAGAACAATGTCATGCAGCCATCATTCTCGCTACAAGAAACGCCGATTCCAGCGGCCAAGAACAATACCCAGAAGGGAGGGCAGAAAATAGTCCCAATAGGCCCCCTGCACACCAGGACCAAGGAACACTCTCACCGGCCTTCAAGGGAGGTCGGGCGAGGAGAGTCAATGAAGGGAGATTCACAGAGGATGCATCGGACTAAAGAAGCTGACTCCAAAGAACATCGACATGTTCAAGGGAAGGAACTATTTTTCGACGCAACTAACGAAAAGAGGTCCAAAAGGACTCACAATGACATCGGAAGTAGCGCGCCGAAAAGGTTGAAATTCGGAGATAGCCGAGCTCCAGGACGAACCAAGGAGGATCTAAGGGATTACCTCCAGAGAAAGCAACAAAATGCCGAGGTAACCTCCCCGATTAAGCTGAGAACGCCGTTCTCGGTAGCGTTGGACAAATTCGAGGCCCTAAAAAGGTTAAGTATGCTGAGGTTCTAGATATACAACAGTAAGTCAAACCCCAACTTTCACGTTGGCCTGTACCTGAACTCAATGGCGCTATACACCGGGAACGAGCCGTTGCTTTCCAAGGTGTTCCCCCTCATCCTTCGGGGAAATAGCATCGGACTGGTTTCACAAGTTGCCGAAAGAAACTGTGAAAACCTGGGAAAGCCTATCCGAGATGTTTGTGGCTAGGTTTATGACAAACAACCTACAGCCATTAAGGATGGACTCCCTGATGGCTCTGCGAATCAGTGAGGATGAAAAGCTTAGGGCCTATCCCAAAAGTTACTATAAGGTATTCAACCGGATACTAAGATGCAACCAAGAGGTGATGGTCGTGTCTTTTAAGAACGACCTGAAAGATGATTGTTTACTTCGAAAATCATTGGCAAAAGCACTGCCAAAGAGTATGGAGAAACTGATGGCCTGAATTGAGAAGTATGCAAGGGTCGAGGAAGACACGTCGGGGACAAAGGCGTCGAAACAAGAGAAGGGAAACGACTTGTCGAAGCGAGGCCGAGGTAATGGCGGGTACAACAAGCAAGAGACAGGATTAAGGGCTGCACAGGCAGTCATGACCGTATTCTGAATCCTAATTTACAAAGTCTTGGAGAAAATCCGAAATCAGCCCTCTACAGAGCACCAGTAAGGGTTCTTAGTGAATTTATGGGAAGAAGCCTTGGCAAATATTGTGCTTACCATAGCGAAGATGGGCATCAGAGTCAGGGGTGCAGAGCCCTGAAAGCACATCTGGAAGACCTGGTAAAACAAGGTCATCTAAGGGACCTTATAGACAAGGCCAGGACAAGGGAAGAGCAGGCAAGACTGCCTCAGGCACCGGCAACACCACCTCATCCAGCACCACAACTGCAGACAGACGAACCTCGGGTGATCAATATGATTCACTCGAAGGTCAATGAGAATGAAATTCGTGGGGAGACTCAGAAGGTAAAACACTTGCAACATATGTACTAGGTCAGGCAGAAAAGACCTAGGGCAGACGAGTGCAAGGGACCAGTGGTGTCCTTTACCGAAGACAACCTAGAGATGGTGCAACATCCACACAACGATGCCTTGGTAATATCCCTCCAGATTGGAGAATGCCAAGTGAAGCGCATTTTAATTAACCAGGGCAACTCTTGTGGCATCATGTATGCCAAGTGTTACAAGGAGCTTGGCCTTCACCAACATGATCTGGAACAATCTAATGGTCAAATGGTCAGGTTTAATGGAATGCTGACATTGCCCCTAAGAGCAGTTAGTTTGGAGGTGCAGGCTAGCACCAAGAAGATAAAAACTGAGTTCACAGTAATTGACAGTCCCTCCCCTTATAATGCTATCTTGGAAAGACCATGGCTGCATGCAATAGGGGCTATTCCCTCAACATTGCACTAGCTATTGCGATTTCTAACAGAGCATGGAATAGAGGAGATCATAGGGGATCAAGTGCAGGCAAAAAATTACTCCATGGCAGTAATGAAATCCACCTGCAACATACGAGAAGCAAAACCAGCAGAGATTGAAGATGAGGCCATGGAAGTCCTGGAGGACATCAGCAAAGAGCCAGCCGAGAAGAGTGAGGATGCCCTGAAAAAAGTCTTTGTCCAGCAAGGGGATGAAGAGCGCTATTTCCTTCTCGGCTCGGGCTTGGCCGAGGAAGAGGAGAAAGAGCTAGAGGCGTTCTTGAGAGCAAACCTTGAGGTGTTTGCTTGGACGTCATACGAGATGCCTAGCATTGACCCCGAGGTCACTTGTCACAGATTGAATGTGGACAAGTTGGCTAAACCTGTCATCCAACGAGTAGGAAGGTCGACATTAATGCATGTCGAGGTAGTAGAAGAGGAAGTGGATAAACTTCTTGAGGCCAAGGCCATTCGAGAGGTAAATTACCCGACATGGTTATCAAACACGGTAGTTGTGAAGAAAAAAGAATGGGAAGTGGAGGGTCTGTATGGACTTCACTAGCCTGAACAAGGCTTGTCCCAAAGACAGTTTCCCACTACCCCAAGATTAACCAATTGGTGGATGCCACTTCAGGGCATGGAATGATGAGCTTCCTAGATGCATACAGGGGGTACCATCAGATAACTATGTACCCCTCAGATGAGGAAAAGACTGTATTTATCACCTCAAAAGGGCTGTATTGCTACAGAGTGATGCCGTTTGGGTTGAAAAATGCAGGAGCAACTTACCAGAGATTGGTGACCATGATGTTTAGGCATCTAATAGGCAGAACAGTGGAAGTATACATAGATGACATCGTCGTGAAGACCAAGGAACCTAAAGATCATCTAGCCGGCCTAAAAGCAGTTTTTGACATCCTTAGAATATATCAGCTCCGACTCAATGCATCAAAGGGCGCATTTGGAGTTGGGTCTGGTAAGTTTTTAGGATACTTAGTTACCAAAAAAGGCATTGAGGCTAACCCCGATCAAATCAAAGCCATTCTAGAGTTGGAGAGCCCAACATTGGCAAAGCAAGTGCAGATGTTGACTGGAAGGGCTGCAGCCCTGAATAGATTCATCAGCAGAAGTTCTGACAAATGTGAACCTTTCTTCAGTTTAGTGAAGAAAGCCACAGATTTCTTATGTACAGAAGAATGCAAAGTCGCCTTGGACAACTTGAAGAAAGATTTGACTACAGCTTCAGTTCTTTCAAATCCAGTACCAAGAGAAGATTTGTTCTTATACTTGACAGTCTCAGAGCATGCAGTGAGTGCAGTGGTAATCAGAGAAGATAAGGAAGAGTAAATGGCAATTTACTATGTGAGTAAAACCCTAGCTGATGCAGAAACCAGATACCTATCCTTAGAGAAGCTAACACGAGCTTTAATAATGGCTTCCAAGAAGCTGAATCATTACTTTCAAGCCCACAAAATTGTGGTGTTAACTGAACATCCCTTGAAATCTCTGTTGCAACAAGGAGATCTGACAGGTAGAATAGCCAGATGGGCAGTAGTGTTAGGCCAATATGACCTAGAATTTAGACCCAGAACAACAATCAAGGGCCAAGTTTTGGCCGACTTTGTGGCCGAGTTCACACTAGGCGCAATCACACATCGGGCTCCGTTGAGCCGAGGTGAACAAGGAGAAACCCAGTTAGGGATAGCCAAATAGAGGAAAGAAGAGAAACTCAGGCCATACAGTATTTACATCGGCGACTCCTTCCGGCTGTTTGTTGATGGGAGTTCAAGCCGACAAGGAGCAGGGGAATGAGTAGTGCTAGTATCGCCAGATGGATAGGTACTGGAACAATCTATTCGTTTGGGGTTTAGAGCCTCAAATAATGAAGCAGAGTATGAAGCATTGATCGCAGGGTTAAAACTGGTAATAGTAGTGGAAGCTGACGAGGTAATAGTCTTCTGTGACTCCCAACTTATCGTCAACCAGGCAACAGGTGAATACGCAACCTGAGATGAAAGGATGCCGGCCTATGTAAAGGAGGTAGGCATACTAGTGGCCTTATTCCAGAATTGCCGACTACAGCAAGTTAGCCGAGATGACAACAACAATGCTGATGCTCTGGCCAACTTGGCTAGTGCAAGGAAACCTGAAGAGGTAAGGACGATAATGATGGACTACTTGTCGAGTCCAAGCATAGAACCAATGAACACAGAGCATGAAGTAATGTGTGTGGAGATGGGACCAAGCTAGATAGATGTAATAATAACATTCCTTAAAGAGGGAAAACTGCCAGATGATCATAAAGAAGCACACAAGATCAGACTGAAGTCGGCAAGATTTAGTCTGACAGCAGAGGGGCATCTCTACAGAAGGTCTTTTATTAGTCTCCTTTTGAGGTGTGTGCATCCTTCACAAGTTGAAGACTTCTTGTATGAGATATATAAAAAAGTATGTGGAAGCCACACTGGGGGCAGATCACTTGCTCATAGGGCCATAACTCAGGGGTACTGGTGGCCCTATATGCAAAAAGATGCTGAAGCCTATCTCAGAAGATGTGAGAAGTGTTAGAGATTTGCACCTTTGATACATCAACGAGCAACAGACTTAAATCCAATGTTCAGCCCTTGACCATTTGCCCAATGGGGCATGGATTTTGTCGGACAATTGCCCTAAGCGGCTGGACAAAAGAAGTACTTGTTAGTGGCAACAGATTACTTTACCAAGTGGGTTGAAGCTGAACCCCTTGCAAAGATTCGGGACATTGATGTCAAGAACTTCATATGGAAGAACATCATCACCAGATTTGGGATCTTAAGAGCAATAATTGCAGTCAATGGTACACAATTTGACAGTAAGCTAATCAAGAGCTTCTGTGCAAAGTACAAGATCAAGAATTATTACTCTACTCCAAGCTTTCCTCAAAGTAATGGTCAAGCAGAAGTATCTAATAAGGTCATCTTGGATGGGATCGAGAAGAGGCTGGAAGCAGTAAAGGGAAAATGGGTGGATGAGTTGCCCAGTGTACTTTGGGGATATCAGACGACGCCGAGAAGATCAACTGGGGAATCCCTATTTGCCATGGCTTTTGGCACAGAGGCAGTAATCCCATTAGAGGTTGGCATCACAGAGATCAGAACCTAGGGAGTGGAGAATGGGACTAATGATGCATTCTTAGCTCGAGATCTGGACCTACTAGAAGAAAGAAAGGAGAAAGCAGCAATTCAGCTGAGGGCATGCTAACACTAGCTTGCCAAGGCTTACAACAGAAAGGTTAACCTACGAGAATTCCAAGTTGGGGACCTCGTCCTAAGAAAGGTTGTCGGAAACAAGAAGGATCCCAAAGAGGGCAAGCTTGTCTTAAACTGGGAGGGACCTTATAGAATCATCTCGGTATTGGGCAATGGGGCATATAGACTTGAAGACAGTGAAGGCAAAGCATTGCCAAGACCCTGGAATACTTGCAATCTGTAGTTTTTCTATTATTAGATTTTCTTAGTTTTTTGTTATTAGCTGAAGTAATAATAAAAGTTTTAGCTTGATTTTTTACACTTGTGTAGTATGACTGATTAGTAACTTGGCGATGTTTTCTGATTGAAACATGACGAATAATTTAGACTTATTATATGACAGAGTTTCTACTTGTATATAATAGAGTTGAACTAAGTTGGCGATGTTTCTGATTGAAAAATGACAAATAACTTAGACTTATTATATGGCAGAGTTTCTACTTGCATATAATAGAGTTGAACTAAGTTGGCGATATTTCTGATTGAAACATGATGAATAACTTAGACTTATTATATGGCAGAGTTTTACTTGCGTATAATAGAGTTGAACTAAGTTGCAATTAAGTTAGATTAAAAAAGAGACCAAGGTTGGTGACCTCGGCCAATCTTTGTTTAAATATAACCTCGGCGACGAGGTCAAAGCCACATGCTTAATGAGAACCCAAGTGGAACTTAAGTTCACATTAGGGGGCAAAGAGTTAGAGAATGGTACTTGGAAGGTGGAATTTATAAGCTGAAATAGGTTTTAACGCTTGTTGAAATTTATGAAAAATTTACAAGTTAAAGTTAAACCGAGGTCATGTTTAACACCTGTTGAAATTCATAAAAAATTTACAAGTTGAAGTTAAACCGAGATCATGTTTCACACTTGTTGAAATTTTATGAAAAATTTACAAGTTGAAGAGAATCCGAGGTTATGTTAAAGGAAGATTGGTTTAAACACTTGTTGAAATTTTTAAAAAATTTACAAGTTAAGCCAAGGTTGTATTGAAAGAAGTACCTATGTACTTACCGAAATAAACTGTTAGCAGGAATAAACCAAAGTATTCCACACTGAGAAGATTACACAGTTAAGGTGTATATTGAAGACATGTAAATTATTCTAAGTATAGAATCATATAAGACAGTAAAAGGAAGAAAAACATACAATCAAGTTGAAAGAAGAAAGCGAAGCGTGCATTCAGATAAGGAAAGAGGGAACTTCGGCCTGACATTGAAGAAAAATTGTTCAGATTACAGAAGTAGCACATCGGCCAAATTAAAGCTTACATTGTGTCAAAAAGTAAGAAAAAAATACTAAGTACAGAAGGAAAATATCAAAGACTAGACTATTCGGCATCAGCATCGGTTTGGGGTTTGGAAGACATCTGAGAACTCTTCTCCGCAGCCTTCTCAGCCGCGAGCTCAACATCAATCTCTTGGAGAGCCTGGTTGATGCTATTCTCGGCGATAGGCACGTCAGATATCGTCTTCTCAGGGCTGGCATCTTTGGAGACTTCTGCCTCCTCATCCTGAGTCAAGTCCAAGACTTGCTCATTCAGAGTTGGGGACTTAGCCCCATCAGCTTCTCCAGTCTTCTTTGCCTCAGCTTCCTCTTCGGACTCAGCCTCGTCCTCAGATTGGCTTGGAGTGGGGGGGAATGGCAGGACGATATTGCTGGCGTTCCTGAGAGGAGAATCCTCGGGGACAGCCAACGCCTTCAAAGCAGCCATCCAACCAAGGGTGAAACCCTTGTTGCATGCCTGCTTCACTTGTTTCTTGTAATCTTTCGTGACGTCGGCTGCCCCTTCGACATACGCCTTCTCATCGACTGCTTTGATCTCGGCCTCTTTTGTGGACAGGGCATCTTGAAGTTCTTTTTGGGCCTCGACCATCTTTGTCTCGGCCTCTTTTTTTTCGGCCGCAAGGACCTTGGCAATGGCCTCTACAGCATCAGCCTTTTCCTCGGCCTCGTCCTGAGCCTTCTTGGCTGCCTTGGCCTAATCTGTCAAGGTCTTCATCTTTGCCTCGGCCTTTTGATGATCTTTTACAAACCAGCAGCCTCCCTAGTCTTGCTGCCAACTCCTTCTTGATGGCAAAGGAGTGACCATGCTGGATCGCGCTAGAAAAAATGGACAAAATAAGTTAGTAAATCTCTCTAAAAGTATAAAAATATAGAGAGTGGAGAGTACCAAGTGATGGGGGCTTACCTGTACGGAACGCTGCAACATCAAAGAAAATTTTTTGTACTCGTTGAAATCGGCGTTGCGATCAAGGTCTTTAGGGAGGAGCAAGGCGGTAGAGAGGGCAACGCCGACTTCAATGTCGTCGACGCTGTCACCAGCTCTGACAGGCTTGTCCTCAATTGTAATTGGGGCAGCCTAGAGGGCATTAAACTTCAGAGAACCCGAGGTTATTGCCGACTCAGACTTCAGTCTATTAGACCTGGTTGATTTAGAGGGTGCGGCCTCGGCAGGCCTCTTTTCGGCTACAGAGGCACTTTTTCTACCTCGACAATTTTTGAGATCGGCAAGGTATCCTCATAGTCGATCTGAGTCACCGTTTCCTTAAGTTGGGCCTTCTTCAGTCTTTTGGGTTTTATTTTTGGTTGAGACTGGGATGGAGAAGGTTGTGTAGTGACTGTGTTGGGGATGTCAGCAAGGAGGTCGTTTGCAACAGTTTTTTTGCGACCCATCTCGGCGGCAATTGCAGTTCGACGTTGGTGTTTGCGTTGGGATGGAGGGATAACTTGTGGAGTCGAGGTCGACGGTTTCTCTGCTGGATCAGAGGTTGATCCTTGATCTGGCCGAGGTGATGAAGCTGTTGAAGGAGTTGTGGCGGAAGGAGGAGACTTGCTTTTCTTCTTCTTCTTTTTCGGGACGTCGGGAAGCACCGACCTATAAGTCGGGATGAATTTGAGCAATAAAGGGGCTCTTCACCGCACAACTGGCAGATCCAACAACTTTTTGAGGTCCTTGTTGGGAAAGAAGGACTTGCGAAAGTCCTTGGGTGGCAATGGAAGAACTGCAAAAAAAAAACAGACGTCAGAACATATAGAATGAGCAAAGTATTAAAGACTTAAAAGCAAGTAAATGTAACACTTGGTTCTTACCATCTCCCTCTTTGAATAATGTACGGCTAAGAGGGTAGAGGTGAAGGTCCTCGTCTGGAGCCAATTCCCAGTTGCCCGAGACAATGAGGTAATCGTCCCCAGCTCCCTTGTTGGAGTCTGGGAGGTCGGCAACGAGTTTGTATTCTGTGGACCTTGGCTTAAGGTAGTAAATGTAGCTTTTTTCTAACTTAAGGCCACACATGGTGTAACAGTATTGTATGTCGGTTAAAGTTACCCTAGCTTTTTCTCGGCTAGCTAGGGCTATGATACCATTGATGACTCTGTAGGAGTTAATGGTTAATTGCATTGGATTGAGTTTATAATAGTGAAGGACTTCTCGGAAAAGGATGTCGAGAGGGAGCCTAAGTCTACATTCTATGAAAGCTGCAATTGGGAAGGGCATGGAGCCAACTGTGGGCATGATGAAATCATCCTCCCCAGCCAACCTAAGGTGAACGTCAACCAGGATGGAAAACTCCTACCTAAAGTATTCTAACCTAGTTGGGGTGTCTACCCTATGCCTCCACATACCCATGATGTCGGCTTGGGGGGAAGGTGTTGGATTTCAGAAGGGTGTGCTTTGTAGAGGTTGGAAGGACCTCGACGAAACCTAGAAGAATGATGGGACAAGAAATTTTGAAGATCTAAGTGAAGTTTGTTTTAGTTTTTTCTAAAAATTCGTGGGTTCTACAACAAAACCCAAACCTGAGTCTATGTAAACAACGACTGAAGGCAAGAATCTAGAAAAAAGACACAGAAAACAAAAACAAGAACAGTGATTCAGAATCAAGAATGGTGATGAACTATCAAGAACACAGCGGAAAAAAGCAACAAATATGTAAGCAGTTAGTGCATACTCAAGAATGGGTTGGGCAAAAACGAAATCATGAAACAAACATGCTCAAATACATGGTGGAATTCAAGATACAAATTAACGATCAAAGACGTGAGCAAGTACGCAGAGGCAGCGAATACAACAGTGGAGTTCTTTGGAGTAAAACAAAAAATTGAAATAAAAGGAACAGTGGTTTACCAGGAAGAAAAAGGCCGGTGTGAAATACGCCGGTGAGAGACGGTGGCAGTGAGCAAAGAAATGCAGCAGAAGCCTCACCGGAGGAGGACAGTGAAAGTGGTTGCAAAAAGCTTTGTAAAAGTAGCAATGGAGGATTTGGGAGAAGAGAGAGAAAACTCGAACGAAAACGAAGATGCAAAAGTGAAAAGACGGAGAGAGAGAGAGATGATTTTGATCAAACACGCAGAATGACGGCAAAATAGCAATTATGGTGCCTAGGACGATGTGCTTGTCAGACGGCACACGCAAGTGCGATGCGACTTGGTGGCGCGTGTCAAGCATGGCTTAATGGGGGAAAGATGCGTGGCAAAAACGGTTGAAATACTCTGCGTGACAGCTCATACGCGTGAAGAAACTCTTGGAGTTCCTGATTTAATGAAGCAAAGACCTCGGCTTGAGGGATGATCTCGGCTGAGAAACTTGAACAAACTTGGTTAATGGTTCTAAAGCATTGATAAAAACAGACCAAGTCTTGGTCGTATTTAGCCGATGAATGATGACCTCGGTAATGAATGACAAAGCGAGCTTAGCCGACGTGCTAAATAGAAGAAATGATATAGGTTCCATCACCTCAGGATGCTGAGATAACAGAACCTAGTGGGCAGTTGTGGGGACATAATTTTTGGATGACAACACGTGGTCGAGGTAGCACCGAAGTGTTAGCCGAGGTGCCACGTGTCCTGGTCATGACATCAAGATGATCTCGGTAAGGCCGAGGTTATCTGCGAAAATACTAGAATCCGAGATAAGCGGATAAAGGACAAGAGTCCTAGAATGAAAGAGGACTTCAGTTTGAAAAAGGATAAGACTCTTAGAGAGTTTTTCCCAATTTAACTAGGAGTCCAGGGTAAGTATTAAGATAAAATCCATTAGAGCTAGGTTTCTATTGGGATTGGGTCAGTGTTGGCTATAAAAGAGAGGCATCCTCATGTGTCTAAGGTACGCTTTTTGTATTCTGAATAGTGAGTTAATTACTTTTGCTATCTTTGAGAGATAGCTGACTTGATCGTCGAAGTCCTCCCAGGTGGATGAACCACCGCCGAAACCTCTTCTTTTTGTTGACAGGTCGTTTAGGTTTGATCTATTCTACTGGTGTTCTCCAGTTGAGTACCTGTTTGGCAGTGTGGTCGAAAATTGACACACACAAGAGAGATCCATAATATTTTTGTTGTAGTCTAAGGCCCCTAAATATCCAATCTGGGTGGGCACAAGCGTGACTTCAGTGTTCTTCATCTCTCTCGAGCAATGCGTTTGCATTAACCTCAGCACCTCTTACAAAGACAACAAAGAGGCCCATCACAAGAGACGAGCCTTCGTGAAGTTGAAGTGGCCATTTGCAGCTTTTGGAATTAACACGATTGTGACCTAGACTCGAGTTCTTGAGTCGAATTCACAGGTACTCTGGATTTCAAATCTGATTATATGCCCTTTCCTTTATCGTATGTTACGCTCTCTTATTTCATCTCACATTTCTCTACAAGTAATTGGGTTTTTTTCATCCCTCTGTTTTTTCCCTATCCAAACTATAATCCTGGTTTTTCTTGTTCCTGGCTTTTTAGGATTAGCTTTCTTTAAATTATGTTGTTGATTATGTTCCTTCTAATTGGGTTCTTTGATTTTAATCTGGGTATTGAGTTTCCTTACTAATTACGTATTTTGATTTTTGCATCTGATTCTTGATTTCATGCATTGAACCTGTTATGGATTTGTTCATCTATTTCAAACAAACTAATTTGTAGTTTATGACCTCTATAGATTTCTAGTTAAATAGTAAGTCAATTTGAAGGCATGTTTACTAGAAAAACAAGCTAGATGATGAAAAATAATTCACCTATATTTGTGATGAAGTTCTAGTTTGGCCAGTGAAAATCATTGTGCTATAATTTTTTTAATTTGGTTAAAATAATTTTCTCTAGTTTAAAATTGTGAACAAATACATAGAAAGTTGTGAACAAAACCAGAGAAATTCTCTGTGAACAAAACTAGAGAAATATGTGAACAAAGCCAGAGAAATTTTGGATGTCTGGTTATGCTTTTAAAATGTGATTCTAGTGCATTTTTTAATGCGGTGTTTGGTTTCGGTTTTCAAAAGTTGATTCCAATACGACATTTGAAAACTCAATCTAACCGGTCATCCTCCTGGACGTCCGGCCGATTGACCGCAACATTTTTTTTTTCACCTGTTATTTTTTATATTTTAAATAAAAAAATATGATCAGAATTTTTTAAATTTTTTATGCTTTTTTTGCATCTGTTATTTTTGATATTTTAAATAAAAAATATTTTCGAATTTTTTTTTAAATTTTTATATGAGCTTTGAATAGAATTTTAGATTGTGTATTTGGTTATGAGTTGTAAATTTTTGAATCAAATAACTTTTCTAATCTGAAAAGAGTAATGTTAGATATCATGAAAATAATCATGAAAGATTCTCCACCGTTAGATTACACATACAAAAAATATCACATACTAATCAAAGGATAAAATATCTTCATGAAGCATTTCATGATATTTTTTTCATGATCCCTAATATTATTCAATTCGAAAACTCACAAACTCAAAACACAATTCTATTTTCAAATCATAATTCTAAAACTCTACCAAGTACTATCTTCAATTTTCTCTGGATTTCTCTGGTTTGAACACAAAGAAATTCTATTTTCAGTGACTCTCTCTCTATACATATATATATATATATATATGTATGTATATATATATATATATATGTATGTATATTGGTTATTGTTGTTGCTTGTTTGGATATTCGGTTTGTGTATTGCACATCAGTATTGGGAAGACAAATAATTTTTGTGATTTGAATCCAGAGAAATTCTTGCGAAAACGAGAAAAATTCTCTAGAAATTCTCTGGGAAGAAATTCTCTGAGAAGTCTAGAGGAGAGAATTTGAGAGAAATTTTTTGAAAAGTCTAAAGAAATGGAGATAAATTTTCTGAATTAAATTTTTTCTAAATCGGTATTAAAAGACCTTAAACATTATAAAATTATAAATATCATTTATAATATAAAATCTTAATACTAGGTATCCTAAAAAAAATTCCCTTTTAAAACTGCTATTGTCTCCCCATGTGAAGTTATCATTGGGAGTCTTTCCGACGTTCGCACACACCAAAAGGTTGTCGAATTGTCTATGATTGAAGTTGCACAAAAACATATATAAACATCATAACAAAATGTTATATATATAATGTGAGGTAAACACCTGTAGTCCTCTATATATAGATCACTGGACATCCATTCAGAAGGGACAATCTTTATATTAAAAAAATATACTCCCTCCGTCCCAAAATAATGGTCCCTTTTGGGGAATCCAACTTTTTTTGGTAGTACAATTATTGTACTTTTAAAAAGTTGGTTTTCCAAAATTACCCTTTGATAGTACACTTTTTTGAGAATATCAATGTCATAATTGTACTTTTTATATTATTTATGAATTTAAAAGAAGGGCAAAATGGAAAATTTATATTATTTTTGTACTTGATTTTTGAAGAGGGACTAATATTTTGGGACAATGAAAAATGGAATAAGGGACTAATATTATGGGACGGAGGGAGTAACAATTAATTTAAATTTTGAAACTAATAATAACATTTCAACAGAAGGGAGTGGCCTCTTGCTTCTACAAGCTTTTGCACCTCCATCACAGTCTGTGTATCGGCAACCCAAATCTGAAGCATTGTTAGCACCTTGTCACCATCCACTCTACTCTTCATGGCGCCTCCTTGATTGTTGGTTCAAATATGTGCTTCTCTCTCTCTCTCTCTCTCTCTCTCTCTCTCTCTCTCTTTTCTTTTTTTTTTTTTTCATAGTGTGAAGTCAATAAAATTTCACTGTGGTTGATATTTTAAAATATAATAATTCAAAATTTGTCATTTTAAAACTCTCAATTTAAAATTTAATTTTGAAAATCGAGACCTAACTTCTGCAATTGATCATTTTTACAAATTACTCAAATAATAATTATACTGTTTTAAAACAAAACAAAATAAAGAACGAAAATTTGTCATTTTGAATGTCTCAATTTGAACATTTTAATCCTATATTAGGAAATCGGGACCTAATTTTTGCAATTAGTCTGCACGTATTATAATTTTTCATTGCTTAAATAGAAATTTCACTGATTTAGACAGCAAAATTTTCATTGTGCAAAGTCGTTCTTTTTTTGGTTTTTTTCTTGTTTTTGTTTACTATGAATCATGATTTGTATTCCGACCAGAAGGCAGATGGGCTTAGGCTTGAAAGTCGGTGTTATGCTAAAAAGGATAGGATACTTTCTTTTGCGGGGTTGTTTGACATAATGAATATAAAAGCACTTATTTAAATAAGTATATACATGGCTTTTATATTTTTTTATATACTTTTTTTATATAAAAAAATCAAAAAAATATTATTTAAATGCTCCCAAATAAACCTAAGTGTTGGCCTTTGTCACATGGTTGCTTCCCTGATAAGGAAAAAGGAGAGTAGTGAGGAGGGACCTTAGAATTTTTTTATGTATTTAAAACACATTAATGTTAATAAATGCTGTCCAGGTCTCATTAGGCTTGGTTTAGAAATAGATTATTTTAGTAATTTTTTTATCTTTTTACAAAATGATGTTTAAAAAAGTAGGGAGAGTAATACGATAACTTATAGGGACTTTTTAATTTTTTGACTAAAACTTCAAGTTGCCAAACAAGGCCTTAGTCAGATAAGAAAGAAAAACAATGGATTAAAATAAGTATTCTTTCCGTCTCAAAATATTAATAATTTATTTCATTTTTCATTATCCTAAAATATTAATCTATTTTTAAAAATTAAGTACTAAAATAATATAAATTTATTATTTTGCCATTCTTTTAAATTCATTAATAACACAAAAAGTATAATTATGACAATTGATATTCCTAAAAAAATGTACTATCAAAAGGTAATTTAAAAAAAATATATATTTTTAAAGTACAATAATCGTACTATAAAAAAAAATTGAATTTCCCAAAAGGAATTATCATTTTGGGACGGAAGTAGTAAGCAACAAAAGTGTAGATCTTGATTACAAAATTTTAAATATATAAATTTTAATTAAAACAAATATAAAAATGCAAATAAAAAGTTAATAAAATTTAAAATTTTGAATCAGTTAAAAACAGAAAAACGAAACTACTAGTGACAATTTTATACAAAATTTGATATAGTGTTGTTTAGTAGAGGACTTGGATTAGTACTAGAATTTATGTCGTCATTATTCTTTTAAAGAAATATTCCTATGGATATATAAAATAAAATAAAATAAGTTTTATTTAGTTATGACATATTGTATTGTTAGTATTGTGATGTTGATTATAACATTGTTTGATTATAATTCAAGAATTATTTATTTATAATTTATGTGATATTTACTTATAATTCAATTTCTTTTCAGTTATAACTTTTAGGAGGAATAACAGTGTCATGGTGTTAGTGAAAAATATTTACAAATAAATGAAAAACATAATAAATATCAATAATTAAAATCAAAATCTTTCTTCTATGATTTATGTAATCAAACTCACAAATAAGTCATTCATTTTTTAATATGCTATCCATTTTTTCCATTAAAATCACATGCGCATACTATAGTGATCAATCTGTGCATAAATTTTTTATACATGTAGTAATATGACTAATGATAGAGATTTATAATTTAAATTTTAAATTTACTTATAATGATATAGTGGTGATTTGGGAACCTCAAAAAAAGCTGCGTTTTGTGCAGCTCAAAAACGCAGCATGTAGCAGCTGAAAATGCAGGCCGCTGATATGGGAAGATCATAAAACGCAGGTTGTAAAATTACAAGACTACCCTCCATTGAGGGTAAATTTCTTAATTTGGGTGGGGTATTTTGGTCATTTTATTATGATGTGACATCGTAAATAAATAAAGATACTTACGTGTAGATCCTAATAAGTGAACTTTTGTCTAATAGGTCCTATAGGAAAAACTTGTCATAAAAATATATCATTAATTGTAAGTTTTAGCAATAATTTATAAAAATCATGACAAAAAAAATCACTAATTGTTAATTTTTAGTGATGTATGTAAAAAATTGTCATAAAAAAATTATTTTTAGCAATAATTTTATCAAGGCTTATTTTTAATAGGAATTGATGGAAATTAAGTCTAATTATTAGGACGTATCGGTAGTTTATCCAAACAAGTATTAACCCAAAAAGCCAACAAGTAACTTTTTACCAATTTTTTAAATCATTTTTTAAAAAATCAAAAAATTTGATAAAAAATTAAAAGTCAACTTTTTACTCACTTCTCAAAACACCTCATAATAAGAGAGATAAGTCCCACATGATTAATTATATAACAAATCAAAATTGAGATGATAAATTTTTTTTTTTTTTTTTTAAAACAATATCATGCCAAAAAAAGGTTTTATGTAGGACTTAAACGTTTGCATTGCTCTTACGTCATTAGGCTTTTTGGGCGGTAATAGTGGTCCAAAAATGTGCAACACAGATCCCAGTCTTTGTCTGAGTCACCCACCCCCCAAAAAGCAAGCAATGCCGCCAAAAACCCTTATAAATTCCATACCACAACACCCAAAACAATTCGCTCACTCCCAAATTACGCTGCGTATGCATCACATGCACACTACACACCGCACACACAATTGAGAGAGAGAGAGAGAGAGACAATGCAGAGCGATGGTGCAGCACAACCTAAAAATGCCCTCCAACTTCAACCACCACCACCACCACCACCACAATCGCAGCTTCGAAAGACAATAACGGTGGCTTCAATCGCCGCCGGGATCCAATTCGGATGGGCCCTCCAACTCTCCCTCCTCACCCCTTACGTCCAGCTTCTGGGCATCCCCCACACCTGGGCCGCCTTCATCTGGCTCTGCGGCCCTCTCTCCGGCATGATCGTCCAACCCCTAGTCGGCTACTACTCCGACCGCTGCTCCTCCCGATTCGGCCGTCGCCGCCCTTTCATCGCCGTCGGAGCCGCCCTCGTCGCCGTCGCCGTCTTCCTCATCGGCTTCGCCGCCGACCTCGGGCACCTCTTCGGAGACCCCATAGGCGGCTCCACCGCCAAGCCGCGCGCAATCTCCGTCTTCGTCATTGGTTTCTGGATCCTCGACGTGGCCAACAACACTCTCCAGGGCCCCTGTCGAGCTCTCCTCGCCGACATCTCCAGCGGCGACCACCGCAAAACTCGCACCGCCAACTCCCTCTACTCCTTCTTCATGGCGGTCGGAAACGTCCTCGGCTTCGCCGCCGGTTCCTACACTCACCTCTTCAAAGCCTTTCCATTCACCAAAACTCACGCTTGTGATGTCTACTGTGCGAATCTCAAGACCTGTTTCATTTTCTCAATCGCTCTGTTACTCACTCTAACCACCATAGCCCTCACCACAGTGAGCGAAAACAAACTTCCAGTGTCGCAACCGGAACCGGGCAATACCGGTGAGGAAGACGAGGCTGAGAAGGAAGGGGGAAAGGCTAATCCCGTGCCCTTCTTCGGGGAAATGTTCGCTGCTCTAAAGGACTTGCCTAGACCGATGTGGATCTTGCTTTTAGTGACGTGTCTTAACTGGATTGCTTGGTTTCCATTCCTGCTGTTCGATACTGATTGGATGGGTAGGGAGGTGTACGGAGGGAGAGTAGGGGAAGGGCAGGCGTACGATCACGGTGTGCGCGCTGGTGCATTAGGGCTGATGCTGAACTCGGTGGTGTTGGGATTCGTGTCCCTCTCGGCGGAGTACTTGGCGCGTGGAATCGGCGGCGTGAAGCGGTTATGGGGCGTGGTCAACTTCTTGCTGGCGGTTTGTTTAGCGATGACGGTGCTAATCACCAAAAAGGCCGAGGCCGGCCGCCACTTCGCTGCAGTACACGGCGGGGCCACCGCCTCGCTTCCCGATACCGGCGTCAAGGTCGGTGCGCTGACGCTGTTCGCAGTGCTCGGAATCCCTCTAGCGGTGAGCGAATCTACTTTTTATCGTGAAAATTAAATTTTGGCGCGTGGTGTATTGGATTTTTTAGGAATTCTTTTTGCATCATCATATCCACAGTCTGACATAGTCGTTAGCTTTGGATTAGCTTAGCTCAAAAACTTTTGACACATCATCCTGTTACTGTTTTAATTTAAAATTAAAAAATTATTAAAAAAATTAAAAAATTAATAATTTATATTAAAGGGGCAAAGATTCTTTTTTTATTTTTATTTTTTTTATATATATTTTTTAAAAATTTAAAAAATCATTTTAAATATACTAATTTTTTTTACTTTAAATTTTAACTAAAAAATTAAAAAAATTATTAAAATAACATACTTTCAAACCAACCCTAAATACCGTGTAAGGGGAGGGTTTTATGTAAGTCTCACGCGTGGCATATTTGATAAAAAATTTAATATTATAATTTTTAGCATCGGTAGCATTTTTTGTTTGTTTTGAGATCTTTTTAGAGTTGATGTACACGTAGCATTTTATGAGATTTTTATGCACACGTGTAACTTGTACAAAATTTAAAATTATTAAAATATTTAAATAATAACTTTAACCGTTTCTTTAAACAGAATGCTTAAAACTTATAAAAAAAAAAAATCACAATAATGTGATATTATATATGTCAATTTTTGATATATTATACATTTAATAATATAGAATTTCACTCTTGTGCCACATCATTTGTGGTTTAAAGTGTGGTGTAGTTTATATGTGGAATCCATTTGATGATGTATAATAATAAAAAATTAAAAAAACAAGAATAAAAATAAAAAAATCAGTCAATAAATCGCTTATCCGTAAGATTTTTCTTAATAAAATGACTTGCCTTTGAAAAGGTAACCTATGCACCGAGTCTATATTCATTTGAAAATTAAATATTTGTAAATAAATTTCAAAAAATAAAAAGAACATATATATATATATATATTTATCTGTAATGATTTTTTAAATTTATTTATTCACAAATAATTAGCAAATATTTTATGTTTTTATTTTTTTTTATTTTTAACAAGCAAATATTTTATGTTGTTGTTTGAACTTTTTGCAGGTAACTTATAGCATTCCCTTTGCTCTAGCATCCATTTTCTCCAACACTTCAGGTGCAGGACAAGGTATAAAGCTTGTACCAAATTTGAACTACTGTTGTAGGGATTCATTTCATATATATATATATATATATATATATCCTCCTCCTAATGTCTTTGTGATGTTTGAATTCCATATAGGTCTCTCTTTGGGGGTTCTCAATCTTGCAATTGTTATTCCACAGGTATGATTTATAATTATATTTACTATCCATGCATGAGTTTGACTTAATGCTATGTTTGGACTAGCATTTATTCATTTTTTTAGTATTTTTTTACCCCAACCAAATAAAAAGTAACGAATTTTCTATTGTCTTGGAAGCAAAAAAGCTTATACAGAAAATACATTTAAATTAATATGTTAATGATATTTTTAAAATTATAAAGACAATGATGGATGTTTGATTGGAGATGGACTCCAACAAGCCCTATCTTTTGATATAAAAATTATGTGAAAAATATTTATTGGGATTGGCTTCCCACCAGTTTAGTTCGGGCTGTGAGCTCATAATGGGTCTCATTTTTATAATCCGATTAGTTGATCTTTTAAGTCTCAGTGTATAGTTTATATATCAAAAAATTAGATTGATTCGATAATTATAACCACATAATTTTATTACATTTTAAAAAAAGGATGATAAGTATTATTTTAAAAATAAATTGTTTATGTTTCCGAAAACAAATATGATTAAATCAATTAATTATAATTATCGGATCAATTTAATATATATTTTTTTTTTGTATAGATGTACACACAGGAGGCTACGAAATTAATGATTTTTTTTTTTTTTTTTGTCTCAAGAAATTAATGATGTTGACCATTACTCTTTTTTCTAAACTTTTAGTTTTCTTTTCACTTCTTTTCTATCTACTTCAAAAAACAAAAAACAAAAAACAAAAAAAAAAAAAACCCAAATAATTGAGAAAAAGCTCGCACAAATATCAAGCAATTTGGAGGACCCTCCATGCTAGGTGAGACCAATCATCTTCGAAAGTTATTCAATAGTGTGATCATATCCCAAAAAAATGTTAATTATTTATGTAGAATTTGTGCAAATAAATAATGGAGAATTTTTTTAAAACTTTTTTTTTAATCAATCATTAAGATGATAAAATAATTACAAATGTAAAAAATATTATACTAAAAGGTGTTTTGAAAAAATAGTTAAAAAATGACTTTTTAACTTTTTTTTGTGAGAAATAAAGTAGACTAAAAATTGAGAAGTGACATTTAGGTCAAGTTTGACATGATTAAAAAAAGACAAAAAGTCAAAAAGTCACTATCATATTTAAGTCACATCATCTTATTTAAGTCACATCACTTCTCTAACACATCACTTCAAACTCAACCCAAACCCTACCCATATTTCATAAAAAGTCAAAAAGTACACTTATTTAGTCTTCCCAAACTAAGCCTTAACTTACTTTCCAAAATACCCCTAAATACTAGCCCAACAAGGCGCTAGAAAAGTCAATAATCACTTATCACTAAACTTGATACAACCAATCATGAAGTCTATCAAGCCCAACAATTACTAGTTATGAGCAACTTTCATACTAGGAAAAAATATGCACTATCATAAACGATATCAAATTTCTTTTCATAAGAATTGAACATGATATTTCATACCAAAAAATGTATTACACAACTACTACGCTAAACGCTCTTGTTGTAAAATAGAAAAATTATAGATCAATAATGCTCTCAAAAAATATTTACAAATTGATAGAAAAATTTATAATATAATGCTTTAATGTTTATAAAATTTATTATTAGTATATAATTATTTTTTTAAAGATTGCATTCAAGTGATATTTCTCCCAATAATTTTTCCTGCCATGATATGACTCCATAAATCATGAGGATTTTTATCCTTAACGAAGTGACTGGTGTGATTGTTGGTAAATAAATTAAGAAAATAATTAATAAAATAGATCTTTTATATAAACAAAAATAAAAATAAATTCACCATGTGATTTAAAATCAAAAGGAGACAAGATATCACGTAAAAGTGGGAAATGCATTATTGGTACTATTTTATAGCATATGATTAAGCTTCAATATTGCTAGTACAGTGATGTGAACCTTACATTAGCATGTGACACATGGTACAAAAGGGTTTGTGTTTTTGTTTTTTTTGTTTTTTTTAAAAAAAAAAGGCAAACAAGATTCTTCACGAAAGGCTTGTTTTTATTTTATTTTATTTCAAAATATTTGTCTATATTAAAATATTTGCGTATTTGAAAATATTTACTTCTTTTTGTAGAAATACAAAACTTTTAGCCAAAGTGAGAACTAATTTGTGTACTAATAAATGTTGAAACAGATGGTAGTGTCTGTTGCAAGTGGACCATGGGATGCCTTGTTTGGTGGTGGAAACTTACCAGCATTTGTTGTGGGAGCCGTTGCAGCTGCGGCAAGTGGGGTGTTTGCGCTTACTATGCTGCCATCTCCGCCGCCCGACACTGCCAAAGCTTCAATGACAACCGTCACTTTTCATTGAAACTCATCCAAAAAAATATACCAAAAAAATTATTGTGCAACTCAGATTCACTTTATATGTGAATCTCAAAATACATGAATTAAATCCAGACTACACAATAAATTTTTGAGTATTTTTTTGTGCATAAGTGTTTTCTAATGTTAGGGTGTTGGAGCCTAACCCTTTTCTTTTTTTTTTTTTTTTTTTGGGAGTGTAATTTTAGAATGCAAGAATTACTGTATATATACGCTAAGCGTGGTTACAGACCGGTGGTTAATCTCACGATTGGGCTTTGTGTGATAGTATGTTTTAATCATTAAAAACACTTATATATATATATATATATATATAGTTTGTTTGGGACCTAAATAAATCATAGTTGTTTGATGGAATTGGGGTTTTACTGTTCATGTTCTTGTAATCAGAACTGAAATCATTTTTGTATTTGATTTGTTGCATATAAATAATATTCTAATTGTCAAAATATTATTATAATATTTTCAATAACGAAATTAAACATTTAATCATGAATTATTATTCTTTTGAGATTAAAATTTATGTTTCAAAAAGTAAAACTTTTTATACAAAATTGTTTTTAAATATTTATTGCTAATTTTTTTTTTTTTGTGACCACCGTTTAGACATTGATTTCTAAATGTTTTTTATAACAAAATTTTCATTATGAAAGACAAAAAAATTTGATCATTAAATTCTTAATTTGTTGCCGCTACTCTACCTCCGCCATCTAATACAAATAAAATCAATAATTTAAAAAAAAAATATAAACAAGTTTACTTTTTAAATTCATTTTCTAAATCTAAATCTAATGATATATGAAGAAGATGATTAGTTAATAATCAAAGAATATTTAATTATTAACCAATTATCTTTGACATATCACTAAGTTTAAAAGATAAATTTAATTTTTGAACTTAAATAAAAATGCTCTAATTTAAATGAATGGATAGGATACAATTGTCAATCCATACAATTCAATCCAATCCATTTAAATTAATTTATTAAATGAATAGATTAACTCACCTATTTTGTCATATGTTCCATCAGTAAATAGACCGAAAATAATCCATTCTTATCTTCCGTATTAACAGCCGCCATGCCTTATTTATCTCGCCCTACAACCCATTTTTAAACCCAACAACCACCATAGCGGCTATCCACCAATCTCTCTCATCATTCTTTCTCTCTCCGCCATCCAAACTTTCACAAACATTATCTCTCTCATGGATGATTTTTTTGAGTGTTTTATTCGATGTCTAAAATGTTCCATCTCTCAAAGCCTGCAACATTAGCATAGTTTTTCTCTTTTTCTCTTTTTCTCTCTCCTCCTATGCCCAACCACTGTTGGGTATTTTCTCGCAATACTTTGTGAGGTATCAACAACAACGTTGTTGATCCACACACATACTCTCGGCATTAACCATAGTTGTGATGGTCTGACATCGTCATCATACTTTTTGCACTTGCTTTTGTCCTTTAGTTTTGGCCATTTAAAAAAAAAAATAAAAAATAAAATCATGGTATATCAACCTCAAATTCAGTATCCATATGAGCAATTCTTTGAAGAAAAGGAACAACCAAGCCCACTAAAAAAGGCAATTCTCGTAGCTTCTATTGCCGCGGGAGTACAATACGGTTGGGCATTGCAGCTCTCGCTTTTAACGCCCTACGTACAGCTACTCGGCGTCCCTCACAAATGGGCTGCTTTTATTTGGCTCTGCGGACCCGTCTCTGGCTTGCTTGTCCAACCCACCGTCGGCTATTATAGTGACCGCTGCACCTCCCGCTTTGGCCGCCGCCGCCCCTTCATTGTCACTGGGGCAATGCTGATCGTCGCCGCTGTTGTCCTCATTGGTTTCGCAGCAGATATTGGCAAGGTAGAATGATATGATGTTCATATTGACAGAAAAATAAACTAACATGCACGTAATTTAAGAATCCGTAAAGCTTTAGCATGCTATAGACACAATTTAAATTTAAATTTATAATGGTAAATTAAAATTGGAAGGAAAAGGTTAAGGGTGTTTTTGGTTTGGTTTTGGGAGACAAATTTTCAAAAAAAATTTTGGGGAGAGAGGGGAGAGAGTTAATAAATTTTTTGGTTTGTTTGGTTGTATATTTTGGAAATAATTTTGGAATATGAGAGTTTAGAATGATTTGATATTTTGTTGTAGTTGAGTAGATATGTGTGAAAGAAAAAATAATTGAGGACGGGGAGAGTAGAGAGAAAAAATAATTGATTGATGTATATAAGAGAGAGTGATTAAATGAAAATTTGAATGGGTTAATTAAAACGCAAATCAAATGATTAAATAATTGTTTTGTTTTTATTAAAATATTTTAACAGGTTCTGGGCGATAGTCTTGAAAAAGGAAAGAAGCCTGCATCAGTCACCATCTTTGTGCTAGGATTTTGGTTGCTCGACATCGGAAACAACACGTTGCAAGGTCCTTGTCGAGCTTTCCTAGCCGATATCTCCGGTAACGACGAGGCCATGCTGAGGATCTCGAACGCCATATTCGCCTTCTTCATGGCCATCGGAAACCTAATAGGCTACGGCCTCGGTTCTTACAGCAATCTCTACAAAATTTTTCCGTTCACAAAAACAGAAGCTTGTGATGAGCATTGCGCGAATCTCAAAGCTTGTTTTCTTTTCTCTGTTTTCATGCTGACAACAATAACTGCGTTCGCTGTGACCTTAGTGGGGGAGAAACCACTCATGGCCCCCACTGGAAGAGAGAACGTTGCGATTGTGATTATAGGGGATGGGGATGATGAAAGGGTAGTAGCAACAGGGTTTTTCGAGCAGATCGTGTTGGCATTGAAGAGCTTATCGAAGCCGATGTGGATACTACTATTCCTGACAAGCTTGAATTGGGTCGGTTGGTTTCCGTTCTTGTTGTACGACACGGATTGGATGGGGAAAGAGGTGTACGGTGGGAGTGTGGAAGGGACTGCTGAAGAAATAGAGTTGTACTATGAAGGGGTTTCGACCGGGGCGTTAGGACTAGTGTGGTATGTGTTGACACTTGGAATTACATCGTTGGCTATTGAGCCTTTGGTGCAAGTTCTCGGCGGCGTGAAGCAGGTGTGGAGTCTCGGAAACTTTTTGCTGGCGGTTGGCATGGCGATGACGGTGGTGATCACTAGCATGGCTGACCAAGCAAGAAATGTCGCCGCCGTCGCTGGCAATGGAGGTAGCCTTGTGCTGCCACCATCCGAAGTCAGGCGGGCTTCTTTATGTCTCTTCGCCTTGTTGGGTATCCCACAAGCGGTTAGTACTTCAAATCAACTTCTTCCCAACATACAATGATAAATCATTTCCTTTCCTTTCCTTTTTATTCCTCCCCCCACTTTTTAAATAAAAATGAGCTTAAATTTTTATTTTTATCATTAAATTTTTTTTTATTGATGTTAATTAAACATTGTAACAAGATATGGAGGAGTATTAATCCATTCTCTAAGTTGGATTTATTTATTTTTTTATTATTATAGGTTTTATATCACTACATTCAAGACAATATACTACTGTTTTTTTTTTTAAATTGAAACAAAAATGGAGAGAGGGGGGTGGACACCGGTGACCCGAAAGAGAAGGCCAAGATACCAACAGATCCACTATAGGGGTGCAGGATACATCACGGTTTTTGTCGATAATTTGCCGGAATCTATGGTGCCACGAAGTCTTTTTAAACTGTTCAGTAGCTATGGTGTGGTAAAGGATGTATTCATCCCAAATAAGAGGAGGAAAGCTACTGGTTCAAGATTTGGTTTTGTGAGGTATGATTGTGTTACAGCAGCCAGGGTAGCAGTTCAGAAAGCGAATGGAATATGGTGTGATGATAAGAGTCTGAAAGTGAGATTGGCAGAGTTTGGAAGCGATGCTCAGTATCCAAAGAAGGAGGAGGTTAGAAAAGGAAAGAGTGTACAGATGGAGCATTGGAAGCACGGTAAAACTACAACAGGGTTCAATGGTCAGAGATCTTTCGCTGATGTAGTACAAGGTACACGCAAGGAGAATACTGAGATAACCATAGATGTAAAGGAAGTTGGAAATGGTTGGCTTTACGAAAGTTTAGTTATTAAGCTTAAATCCTTCTTCTCTTTTAAAGCTTTCAAAGAAGAATGCAGCACACGAGGCTTGATGGAGGTTTGTATAAAGGATGGTGGTGGTCGTATAGCTCTTCTATCCTTCAAGTCAGTGGCACATCTGAAAGATTGGAAGGGTAGAATAGAGGAGTGGATATATGAGTGGTGTGACTCAATGGACGAATGAGTGAAGGGTAAAACCATTCAACAAGAAAGGTGTGTTTGGCTGGTCTGTCATGGCATTCCTCTTAATCTATGGAATGTTGGCACCTTCAAGGCGGTGGGTAACATTTGGGGAGAAGTCGTTCAACTTGATGAAGCCACGAGTTCTCTGGAGTCTTTAGCGTGTGGAAAAGTAAGGATCATTACTCGCAGGATTGAGTACATTAATCAAGTGATCATACTAAATTGTAATGGGCAGCAGTACCCAGTAAGGGTGATTGAAGAGTTATTTTTCCCGGATAGTCTAAGAGCTGGGGAATGCAGACATCAGAGTTCTGAGGGTTTACTTTCCAGTTCCGGCAGTCAGAGTGCCATGAATTCCGGTGACTTAGAGGGTAGGGTGGTGGTAGGTAAGGAAGGTGTTAGTAGACCTGATGCGGCAGCTTCTAATGAGTTGGTAAGTGTAGTGCAAGACACAGTTGAGGGGACTGCACACTGTATGGAAGACTGTATGGAAGACAGGGACAGGAAGGTGTTTCGACCCCTGATAGGGGTGTTAGGAGCTGGCTTGGAAAATTCAAAAAAAGGGGATGATAGTCATGATGTAGCTCTGAAGTGTGTAGGCGAAGTTTCAAAAGAGGTGGCTGAGCAGCCCCATTTTCTAGTCGGAAGCAATCACACGGATGAGTTGTTGATGAGTATTAGTGGGCCTGAAACTATAAGGCCCAATTTTAATTTGGAAGTAGTGATCCCCAGAGCCCAAGGTGAAGCTGGCCCTGTTAGGCCAGCTGGGCTTTCTTTATCTAATATGAGTGACTGTGTGGCAAGTCCACAGCTCCTTGCTGAGAGAGCCCAAGTTTGTCGGCAGAATGGTGAGGGCAGGTCGGATCAGGTTGGGGGGGAATTGGTTCTTATCTGTAAAGGAAAGGGTGCAGCAAGGAGGAGTGTTACAGCCAAAAAGGGTGGTAAGGCTCTCCAGCAGGGTAGAATTTTACCTCAAAGCTTCAGTAGGGGGGCCATCTTCAGAGCTACAGCTGCTGCAATTTCCAGCTCACACTCGGTCACCCGTGAATCAAACAGAAAAAAGGGCAATCTGATGAAGGAGGCTGAAGCAACAATACAACTTGGGAAAAAGTTAGGCATTGATTTTGGTGGAAAAGAGGATATCGTGGCAAAGCAGATTGTCCAATTGGAAACTCGAGATTTGGAAAGGATTTCAGATGGGGTTAGGGCAGCTGAAGTCTGAATACCCAGCGTAGGAGTTTAGGTGTTATGAAGTCTGTCTTATGAAGATATTGTCATGGAATGTGCGTGGTCTAGGTAGGCCAGAGAAAAGGAGTAAAGTTAGAAGCATTTTAAAAGAAAGAGGAGTGGATGTGGTATTACTTCAAGAAACCAAGACAAGTAATCTGGAGGTAAGTTTCATTAAATCTATTTGGCCTTTCGAAAAAATGGAGTATATGGGAGTAGAGGCCGAAGGCAGGGCTGGAGGTTTACTGTGCATCTGGCACCCTGACAGATTCAAGGTTGTTGATTGTTGTGGCTCCAGAAATTTCATCATTTTAGCAGGTATCTGTGGCCAGTCCTTTGAATGCTAGATGGTGAATGTATATGCTCCCAACGATGTGGGTAGAAGAAGTCAATTGTGGGAATCCTTAGAGAGTCTGAAAATCTCTTACCCGACTCCATGGTGTTTGGGTGGAGATTTTAACGAGATTAGATTCCTCAGCGAAAGGAAGGGGTGCTCCAGAAGGGAAAGAGGTATGAATGATTTCAATAAGTTGATTGATCAGTTGAATATTGTTGATCTGCCCATGAAGGGGAGGAGATTCACATGGTGTAATGCTCTTGACGGGGAGAGATGGAGTCGGATAGATAGGTTCCTCCTGGAGGGTAGGTGGCTTGAGCAGTTCTCTTTCAAGCAGTGGGGACTGCCCAGAACGATTTCCGATCATGTCCGGTCATGATAAAGGAGGATGAAAGGAATTGGGGCCCTAAACCTTTCAAATTTATAAATGCTTGGCTACTTCATCCTAATTTCATATCAGCAGTAAAAAGCTCATGGGAGGTTCAAGATCAACAGGGTTGGGCGGGGTTTAGATTGTTGAGGAAGCTTGCCTCTCTCAAAGCCAGTCTTAGACGATGGAATATTGAGGTGTTTGGAAATGTGGAAACAGACCTTAAGAAAGCGGAAGAGGATTTACACGCCTTGGATTTGGTGGCTGAAGAACGAGCATTGTCAGAAACAGAAGCACATTCAAGGAGAGTAGTCAGAGGGCTAGTTTGGAATTTGCATAGAAGAAAGGAAAGTTTGTGGCATCAAAAATCTAGAATGCTGTGGGCTAAATGTGGGGACATGAATACTAGGTTTTTCCATTTGATGGCTAGCTCTAGGCAAAGAAGAAACCTCCTTGATTCAGCTGTGGTTGATGGGGTTAGAGTGGTGGAACCTAACCCAATGAAGCTAGCTGGTCATAGGCATTTTTCGAAATTATTCTCTGAGTCGTGGAGTTCTAGGCCTAAGCTTCTAGGCCCTTTTGCATCCATCCATTCTGCTGGGCAGGTAGAATCCTTAGAAGCAGATTTTTCGGAACAGGAAATATGGGCGGCAGTTAAAGATTGTGACGGGAACAAGGCCCCGGGACCGGATGGCTTCAGTCTGACTTGTTTTCAGAAATGCTGGAAGATAATGAAGGGTGAAGTTCTTCAATTTATGGCTGAGTTTCACTCTCAGGGGAAGATCGTCTCAGGTCTTAATAGCTCTTTCATCACTCTCATTCCTAAACGGGAGGAACCTTGTGAGTTAAGTGACTTTAGACCCATTAGTCTCGTTAACTCAGTTTACAAAATTCTTGCAAAAGTGCTATCAAAAAGGTTGAAAAGAGTGCTGCCAGAAATTATTAGGGAAGCTCAAACAGCTTTTTTGGGTGGTAGATCTATTCTTGATGGTGTTTTGATCGCGAATGAAGTAGTACATTGGTGGAAAGCTGCAAAAATGAGAGGCATCATTCTAAAGTTAGATTTCGAAAAGGCATATGATTCAGTTAATTGGGAGTTTCTACTTTCTATGATGAGGAATTTCGGCTTTGGGGAGAAATGGTTGGGGTGGATCAAATCATGCCTCTCATCATCCAGAGTATCTATTTTGGTCAATGGATCTCCAACAAAAGAATTCGCTCCTCAGAGAGGGCTCAGGCAGGGAGATCCATTATCCCCTCTTTTGTTCAACATTGTAGCAGAAGGTTTGAACATTTTGATTGAAAGAGCAAAGGAGCTGGGGCTGGTTAAAGGAGCTTCTGTGGGGCCTACTGAGTTGAAATTCTCTCATCTGCAATTTGCTGATGATTCAATCATATTCTGTGAGGCGGTCCGAGGTGAATTGGTGCACATTAAGAGAATTTTGCGTTGCTTTGAGGTGCTTTCCGGCTTAAAGATCAACTTCCACAAAAGCTTGTTGTGTGGTGTAGGTGTACCTGATGGTGAGGTTAACCAGTTTACCTCCATTTTCAACTGCCGTAGTCAAAAACTCCCTTTTAATTATCTGGGTCTACCCCTAGGGGCTAATCCCAATAGGAAAAGTACATGGCAACCTGTAATTGAGAAAGTGAAAAAGAAGCTAGCTAATTGGAAGAGGAAATTTCTATCTTACGCTGGCCGTTTAACCTTGATCAGGTCAGTCCTCTCTTGTATGCCCATCTATTTTCTATCTATTTTCAAGATCCCTGTGGGAGTAGCTAAACAGATTGAGAAGATTCAGGCAGCATTCTTATGGGGCAAATCTGAACTTAAGAGGAAAGTCCACTTGGTGAAATGGGCTGATTTAACAGTGGATAAGTCACAAGGGGGTCTGGGGCTTAGAAATCTACGAGAAGTCAATGCTTGCCTCTTGTTAAAATGGTGGTGGCGGTTTGGTGTGGAGGACAAAGCTATATGGAAACAAGTAGTGAGGTGCAAATATGGTCTGGGTGCTGGTGGCTGGGTACCTTCCCTTCCAGAGACTAGTTCAGTGTCAAGAATTTGGTCTGATGTTGTTCATCTTGGGGCATCTAGTCCTGAATTCTTGGTCGCAACTCTGTCTGCAACTCTGTTTGTCTGTTCTGGGCTGCTGGTTTATTCACTGTTGCAGTATTCTACATCACTGTGTTTTCTGGTTTATCTGTGTTGCTGCAACTGTGAAGTTTTTGTTCTGTCCTGAATTTGGGAGGATTGTATTTCAGTAGTTTGCAGGTCTCAGAAGGCTTGTTTCAGCAATTCTCAAATGACAGTCTTCATGTCATTTGATAGATAGCTCTGCTGCTGGCCCGGTTCTGATATGGTCTGCTCAGCTGTGTGATGATCTGGATTGGTTGCTGTTGAATGCCTATCTGATATAGTATACGGGTTTAATGTACATGGGTTGATTGTCAATTGGGTTGAATGCCCATCAGGCTGTTCAATGCCTATCAGACTTTTGTGGGAGCATCTTTTATTTTTCTTTTCTTTTTGTTGGTTCCTCACCAACAGGCGCTTGGAGTTTCGTGTTAGCTCTAAGCTCCTCTTTATTGATGTTTCTAATCATACTGTGTATGTTTCATCAATAAAGATTTATTTGCCGATCAAAAAAAAAATATACTACTGTTTTTTCACTAATTTTTTAATCATAAATTCTAAAGAAGTATACAGTTAGTTGATGATATAAAATGTTGAGAAATAATTGGTGATGATACAATTAAATATTTTATATTTGTGCAGGTGACCTATAGCCTTCCATTTGCTCTAACTTCCATAATTTCCAATTCAGTTGGCGCAGGTCAAGGTAACGATTAGGGGATATTACAATTCAATGCAAATTTAGAAGGGAAAAAAAATTACATATGAGTAGTAAATTTTATAAATATTAATAATTAAAATCTTAAATTTTTTCATTTATTTATAAATATGTTTTTGAAATACCACTGAATTATAAATCTCCCTAAAGATTATGTGAATTATGAAACAATGTTTGACTACTATATTCGGTTCTCCTTCTAAGACACTTCGGATGTTTGAACCTTGCAGGCCTTGCTTTGGGCGTTCTAAATCTTTCAATTGTGATACCACAGGTAAAGATTCAACACTTAACATGACGTGCATGAAGTAAGTCTTCTTTTTTACAAAGATTACCTAACTATGGCACTATTTTGTAGAGTTAGAGTGTACATAAATGTATACTATTAGAAGTAAAAATAGTAAGACTCGTGTGAATAAATATACGTGAGATTTATTATCTTTATATTAAGTGGTAAAAAAAATAATAATAAATCAATGTATGTTTAACATTTTATTATTTTATAATTTTTTGATTAGCAAAAAAGAATTTTATTGATGAAAAGACATGCATTTCATATGAAAATACATCAATAAAGAAAAGAAAGTGTAGAAAGCATCAAAGTACAACCCTCAATCTCAGCTAGGTTGACACCAAGAGGAATACCTAATCATTTGTTAGCACAACTACAGAGTCGATGAGAGACTAACAAGAAAGAGCGAGAAACACACCCAAGAGCACAACAAACATCTGTGTGCACACCACCAACAAACAACACCAAACAACTGCAGCGGGCTCCACTGAAGCAAGGTAGAATACTGCCAGACAACTCAGGATCCACCCCTTATGTAGAATCTAACTTGCTGAAGGTTATGAACTAAGTTATTAACAGAGTACTTGATAGATGGGCAAGAAGTTTTAATCCACAATGCAATCCTAACCTTAATGGATTCACACAAACCATCAAGATTCACTTGGACATTGTTGAAAATGCGGTCATTTCTCTGTTTCCAAATTGACCATAGCACAGCCAGGGGAATTGCTCGCCAGATCATCTTCTCCTGTTTTTTGAGCTTAAGACCAGTGCACCAGTTAAATATGCTACTAATAGACCTAGGCATTACCCACTATATACCCCACCAGTGTAAAATTCTAGACCAAATCTTCCAAGTAAAGGGGCAAAACAATAACACATGATTGACACTCTCCACCTCATCTTTATAGAAAATACATCTAATATCAATAACACCACTGAGGACTCCAATTCCTTGGAGATAACTAGAAGCCTTAATCCAATCTTTCCAAGCTAACCATCCAAAGAACTGAACTTTAGGTGGAGAAACATTCTTCTAAATAAAATATGCTACTTTACTATTGTTTCCAAGACTCAACTGACATCTTTTATATACAGAGGCAATAGAGAAGAGCCCTGATGTATCCACAGTCCATCTCAACCTATCAGTTGACCCTTCCCTAAGAGCAGGTGCATTAGCTACCATCTCCTATAACCTCCTCAACTCCTCACCTAGGGCTGCAAATGAACCAAACTGTTCATGAACAAGCTCGGATCGGCTCGTTAAGGGGTCAGCTCGGTTCGGCTCATTTAGTAAATGAGCCGAGCTCGAGCTCGAATATTAGGTTCATTTAGTAAACGAGCCGAACTCGAACTCGCATAAGCTCGGCTCGTTAAACTCGACTCGTTTATCTTTATTTAAATTATATAATAAATATATTATTTATATGTTAAATAATATATAAATATATATAAATACATTATTTATATATTAAAAATATATAAATATAATAATACAAACACATTTTTTATATATTAAATAATATTAAAAAAAATTTATCGAGCCGAGCCGAGCCGAACTCGAGTTTCATTAAAATTAACGAGCCGAGCTGAGCTTGAGCCCAGTTCCTTCTCAAGCCGAGCTCGAGCTCAATAAACAAGTTCGATAAATAAACGAGCTGAGCTCGAGCTCAGCAAAGCTCGGTACGGCTTGGTTCGTTTGCAGCCCTATCCTCACCCTCCCATTGGAATAGGACTCTTCTGACGCAGAGATTTCCCTCCTCAAACTCATTTTTCCGACTAAGCACCAAATTCACAAATTTAACTTTGTCCACTGATAAGGAGTACAATATAGGAAACTGCTCTTTCAAGCAGACGTTGCCAATCCAATTGTCCTCTCAAAATTGAGCTCTCCTCCCATCCCCAATAACTAGACCTATCTTGCTCTTAAAAAATTCAATCAGTTCAGGTCTAGACCAGGCAACACCCATAATATCTTTCTAGATCTGAGAAGACTTCGAATTTACCATAGATAATGGCCACCAATGTCTACCAGCCTCATTGTATTTACTACAGACCACCTACTTCCACAGTGTACCATTTTCAGATCCAAACCTCCACCACCACTTCAAAAGCAGACAATCATTCATAAGTCTGAGTCTTTTAATTCCTAAGCCTCCTTGACTTTTACTATGTGAAATATCCTCCCAAGTAACCAAATGAATTTTCCCTCTAAGCTCATCACCTTCCCACAGGAATCTAGATTGAATTTTGTCTATTTCCTTAGCAACTCCTGCTGGCATCTTAAACAAGGATAAGTAATAGATTGGTAAACTAGACAGCACAAATTTTATTAGTGTCAATCGACCAACAAAGGATAAGAACCTCCTCTTCCAATAAGCCAATTTTTGTTTGCATTTATCAATAACTGGTTGCCATGTCCTCATTCTTCTTAGACTAGCACCTAATGGCAGTCCCAAGTATCTCAGTGGTAGACTTTGGTGGAGGCAATTCAGTTTGGTAGAAAACTCTTTAGTAAGATCATTATCAATCCCAACCCCACATACCACACTCTTATGATAATTAATCTTTAGCCCAGATAATATTTCAAAACACCTCAGAATCTTTTTTATCGTAACAGTCTCCTCCCATTCTACCTCACAAAATAAAATTGTGTCATCTACAAATTAAAGATGAGTGATTTTAATATCATTTGATCCTACCACTACCTCTTTAATCAAACCCCTCTGCAGAGCTCTCTCCAACAAAATATAGAGACTCACAACCACAATATTAAATAGAAATGGTGATAATGGGTCCCGTTGTCTCAATCCTTTCTCAAGAGTAAACTCAGATGTGGGTGATCCATTTACCAAGATAGAAATTCTTGCTGTGGATATACACTCCCGAATCCAACTAATCCATTTATCACCAAACCCAAAATTAGAGAGCATAGAGAAGAGGAAATCCCAGTTAATGGAATCATAGGCTTTCTGAAAATCAAGTTTTAGTACAATTCCTTTCTTCTGGTTCTTCTTCCATCCATCTACTACTTCATTCGCAATCAATACTTCATCCAAAATATTTCTTCCCCCAATGAATGCTAATTGAGCTTCACTAATAATACTTGGCCTTACTTTCTTCATCCTGTTTGATAGAACTTTTGTAAGAATTTATACAAAGAACCTATTAGACTAATAGGCCTGAATTCACTAAGGCAAGTAGGATTGTCAGTTTTTAGAATCAAAAGTCACAAAGAAACTATTAATTCCATGAACCAGCTTAGAATTTTGATGGAATCCCTTCATAAATTTTATCACATCACCCTTAACTGTCAGCCAACATTTCTGAAACATCATCATATTGAACCCATCAGGCCGAGCTGCCTTATTCCTTTCACAGTTCTTTACTGTTGCTACTATTTCTGCTTCAATAAATTTAGCTTCTAGTGTAACTCTAACCTCAGTAGCCCCAATGGACTTAAAAGAGCCAGATAAGCTTGGTCTACTGGACCAAAATTCAGTAAATTGATTTTTGAAATGCTGTAGGACTGCAGCCCTAACATCTTCGGGTTCTTCCTTTATAACCCCCTGCACATTTATTGAACTCAATGCATTCTTGTTGTTCCTAGAAGATGCCATAATGTGAAAAAATTTTGTATTCCTGTCTCATTTTAATGCCTAATTAGTTCTGGATTTCTACATCCATATCCATTCCATCTTTCTTTTCAATTTCCAAGCTTTCACTTGTGCCTCCCTTCTTCTAGTTAACTTTGACTTACTTAGAGCTCTTTCTTCCGTTGCCAAATCAAGCCAATGTAGTTCTTCCTCAAGAAGCTTAAGATTAAATTCCACATTTAAAAAGACCCCATTATTCCACTTTTTCAAGGCCAGTTTAAGTGCTTGGAGTTTCTTTAGACATTGGAAACCAGCCCAACCCATCACAGTAGTTTCAGTCTAGGTTTTCTCCACAATAGCTAAGAAGGTTGGATGCAAGGACCAAGCATTAAGAAATAAAAATGGCTTTGGACCCCAGTCCCTCTCATCTTCTATGAACAAGAGAGGGCAATGGTCTGAGATTATTCTTGTTAACCCCCATAATTTAACATTAAACTTATGCATCCACTCCGAACTGAGTAAGAACCTATCAATCATACTCCACTTCTCACCTTCCTATAAGTTAAACCAGGTGAATTTTCTTCCCATCATGGCCATATCACACACTTCCTGGTTGTCAATTAGCTCATTAAACTCTCTCATACCCCTATCTCTCCTAGAACACCCCTTTCTTTCAAATACACACCTGATTTCATTAAAATCACCCCCTAGACACCAAGATTTTTCATAGAACTGATTTAATCTAGTCAAGCTATCCGACACCCTTCTCCTTCTAACACTATCATTAGGACCATATACATCAAATAAAACACATTCAAAGCTATTAAGAAAAGTACTTGACAAAATAATAAAATTCCTATTGGAACAGCAATCTAGCATCTAAAATACATCTGGGTTCTAAATGCATTAGTAATAGTATTTAAATACACATGGTTGCTGTCACGTCCAAATATTTGGACAATTAAATATTAAATTAGGACTAAACCCTAATCAATATTCCATCATCTAAATCCTAGGGGTGAAACAAAATCTAAACGTTCTTGTCTCTACAAGGTTTAAGTAAATTACAATGCTTAAAAGATTACAAGGGATTAAAAAAAAAAACTAACAAAACGCCAACCAAACTGTCTATCATAAATTCATAACTATCAAATACCTCCAACATTAAAGTAGCAACAACTAGTCAAAACAACTTAAATAATGTAAAGTCGTAAAATAACCCACAATGTCAAATTGTCAAAATACTAAGGTCATAAAAAAAATAATAAATACATAAACTAATATCAATCCCTAAACTCTAAACTTTAAAAAATAAAAGAAATCCAAATGAAATGTCCAACAACTATAGTCATTTCTCGCCACCATAGTAGTTCCAACTAATCTATCAAAGGAAGCTCGATTGCGCTCAAATAGAACGCACTCGAGTTGCCAACAGACAAAACGGGTCAGTATACAGATATACTGGTATGAGTACAAGATTTAAAAGCCACGTGTCTATCAGACACAAACAAAAGTACATTTAATTCTTATTACGGGACAAGACAAGTAGTTCCACCCGCACTGTGACGAATGAGTAGTTTCTCGAGATACAGTGACATTTAGTTTTTTACCCGTATACAACTGAATATAAATTGAATATAAAATAAACAAAATAATAAAAAAAAATATGGTCGATCAGCCCTACATAAAAAGTTAGTAAGACCCACCATTCTGCAAAAAAAAAAAAAGTTAGTATAATTTAATCACAAGTAACTTGCTGAATAAGTATAAAAATGCATCGTTTCATGCTTAAATAATTTGAATTGACCAAAACTCAAAGAACAAAAGTTGTACAGAATTAAATTTCTTAAAAGGTTTCGTGAATGAATTTAGTAGAAACTGAATAAGTTGAGAGAGCAAGTTGATAGAAGAACCTAGACATAATTCAATCGAAAAATTTGAAGTTGAAAATGAAAAGAAACTTCCCAAAGATGATTTTTTTTGAAAAAGTTAAAAACACGAAAGGTGTTCAGAATAATGTTTTACTTCAGATTATGCGAAACCAAAAAAAAATGAGCTTGTTTCGTAGGTTAAAACAGTGTCTAAAATCTGCACTGCTAAAATGAACAAAAACTGTTGTAACTAAGATCATTCGATTACAAGTTCTAATCGATCTTTTTAGAAAAAGTTGTCTAGAATTACGTATACATGCCTCTTCCCAAATTTCATAATTTATCAAGATTGTTTACTATTTTTCAAGATGTACAAATCAAAGTAATTCAAACTATACCAATAAGTTTATATTTAATTTTTTGTACCTTAACTCCACCACTTCGGCCCTTCACTTCCAACCCACACATATATCCCATGTGCCTCCCGTATACCTAACACTGCTCCGAAGCCAAACTTGCACGGGGATATCATCCTGAGTTTGACCCACACTCCCCGGATGGTTGGCATATACGTACGCGCGTAAATAAAAGCACTCGTCTACTCTTGAGAACAAGACAACAATATATATATACACAATCTCTTATCTATTCATGAGAATAAACATAACAATGTCAAGCCTAACGCATTCAAATAAATCTTATAATCCTCAGTGCTCTTTCTCACCAGCACTCAAAGAAAACAACAGTCCATGGGGTCATGGTGGAGTATAACGAATTCATTTATGGATTCCTAATTTATTTTAATTTCATATAACCATGAGCGTAATTACAACTATAAAATAAATACATATAAAAACCCTAAACTTTACATACACATCTAACCAAATAATGAAATCAATCCATCATCTACGTGCAAATACAAAATCAAACCAACATCAAATAAATAAAGATAACGAATTAAACATAAATAAAGGAAAAAGGATTTTGTACTCAATACTTTTTTAAAAGATCAAACAATTGTTTGAAGAACTAATGGAGCCACCAAAACAAAACCCTAATATTTCTTCTTCTTCTTCTTCCTCTTTCTCTCGCTGTTTTCTCTTACTCTCGGCTGAACCACAATGCCCTCTTCTCTTTCTGTCTCTCTCTCTCTCTCTCTCTCTCTCTCTCTCTCTCTCTCTCTCTCTCTTTCTCTGGGCTTACTACTGCTCTCTCTTTTTTTATTTTTATTTTTCTTCTTTTCTAAAGGGCAGCACACTTAAACCTAATATATATTATTATACTATAATTTCCAAATAAAACTTAATTGCAACATATATAAATATAAATATCTTATATAAAATCTATATAAATAATTTCTTTATATATATATATATAAATATTCAGATTAATTATATATAATTAACCAACACATTAAATTAACTACATAACACATTAAATTCTCATGTAATCACGCAATTAATAAAGCATAAAATAAAGTAATAATAATCATAATAATAAATAATGACTTATGAAAAATTAGGGTCGCTACAATATACACACCTCAAAAGAATCTTGTCTCGAGATTCGATAGGAAAGAGTATTAAACAAAATGCTCCCGGTGCATACGCCAAACTTTCTTTTCCAATTTCCAAATGATATCATTCTTATCCTCGCTCCATTGCACTTTCACCAAGTTCACTTTCTTGCTGCGTGACTGCTTTACATCCCAGTCTAGAATAATAACTTGTCGCACCACATACATAAGATCATCACTAATCTCTAACACTTTTGGTGATACTACTTGGGAAGGGTCTTGTACACACTTCCTCAATATAGATACATGGAACACATTGTGAATCATAGTTAAAGTAGGTGGTAAAGCTAATTTGTAAGCCACATTACCAATCCTCTCAGTGATTTCGTATGGTCCCACAAATCTAGGTGCCAACTTTCTCTTTTTTCCGAACCGCATGATACCCTTCAACGGCGAGACATTCAAAAACACAAAATCTCCAACATTCAACTTAACCCCCTTATGTTTTCTATCAACGCAACTCTTCTGACGACTCTTTGCTATCTTAATACGTTCTCGAATAATGTTCACCTTCTCTGTGGTCTCTCTCACCAACTCTGGTTCTAACAACGGCACATATCCTACCTTAATCCAACAAGCAGGTAATAAAATTGCGTCCCATACAAAGCCTCAAAAGGTGACATCCCGATACTAGAGTGATAGCTATTATTATAAGAAAACTCCACCAATAGCAAGTGTTCTTCTCAATTACCACCAAGATCAAGGACACAAGCTCTCAACATATTCTCTAAGATCTGATTTACCCGCTCAGTTTGCCCATCCGTCTGAGGATGATAAGCCGTGCTCAAGTCTAACCTAGCACCCAAAGCATGCTAAAAAATCTCTCAAAAATCTGCTACAAACAATGGATCATGATCCGAAACTATAGAAACTGGCGTGCCATGAAGGCGCACCACCTCTCGAATACATAGCATAGCCAGTTTATCCGCAGTTTAGTGAACACTGATAGGAATAAAATGAGCAGACTTGGTGACTCGATCCACAATCACCTAAATAGATTCATTGCCTCGCTTAGACCGAGGCAATCCATCTATGAAGTCCATTGAGATGTTGTCACGACCCAAACCCGTCCTTATAGGTTTAGCGTTGTAACCGGCCAGTAATCCATGATTACCTATAATGACAATAACACAATAAAAGGGGGCTGGCGGAAGCCAATTCAATAATAGAAAATAACGTCCAACGAGTTGTGAGGACTTAAATATACAAACCCACTTTCAAATATTTATTTATGCACAAACACTTAAGTCCATAAACACTTATATACAAAATGAAACACAAGTTAGGAAATTAAATCCCATGATCAAAACAGTACAAACAAAAGTCATAGACCACTCTTACCATTAGATCATTTTTTTAAAAGGTGAATCTAAACTACCCAAAGCCTTGACACGTGTTGGCTTGGAACCTCGCGGTGAGGCGTAATAGTTGGCTTGACAAAAAAAAGAGTTTGGGTCGGCGCCACTAACTCTGATCCAGTGCCGATCACCTACATACATATATTAAACAATGAGCTAGAGCCTAGTGAATAATCCCAATGTAAGGATTCACAGCTTATATAAGCAAAACAATGTTCAAAATATTTTTCGAATACTTGTACTAATGAATAAAGTTCCATAAACCTTCAGTAAACTTTCCATAGATCAACACATAGCACAGTACATTGTCAAAAGCGTTCCTAGACCTTTAGCAAAATACTATACAAAATGTTCATGACGAAACAGAGTATTTATGAAACATATACATTCAAAAGTCATAAAGTTCTTCATACCATTCAATGTCACTTTCATTTCGTGATGTGATCCAATAGTATTGGTTAGCAAATTAGCAGAACGTCCACAATGGAACGAGAACATAGGCATAACGATCGCAACGTATCGACATATACATAACGATCGCAATGGATCGACATATACATAATGATCACAACAGATCGACTTATATATAACGATTGTAACAGATCGACTTAGACATAACAACCGCAACGGGTTGACATAGGCATAACGACCACTAGGGATTGACATAAACATAATGAAAGTTTTTGATAATCACAACACATGTTCATGGTGTCACATTCATTGATCAAATAGGAAGGCTCATCATTCTTATCAAACATAATTTCTTAGAAAACTTGTCATTGATAACAAAACGTTTACAACGGTCCATTAACTTATACAGAACATCATTTACAGATCATAGACAAAACAGTGGTTACTGAATGATCAATACATATTTTCTTATTAGTTGTTCAAAGGGAAATCATTCACTCCTTAGCAAATTTCCTTTTCAGGAAACAAATTACATTGTACACAATTCGGTATGTCAAAGCATAACTTTTAATTTTAAAGAACTTATTTATAAACTTCATCACATTTCATAATTCTTCATCCAACAAAACTAATTGCAAAGTAATTCATACAAAAATACCGTTACAAAGAGATTACTCACCTCGAATAGGTTGGTGTCCTTACACAACGTTCAAACCTACATATCATATATACCAAATACATTGGAACACATTGTTCTAATCACATACTTTATCTTCTCATTCTAATTCTAATTCAATTATACATGTTGTTTCCTTACATATCAGTACCTTAATGAGTCTTAATTCATGCTTAGAAATACTCAGAAGAAGACAGAAGCAAAGATGTGAACACAGAATAACATGTCAAAATATACTGAAAAGGCTTGGTCGCTCGAGCAGACAGTGTGCAAAATACGAACTCAATTATTTCAATTCTTCAATTTTATGCTCATGAATTTTTAACATTAATTTACACCCAAAAACTCTCAATTAAACATGGTTTTCTATAAATTTATACTCATGTAGGTGTCCTACTTCAATTTACATCACAAAACATTCTTAATCATGGATGAATCTTTCTCAATTAAGCTTACTTTCAAGAAAATATGAATGTAGATGTCTTAAATTCAAGAATTTAAGAAATTCCTACCTTAACTTGTTGAATTATGAAGCTTTAAGCTTATTCTTCAATGTCTTCCTTAAGCTCTCTAAAAAAAAAAAAAACCTCTCTTCCTCAAGTTGTATCTCTCTCTCTCTCTCTCTCTCTACAAAGCCCACTAATTCTCTCATATTTTGAGCTCAAGAATAAGAGCTATTATATATATAGGCTCAATCAATTTATTTAATTAATCAAAACTTAAGTTGAATAATTATAACTTAAGTTAATTGAATTTAATCTGCTAATTTGATCTGAATCAATTTTTTAATTAAATTTCACAATAGACTCTAAATATTACACTAATCACAATAAAGTAATTAATTTCGGTTTCTATTGCCTTTACGGCCCTCAATTTACAACAATCCATTTCAAATTACTTCATTCTTTCTTAATTTCTAGGTTCTTCCAAAACTATGTTCAAGCTTCAAAAATGGAGTTTGCCTTGCATTAATCGATAAAAACATTTCCATAAATTTGTAAACACTTTAGGAAATTCAAATACATAATTATTCTCAAGTCTCTTGCACAAATCTCATGATTCTTTCATAAATGGGTCTCAAATATTCATGCATGCTAAGATTAGTTTCAAACTCACAACAATGGCTTTCAAAACATGAGATTAGACTTCAAAACTCTTTAAATCAAGGATACGTGTAAGAGTAAACCTTGAAATTCAACATAGATTACATATTCATGCTCACAAATGGTGATTCAACACACACACATATATATATATATATATACAAAACTTCCATATTCATCATCTTCAAGCTAGTTCATGCAATTACTCCCAAAATCCCTTTAATTCCATGGATTAAATGATACAAAAATGCAAAGATAAATACATACCAAGAGTTTAATTTTGGGTTAGGCGATGAATCTCAACAGCTCTTCTTCTTCTACCCAAGCTTCTCTCTCTCCCTCTCTTTCTCTCACTACAGTAAATTATAGATACAAATCTGGTTACTCAGTACACCTAGCAGATTGCTCTGCACACACACCCACACAAATTTCTCTGCACACCCAGATTCTCAGCACACCCACCAGAAAATAATCTTCTACACTCAACATCATTAAATGTCCTTATACATACCACACTTAATTAAATCTTGAATTATAAATAGGATACTTCTACTTTTATTTTATTTTATTCACTAATTAATTTGTCTAAGGCTTTAATTAATGGGAAAGTTATGGATAAATCCCGAAACTGGAAAAGGTGGTCCAGGTAGTCCTGAAAGACATTTATTAGTCTGTTTGGTCCTATTTCATATGTGTTTACTAAAGTACCCTCGTTATGCACAGTTATGGAGACTGTGTTGCTAGTATTCCGTCCGGAGTGGGACGTGTTTGGGTGTCACGTTGGCAAAAGGGCTATAGTAGGTTTTATTGTTTTGCACATGTGTGACGGTGTGTCAACATACCAGACATAACCCAATCCACCCAATGCGCTTGGTTGTGAAATATGGAATCCCCAATTGAATCACTCAAATTTTAGAACCTATTTGTCGTCGAATCCCTGTAATCTTGATGCTGCCGTTTGTTTGATCCTGTTTTGTAAGACTGTAAATCTTGGAGATTTGGTGTTCTGGCTGTGGGTGACATAGTAAGGATTACGTTTGTGTTGTTGTTGGGTGGGCATTGAATTTCGAGTTTTGGTGGCTAGAGATGACATTTATGGTTTATGACGAGCATTGGTGGGCTGACGATGTGTCGACGAAGGGATGATGTAACGAATCAGTTATCCTGTGACAATGAGACACAATCATAAGTGATATTCCTTGAATCATAATGTTGGTAAAGTGAAATGGTGGGGTTTCAATGTGTGTATATCGTAGACAACAGATTGGGGGTTCGATTGTATGTTTGTGTGCCAAGCATACATGTGTGTGGTGTGTGAATGTCATGTGGGAATGTTTGTTTGTTACACTGTGTATGTGAAATTAGATATGGTTTGTCTATATGTATGGGTATTGGGTTGTAGCTTGATGGATGCCTACTGCTATGTTGCTTTTTATGTTTGTTGTGAGACTCTGTGTGAACATTACTGTGGATCTGCCTGATTGAGAAGGACGTGATCCCTCAAATTGTGTGACCTAGTAAAGGAAAAGGCATGAACGTCCATAAATAACCTAATTCAAATCAAAACAGGACCAACCGGTTATGTTGTTACCGTGAATGAGATCTACTAGTGCAAGTGTAAATCAGTGGGACTAAATGGTGTCACTAATTTTGTTATGGGATTTTTGGATAAATTTTCCTTAATTAATTACTAATTTTTTTTAAGTTAAATTAAATTATATTCACTCATATTAAATTACTCCTCATCAAATTATGATCTCAATTACTCTAAATTTAATTATATAAGTGTGAATTAGGCTCTAATTGCCTAACCAACAATTTAATTCTAGCATGTTAAAATTTACGAATTAGACAAGTTTATTTCTCATTTTAACCTATCTGTTCTCAATAACACAATTCAATAAATCACAAAACAATCAATAACACTTAACAATACATAATCACATAATTAAAATTAAGCACGTAATCAATATATAATTAATTTACTTAATTAAGGTGACGGTTGTCACAGATGTACTTCCATTTCTAAGTAGAGATCTCGAGAGGCTACAAAAGTCCAAACGGTTGTTGGTGTTCTGCCTTAACCTGTTGACACACATAACATCGAGAAACATACTCTCCTACGTTCTTCTTCATACCTTCCCACCAAAACGTCCTCTTCAGGTCATGATACATCTTAGTCCCACTAGGGTGAATGGTATATTGGGACCTATGAACATCATCCATAATCTTTTTCCTCAATTCAACAATGTTAGGTACACACAACTTGCCCGTGAATCGCAATCCCCCATTTGAGTCCATTGACCAATCAGTAGGACAATCATTGATCAAATCCACTACAAGGTCATCGAGCTTGCTGACAAGGAACCCATCTAAATATTGTATGTGACGAACTTTACCCAGTAACGTTGGGTACACGGTCAAACTACCAATATATGCTCTCTTGACATTCTCTATTGGTTGAACATCATTCATAGAAATTAACTCTAAGGATTTCCATTCCTGAATCATTAAAAAAGCTATAATCCCATGTTGTCGACTAAGTGCATCTACAACCACATTTCCTTTCCTCAGGTGGTAAAGGATCACAAAATCATAACTATTGATGAATTCAACCCATCTCTGTTGCCTTATGTTCAACTCTTTTTGAGAAAAAAGATATTTAAGGCTTTTGTGATCTGTGTATAACTCAAAACGCTCCCCAAACAAGTAGTGTCGCCGCACTTTCAACGCAAAAACAACTGCTGCCAGTTCTAAGTCATGAGTAGGGTATTGTCTCTCATGAGGTCTTAACTGTCGAGAGGCATAAGATACAACCTTCTAATGCTGCATCAACACACATCCTAAACTAGTTCCATTCGCATCATTAAACACTACTAACTTTTCCCCTTGTACTGGTATAGTTAACACCAGAGCTGTAGTCAAACACTTCTTTAACTCCTAAAAAGCTCTCTCACAATCATTTGTCCATACGAACTTCACATGCTTGCGGGTTAACTTGGTCATGGATACTGCAATAGTGGAAAACTTCTCTATAAATCTCCTATAATAACCGGTTAGTCCTAAAAAACTCCTCACCTCTAAAGGATTTGTGGGCTGCTTCCATTCTTTGACTGTAACAACTTTTTCAGGATCTACCGCTATCCCTTGATTGGACACAACATGTCCCAAAAACCGAACTTCTTTTTCCCAAAAGTGTCACTTACTGAACTTAACATATAACTACTGCTCCCTCAAAGTCTGCAACACGACTTTCAAGTGTGCTCTGTGCTCTTTCTCATTCTTAAAATACACCAGGATATCATCTTTGAAGATAATTACAAACTTGTTTAGATATGGTTGAAAATTTCTATTTATCAAGTCCATGAAATAGGCAGGAACATTGGTCAAACCAAAAGGCATTATAGTAAATTCGTATAACCTATACCGGGTTTGAAAAGTAGTAAGCAGTATACTTTTTTCTGACACACCCATCTGATGGTTACCCGTTCTGAGATCAAACTAAGAGAATACGGCTGCCCCCTTCAACTGATCAAACAAGTCATCAATTCTAGGTAGCAGATACTTTTTCTTGATAATCACATTGTTTAGCTCTCTGTAATCTATGCACATGCGAAAAGTGCCATCTTTCTTGGACATAAAGATCGCGAGTGCTCCCCACGGGGAGTTACTTGAACGAATGAACCCTTTTTGAAGCATCTCTTCTAACTGCTTCTTCATCTCCACAAGCTTTTTAGGCCCCATTCTGCATGCCGCCTTAGAAATTGGTGTAGTTCCTGGCATTGAGTCAATGCGAAATTCTACTACCCGTCAAGGTGGAGGTCCAGGTATCTCTTGAAATACATTTTCAAACTCATGTACCACATCTACCTCACTAATATCTTGCTTAGGGATTTCTATCAAACATAGAAAACTCGTCATCACCGACTCTCCTCAATCGCTATAAGTGTGGGTAAGCCGTGACATACCGGGAATATCTATATTTACAGTCCTTCCAGTACAATCTAGAGTCACAAAGTGTTTTCGCAGCTAATCCACACCCAAAATAATTACAAACCCCTCAAACCCTAAAACAATTAGGTCCGCATACAAGACTCTACCCGCAAAGTCAATCTTAAAATCTTTACACATCTCATAAAGAGTAACTGTCCCTCCTAAAGGGGTCTCAACACGAATAGGTCTAAACAATGAGGTAGTTACAAGGTGTTCTCTTTCTACAAACTGTCTAGATATGAAAGAATGAGAGGCACCAGTATAAAAAAGTACTCTAATAGATTCTTGAAAAAGATTAAAGATATCTTCCAGCCATCACCTTCAAGTTAAACACACAAAAAGAATTCATTCATAAATACTTAGAATAAATTTAACCACCAAACTAAACTAGCTAACCCATGTTTCCACAATCCGAGGACCACCTAAACTCTCACAAGTCTAGGGTGACCTAGGGCTCTGATACCAAACTGTCATGCTCCAAAATTTGGACAATTAAATATTAAATTAGGACTAAACTCCAATCAATATTCCATAATCCAAATTCTAGGGGTGAAACAAAATCTAAATGTTCTCGTCTCTATAAGGTTTAAGTAAATTTCAATGCTTAAAAGATTACAAGGGATTAAAAAAAAACTAACAAAACACCAACCAAACTATCTATCATAAATTCATAACTATTCAATGCCTTCAACGTTAAAGTAGCAACAACTAGTCAAAACAATTTAAATAATGTAAAGTCATAAAATAACCCACAATGTCAAATTGTCAAAATACTAAGGTCATAAAAACAAATAATAAATACATAAATTAATATCAATCCCTAAACTCTAAACTCCAGAAAACAGAATAAGTCCAAACAACATGTCCAACAACTATAGTCATTTCTTGTCACCACCGTAATCCCAACTAATCATGTAAAGGAGGCTCGGCTGCGCTCAAATAGAATGCACCCGAGTTGCCAAGAGACAAAACGGGTCAGTATACAAGTATACTGGTATGAGTACAAGATTTAACACCCACGTTTTCATCAGACACAAACAAAAGTTCATTTAATTCTTGTTATAGGACAAGACAAGTAGTTCCATCCCCACCGAGACGAAGGAGTAGTTTCCCGAGATACGGTGGCGTTTAGTTTCTTACCCGTACATAACTAAATATAAATTGAGTACAAAATAAACAAAATAAAAAAATATATATGGTGGATCAGCCTTGCATAAAAGTTAGTAAGACACCATTCTGCAAAAAAAAAAAAATTAAAGTTAGTATACTTTAATCATAAGGAACTTGCTAAAGAAGTATAAAAATGCACCGTTTCATAATTAAATAATTTGAATTGACCAAAACTCAAAGAGAAAAAGCTGTATAGAATTAAATTTTCTAAAAGGCAACGCGAGCGAATTTAGTAGAAACTGAACAAGTTGAGAGAAAAACTTGATAAAAAAACCAAGACAGAATTTAACTGAAAAATATGAAGTTGAAAATGAAAAGAAACTGCCCTACGATGATTTTGTTGGGAAAATTTCAAAACATGAAAAGTGTGCAGAATAATGTTTTACTTCAGTTTGCTCGAAACCAATAAAAATGAGCTCGTTTTGTGGGTTAAAACAGTATCTAAAATCAGCATTGCTAAAATGAACAAAAACTATTGTAACTAAGATCATCCGATTACAAGTTCTAATCGATCTTTTTAGTAAAAAGTTAAAATACAAAAGTTGTCTAGAATTACGTATACATGCCTCTTCCCAAATTTCATAATTTATCAAGATCGTTTACTATTTTTCGATATGTACAAATCAAAGAAATTCAAACTATACCAATAAGTTCATATTTAATTCTTTGTACCATAGCTCCACTAACACCGCTCTGAAGCCAAACTTGAACGGGGATATCGTCCCGAGTTTGACCCACACTCCCCGGATGGTTAGCATATACATACGTGTGTAAATCAAAGCACTCATCTACTTTTGAGAATGAGGCAACAATATATATATATATATATACGAAATCTCTCATCTACTCATGAGAACAAACATAACAATGCCAAGCGTAAGACATTCAAATAAATCTCATAATCCACACTTTTTTTTATACACTATTTCTCACCAACACTCAAATAAAACAACAATCCATGGAGTCATGGTGGAGTATATCGAATTTATCTATGGATTCGTAATTTATTTTAATTTCATATAACCATGAGCGTGTTTACAACCATAAAATAAATACATATAAAAACCCTAAACCTTACATATATATCTAACCAAATAATGAAATCAATCCATTATCTACAAGCAAATACAAAATCAAATCAATATCAAATAAATAAAAATAATGAATTAAACATAAATCAAGGAAAGTAGATTTGTACTCACAATTATTTTTAAAGATCAAAGAATTATTTGAAGAACTAATGGAGCTACCAAAACAAAATCCTAATCCTTTTTTTTTTCTTCTTTCCTCTCCTCTTTCTCTCGCTACTTTCTCTCACTCTCGCCTGAACCATAACACCCTCTTCTCTCTCTCTCTCTCTCTCTCTCTCTCTCTCTCTCTCTCTGGGCTTACTGCTGCTCTCTCGGGGCTTACTACTGCTCTCTCTTTTCTTATGTTTATTTTTTTTTCTTTTCTAAAGGGCAACACACTTAAACATAATATATATTATTATACTATATTTTCCAAATACAACCTAAATACAACATATATAAATATAAATATCTTATATAAAATCCATATAAATAATTTCTTTTTCTTTTATATATATATATATAAATGTAAATATATAAATATAAATATTCAGATTAATTATATATAATTACCAACACATTAAATTATCTACATAACACATTAAATTCTCATGTAACCACGCAATTAATAAAGTCAAAAATAAAATAAAGTAATAAGAATCATAATAATAATAATAATAAATAATGACTTACGAAAAATTAGACTCGCTACAATATACACACCTCAAAAGAATCTCGTCCCAAGATTCGATAAGAAAGAGTATTAAACAAAAAGCTCTTGGTGCATATGCCGAATTTTCTTTTCCAATTCCCAAGTGATATCATTCTCATCCTTGCTCCATTTTACTTTCACCAAATTCACTTTCTTGCAGCATGACTGCTATACATCCCAGTCTAGAATAGTAACCGGTCACACCACATACATGAGATCATCATTAATCTCTAACACTTTTGGTGATACTACATGGGAAGGGTCTTGCACACACTGCCGCAATAAAGATAAATGGAGCACATTGTGAATCATAGCTAAAGCAGGTGGTAAAGCTAATTTGTAAGCTACATTACCAATCCTCTCAATGATCTCATATGGTCCCACATATCTAGGTGCCAACTTTCCCTTCTTTCCGAACTGCATGATACCCTTCAACGGTGAGACCTTCCAAAACACAAAATCTCCAACATTCAACTCAACCCCCATATGTTTTATATCAGCGTAACTCTTCTAATGACTCTATGCAGTCTTAATATGTTCTCGATTAATGTTCACCTTCTCTGTGGTCTCTCTCACCAACTCTGGCCCTAACAATGGCATATCTCCTACCTCCATCCAACAAACAAGTGATCGACATGGTCTCCCATACAAAGCCTCAAAAGGTGTCATCCCGATACTGGAGTGATAGCTATTATTATAAGCAAACTCCACCAATAGCCAGTGTTCTTCCCAATTACCACTAAGATCAAGGACACAAGTTGTCAATATATCTTCCAAGATCTGATTTACCCGCTCAGTTTACCCATCCATCTAAGGATGATAAGCTATGCTCAGGTCTAGCCTAGCAGCCAAAGCATGCTGAAAACTCTCCCAAAACTCTACTACAAATAACGGATCACGATCTGAAACTATAGAAATTGGCGCGCCATGAAGTCGCACCACTTTCTGAATATATAGACTAGCTAGTTTATCCACAGTTCGGTGAACACTAATAGGAATAAAATGAGCAAACTTGGTGAGTCGATCCACAATCACTCAAATAGATTCATTTCCTCGCTTAGACCGAGGCAATCCATCCACGAAGTTCATTGAGATGTACTCCCATTTCCAAGTAAGGATCTTGAGAGGCTACAAAAGTCCAAACATCGTTGGTGTTCTTTCTTAACCTGTTGACATACATAACATCGAGAAACATACTCTCCTATGTCCTTCTTCATACATTTCCACCAAAACGTCCTCTTCAGGTAATGATACATCTTAATCTCACCAGGGTGAATAGTATATCGGGATCTATGAGCATAATTCATAATCTCTTTCCTCAATTCAACAATCTTAGGTACACACAACCTGCCCCTGATTCGCAATCCCCTATCTGAGTCCACTGACCAATCAGTAGAATAATCATCGATCAAATCCACTACAAGGTCATCGAGCTTGCTGACAAGGAACCCATCTAAATACTGCATCTGACGAACTTTACCCAATAATGTCAGTTGCATGGTCAAAGCCATTCAGATTTATAAATGCATGGACTTTACATTCTAATTTTAAACAAATAGCAGTAGCATGGTCTGGGATACGGGAGGATGGGTGGGCTGGATACAAACTAAGGTTAAAATTCACAGCATTGAAACATAATTGCAGGTATGGAATCAAGAGGTTTTTGAAAATATTGGTCATCAGTTGAAACAAGCTGAGAAGGTTTTGCATGGATTTGATTTGGAGGAAGAAAAAAGAGAATTATCTGAATCTGAAAATGCAAGTAGATGTGAAGCTAAGGGCCTGGTGTGAAAACTAAGGAAATGGAAAGATTTTTTATGGTTTCAGAAATCTAGATTGGATTGGGCTCAGATGGGGGATAAGAATACCAGATTTTTTCACATTCGTGCTAACAAGAGGAGAAGTAAAACCTTACTTGATTCAGTTCAAGTGAATGGTGTCAAAGTTGATGAGCCAATTGTAATTAAACATGAAGTATGTAGACACTTTCCCAATTTGTTCTCTGAAATTTGGGTTAGCAAGCCGAAACTTTCAGGACAATTCAAAATCATCTATAAGGTAAAGGTTGAAGAAGTACTAGAGGCTGCATTCTTTGAAGATGAAATTTGGCTAGCTATAAAAGATTGCGAAGGAAATAAAGCTCCTAGGCTGGATGGATTTAACATGGCATGTATCAAAAAATGTTGGAGATTCATGAAGAATGATTTCGTACAATTTGTAAAGGAGTTTCACTTGAATGGAAAATTGGTGAAAGGCATTAATAGCAAGTTCATTGCCCTCATTCCCAAAAATGATAACCCCTCTGACTTATCTGACTACAGGCCCATCAGTCTCATCAACTCAACTTACAAGGTTTTGGCAAAAGTGTTAGCAAGAAGATTAAAGATGGTGCTACCTGAGATTATAAGTAAAGTCCAGACTGCTTTTTTGGGGGGATGATATATCCTCGATGGAGTGTTGATTGTTAATGAGGTGGTAGATGGTTGGAGGAAATCGAAGAAAAAAGGGCTTAATTTTGAAGCTTGATTTTCAAAAAGCTTATAACTCAGTCAATTGGGAATTTTTATTATCTATGATGAATACCTTTGGATTTGGTGAGAAATGGTTGAAATGGATTAAAACCTGCATTTCAACAGCAAGACTATCGGTGTTGGTAAATGGATCACATACTGAGTAGTTTTCACCTAGAAAAGGGATTCGACAAGGGGATCCACTCTCACCATTCCTCTTTAGAATAGTGGAAGAGGGACTAAATATACTGTTATCAAGGGCAAAAACAAGGGGATTGATAAAAGGGGCAGTGGTAGGCAGTCAAGAGGTTAGTATTTCTCATTTTTAATTTGCTGATGATACAATAATTCTGTGTGAGGCTGATAGGGATGAGATCCTGTCAATAAAAAGGATTTTAAGATGCTATGAGAAACTATTAGGATTAAAAATTAATTTTCATAAGAGTGTGGTATGTGGAATTGGGGTGGAAGATGAGAATATTCAATATTATGCATCATTACTCAATTGTGGTTGGAAAAAGTTACCATTAAAGTATTTGGGATTACCTTTAGGAGCAAATCCAAGAAGAAAGAAGACATGGCAACCAATTATGGATAAGGTGAAGATGAAATTAGCATCTTGGAAAAGGAAATTGTTGTCTTTCGCAGGCAGACTGACACTCATTAAGTCAATACTATCAAATTTTCCTATCTACTATCTATCTATTTTTAGAATGCCAAAAGGGGTGGTAAAGATTATTGAGAAATTGCAAGCTGCCTTTTTATGGGGAGGTTCAAATGTAAAGAAAAAAGTTTACCTGCTGAGATGGAAGGAAGTTACCAAAACTAAAGCTCAATGTGGATTGGAAGTAAGCAGAATTAAGGATCTCAATGAGAGTTTGCTTCTAAAATGGTGGTGGAGATATGGTGCAGAGAATGGATCATTATGGAAGAGTGTTGTGGCAAGCAAATATGGTCATAATGGTGGGGGTTGGAGCCCAAATGTGGTGATTACTAGATCTATGTCCTTAGTTCAGCGAGATATATTATCTTCTATTCTATCAAATGTTGATCTGCACTCATTTTTTGTTGAAAATTTTAAAATTGTGATTGGTAATGGTGAAAGGACACACTTTTGGAGAGACAAATGGCTGGTGATTGAAAAGTTGGAGGATGTCTTCCCTAGGCTTTTTAACTTATCAGAGGATAAGGATGGCTCCTTGAGGTCTTTTGATCAAATCAGAGATGCAGCTGGAGGGTGGCAATTCTCATTCAAAAGGCCTTTAAGAGCTTGGGAAAAGGAGGAGGTTAAAAGGCTTATTGAGATATTGGAGAATGTTCCCACTCTAAGGATCAATATTAATGATCAAGCATGGTGGAAGGCAGAACCAATGGGCTCTTTTTATGTTTTCTCTGCCAGAAGATGGTGTGAGTCTGCTTAAGGCCCATCTCTTAGGATTACTGAACTAATGTGGGGTAAAGGGAGTGGAATTTCTTGGTTGGTTGGCTTGGAAAGATCGAGTGAAAACAGCTTTCTATCTTCAAAGAATTGGAGTTTTGGATCCCAATGTGAACAATTATTGTTTGTTTTGCAGACAGAATGTGGAAACTGTCAATCACATCATACTACCCTTTGGTATAGAGAATGTGGTCTAAATTATTGGATTGGTGGAACTTGTCTTGGATAATTCCTGGGTCTATTGGAGATCTTCTGGAATGGTGGTTAGGTACAAGCTGTAGCAGGTTTGAAAGGAGGATATGACATTCTATTCCTTTTGCTATCATGTGGTATGTGTGGAAGCTCAGAAATGAATGTGTGTTCAATGCAATTCAACCAGATTTTACAGATTTTGGGGAGTTATTGAAGGTTAGAATTGCTTTATGGTTGACATATAACACAAATGGGATACATTTTTCTATTAATGATGTGGTGTTCAACCTTCAACAAGTAAGATCTTACTCAAGGCAGCGGAACAGAATCAAAATTCTAGGCTAATTTTTGGCTGTGGAGATCGTTATCTGTAAGATAAGTGGTTGCTGTTTGGTAGTTTTAACTGGTGGGGTCTATTTCATTGTTTGTTACTTTTTTGTTTTGGGGTGATTTTTCTGTTTGTTGTTGGTTTCTCACCAACATTTTGGCTTGAGTTAGCACATGATTGGGCATCCCTCTTGGTGCCAACCTAGTTGAGATCAGGTTGGGATCAGGTTGGGATGCTATGATGCTATCGAGCTCTTGTCTTTTATTCATTGATGGTCTCCATATGTAATGTATGTTTTGATTTCATCAATAAAGTTTTCTTATTTTGTTGATCAAAAAAAAAAAAAAAAAAAAAACCCCAACAACAAATAAATAAAACTAACTAAATAAAAATAACGAATTAAACATAAATCAAGAAAAATGGATTTTGTACATGCAATTATTTTTAAAGATCAAAGAATTATTTGAAGAACTAATGGAACCTCCCAAACAAAACCCTAATCTTTTTTTCTTCTTCTTTCCCCTCCTCTTTCTCTCGCTGCTTTCTATCACTCTCGGCTGAACCACAATGCCCTCTTTCTCTCTCTCTCTCTCTCTGTCGGGCTTACGGCTGCTTTTTTTTTTCTCTCTCTCTAAAGGGCAGCACACTTAAACCTAATATATATTATTATACTATATTTTCCAAATACAACCTAAATAGAACATATATAAATATAAAAATATAAATATTCAGATTAATTATATATAATTAACGAACACATTAAATTAACTACATAACACATTAAATTCTCATGTAACCACGTAATTAATAAAACCAAAAATAAAATAAAGTAATAATTATCATAATAATAATAAATAATGATTTACAAAAAATTAGAATCGCTACAGTTGCAACCTATTAAAAACTTGTATTTAGTGGAAATTTTTGACTACATAACAAAAAAAAGGGGACTTACGTAGAGGTCTCATTAGGTGGTACTGTCCAATAAATCCTATGATAATCAGTGGCGGTTTTCATCAAATACTGTTAAAAACAGCCAATAACTATTAATTTTCAGTGATAGTTTGACAATTTTGTCATAAAAAGTTACTAATTAGTGACAATTTAAAAACATGGTCACAAAAAATGTTACTAATTTGAAAATTTCGTCTCAGAAAGATATCACTAATTGTAAGTTTTAACGAAAATTTATAAAAATCATGACAAATTTTTTTACTAATTGTTAATTTTTAGTGACATATGCAAAAAATTGTCACAAAAAATTATTTTTAGCGATGATTTTAGTATAACTTATTTTCAATAGAACTTGACGGAATTAAGTCCAACTATTATTACTTATTAATAGGTCACCCCAGAGAAAAAAAAAAAAAAAAGTATCTTATATTTAAAAAAATGTCATTGTTACTTTGAATTTTGTTTGAAAATTCTGTAAGAATACCGTTTTCCATGTTGAAATAGATGGTGGTGGCTATAGTGAGTGGACCATTGGATGCGTTATTCGGAGGTGGCAACCTACCGGCCTTTGTGATGGGGGGCATTGCAGCTGTAGGAAGCGGGGTCTTCACCTTGACCTGGCTCCCAACTTAAAAAATCTTGTCCATTGTTCTATATTCTGTATTGGGTTTTGTAATATGTTTATATGTTTGTAGCAAAAATAGCATTAATGCATGGGTTCGAATGCCAATCAAATAGGCTATTACGTGTTTCCCTAGTTGGGATTAGGAAGTTTTACCTTGATGCTTTTTTGCTCTTGCCTCTTTTATTGATATTTGTGTATCATTTTAATTTCATCAGTAAAAGTCTTTCTTTTGTCGGTCAAAAAAATAAAATAAAGTAGGCTATTAGGTTAACAGAGTGGCAATTTGGTACTTCCATGTGCAAGTAGTTTGGGGACTTAAAGCTAGCGCTTGCACCTAGGTTTTGAGAGCAGCTGTGTATATACAGCTCTCATGTTGAATTTTGATTAGAGTTGTGTATATGAGAAGTATGATCTGAAGTTGGCACAGAGGATTGGAAGAGTTTTTTTGCTGCTGCTGTGTTGAAGCTGTTGCTGCTTCTGATATATGCTGTGGTGGTGGCGGCTAGTCTTTGGTTGTTTACCCGAGTGCTGTTGTTTTTTGTTCTTGAATTTCAGCTTGCTGGGGGACTTTTTGTTCTATGCTTGTGAAAGCTATATGCAGTGGTGCATGACTCTTTTGTCATGGTTTTGGTGGATCATAGATTTAGAATTTGGGCATTGCATGTACATCTGTCTGGTATTTATGTTATTGGGTTATTTGCAAAGGTTTAATTATTGAGGTGTTCTGGTTGGTTTCTCACAAACTTGCGGGGTGATGCTCGCATTTAGTTTGCTCTCCAATCCCAACCAGGGACGGACTCATGAAGAGACTACCAGGGGCCAAGCCCCTCCTCTCAATTCAGAAAACATAACTAGGATATAGTACTTTCAACTTATGTATAATTTTTTTTTTATTTATTATAGATGGCCCCCAACATTTTCATTTTTTTAATTTTTAATTTTTAAGATGGCCACACTTTTTCTTGGTTACACTGTTTAACGAGTAGAGTATTATGTAGTGGAAAAAGAAAAGTCAGACCACTCTTATTTCTAAAAAAAAATAAATAAACATATTCAGTACGGTGGGTGCGGGTCGATTGCGGCTACGGAACCTTCAATCTGCCATCCGTCCGCTAGATTGGCAGATTGGAGAAAATCAATTCGCATCCATCCGCCAATCCGGGGGATGTGGATTGAGCGGATTGACAGATTGGCGGATGGATGTGAATCGGTTTAACCGTTTAAAATTTTATAAATTTTCAACATAATTTAACTTGTGCACTTCCTCAAAAAAAAAAAATTATTACAATCAATGACTTAAAAAAGTATTACAATCACTGCATGCATCATCCACATATTACAATCACAGCATGCCTCATCCACATAAAGTATTACACTCTGTGGTTCTTAAAATATAAAAACAATTCAAACTACCAAAATCATGAACAGAGCAGTAGTAGAGATTGTAAGCCTCCGTATTGTTACATCTATATCTGTTTTTGAAAACAAAAACCAACCAGCATATATCATCTTTTTTATTTATTATTTTTAGAATTAGATTTAAAAATAAAAAAATATATATATAGATAAATAACACATTTATTTTTTTAATTCAAAAAATATATTCAAGTTGAAAACTCTTTTTCAACAGAATATATTCAACAGAATATTTAAATTATTTTTCAATTAAAAACATAAATAGAATATCCAAACAAATTGAAAACACAAAGTCTTACAAATTACTAAGGGTGCTCGCGGTTTAGCGGTTCGGTTGCGGCCAAAAGAATATCAAATCCGCCATCCGTCCAAAACTAGGTAGTTTGAAAAAAATCAATCTGCAATCGTTAACTCGTCATCATGTATCCGTCCAAAATACGGCGGATCGGTGCAGTTCGGTTGGTTTTGTCAGATCGATATATCCGCTGCTCCCCCCTAATATTCAGAATAAGAAGTTAGATGTAATTAAAAATTTACTTCTTTTTCTGGGATTGTCAAAACTAGACTTGGCAACAAAACGGAAAATGAATTTATTACCGACTCTCTGCTTGTGTACATTAAAAAGAAAATTGTTAAAAATTTTACCAAAGTTAATCATTAAAGATTTTCGAGATATGAAAGACGTCGAGTTCCACTTTCATAGATGATTGAGTTGCTATGTATAAAGAATTATTTAATATATGACTTTACCTTTATTCATAAATTATGGATGAATAAATAGATATTTTATTTTTTATGTACTAATTTAATATTACATTTTAGTTTATTTTTTGCATTCAAAATAATTGTGGTTTATATTTATTCATACAAAAAAAATTATTCATGTATTGGCCCCTGCAAATGAATTCCTAGTTTTGTTCCTAATGCCAACCTAGTTGGGATCGTATTGTTTTGTTTGTTAGTAATGGGCGCCCATGTGGCATGACCATTAAATTTGATTTTGAATCCTTATCCAAATAGGTTTTGATTTTGAAATCAAACCTATTTAGGATAACCACTCTTGAAACAGACGTTATCAGTTTGAACTGATATAGATAGATATAATATATATTAGATATTATCTGTATCTTAACTGATATGGATAGATATTATAATATATTAAATATTTGTTATATGGTTATGGGTAATCCAAGAGAAACAACGTTGAGTCTGTTTTCTACCCATATACTGACTCTCTCCCAAGAAACAACGATCAAGTCAGTTGCACTGTGATTTGTGTGGGTGATATTCACCATTGTAATATCACCCCACTGCTGGGATTGATTGATCTGATTCTGGAAGCACGTGATTTATCCACGAGGTTCTATCATCAAAAGGTATGATCTGATGATTTTATTCCGCTGCATGTTTTGTGTTTTGATTTACATTGGTATCAGAGCCAATGATGGATATTTTCGTGCTTTCTTTTATCATGTGTATATTTATAAAAGATGTGGAGATCCAAAATATTTTATTTTTATGATCATTAATGTCATTTTTAAGAGCATAAATGATTTTATTTTGGAAAAAGGAGTCCGGCAGTACAAAAATCGGAACTGTCAGTACCCTGGAAGGCGGCGCGTGGCATTCACGCGCCACCACGCCGAAGCCACGCGCGCCCACGCGCGCCCACGCGCCTACACGCGCCGGATGCCATGCTGACGCACCTGCACGCGCCATCACGCGCGCGTCGGCGGTGCTGTCCACGCACGCGCGCTGTCCGCGCCCGCACGCGCGCCGCGTGCTGGAGCCGCGCGCCGAGCCGAGGCTGAGCCGCGCGCCGAGCCGATCCTTGAGCCGACTTGCGCTGAGCGGCGCCAAGCCGAGCCGAGCCGTTTTTCCGCGCTGGCTTAGCTCTAAGGCTCTGTTTGTTTGTTTTTTAATTCTGAATTGCGTTAATTGGCCATAATTTATTCGTTATAGCTTTGTTTTAAGCATGGTTGGTACCCTTAGACTCAGAATTAATTTTTCTATATTCTGTAAAATTTTTGAAAATTTTACGAAAATATGTAATATTTTTCCTGTGTTAATAATGCATTTTTTTTGCTTTAAAATGCATCTGGTGTTGCATGATTAATTTTCTGGGGTTGAAATTTTTATTGTGGACTTCTGAAATGTTTTAATATCTACTGGTAATATTGTCTCATTTTATCAGTTTCTGGATTTTTTTATTTCTAATTTTATGTGTATTTATTAGTCATTTAAAATTCCAGAATATTTCAGAAAAATTTCAGAAGATTTCAGAACAATGTACATTTTAATTATGGCATAATCTGAATATTGTTTCTGTTTACTAGTTTCTGGATTTTTTATTTCTAATTTTATGTGTGTTTAATTAGTTATTTAAAATTCCAGAAAATACCAGAAAATTTCAGGATGATGTACTTTCTGTTATGGCATAATTTAAATATTGGATACAGCATATTTTTTTGGGTTTGTAATATGTTGTAATTAGAAGAGCATGTTTATTTATTTATTTATTAGAATTCCATTATTAAATAAATATAGCATGAGTTATTTGTAGATTTACATTAAAATGCTATTGTATGGAATTTATCATGCTTTGTATATGCCATAGTCTGTGGGAGGTTATTCGGTTGAGAGAAATCTTTGTAGATTAACTCCCGAAAACCAATATTTTGCGCATAAATTAAACTAAATTTTGGATAATTGTCACTTGTGGCGCAAGAGATGATTACGAGCATAGCGGATTTTCGATCTTGCGACTTGTGTAATATTGTCACTATTTAATTTAGATTTTTGCAGCAAAATTATATTATGCTAATCAAATTAATCCCAATGCGAATTTCTCTCTAAATTGATTTAGCTTATGAAAGTTAATTTGGTTGACCTAAACTTAGTAGAGATGTTCAAATGTGAACAAACTAATCCCATTCTTTAGATGAGCAAAAGTCTTGGAGACTTTAGGTCAAACCTTAATTGAGCCAAAGTAAGGAAACATGACTCAAAGTCGCCGTGTTTTTGTTGCCTTGTTTGGCACAATAAAAACTAATGTGTGCGCTATAGTTAGCGGCACGCTACATAGTTTTGGTTGGCGAGTTTTGGAGTTATGAAATTAGTAAGCCCTCAATAGATCTGTATATGATCTTGACTAATGAGTTGCGCGGATTGACTTTGTAGTTTGACTTGTAAATAATGTTACATCATTGGATGAAGTAACATTCAAGAGTCACGTCATCCAAGAAATGCGAGCTTAAATAAATTAGTCATTAAGTGTAAGACGAGTAGCCAGTACGAGCAGTGTTTTGCTCTCTACCCAATTATTGGGAGTGGATTGAGCGAAATTTCATGCACTATAATAGTGTGCGTTGAAATATCACGTGAAGTTAAAAGATTAGCGCTTAGAAGGTGCAAAATCTATTAACACTGAGTGAAAAGATTAGCGCTTAGTGGCTGCAAAATCTATTAGCATTGCCAACTTGTCTAAGTGTGGACACTTACTGTTTCCACACTTGAGTGTGAAACATGGATGAGGTGCTTCTTTGTGTGATTCCTTTACTAGGCTAACGTTTTGAATAACATTTACCACTAAGCGCAAACGTTGCAGCATAGTAATGAAAAGGTTAAGGCTGACAAGGTTGTTATGACTCTAAGAATTTAACGCATCGCTTGTAAGAGCATTGTGTTGAATTAGACTCTTTAGCCTAATTCGCGCTTAAGTTACTTCAGGAGCTATCATAGTTGATAGCTTATTCTCTCCTTCTTGTGGATAGTAGAATTAATTGCAAGTAACTATGAAGCGAGAAATAGAGATGGCAACAGGAGTATCGTCATCTTTCAACTAGATGTATTAAAGTGTATGGAGAATAAAATTGACTTGAAGATGCAGGGGATTAGCACTTACTAGTTAAATTTGCGACTTAGGCGCAGTTGATATCTCCATGACATCCTTTTTATGATCTAGTGAATATGACTTAGTCGTGAGTCATTACCTAGTTGGGCCTAAACCTTTAAAACTTGTCTTCGAGAACTCACACATTAAGATGATTGGAATTAGTTTATGACATTGGTCATGAACCAGTGGCTTATTATACTTAATCACATTAATGAGATGATGACACGATGGTTTGAGTAGGCCTTCTCGGGCCCACTCACTTATGACATCCTGCTCTCATGTGAATGTGTAACTTTGTTCGCAATGGGTGCGCACAAGTAAGTAGGAAAGCCGCAGAAGGTCATTTGTTTTGGCGCATTTAGTCCACTATGATATTTTGTGACTAGATATGTGTGAGGGTATGATAGCTAAGCCTCAATCTCGACACATTTATAGATTACGATACGCATCTGAGTCAAGACTATTTGATCTCCCATAAGTCAAAAATTTTTGAGATGATTTTTGACATTGCACATATAAGGTCGAGATCAATTAGATAAGAGTTTTTTGTGCTTTTAGTTTTGACCAAGGTGGCGAGTATCTATTTGAGTTATTTTTTCAGAAAAACTCTGTGAAGAGAGATGGATGCTTAGAACATTGATTATTCCTAGTACTCAACAACACACTGGTGTAGTAGAGATAAGGAATTAAATATTGTTAATGTTAGGTAGATAATGGCGCAAAATGTTTCCCAATTGGGAATTGCACTAGTTTGTTGCCTATATCCCTAACTAAGTGCCCTCCATATCAGTTTTTACACTCCATTTTGAGTAATGGGTTAGCAGAGAGCCATCTATGGGCGATCTGTAACCATTAAGCAGCTTATCTTTATTCTACTTCTCATAAGATTGCGAAGTTAAGACCTAGGGTTCTATAGCGCATTATTGTATGCTGTCTTGTAAACACAAAGGGTCGTGTGGCGCATTATTGTATGCGGTCATGCAAACCCTCCGGGTCATGTGCATATAGGTAAGCAGCTTTGTGGTAGTGTAACTAAGTCACATAAAGTTTTATTAGTAAAGGTGACGTGAATAGAGTTTTCGGAACTCTATAAGATGGAGAATTCCAAGCATAGCGCTCTATGTAGCCTAGTTGAGAATGGAAAGAAATTTCCAATATCCTAGGGACAGTGGGAGCGATGTGTCTACTAATGGATTACTCCATTAGAACAGAATACTCTACATTCTTAGTTGCGTGGTAGCAAATGTGAAAATTTTCCACGTCATCACTGGGTGATTGAGAGGGAAACATTCATGATTGCTCCGCAAGATGATAAAGAGCCTAGGATAATGCCAAAGGCTCTAGTCTCCTGTTTTTAGAAAGTGGATCAATGTTGCGCAGTTTAAGACAAAGTCTTTGAGGATTAACCATTTTTATAATTTGGTTGACTTTCCATTATGACGCAAAACTGTTATAAAGTTATGCGTAATTTGGATAGTCATTGTTGAGGCATAAGGCTCGCTAGATACCGAATGGTCGCACCATTGAGGAAAGTGTAGACCATGAGAAGACTTCCTCCTGGGGAGTGAGGTTATTTTGACTTAGGCTATAATTGACATAAGTTCGGAACATTGATTTGTGGACATTGTGACCTGATTTCTCATTAGAGAATTGGATAAGTAGATCCGTAAGGATTTACCTTCTGCTTTTATAGTGAAAAGTTAGGAGCGCAAAAAAGGTTGCTGGTTCCAATAAATCTTTTACAGCCTAAAGCAGTTATCCAAACAGTGGTTCTTAGATTTCGTCAAGCCATGATAGGGCAACGATGATCGATGAAGACCACTGAGGCATGATCAATGGTCCAAAAGAAGTTTTTCCTTACTTAGTCATTATGAGCCAGGAATTTATAAGGTTGTCGCCACCTAGGGTGGGCAGTCCTCCATTTTAGATATGATGGACATGGGTGATGTAATTCATATGCTCGGATGTACGATCCTTAGGGATTGTTTTAGGAAAATTCTCGATTTGTCTTCGATGACTTACATAAGGAATATCCTAGAACGATTCTAGATGCAAAATTGCAAACCCATTGACTTACCTATCGGTAAAAGCCAGAGCCTTAGCTATTGAGTGAATCCTCAGATTGTCTTTGGGAGAAACAGATGACCTATATTCCTTGATCTTTTCTTTGTTGTGGGAGCCTAAAGTACGCTATGTGGGCGTATTCGGCATGATAAGTATTATCTTTGATAAATGGTTAACTGAGTTGTTCAGACATTGACCTTGCTCATTAGACTGTGGATAAAATGCTTTATTAGAAGCATATTAATTTGCTCCTTGTAAAATTCAATGCGCTAGTTGGGCGCATCTGCGCTAGTTGGGCGCATTAAGAATGAACGCAAATTGGTCACCAAAAATATCTTTAGAGAGGTTATTGCGCAAGAGGTAGTGATCTTAAATCATTTCATGTGAGGCGCACATGGTGGATTCCGTTGTATATACTTATCGCAAGAGGTGCTGATAAGGCTTATGTTTGGAATCTATAATTGCGCAAGCTGTGGTCAATTTTTTTTTAAAATCGATCACTTATTTTGAGATGATGGGATGTTGACACTATTACGGTTTGTGTCATAATGATTAGCAAATGATGATGTCAGCAGGCAAGATTGGCTCACTCACACGAGCAATCGCCCTTGACGCTTGGGAGCGAGCAAGGATGAGACTGGTGGTTTATTTTTATTCGGAGCCAAGAGAGGCTTAAATCATCCACTATGTATGTCGCCTTGGTTATAACCAAGATGAGGTCGTGTTAAGGACCAAACATGGATGTTAGTACCTACTTTCCATGTTGTGCCTGTTATGATTAGCCAGATGCGAGATCTCATTTGGCGCCTAGAAGGCGAGCAAATAGAGAATTCGGGTTAAGCGCTAGAAAGCGACTAGACTAATATCTGTACGGTGTATCGAGTATGACGTCACTCTTTATGGAAGAGTTACTCCACCGTAGCATGTATTCATACTATATGTGCTTGGCGACCGAGTAATGAGGTGAGAGAATGGATCCCGGCTTCCTCACCGTGTGAGTCTTACGTGTCATTATTGATATGACTTTCATTTATGTACCCTTTTGTGACTTTTGACTATGTCATAAGGTAAGGGGTTGATGTTCTGCTACTTTGGTATGTTGCCTGCGGTCATGCATGATTCGGCCTTAAGGGACATCACTGGGAAAGCGGTCAATCCTAAACTAAATGGCATGAGTGCAAAGGGAAGATCATCTAGTATTACACCACTGTTGTATATTCACTGCCGGCAACTCACATCGCTCTGTATGAGAGGCGAATTGAGTGTGAATATTTTGCAAGAATTGAGAGGGTCAAACATGCTCTTTTTGAGGGATTAGAGATGTTTTTTGGACCGGTGTAATTAGATGGGTCTGGGGTATATGAGACACTATTTTTTTTCTTTTTGGGTTGATGTCTCTATGCTGGCTCATTTTGAGTTTCTAGTATAGAGCTCCCACATGCAGGTGTTCTCAGCAGTCGCACGGTGCAGTGGCTAGTATGAGATTGTTCGTTTTTGGGGAGATTGAGATAGAGATGTGGCAGTGTCATGCCAACTCATGTGCGAGTGGGAGATGTTAGTAATGGGCGCCCATGTGGCATGACCATTAAATTTGATTTTGAATCCTTATCCAAATAGGTTTTGATTTTGAAATCAAACCTATTTAGGCTAACCACTCTTGAAACAGACGTTATCAGTTTGAACTGATATAGATAGATATAATATATATTAGATATTATCTGTATCTTAACTGATATGGATAGATATTATAATATATTAAATATTTGTTATATGGTTATGGGTAATCCAAGAGAAACAACGTTGAGTCTGTTTTCTACCCATATACTGACTCTCTCCCAAGAAACAACGATCAAGTCAGTTGCACTGTGGTTTGTGTGGGTGATATTCACCATTGTAATATCACCCCACTGCTGGGATTGATTGATCTGATTCTGGAAGCACGTGATTTATCCACGAGGTTCTATCATCAAAAGGTATGATCTGATGATTTTATTCCGCTGCATGTTTTGTGTTTTGATTTACAGTTGTGATGCAGCATTTGCAGTTGCTATTTTCTCTCTTTATTGATTTACTATCTTATTGTAAATTAGTTTTTGATTCTCTTTTGCTGATATAAAAAGAAAAAAAAAATTGAATTTTCATGGTGTCTAATGTGTATGGGTATTGTACTGTTCAATCACAACATTGGCTATGTCTCTGTCAATAAAGCTTGGCCGCTTGAAAAGTTCGAGGCTCGATTGGCCCAAAATTCAAAACTACGTAGTTTTGAATTTTTTTTTTCTCTCTTTAAATAGGGAGAAGAGGGAAGGGAGAAGAGAGGGAGAGAAGATGGAGGAGAGCAACGGATGGCGACGGCAGGCTGTGTATACACACAGATCTATGTGTATGTATACACAGATTTGTGTATACACATAGAGCAACGGTGATGGCGATGGCGATGGGCGACGAAGAGACAGAAAGCAACAGTGATGACAACGGCTTCTTCCTCCTCTCCTTCTTCCTCAGTTCTTCTCTCTTCTTCTTTCTATTTCTTTTCTTCTTCTTTCTTCCTATTTTTCCTCATTCTTCCTCTGTTGCTGTGGGCTCGTTTTTTTAATTTTGATTTTGATTTTTTTTAATTTGTGTAGATTTGGTAATTTGTGAGATTTTTTTGAGTTTTTGATTTTGATTATCGTGGTTTACTCTTTAGTACATGGGACCACCTCTGTTTGCATCAGACACATATAGTGCATGGTTTGTTGCACTTGTCAATTCCTGCTTTTCTGATTTCTTGCTTGGGAATTACCAGTTCCCATGTCATTTTGATGGGAACAATTACTTAGTTTGCAGTAATTAGCTTACTAATTATATAGAAAATAGAGTAAATTTGACCAAATTCCCCTAAAAGGATTGAATTTGCTCATTGGTGTTGTGTTGTTTTGCATTCACCTATTTTTCTTCCAATAGCTTCTATTCATTGCCATCTGTTGTCTTCTCTTGATTTCTTATTTGTGTCTACAAAGGCTTTGGAACTTCTCAACTGGTAAATTTTTGAAGACTTACACATGTGAGTTTGTCTGTTGTTGTAACAACCCAATCTTGGCAAGGCAAAACCCCGCCAAGAGGGTGCACCTCAAACGCTATATCACCTTTACACCATAATTCATGTATAATCCTTACATCACATCACCAAAAGTGCATAAGACCTTTCAATTGCCCAACATGTATGAGATGATCTATTTAAAGACAAAAAGTATTATCATGCTACAAGATAGTTCCCAAGCATTTCCTGCCCCAAAATAATACATACTATTCACGAATCCATCAATATATCCAACTTTATGAGCAATTATTTACAATCAACCTCCTTCATAAAAAAAAATAAAATAAAAAAGAAGGCAAACTTACATCCTAGAATGACCCTAAGCAAAACCTCAACTACAAGATGCCCACCTTTGATCCTTCAAAAAAATTCTAGTCTTCCAAGTTGAGGCGAGCCACACAAAAGTCTATGAATCTGAAAAAAAAAAAAAAAAAAAAAAATTATTTAAAAAGAATGAGCTAAAGCTCAATGAGTATACCAATACCATGGAGTTATAAAACTTGCTCCTTCCAATTGGGTTCAAAATAAAGATAATAAACATAAGAGTTTAATTGGACTGAAATTTATACAAAATAAAAATAAAAAAGATGAAATATAATTTTCATAAAACGTTATCAAGATTTTTCCAAGGAATCTCATAAGGCAGAAAAAAAATACATTTGAATAATGAAAGTAAACAAAAATACAACTTTTCAATGCATTAAGATCTCATGTCCATCATACGAACCACTACATAGCCTTAGGGTCGCGTTACCTCGCGACTTAGGTGGTGACGGTACCGTTACCCAAAACATAACCATAGGAACATAACTCATGTCATTGTAGCACTTCAATTCTTGTTTCAATGTTTCGGTCCCCGGGACCCCTTATACATACAATGACCCTTATGGTCCTTAAAACATTTCGGTCCCCAGGACCCCAAAGCATTTTGGCCCTTGTGGCCCCGAAGGCTATATTCGGTTATATGATCAATAAAATAAATACCCTCAAATAGCGTTTCATTGTCATTCAATCATCATCATCATAAAATTTGAAGGACTCAAGTTAAATAAATTCTCATAAAAATTAGTGCTTCATTATACAAATGAAATAATATATTTATTTAAACTCAACTATTGGCCTCAATAGGTTTATAGATTTTTCTTTTTATACATATATCATGATGAAATGAATCATTCACTTCCTTTAATTCAAAATTATCTTCAAACTTTGTAATAAAGATAGAGGTAAGGTAATTTCCATGGTAAGTATACTCACCTCCAAAAATAGCAAAAGTGTAGATTGAGACTCTACAAATTAATTCCCAAGAGGTGTAGAGACGCCTTCCCCCAATCCTAACAATTACTAAATAGGACCTAAAATTAGGAAAAAGCTTTCAATGAAAATTACAACATCTACAAAAATGATCCTAAATAAATTAAGCTAAGGAATGACAAGCTAAAGAACTCCTCCAATTTCAAGTCACCCAAACAAATAACTTATCCAATCTCCACAACACCCATCCTTTGTATATCTTTGAGTTAGTAACTTTTTAAATATCCAATCAATTTATATGCACAATACCACCATCAATTAACTACAAAAGTCAAAAATCAACATTTTTATAAACTCAACAACTTAAGTAAAATCTCTTCAATCATTTATAAAATTCCTCCATAGAACATAGAGATACCCAATCCACCATTTATCAAATCACTTTCAACATATAAATTTCCTAATACCAAAATTCTCAATTTTTACATCACATTCAAACCCTAGATTAACCCAAAATCTTAATCTCCAAAATAACCATCAAATTGATCATTTTTCAACATGTAAAACATTCATAGAAACTAATTGAGAGTATAAAATTCAACAATCAAACCCCAAATCATAATAGATCTAAAATACAAAAAATTTCATCATCTCTAACTCAAAATATGTAAAACTTTAAACTAAACTTTTAGAGAAAGATTCTTACCAATTACAAGCCTCTAATCCATCAAGAAAATAAACCTTATCATTTGATTCTTCAAAAGATTAAGAAAAATCTAGAGTTGGTACTTCTATTGTGCTATTTTCGGATGGATTTAAGGAGTGGCCGGCCGAACCCTTTTTCCGGCGAGATAAGGTGGCCGGCGGTGGTGGAGATGGTGGGTTAAGGTGGTGGTGTAAGGGTGGAGCAAGGGTGTGGTGTTTGGCCACCAAGAAAGTAAAGGAAAAATGAGAGAGAATGTAGAGAGAAGTTAGAGAAGGATGAACGAAGACAATGAAGAAGAAAAAAATCTGCACTTCTTTTTTTTTTTTTTGTGTTGAAATAGGGTGTTTGGTCACACCTACTATCAAGTTTGGAGTTGGGTTTAGGTATCCTAAATGGAGTTTAACATAGGAGTGTGTTTGGCTCTAGATGAAATGTTGGGAATATTATAGTTGCTGTAGACTTACACGTGGGTTTGTCTACAGAGGTTTTGATTTAGATTTAGATTTTCATTTTCATTTCTTCAAAGAGCAGAGCAAAGCAAAGGAGGGGAGGAAGAAGAGAGGGGAAGGAAGAAGAAAAGAAGAAAAGAAGAAAAAAAAATTCAAAACGACGTCATTTTAAAATTCGGGACAGTCGAGCCGGAGTGAATTCGGGCTACGTAGCGGGACTGATGTCTCCGTAGAGTTGTGTAATATATATATATATGGCATCTCTGGTGGGGTGTTTTTCAATTATAAATTTAAAAAAAATAATAAAGAACATGTCAAAGAAATGTGATAAATAATTTCATATGAAATTAGCAGTAATTTTCTCTCTGTTTTAAACCATCAAAACCTGAAATTACCTCAATTAATAAGTACATGATACAACAATATAGTTTATAGGATTAATTATATTTTGAGTCTCCAAAATATGAGTTTTATGTCATTTTAGTTCCTAATATATAAAAATATTTCAATTTAATCTCTCAATATTTAAATTTACAACATTTTAAATTTTTTACACATTAAAAAGCGAAGTATTATATATACTCCTATATATCTATATATATATATATATATATATTGGGAATCTCACTACTATTTAGAACAAACAAAGGCCATGAATCCATAAATAAGGCCAATACTAATAATTCCCCTTTATAAGACCTCGTCTGAGAAATAAATATTTTAGTTAAAAAATAATAAAATAAGAAGTAAAAAAATTTGACTCATTTATTAAAAAAGTTAAAATTTTCTTTTTTACACTTTTTTCCCGTAAAAACTAAAAAAATATTTCTAAATATATTAATTCTTTGTTCATTTCAGATTTTAACTAAAAAATCACTAAAAAAAAAAACATTCCCAAACAGACCCTTAATATCTCCATGTACTTTACAATTTGAATTAATATGTTTTTTCCAATAAAAAAAAAAAAAGTGACTCTGCCCTAAAAATTTTTGGGTTTATGGACGGTGTGTTGGTGACTAACAACATGCATCCTATGTACAAATGATTAGTCTTAAACCAACCTATATAATTTGGGGTAAATTATGTAAATGGTTTATGTAGTTTACACGATGTGTTAATTTGGTCTCTATTGTTTTAATTTATTCGATTTTATTCCTTAATTTAACGAATTGTGTCATTTTTTTTATCAGCAAAGAGAAGGCTTTATTGATGAAAACACATACAAAGTAGGGATACTTGCGGATCGGTTTTGTGCGGTTTGCGGTTCGGTTTTGACCCGCCCGCATCTATGTGGTTTGGGAAAAAGTCAACCCGTAACCGCCCGCAGTGCGGTTTGCGGTTTGTGCAGATAGGGTTTGCGGATGTGCGGGCGATTTGCAGTTTACACTTCTTTCTTTAAAAATTAATTTTTGAATTTTTTTCCCCATCGAATTTAGGCATCAGATTCAGTTTATATATTTGTGATCATTTGACAACAATTTTCTGATGAGCTTACAAATAAAAATTGAATATCAATGCATTAAATGAAAGTATCCAAAACAAAGAGGCCCTACACTAGCATTTTTGCCATGAAAAAAATGTATATCAATGCATTAAAAAATGTATATTAATGCATTAAAGGTTGTACTCAATTAGAATTTTCAGTTCATAATCAAAAATCAAACTAGAAGTTCCATCGACCACCAGAAGGAAAATTTTATTAGGAAAAAGCGGATGAGTCACCAATGAAAATCATATAAGAAACCAAGTTTAGGACTTGATAATTCTACGGCATTAAGAAAATTGAGAAATACTTAAAACAAGGATCCTGGTGTCATAGAGAACATAATAGTGCTCCTGTTAAAGTTACAAAGTTGGTATATAAAAAAATAATAATAATAATAATAAAAGTGCGGGCGGTTTTGCGGGTTGCGGGTTTAACTCGCGACCAGCCCGCAACTTGCAAATTTGTCATATTTCAAACTGCATCCACCCGCATTATGTTTGCGAAACTGCCCATTTATATGCGGGTTGGGCCGGTTGGGCCGATTGAGCGGTTCGGATAAACCGTTGCCCACCCCTAATACAAAGTATAAGAAGATACATCAATAAAGAGGAGAGTGCAAAAAAAGCATCACAGTCATTTTAGTCTAATAATGTGTCGATTTTGCCCCTTAATTTAACAATTGTTAATTTTGGTGAACGGAAAATCTACACAATATGTCAATTTGGTCCCTGTAGTTTACATAATGTGTCAATTTGGTCCCGGTAGTTTACATAATGTGGCAATTTGGTCTTTATTGTTATAATTTGCTCGATTTTGATAGAGATCAAATTGACACATTCCATAAACTACATGGACCAAATTGACACATAGTTTGACTTTCCGTTCACAAAACTTAACAACCGTTATTTATTGGACTAAAATGACACCATCCGTAAAATTAAGAGGCAAAATCGAGCAAATTAAAACAATAAGGACCAAATTGACACATTGTATAAACTCTTTTTTTTTATCAGCAAAATGAAATTTTATTGATGAAGAAAGTAATACAAGCAAAAAACTTACATCAACAAAGAAGGAAGTGTAGAGAGTATCAACACTGGCCTTAACAATCCCAACTAGGTTGGCACCTCTAAGAAAGCACAATCATTTACAAGCACTTGACCCAAGATTGGTGAGAAACTAATCAAGAGAAACCAAAAAAAGAGAAAAAACAGAAAACAGAACAACAAAACCAGAAGCAACAGAGCAACAAACTAGCCGCATCAGCATTTCAACTCCCCTTATAGTAGCTGCACATACCAGACCAGCAACAAATACAGGCCAACCAACAGCAAACTTCAACCGGCCTCAGAACAGCAGCATACAGCAAGCCAATCAGCATCATACAGCAACAACAAACAGCATCAGACCTGCTTCAATTTTGCCATAATATCATGCATTAAGTAATTCATCCCCTTAACATTTGACTTAACCCATAGAGAAAATTTAACTTTCAACAACTCCACCATCTCTATTCACTAGCACCAAACCAATAGCAGCCCAACTGATATACCTATTCAACAGCACCAAACCACTTAGCTTTCAACAGCAGCAAAAGCAATTTTTTAGCAAGGACAGCCTCTGTCAACCAGCACCAGACAGCAGCATACATATTTGCTACCACATATCATCTTCATACTCCAACAGACCTCCTATACCAAACAACCTCGCACCTGCTTCAAGTTTGCCACAATATCATGCATTGAGTAATTTACTCCTTTCAAGTTTGACACATCGTATAAACTACAGGGACTATTTATGTAATTTACCCTATAATTTGTTAACAAAATTAAATTATTGAACATTGTGGTCAATTAATCATTACTCCCTTCAATTATTTATATAATTCCACCACCTACTCTAATAAATTAAAGATTTAGAAATAAAAATTTAATGATAAAATTATTATTTAAAAAAAATTAGTTATCAAAAGTGTTATTATTATATTTTTAGTGGCTCAATTATATCTTTAGTGATGAATTACTATATTTTTGGGACCAAAATTTGTGTTTTAGGAGTAGTTTTTTTTATATCAAATTATTTTGTCTCTAAAGTTATATTTATTAGAGATATTTTTAAAATTAATTTTTTAACTTCTCGAGATGATCTTTTAGCAATAAACTTCGTTACGATAGGAATTGGTCCCAAATATATTTTGTAACAAAATTTTTACTTTTAAGAATAAAAAAGTTTGGTCACTAAAGTCCGATAACTGCAGTATATTACTTGTTTATTTCCCCTTTTATATCACTGGCCCACATGGCAATATATCATTTGTTTGCATAAATTTGTAGTGATCATTACTGCTACTCACCTTTACCCTATCACTACCATCTCTTTGGAGGGAAAATTCAATAAATTAAATGGATGGATTGAATTCATTTGTCAACCTATATCAAATTCAATCCAAATTGTTTAACCACGTTTATTAAATAGACATTAAATTAGATAGTTTTAAATACACGACACATTTTAATCTGTCACAGCTCACCTATTTTGCCAATTATACATTCGGTTCGTACCCAAACTAGAAAGAAACCATTGGAGCAAGGAAGAAATGGTGGTTGGATCCCGGTGGTGAATCAAAGGCGAGGAGTTGGATCTCGGGACTATGAAGAAAGGAGTGGTTTGTTTACTGTGTTCGTGGACAACATCCCAAGTTCTTTGGATGCAAAGTCACTATTTGAACTCTTCAAAAAGTTTGGTGTAGTCAAAGATGTATTCATCCCCTTCAAAAGAAGAAAAGCGACGAATTCAAGATTCGGATTTGTGCGATTCGACTGTCATGTTGCATCAGGCATGGCATTCCAGAAAGCTAATGGACTTTTGGTGGATGATAAGGCACTTGCAGTCGAGTATGCAACTCATGACAGGAGCATGCTCAACATGAGAAGGCCCCAGGTCAACAAAGAAACCTTTAACCCAAACAGAGGTAAAGGTACAATCCCATGTATTGTTCACAAATCATTTGCAGAGGTACTACAAGGGGCCACGACCATGGCGGCTATCAAAGCTAGCATGACCATCAAAGCCAATGAAGATGGTCATGGTTGGCTTTATGAAAGCGTTATTATCAGGCTCAACTTGGATTTCTCCATTAACAGTATAAAATCTGCCTTGAAGGATAATGAATTAGCTCAAGTGGTGGTCAGGCAGGGGGGCGGCAGGGATGTAATCTTGACTTTCAAATCCCAGGAGGAGCTCCAATCAAATATCCAGAAGATTAAGGACTGGTTTAAAGACTGGAGTCAGTTTGTTTTGGAATGGAGGCTAGGAGTCCAAATAGACCAAGAGAGATATGTTTGGTTGAAATGTCATGGTATTCCTTTGAATCTCTGGAATAGGAACAATCCAAACAACACTGGAGCTTTGTGGGGGACAGTCCTTCAATTGGAGGGTGATTTTAGTCAACCAAAGTCATTCTCCTACTCCAAAGTAAAGTGGTTACAACATGCATGGAGCTCATTAACAAAACCATAAATCTAGAATGCAAGGGTAAATTACACCCACTTTTTGTTTGTGAAGATCATTCTGTCAATCCAGTAGAGTGTAATGGAATGAGAAACATTGGGCTGGGAGAGTGCAATAGCAACTCCAATGTGGAGTTAAGCGCAGCACTGCGGAAAATGACTTCACAGACGAGGGTTGCAAGAGGAAGGATGATGTTGATTCAGTGGCAAAACAGTATGACTTGTCTGCTGTTGCGTTGCGTTCTTCCATTAAAGTGGCACAAAGGAAGGAGCTTTCTCAATGCAACAGTAGAGAGGTCGTGGACACAGCTGTTGAGGAGACAAGGTGTGATGTGGAGGTCAGTAGACCTACTGCAATAGGTGGGAAAGAAGCAATGACGGAGGAGCGTGCACCCTGCACAAAGAACAATGATCACTCACAGAGGTGTGTTGTGCACGCTTCTGCACCTTGCTTGTTCAAAAATATTAACGATCCATAGATGGGTTTGGGCCAGGTATTAATCTGGAGGTTGCATTGGGCCATCCGAACAATGAGCAAATAGTACAAGGCCCTATTTTCATGCCATTTGAACAACAAGGTAACATGGCATGTAATGAATCTTTATTACCTGGGCCTCACTTAGCTGCTGCTTCAAATGGGTTAGGCACTATAAGTTTACATGATCAAGGCCCAGTTCGGTCTGCCAAGAAAGCTGGGAAAAAGAAGGTGCAGATAGAGGGCTTTTCTCGTTGTACTCGACTCTATGGTCTCAAATCTGCAGGTATCAGTAAGTATTCCTCCAAGTCCGTTATCTTCAGGCCAGCAGCAGTAGCCCGTGCACACTCTAAGCTATCCGAGGGTGAATTCGAGGGTGAATCTAGCTCGCATAGCTATCTCCTTAAGGAAGCGCAGGCCACTGTCAAATTAAGGAAAGATCTAGGAATTAATTTCTGTGGGCAAGAAGATGGTGTAGTGAATAAGATTCTTGAGCTGGTGCTTAAGGACAAAGAGAGACTTGTAAAGGATGGAAAGGCTCAGCTGTAATAGCAGTGTGCTGGGGTCTAATAGAGGGTCATTTTGTTTTAACTTTCAGGGTTTGGGTTGTCAACATTGGAGCTTCTGCAGTGGGTGTGTTCGGAGTTTGGATCGGAAAAAAGGAGCTAGTAAAACAGTGGAGATGGCAGTGGGTTTTGTTGGCAGTGGAGATGTCGGTTGCAATGGGTGTTCGGAGCTTGTATTGGGATAGAAGTGTTCTGACCGTGGAGGTGGAGATGGGTGTTTACCTCTGCTAAATGGGTGAGGGTTAAGCGTGAGAGTTCTGCTCTGTGGGGTGTGTTTTACTTGGGTTTTGTAGGGATAATTTTGTGGGGGATTCTTGTGTTTTGTTGAGGTAAGTCCTTCTTACCTCTGTTTTTTATTTTCCTGTTTAAAAAAAAAAAAAATTGTGATGCTGATGGGATGGCTGTATGGGTGCGAGTAGCAGTAGTAAGGGTAGTTTGTACTTTCCAAATCTCTCTCGATGCACTTCATCTTCCTGTACTCTTAGGTCATGTTTGATTCACAAAACTAATAGTGAAGTATTAATAATCCTATTAAATTAGTGTGGTATTCACTATCTAATTGGATTAATATCCATTGGATTAATAATCCCACCCCTACCCCATTATTAATAATCCTACAAATTTATTGGATTAATTATCCATTGGATTAATAATCCTAAACCAAAATGTTAAAACAAACATAGTATAATTGGGCCCACGGATAAATAATTCCAATCCCATGCTTTAATCCACCCAATCAAACATGTCCTTAATTTCATGCTGTTAATGAAATTTTTCTTTGCTGATAAAAAAAAAAAAACAGCACCATACCCTTTATTTCGCCCTGCAAGACTTTTTTTTTTTTAATCAGCAAAAAAAAAAAAAAAACTTTAACCCAACAACCACCATAGAGGCTTTCTAACAATCTCTCTTATCATTTTCTCTTACCTCGCTCCAAGCTTTGCAAACATTTTCTCTCTCATTGTGATCTTTGAGTGTTTGATCGCATGTCCAAAATGCCCATCTTTCTAAGCCTGCAACAATAACATAATTCTTTCTCTCTCCTCACCCTTTCTTTTTTTTTTTTAACAGCAAAAAACAACCCTTTATTGATGAAAATTGCCAAACATGAATTACATCAAATAAAGGCTCCCTTTCTTCTCTTTATTGATGATTTTCGTATATACAACCTGTATTTTTCATTGTCATCAATAAAGTTTCTCTCTCTTCTCTCCCTTTCTTCTCATGTCCAACTACTGTTGGATATCTTTTCACAATACTTTGTCAGGTACCCAACAATGTTGTTGGTAGAAACTCTCATAATTAATCATGGTTGAGATGGGCATGTCTTGGTAGGATACTGTGTGGGTGATTTTCTGACCACACTGCCCGCTTAGTAACTAACTGGAGAGCACCGATAGAATAGATGGCTTCAGCAAACCTGTAACAGAAAGAAAAGGCTCCGGCGGTGGCTCTTCCACCCGGGGGCACTCCGACGATCAAGTCAGTAGATCTCTCAAAGATAATCAAGTGCTAAACTCACTACTCAAAGCATAAAACTGCGTACCTTAGACCCATGGGGTGCCTCTCTTTTATAGTTTACTCAATCCTAGTCCTACTAGAAGCCTGACTTCTATGGACTCCCATTTAGTGCTTACTTTGGGTTTCTCAAAAGATAAAGATAAAGTCCCTAAGATCTTTATCCTTATCTTAGCAAAGTTTTCTCTTTACTCTAGGACTCTTGTCCATATCTAGGTTGAGTTCCTTCTTCATTCTAGGACTCTTGTCCCTTATCTGTTTATCTCGGATTCCGATATCTTCGGAGATAACCTCGGCCTTGCCGAGATCACCTCGGCGTCACGACCAGGACACGTGGCACCTCGGCTGACACGTCGGCGTCACCTTGCCACGTGTTGGTGATCGGAAAATATATCCCCACAACTGCCCCTTTGGTTCTATTACCTCAGCATTCTGAGGTGATGGAACCTATATTATTCCTCTTTCCAGTACTTCGGCATAAGAACTCTTCAGCCGAGGTCGTTCATCTCAGGCCGACACGTCTTCTTTCAAGAACAAGAATTCAAATGAACTCTCCTACGCGTATGAGCTGTCATGCATCACTTCTAAACCGTTCCACTTACGCGTTATATCTTCATTGGCCCGTGTCTGCGACGCGCCTGTAAGCCGTCCTCCATCTGTCTGCGCCGTCTGACGTATGCGATGTTCTAGGCGCATTAAATGCCCCGTTTTGCCGCCGTTTCAAGTTTTTAACAAAACTTTGTTTTTTCCCTCTTTCTTTCCTTACCTTTGTATTCGATTTACTTGTTTTTCTCTCTCTAAAGCTCTTGCTTCTTGAATCTACCATTGCTAAGGCTCCAAGTTCTGCAACCGTCTTCGTTCGTCTTTCTGGTGAAGCTTTTACCACTCTGGTACTTTAGTAACCGTCGTCTATCTTCGACGAATTCTATTCCGGCCTTACTTTGTCTGGTAAGCAGCTGTTCCTTCTTACCTCAGTTCTTGATTTTTTCTGGAATTTTCTTGCTATTACTGTCGTGCTCAAACATTTAATTTACTGGATTATTCATTTGGATGCGTCTATTCCACGATTTTGCTCATGTCTTGAACACTTGCACTGTTTCACCACTTTTTTTGCCACTGTTCTTGGCCTTCAACCCTTTGTATTCTCCATGTTTCTGATAGCCCCTTTTTGTTCTAAATTCTGAAACTTCGTCTTTGTTTTCTGTTTTTTTGTATCTTTTCCAGATCCGTGCCTTTGATCTTCATCTTCATATTTTTTAGGCTTGGGATTTGTTTATAGAGCCTTTAATTTTTAGGGAAAACTGAAACAAGCCGTACCAATACTTACCTAGGTTTTTGCCGAGGTTCCAATAATCCTTTAAGAACATCTTCTTTCGGTAATCAAATTCCTTTACGCCGAAATCATGGGTATGTGGAGACATAGGGTAAATACCCCAACCAAACTCGAATACTTTTAGGGAAGAGTTCTCCATTCCAACCGTTGTTCACCTTAGGCTAGCTGGGGATGACGATTCCATCATGCCTACAGACAATACGATGCCCTTTCCCATTGTAGCCTTTACTGAATGTGGACTCCGGCTTTCACTTAATCCCCTTTTTCGCGAAGTTCTCCACTACTATAGGTTGAACCCCATGCAACTTACCATCAACTCCTATCGAGTGATTAATGGTATCATAGCCCTAGCTAGGCAGGAGAACGTTAGGATCACCCTTGCTGATATCCAATATTGTTATACCATGTGCGCCCTGAACTTAAAAGAAAGATGTTTCGTCTATTACCTCAAGCCAAGGTCCACCGAATTCAAAATCGTAGCCGACCTCTCAGACTCCAACAAGGGGGCTGGAGATGACTACTTCATTGCCTCTGGAAATTGGGAGTTTGCCCCAGACGAGGATGTCCATCTATACCCTCTTCCTCGAACAGTTAAAGAGGGCAAGGGTAAGAGCCCAATGTCAATTACTTAGTTGTTTCTTTTTCAAGTCTTCAAAACTTTGTCCGTTTCTAATGTCTTGTTCTTCTTGCAGATGTTCGCAAGCCACCAAAGGATTTTCGCCAGTCCTACTTTCCAGGCAAAGACTTAAAGAAGCTCCTAGATCTGCTAATCCAAAAGCGCAAGGCTCCACTGGTACTGAATTTTATTCCGACGTACAAGTCTACACTGCTCGACGTCCCAAAAAGAAAGAAGAAGGGCTTATCTCCTCCCTCTGCTACCACTCTACAAACCGCATCAACATCTCGGGCTGACCAAGGGTCAACCTCTGATCCAGCCGATCAACCATCAACTTCAGCCCCATACTTAATCCCAATACCAGAAAGAAAACGTCGGCGACGACTTGTCAAAACTGCTGAGATGGGTCGCCCGAAGCCTGTTGCCCAAGATCTCCTAGTCGACCTTCCTACGGACGTTGATGCTCAGCCGATGCAAACCATGCCCCCACCAAAACCGAAGAGAACCAAGAAAGCCCAGCCAAAGGCTAAAGTGACTCAGGTTGAGTCTGAGGACACTTTACCTATATCCAAACTAGCTGAGAGTGGGAAGACCACTTCCGTTCCCACAAAAAGGTCTGCTGATACACAGCCATCAGAGTCCACTCAATCAAAGAAGCCAAGGTCATCATCTACGACGACCTCGGGTTCCAAAATACCAAGAGTCCCTTGGGTGCCTAAAATCACCCTGGAAGATAAGCCTGTTCGAGCTTGCGACAGTGCCAATGACATCAATGTCGGCGTGGCACTCAGTACTGCTGTTCTCCTTCCTGGCGATCTTGAGCGGAATGCCAAGATGTGCGAGTACGAGAACTATGCCCTCATGCTCCAACGTTCTGTACAAGTAAGTTCCCCCATTTGGCAACTTGTCTTTCTGCCTCTTTTTCTATACTTGTAAAGTTTGTGTAATAACTTTTCCCTTGGGTTCTTTCAGGCCATTCAACATGCCCATTCTCTCTCCATGCAAGCTTTTGAAACAAGGGAGAAGTTGGCCGATATGAAGCAGGAGGTTTCTGCCCTAAAAAATGAAAACAAAACTTTTCTGACAAAGATGAAGAAGCTTGAAGACCAGGTTGAGGCTGCCATCAAAGCCCAAATCCTAGCCGAAGAAAAGGCCGAATCTGCCGAGGCTATTAAGAAGGTCGCTGAGGCCAAGAAAAGAGAGGCCGAGGACAAAAAGGCCCAAGCCGAAAAGGAACTTCAAGAGGCCTTATCCACTAAAGACGCGAAATCAAACTGGCCGACGAAAATGCCTATGCTCAAGGAATGGCCGACGTTACAGAGGAATACAAACTACAAGTTAGGCAGGCGTGCAATAGGGGCTTCTCCCTTGGTTGGATGGCCCTTGCAAAGAAACTTAATCTTCCTGACAATTCACCACTGCGCCAAGCCGACGCTATTCCTCTTCCATTTCCTCCACCTCCTCCGCCAAGCCAAGCTGAAGATGAATCTGAGTCTGAATCTGAGGATGAGGATAAAGATGATGATGAGGCTTTGGTAAGGAAGCCCAAAGATGCTAGTGAGACCCAGTTCCCTCCTCAGGATGATCAAGTCCTAGACTTGACTCATGAGAAGGATGAGGAGGTTATCAAGGAGACCACTCCTGAGCAAGCATCATCTGATGTTCCTCCAGTCGATAGAAGTCTTGATTAAACACTTGCCGAAATTGACGCCGAGTTGGCGGCGGAAAAGATTGCCGAGGTGGTTCCACCAGAATCCTCCGAGGTTTCAGCCCATCCAGCTGTTGATGCTGAAGGAGCCTGACTCCAATGTCTTTCTTTGTTTGAACTTTTTTTACTTTTCTGTTTTCTGGACAATGTAAGCTTCCTTTTGTGGCCGATGTGCTTATCTTTGTTACTGCCGAGTAATTTGCTTTTGGTTAGGCTGTAGTGCCTTTTTTGTACACAACTGCAACTGTTTTTCTCTGAATGCTTTAGTCTTTATTTTCTCTTGATTGCTTCTACATGGTTTTATACTTATAACATTTGGCATGCCTTTCATACTTTGGCTCTTTTGTGCAATTTTCTCGGGATTAAAGACCTCAGGTATAGTAACTACAAGCTTTACTTCGGCAAGATACTGACCTGCAAACTTTTCATGAATTTTAACAAGTATATACTATTCAATGCTATCTTTGCAAACATTTCTCAAGTTATAACAAGTGCTAAACAATGATCTACTTGTAAATTGCTACAAATTTCAACAAGTGTTTAAACAATATACTTAGCTTTTATTTCAACCTGTAAATTGCTGCAAATTTCAACAGATGATCATATATCGGCTTAACGTTATCTTGTAAATTGCTATAAATTTCAACAAGTGTTAAGCATATTTTTTGGTTTAACCAACCTGTAGATTGCTACAAGTGTTTAGCAATGACCTCGGCTTTGCTTCAACTCGCAAATTGCTTACGAATTTAAACAAGCGACGAGAAACAGTAATCTTAGCTTAACTTCAACTTGTAAATTGCTACAAATTTCAACAAGTGAAGATAAGGAACCATCTCGTCTTAACTTCAACTTGTAAATTGCTACAAATTTCAACAAGTGAAGATAAGTAACCATCTCAGCTTAACTTCAACTTGTAAATTGCTACAAATTTCAACAAGTGAAGATAAGGAACCATCTCAGCTTAACTTCAACTTGTAAATTGCTACAAATTTCAACAAGTGAAGATAAGGAACCATCTCATCTTAACTTCAACTTGTAAATTGTTATGAATTTCAACAAATGAAGATAAGTAACCATCTCAGCTTAACTTCAACTTGTAAATTGCTATAAATTTCAACAAGTGAAGATAAGGAACCATCTCAGCTTAACTTCAACTTGTAAATTGCTACAAATTTCAACAAGTGAATTAAGTGTCTCTGCCTTCTCTCTGCCTCCAATGTGAACCTGAGTTCTACTTGGGTTCTCATTATTCATGTCTCCAAAAACACCAATATGTAACTTTATCAATCATATGTGTTTAAAGAAAAAGGAAAAGATTTTATTGATGACCTCGACAAAAAATAATGCATATCTAATGATAGAAGAATTTCAAATTACAAGTGTTCCAAGGTCTTGGCAGTGCTTTGCTCTCGTTATCTTCAAGTCGATAAGCTCCATTGCCTAATACCGAAGTAATTCTGGAGGGTCCTTCCCAGTTTGGGCCAAGCTTGCCCTCTCTGGGATCCTTCTTGTTGTCGACGACTTTTCTCAGGACTAGGTCGCCGACTTGAAAATCTCTTGGATTGACCTTCTTGTTGTAACCTCTGGCAAGCTGTTGCTGGTATGGTGTGAGCTGAATTGCAACTTTCTCCCTTCTTTCTTCTAAGAGATCCAGATCTCGGGCTAGAAATATATCATTTGTGCCATTCTCTACTCCGTCGGTTCTGATCCTTGGGATGCCGATCTCCAGAGGGATGACTGCTTCTGTGCCATAAGCCATGGCAAAGGGGGTTTCCCCTGTTGATCTTCTCGGCGTAGTGCGATATGTCCAGAGTACATTGGGCAACTCTTCTACCCACTTTCCTTTTGCTGCCTGCAGCCTCTTTTTTATCCCATCCAAAATTACTTTGTTGGATGCTTCTGCTTGCCCATTGCCTTGGGAAAAACTTGGTGTTGAAAAGTAATTCTTTATCTTGAATTTCGCGCAGAAGTTCTTGATGAGTTTGCTGTCAAACTGTGTTCTGTTGTCGGCAACTATTGCTCTTGGAATGCCAAATCTGGTGATGATGTTTCTCCATATAAAGTTCTTGACGTCCACATCTCGGATTTTGGCGAGAGGTTCTGCCTCTATCCACTTCGTAAAGTAATCTGTTGCTACCAGCAAGTATTTTCTCTGCCCGGTTGCCTGGGGAAGTTTCCCAATAAGATCCATGCCCCATTGGGCAAACGGCCAAGGGCTGGATACTGGGTTTAGGTCAGCAGCTGGCTGATGTATCAAAGGTGCAAACCTTTGGCATTGTTCACACTTCTTCACGTAGGCTTCAGCATCCTTTTGCATGTAGGGCCACCAATACCCTTAGGTAATGGCCCTATGGGCTAATGATCTGCCCCCAACATGGCTTCCGCAAATTCCTTCATGAATTTCATATAGGAAATCTTCAACCTGCAAAGGGTGTACGCACCTTAAAAGGGGTCCAGTGAAGGACCTTCTATAGAGGTGTCCATCTGCTGTCAGACTGAATCTTGCCGATTTCAATCTGACTTTGTGTGCCTCCTTACGATCTTCTGGCAGCTTTCCTTCTTTCAGGAATGCAACAATTGTATCCATCCAACTTGGCCCCATGTCCACACACATTGTTTCCTGCTCTGTGCTCTGTGGTTCTATGCTCGGGCCTATAGACACCCCATTTTGACCGACCTTAAGACTCAGACGTCACCGATTGAGCGGTTGGCGATGTTGCATATCGTGCTCGTTCAGAGGTTTCAGAGTCTCGGCTGCGAGCCTTGCCTCCGGACTTCCGGACTCTTTCATGCTTTGTCTCGGTTTGCGAACCAGGCTCTGTTTTCTCTGTTTTCTCTTTCCGAAGGGAGAGAGAGGTCTCGTAGATCATCTCTCAGTGGCCGTAGGCCATTTTGCCCTTTTGGAGTCCGGTTTTTGATTTTTCAGAGCCATTGGCCATGTGCCTCGGTTCGGGAACGCTTAACCATATCCGTTTGCTCCGATTTTTGGCATGCATCTTATTTGCTCCCTTTTGAGGGACACTATGGCTCAAAAAACCAACTTCGTGGTCGAACACCACTTCCGGTGCCTAACAGTCAGTTTTTGGGGCCTCGGGCTGCGCGTTTCGGCCCCCGAACCTCTATTTTGCATCGGTTTGAGTTCATTTTTGGCAGGGACCTCTGTCTCATTGTTAGGAAGGTCGTAGAAGGGTGGGAGGCCAGTAATTGTTCTGACAACCAATTTTATTCCTCCATCGCCCTCTGTCGCCCGTTTTTCTCACCTGAAAGCCAATGTTGACCACCATAAGGCCACTTTTTCTTGTCCCAAACCACATATTTGTGTTGTACACACCTGGGAGGCCACCAATATCACATGGCCGGCCAGTAATTCTATGTGAACCTTTTGAACCCCTCCTAAAAGTGACCTTTTCTCTCTCCTGGTTCACTTTCTCCAGTTTTGACCACATGGTTGTGTTGTGCACACATGGTAGGCCACCAATCTGGGGTGGCCGGCCACTAATCATGATTGACCCTTTTGACCCTTGGCCGGCCAGCCATGGGGAGAGCCGGCCGGCCACCTAAACCCTAGCAAACCAGCCGGCCTTGATCCTCTCTCCAGGTACATTACAGATATGTATTTTGTTTCCCCCCAGATTGTGTATCCGAGGGGCTGCACTTTTGGGGGGAAACTTGAATCATTTTCCCCCCTTTTTTCCCCCCTTTTTTCCCACACTTTTTCCTATATATCAGGCCCTCCAGCTCCCATTTGAAGGGTTACAAATTTTGCTCTAAGTCTCCTATATTGTATCTCTCTCTCCCTACACTCCAACCCTCAAAACCTCTCAAACCCTACACCATTTCTACACCACCACCTAGCACCACACCACCACCATCCATTCCAGCCATTTGGAGCTGTTTTCTAGAGCTAAGGAGCCACCAAACTTGGTCCAAGAGTTGTCAAAGACTTGGTCTTCAAGGGTAAGTCTCCTTCTCCTCTTTTTGGCCTTATTCTTGCATACAATCTAAGCTATACTTGCTTCCTTTTTTGGGCTCCGAACCTAACTGAAAATAGCATTATTTTGAGCTCATTTTCATGTTTGTTTAAGGGCCTCTCCCTTTTTGAGGCTTCCTTTTAACACTTGCTTCTTTACCTCTCTTGTATGCCTCTTTCTTGCATAGTATTTTTGGCCTATTTGTAAATTTTTTTGAGCTTTTCTATAAACTGTGAAGTGGCTTATTTTGAGCCCTTCTTAAACATTGTTGAAGGGATCTTCACTGTTTGAGGCTTCCTTTTGTCACTTGCCTCTTTATCCCTCTTTTGACCTTATTTTTGCATGTTTTGTTAGCCCCTTGTGCTTGTATTTTTGGGCTCTTGTCCGAACTGTAAATAGCCTTATTTTGACCCCCTATTCATGTTTGATCAAGGGACTTTTGCTGTTTGAAGCTCCTTTTTTTCTCTTTGTGTTTAAACCTCTTTTTAGGCCTTATTTTGCATAGTATCTTAAGCTTGCATGTGTACTGTTTTGGGTTTGGTCACTAACTGTAAAACACTATGTTTTGGGCCCCTCTTCAACTTTTTTGAAGGGCCCTCCTATGTTTGAGGCCAGAAACCATCACTTGCTTCTTTGTCTCCCTTTTGGCTCATTTCTTGCACAATGTTTTAGGCCTGTTTGTGTTTAGATTCGTGGCTTGTTATAAACTGTAAAGTGATTCATTTTGAGCCCCTCTTCAACTTTATTGAAGGGCTCTTGGCCATTTAGGGCCAGAAGCTGCTACTTGTTTCATTACCTCTCTTACGGGGCCATTTTTACATGCTAGCTTAGTCCTATTTGTGTTCGTTGTTTGGCCTTGCTTAAAACTGTAAATATGCTTTTTTTTGGGACTGTCTTGATTCTATCTTCACACTTCATGTTCAAATAATGCATGCTTTGCATAGCCATAGGTCATTCCATGTACCTCATTTCATGTTTCGGGATTCATTTCATGCATCGGGTGCCATGTTTCCATGATTCGGGGCTGTTTTGTGTCATATTTTAGTGCTGAAATGTTCATGTTTGCATACCATGTTCCATGCCTTGCCATGCTTTGGTAGAGTGGCATTCGTGCCTTAGGTTCGGTCCTCGGTTTGCGTGCATGTGTGCACGCATTTCGAATGTCTCATTTTTCATCTCATGGCCTCTTTTGTGAGTGTGGCTGAGGTCCACTCATGTTAGTGTAAGCCCATATTGCATTGTGTATGCCATTTCATTTCATAGCATTGTGTATGCTAGGTTGCATGTTAGCGCATTGTGTATGCCATGTTCCCTCGTGCATCGTGTATGCCACTTCATAGCATTGTGCATGTTAGGTTGTATCTTAGTTGCATTCATGCATGTCATGCATACTGCATTGTGCTTGGGATAGGAGTTAGCCCGAGCACGGGAAACGAGGTACGTTTCGTACATCGAGTGACGGAACGCGTCTCAATTCCCAGTCACCGACACTCCGGATTACCCATGATGGAGTTTAGGTTTTGTTGTGTTTATATATGCATTCATTCTATATTGAGTTGCACAATTCGACTCCTCGGCCATCATGCATCGATATGCGTGATTGGTGGCACGAGGATCGAGGCATGCATACATTTGTGAAAATACATTGCCATGCCCTTTTCCTGCTCTCTGTTGCAGCAAATCAAGAATCAGTAGCCTTTCAAAGGCCTTGCACAGCATTCCAGCATCAATCGCAAATAGAGGCTAATTGGGGCATCGCAGTGGATTTACGTGCCAAACAACCCGAGCATGCACCATTCATCATCCGAAGCAGAGTCGAGGCAGTCCCTAGCTTGCATGCTAGTTTACCGCTTTCCGAGTTAAATTTGTTATTTAATTTGGATTCTGTACATATTTGGATTGTATTATTTATTTGGACTGTACTATTTATTCGGGACTGTATATTATTTTATTCGTACCCTCTGCGCGAGGGCAATATTGTAATAAGTGTGCGTGTGTGTGATGTATGTCTTCCAACCCCACGTCTTTCTTCCTTTTATTTAGCAGCTTATGATGGTTAGATTAGGGCATGTTTCAATTAGCATACAGTATGATAGCATGTTTGCGTTCATTCATCTGTATTGCATGCACCGGGCTCGGCGCATCATACTAACTGCATTGTATTTTCAATTCCAAGTTGAATACATGTTACCTGTAGCATTTCATATGCCATGCTTAGAATAGCCGAGCCTATCTTAATTGTATTTTTGCATGTGTTGCATTAGGCATTTCTGTATAATTAGGATCATGCATGGATTTCTAATTAGCTTATGTTTTGGCTTGGAGTACTCGGTAAGTTTTATACTTTAGCATCCTTGCATGTGTGTGAGTGACTGCCCTGATAGCATGCTTACCATGAGGCTATATGCTTATGTGATATAACTGCCTGAATGCCTGTGGGTGAAGGTTGCGTTATTTGAGTTGGAGCAATTCGTTAAAATGTATGTTTTAAGCCCACTAGATAGTGGCAAAATCATGTTTTCTAAGCCCACCCGAGGGTGGCAAATCCACGTCTTAGCCTACTTGCGGGTAGCACCATCAAACCATTTTCAAATAAACAAACATGAAATGTTTTGTTCCAATTCAGGCGACCCAGTCTATACTTGTATGCTGTGCGCATCACATAGTAAATCTAGGCTAATAACCAGAATAAGAACGCATAATGTTTTCAAAACTAGATATCATCGTTAGTAGAGGCCGATCTTTGATCGGGCGAGCGGGGGTGCTCACGAAGTGACTTTCCCCAATCGTACCCAAGTTCCTGAGCCGAGGTAACTTTGGTGATGATGGACACGTGGCCTTAGGCAACGAGTTAGGGTTTCCTAAATTTCTCAAAAAAAAAATATTTATGTGGCGACTCTGTATCTGGCAAAGCAGTCCATGTTTGGCACTTCTTTTCTAAAAATCTGTTTTCTCAAAACGATTTGCCAGATTTGGACTCTTTGGTTCAGATTTAGAACCGTGACAATTTGTGAGTCCGAACTGTAGTGACCCAAAACGAACAGAACGGGGTGGACTCGTTCCTCCCCGGGGCGTTCGGGGACGTCTACAGTTTCTGGCGACTCCGCTGGGGAATTAGAGAACTTGACTCGAACTCATGATATCTGGTTTTGACTACACTTATGTGTTTCTTTGCATTGCATTTGCATTGGTGCTCCTAGGACACCGTGTTTGCCATCTGCTATTCCTGAACGGTTTGCCGGAGGCTTGTCTTGTCAAGACATGACCATAAGCTGACCGGTTGTGGGCTCTACCAGTATGGGAACACAAACCCCGGTTTTACCGGGGCACCCTTTTCGACCATTCAACCTAGTGCATATTCGGATCCATAGTGACCATTCCAAACTAGGACAGGTTGCTTACCCGATATAGGTTGTTTGAAACCGCTGCGTACGTAGTGAAACCCTAGCTCCTAACAAAATAGGACAGGGAAACCCTACCCCAACATAGGGGTGTTTCGGCTCTCAATTATCTGTTATGTGCTGTCAGAGTGTGTCTCTACAGGGATTACATGTATCAGTTTATGAGTTTGGGCATCAGGCCTGCGGGCATAAGTCAGTGTTTGAGAATCAGTTATCTGCGAGTATCAGAGATTCAGTTTTGGGGACAGTGATTCAGGGATAATGATCAGTGATTGAGGACAGTGTGTATTCATCTTATCGACCGTGTGTTGTTATGCCCGGCTGTGTGTCATGCATTTACTTTAAGCTGTTATGCTATCCGTTTATCTGTTTATTTATTTCCTTATTGCTTTATTTATCTTTTTACTAGGGCAGTTTTAGCACAATTGCTTCCAACCCAGTAGATATTCCCCAAGCACTTTGGACAAAAGGTCGCCGACTTAATCGATCCGAGGATCTGGTTGACGGACAGCCAATGTTTCATTCTCTACCCCCAATTGTCAGAAGAAGGCCGAGAAGACTCAGTGTGTCTGAGCAGAGGTTACCAGAACAGTGGTCTACCCTAGCAGTGAATAGCCGGGTTGAGGTGTCAGTTTCTGCCATAGAGATACACATACCAGTCAGTCAGCAAGATCAACAGAATACTGCCAGGATGGAAGAAATGATGCGCCAGCTCCAAGAGAGCATGAAACAAATGCAGGAGGACGCTACCCGCCAAGCAGAGTTCTCTAGACAGCAAGCCACAGTCATGGCTCAACAGGCCGAACTAATCACTAGACTGCAACAGCAAAATGCAGCATCTGCCTCACATCCAGTTCCTCCTCCACCAGGGGTCCCATTACCCGAGTAGGCACCTATTGTCCAGACTGCCCTGCCAAACACCCAGAACACCTTACCCAATGTCCAGAACATCCAAGAGGACACAGACCTTCCAACGGGGCCAGCTCCGCCCCCGCTTCCGCCTCAACTGTCGAAGACCCATACACCCAACCACCCGGACTCTCCCTTCGAGTTCGAAATAGACCATACAGCTCTGAAACTGAGCAAGCTCGAGAAGCTTTTCAAGAAATCACAAGGGGTAAAGGCTATTCCGGATATCGAGGACGGATATACCGATGTGGCCGTAACGTTGCCAGATAGATTCAAGATGCCGCAGATTGATCGTTTCGACGGATCCGGGGATCCCATGGTCCACCTCCAGTTATTCTCAGATATACTGCGGCCAATGGGCCTAACCCGACCACAAAAGCTTTCGCTGTTCGGCCGAACCCTGTCGGGTGTGGCCACTATCTAGTACGCGAAGTTGGAAGATGAGGTAAAAAGAAGTTGGGATGAAATGGCCGAGGCCTTTGTCGCACAGTACTCATACACTACCCAGATCGAGATTACAACGAGGCAGGAGCCCAAAGAGACTTTCTCAGATTTCGTAACCCGGTGGAGGGCGAAGGCCTCGATGATGACTTTAAGGCCCACCGATAAAGACCAGATCAGGATGATTGTGCGCAATCTCCAGCCAAAATTAATGCAAAAGATGATTGTACTCCCCTTCCCCACTTTTTCAGATCTGCACGAGATGGGGGTACAGATTGAAGATGCAATGAAACAAGGTCTGATCGACCAAGGTAGGGAGCAACCAAGGAGGACTTTCAACCGTAACAACAATGCAGGCCCGAGTGGCGCTGCAACTGCAAGAGCTTCAGAGGTGAGCATAGTCACCACCATCCCCCCTCCCCTTCTAAGACCCATGGCAGCCACACCCTTCTCCGGTGCATCCGGAAGTAATACCCAAACCTCTAAATACCAGCCCAGAGGCCAAAGAACCTTCACCTCACTGTACATGCCTTTGTCTAAGGCTCTGGGGGTCTTAATTAGAAAAGGGGCATCTAAAACCCCTGGAGCCGAGGCCATTACCAAATCCACTTCCACCCTCTCACAACCCAGCCAAGTACTGTGCATATCACCAGCAGCACGGTCATGATACTGACTAATGTTTCAGGCTGCGTCACGAGATTCAAGACCTCGTTGACAAAAATGTGATTCTACCCCCGGAGAAACCTAACGTCACAACCAATCCACTTCCTACACACAACCAAGCTCCACCTCCCAAAAGAGTCAATCTTATCCAGACTGGGGTCATGTCTTACGATCCTAGCATCTATATTACTCCTACCAATCTACCTAAGCCGGAGGTGCTCTTTCCCGACTGCACTGACTTCTTGTGCATGATGGACATCTCTACGACCCAACCCGAGCCAACGGTGGTGACCATCGAAGATGGGGCAGGGCAGACTTCAGGAAAGAATGGGATTGTTGAGTCTGGGATTGAACAGTCTGAGAGTTTTGCTGGGGAAGCCTACGACCCAAGTGAGTACATCATGTCAGTGGGCCAATCTGAGCTAAGTGTAGGGCTGCCAGAATAAGCAGAACTATGTGTGATTCAGGGGAACAGATTTGAACAAGGAACCGACAATCTGATGGCTGTAGAAGAGGGCCTTGCCAACCTGTAGTTCTTCAGTGACCAAGAATCAGGGGATGCGGCAGTCAACTGGTTTGAATATGAGGAGTCGGCAGAAGTTACCGGATGGTTAGATGATCAACCAGACATTGTAGAATTTCAACCAGAACAAGGCCAAACAGGGGCGAGAGTACCAGTGATGGCCGGAAGGGCTGAAAGTCAGAGTGCATTGTCGGAGAGCGCCGGTACAAAGAATTTCGCTTAGGACAAAAGCATTGTGAATGCAGGGAAAGTTGAACAACAAACTGCACTGACGCAGGTAGAACAACAGGGATCTGAGAGAACCGGGAAAACCAAAATCCATGAGGGGATCGGAAGTGCTATGGGCACAAGAACAGAGGATGCTGTGAGCATGCAGGCTGAAAGTGCTGTGAGTACAAACATGCCCAAGCCAAACAGGTGCTTTTTGAATGCCAACGGAATGTGGTGGGAAGACGATGACTTATGTCTTGCCCACACAGACGAAGACTGGGGAAGCAATCAACCAGATGATACCTGGTACCTCGATGAGGTTGATCATATGACAAGAAGCGGGTGGTACTTCAAGCCCCCGCACCTAGACCAACCCGAGGCATCTGGGAAGGACAAAGAAGCCGAGAGACAGAAAGAGAAGCAGATCGAAGAGGAAGCTGTACTGAAACAGCTGAAGAAGATACAAGCAGACATCTCTATCTGGGGACTGTTTATGGCGTCGCGAGTACACAGACAGGCTGTCTTATCTACCATGGACAAGGCCAAACACTCTATAGATACTACACCAGAACAGTTGGTTAGGCTGGTTTTTCCGGGAGGAGGTTTCCCGGCATTAACCTTTTCAGACAAAGAACTACCACTTGAGGGCACAAATTACAACAAACCCCTTTACGTTTCCGTGGAATATAGAGACAAGTGGATACCGGTGGTACTTGTTGATACCGGGTCCGCCATCAATGTCTGCCCAGCCAGAACAGCGTATGCAATCGGGTTGAAGCCCGCGGACTTCGTGCCGACTACTCAAGTGATCAAAGCCTATGATAACACTAGCAGGGAAGTGATGGGAACTGTCAAAATTCAGACCCAGGTTGGTCCCGGACAACACAACATTGAATTCCATGTCTTGGACGTTCCCGCAACCTTCAATCTACTCTTGGGGCGGCCGTGGTTGCACCAAGTAAAGACAGTCTCTTCCACTTTACATCAGATGTTGAAGTACCCTCACGGGAAGGGGGTGGCTATTGTCTTCGGGAATTCATCAATCCATCCGCCACCGGAAGTGCACACCAGTCTTGGAAATCGAGCATGGCACTGAGGATGTGTTCTTATCAGGGTTCACTTTGGCTGAGGCTCGAGTGGTGCAGAATATTATGGCTGTGAATGAGGGGGTGTACGTCAGTGCTCAATCCGTCTACCTCATGAACAAGTTGCAACACATCCCCGGGATGGGATTAGGAAGGAGCAGCCGGAAGGGCGTCGCAGCATTGGCCGAAGTGCCACACAACCCTCATACCTTTGGCTTGGGTTATATGCCCACCAAAGAGGACTAGGTAAGGAAGGGTAAGGAAATGGCTGGGAGAGCCAAAGCAAAGAAGGCAGGGAAGCCTTTCGAGTTGATGCATAGGCCCATTCAGGGTACCCTAAACGGACGCTTCGTCCGGGAAGGGGAGGACTTTCCATTTTGTGGCTTCCCAGAGCCATGGCTGAACGCGGAGAAGAAGCGCGCGCCAGGTTTCGAGATCTTCTTCGACCTGCAACTACCCGGGGATGATATTACTGAAGAACAGATAGACCCATCAGCTGAGATTGGGCAGTGTAAGCCAGTGGGTTCCGAAGGCGCTGAAATTGAAATGGGGGTAGCGCTGGCGAGTCTACTCTCAGATCCTCCGATCGACCATAAGTGCTTGGGGGATAACTTCTCGATATGCGTGATCGGGAATGGAACGGCTGCCAGCCCGCCAGCAACTATTTTGGATGCATCTATCGCACCCTCTCTCACTTGGCAGTACGAGGAGGGATTTTTGTCCAGCAGCACCGAGTCAGGTAGTGAGCCGGAATCTAATTCCACCGAGTCTTGTGAGTTGGAATCAGGTTCCAGCTCGACTAAGTCTGAGTCTGGTAATCCTGGGGATGATAACCCGGATGCCACATTTATGTCCAGGTCGTCTTTTTCTTTCTCGTTTGAGTCTGTTGTAACCGAGAATTTGGACGATTTGGATGTGCTTAATGAGAATCAAGTAACTGTGGTTTCTGAGTACTTTTCTGTGTCCTTAATTTATTGCATAAACTCAGACTTTCAAAATTTTGATGAAAATGACGAGCAAGAAATTTCTTCGGTTTTGCAACGTTTAATTGAGCAGGAGCAGGAGAGATTTGTCAAACCCTTAACAGATGAAATCATTACCGTGAAAATTGGTACTGAGGAGGACCCGCGGCTGGTCCAGATCGGGTCCACGTTGTCTTCGGAAGAACGCGAGCGCTTAGTCGCCTTATTAAAAGATTTCAAAGATGTTTTCGCGTGGTCCTACGAAGACATGCATGGGATCGATCCTGAGATTGTACAGCACCGGATCCCCCTTGACCCCGAGGCCCGACCTGTCAAACAGAAACTCAGAAGGATCTGCCCGAACTGGGCTCTCAAGATTAAAGAAGAGGTCACCAAGCAAATCGATGCAGGCTTCCTGCTGGTGTCTGAATACCCGACTTGGTTGGCCAACATCGTTCCAGTGCCAAAGAAGGATGGCAGGATCCGGGTGTGCGTGGATTTCAGGGATTTGAACAGAGCTAGTCTGAAGGACGACTTTCCCTTGTCGCATATTGATGAGTTGGTGGATTTCACAGCAGGGCATGCTTTGCTCTCATTCATGGATGGCTTCTCAGGGTACAATCAGATAGTGATGGCACCAGAAGATCGGGAAAAGACTGCTTTCACCACCCCGTGGGGGACATACTGCTACAGAGTAATGCCGTTTGGGTTGAAGAATGCCGGAGCTACTTATCAATGGGTCGTGACCACAATATTGCACGACATGATCCATAAAGAGGTTGAGGTGTACGTGGACGACATGATTATCAGGTCCAAAGAAAGAGAGGGCCACTACACCGCCTTATAGAAGTTCTTCCAAAGGATCAGGGAATTCCAGTTGCGACTGAATCCTCAGAAATATACGTTCGGTGTTACAGCGGGAAAAATGCTGGGATTTCTGATTACACAAAGGGGCATCGAGGTCGACCCTTCAAAAATCAAGGCCATCTTAGAAATGCCACCACCAAGGACTGAAAAGGAGGTGCGAGGCTTTCTGGGTAAAGTGCAATTCATAAGACGGTTTATCTCGAAATTAACCTTGACTTGTGAACCACTTTTTGGTCTCCTGAAGAAAGGAAAGAAATTCTAATAGGACAGCTGATGCCAAGCTGCTTTTGAACAGATCAAGGAATATTTACAGAACCCGCCCATGTTGTCGCCACCAGAGCCGGGGAAACCGTTGATATTGTACCTTTCAGTGACTGAGATTACAATGGGCTGCATGCTCGCACAAAAATCAAAGGATAAGGTGGAGAGGGCCATCTACTATCTGAGCAAGAAGATGTTGGATTACGAGACCCGCTACACTCCGCTGGAGAAGGCTTGCTTAGCTTTGGCATGGGCTACCGGGAAGCTGCGGCACTACTTGTTAGCTCACTCCGTAATGTTGGTTTCACGACTGGATCCCATCAAATACCTTTTCGAGAAACCGGCACTTACAGGTAGGCTAGCTCGTTGGTTATTGTTGCTCTCCAAATTCGACCTGAAATATATGACACGCAAGTCAGTCAAGGGAAGAGCAGTAGCAGAGTTCTTAGCCGATCATCCAGTTGAAGGAGGTGAAGCAGTTGAGTATTTATTCCCAAATGAAGCCATTTTGCACATCGACGACGAATATTGGACTATGTACTTTGACGGAGCATCAAATCAATACGGGTATGGGATAGGAGTGTTGCTGACAGCACCCGACAATTCCCGTATCCCTCTAGCCTTCAAACTCCGGTTCAAAGTCTCGAACAACAAAGCAGAATATGAGGCATGCATTGCCGGTCTAGAAGCAGCCCTGGAATTAGGAGCAAGACGGTTGGACGTCATCGGGGATTCAAACCTTGTTGTGTCTCAAGCAAAAGGAGACTGGAAGGTCAAAGAAGAAAAGATGATGATGTACCACCAGACCTTGGACTTGTTAATTCCTCAGTTTGAAAAGCTAAACTTTGCTCATCTTCCAAGAGAGAACAACAGGTTCGCAGATTCTTTAGCAACTCTATCTTCCATGATAGACATCCCGTTTGGAATCCGGATGCGTCCAGTCGTCATTGACCAGAAATTTGCGCTAGCCTACGAGTCCATCGCTGCTATAGATGAGGTTCAAGACGAAAACCCATGGTATTATGACATTTGGAATTTCTTGGAAAAGGAAGCATACCCGCCAGGGGTAAATGCCAAGGATAAAAGGGCAATCAGAAGAATGGCCGTTCAGTTCATCATCTGTGGGGGTAAGCTGTATAAGAGAGGTCATCTGGGAATGCATAAGCTGTGTGTTGAAGCCGAGGAATCGAAGCGCCTGATGGAGGCCATCCATGGAGGAGAATGCGGGGCGCATATGAACGGAGTAATGCTAGCACGGAAGATCCTCAGACAGGGTTACTACTGGTCCACCATGGAGGAGGATTGTATTGGTTTTGTTCGGCGATGCCACAAGTGTCAGATTCATGCAAACCGCATGAATATCCCGCCGTCGAAGCTGTACAACATGACTTCGCCATGGCCATTTTTAATTTGGGGAATCGATGTGATCGGGGCTGTCACTCCGAAGGGGTCGAATGGGCATGAGTTCATCCTGGTTGCGATAGATTATTTCACGAAGTGGGTCGAAGCCCAATCGTATGCGGTGTTGAAGGTGTCGCACGTTGCAAAGTTTATCAGAAACAACATCATCTGTCGCTATGGGGTCCCAAACGAGGTCATTTCAGATAATGGTTCCCACTTTAAGAAGGAAGTGATTGACTTGTTGGAGAAATACAACGTGGCTTTCCATAAGTCATCTACATATCGGCCGCAAACCAACGGAGCGGTCGAGGCCGCCAACAAGAATATCAAACACATACTGCAGAAGATGGTGGAAACCTACCGGGATTGGCCAGATAAGCTGCCATTTTCTCTGTGGGGCTACAGGACTTCAATTAGAACTTCTACCGGAGCAACTCCGTATTCATTGGTTTATGGGATGGAGGCCGTTCTACCTATCGAGATTGAAGTTCCGTCATTACGAGTATTGGCTGAGTGTCAAATAGCCGAAGCAGATTGGCAGCAGAGCAGGTTTGAGGAACTCATGCTTTTTGACGAGAGAAGACTAAAAGCAATGTACCATGTTCAAGGTTATCAGCGCAGAATTGCCCGGGCTTTCAACAAGAAAGTTAAGTCTAGGAATCTAAAAGAAGGAGATTTGGTGCTCAAGGACAACCGAGCTCCCATCCACGACCCAAGGGGCAAGTTCAGACCTAATTGGATTGGTCCCCATATCATCAAAGCTATTTGGTCAGGTGGAGCTGTGATTCTGATGAACCTAGATGGCCTGGAATTTTCCCAACCGATCAACATGGACAAGTTGAAGAAATATTACCCCTGAGAGGCTCGCTAGGCCAAAAACCCGAAAGGACAACCTAAGCAAAAGTTAGATCACAAAAAATTGGAAAATATAAAACTGAGCTCGCAAGGTTGAAAACCCGCAAAGGGCGACCTTGGCAAAAGTTAGAGCGTAAAAGGAGAGTGAAAATACTCGAGTGAACCTAAGCCTGAACTACGTAAGGCTTGATTCCCATCTTTGGGATACGTAGGCAACTTCACCCTGAAGTTCAGCCATAAACTTTTCCCCGATCAACTTTGTCCATTTTGACCATCTCAGTCATCTTTATCCATCAGCATTTATCGCAATCTCCGGTGCAGTGCTATTCAGACTAGGGGCAACTTTCCGTTGCCACACGGTGTCGCGGTGCTATTCAGACTAGGAGCAACTTTCCGTTGCCACACGGTGTCGCGGTACTATTCAGACTAGGGGCAACTTTCCAGTTGCTAGGATCGGGGGTTGTGCATCTCAGTGACAGATCTTAGGCGTTTCCAGTTCTAATCCATATCGAAAATGGCTTTGAAAAGTTTTAATAAAAGTTGACTTTGTTCAAATTAATCTCTTTACAACTAAGACCATTTTTGGACCAAAGCGGAAAATTTTCAGTACCACAACCTTCAATTTCATTGATTTCAAAACAGAGTTCTCCTGCTCTTGCATACAATCGAAGTTGCTTTTTATTACATTCATAAAGAAAACTTGAAAGTACTAATAAAGCAATAAGTCCGGGGCATAGTCGAGTCAAGTATCCCTACGCCCCCTCCCAGAGCTGGTCGAAGCCTCTGATGCCAAGCTAGGTCCAATTTGTGCCTCCTCATTGAGTCAATCCAAGCACTCGTCAGACAAAGTGCAACTCAAAGTGGGAGCGGGGCCAGGAGCTCTCTAGTCCTCCATGCTGTGGCATATCAAGCAAGCTGTGCACCTCGGATCGGGAAAGCGGCCGGGTACTCAATCCCCTCTGGCAGTCAAATCTGATCATGACCAAACTGGCGCAGGAACCGGAATGGAAAGTAGAACACACAGTGGGTCAGACCAATTAACTAGATCCCGATTAGCCGGGACATGCTATAGCTCATTACCGGGAGATTGAGCCAAGGACAACGCCAAGCAATGCGACCTGCAGACAAATTGCACATCCAGTCAAACCACCACCTTTCATCAGGGGCATCGACTAGGCGCTGTCGAAAGAAATAGCCTCGAGCTGAGTAGGCTGGGCAAGAGTCCACAACCTGCAATTTGTCCATCAACCATACCTGGGAAGGGATGAAAAATGAGAGAATAAAGAATAGAGAGATGTACGGTGAGAGAAAAATGAGAAAAGGGTTTTTGTGAGAAAAACCGAGCCTGAGGGCCGAGTGATGTGAGCAAATACATATGTAAGATTAGGTGGGAAACATTACCTGCAGCAGCAGTGGACTCCCAGCAAATCTAGTCGTGTCCCGGCGATAGATAGCATCCAAGCCCATCAGTGTCTCGGCCAGGGTCATGGCGATGCAGCTCTTCCCTTCTTTCAAGCCTTGAGCAACTTCAATAAGACAAATACTAAATCCGCCAAAGCCCGGGGAAAGCAGAAAGTGAGACAGCAGGCACAAGCAAAGGGCGTGTTGCCGGAAACCTTGCCAATAATGGTTGCTGCGGTCACCAGCGTCAAAAAAGCGATGAATCAAACCGAGGACATCCAGCTCCCCATTACAGATCAGAGACCAAGCGTCATGCGCGGTGAGTCCACACATCCGCCCTAAAGCTTGGGCGTGACCAAAGCGGAATTGGGGCAAGATCTCTTCATGACATTCAGATTCCATCAAAACTTGAAAATCTTCAAAAGTCGGACATACCTCTTGCCCACCAAAGCTAAAGACATGCGTCACCGGGTTCCAAAACCTCGCCGCGACATGGAGGAAAGGAAGGTGTAGCGGAGTGCGACTTAGCGTAAACAGTGCATTCAAGCCGAAACCCCGGAAGTTCAACTTTTCCAAACCATCCAAAGAAGCGATCCAAGTTGTGAGATTTTCAATGAGAAACGCCTCCATTTTTGTGCAAAACTAAGATGAATTGAATCAAAACATGGAGCTAAGGCTTTTAAAGAGGAAAAGACACTATTCAGAGGACAAGTGTCAAAAATTTGACGGTTACTGAGCTGAGTGGCCGGCCGACCACCTTTTCTGGCAGGCCGGCCATTTCTTTTTTCAAAACCTAGCCGGCGGCCTCCCCTTTGTAATAAATCTGGCCGGCCGGCTCCCAAAAGTAGTCGGCCATGCTCCAATGTGTGTCTTTAGCCCTGTTTTACCCTCCAAGAGAAAGTTTCAAGCATTTCCATGCAACAGGTGTGTCGAAGGCCTCTATTTCCCTCTGTTTCGGATGCGTTCCGTTGCCCAGATCGTCCGAAGTACACTTTGTTTTGTTAAGTTTTGTTTATCGAGTTGTTGTTTTGTTTATCGAGTTGTCGTTTTGCTTATCGAGTTGTTTGTCGAGCTGTCGTGTTTCGTGTTTTTGAGTTGTTACTTTTTGTTTAAGCAATTTTCGTTTGAGTCTTGTTTATTGAGTTGTCAACACTATTGTGTTTTGCTTATCGAGTTGTAAACTTGCTAAGGTTTTGTTATATCTTAGAAAGTTAAGTTGTTGCGTCGGTTCACTACCTGACTGGGCAAAATGCACAATGCACATTTCCATTCAATCTCATTATGGTGCAAAATGATGCAATATGATGCTAAGAGTTTAAAATACAACACTTTTTCAAAAGCTGTTTCATTCCATCATGCATCGCTTGTTACAACATTTTACAGACTAAGGCACAAGTTTTACAGAGAATAAAACTGCCCGATAATGTACAATGTGCTACAACTACTAGCAAAAAGATAAATAAAACAAGAAACAGCCGCATCTGTGCTCTCAAGAGCAGGAATAAGAGGCCCTCTTCGTCATCTTCTGCGGAATAGACTCTCCGCCACCATTGCCATCATCATCATCTGAATCGGAGTCGTTATCCTCGGGATCCTCCTCAGCCTCGCCTCCACTCCCGGAACCAAGACCGGAGCCATCCTCTCTGTCAGCAGATGTCTCCGACTGACGATCTGCAGCCTCCTCCTCCTCATCCTCACTAGGCTCCTCCTCTACAATGTGTGCTCTGCGTCTACGAGATGACCCTCCTCCAGCTCCTCGAAAAGGCCTGGATGGCCCAGCTCCTCGAAAAGGCCCGGATGGTCCACCTCCCCTAGAAGGGCCAGGTAGCCCGGCCTGCGGCTGAGCATATACCGGGGGCATCTGAGAATAAAGAGTTCAATTTAAATACATCAGTCCAAATATGTACATTAGATGCAGATACAAGAAAACTACATGAAGTGGGTACATGTAAACACAGTGTATAAGTGAGGTGTGTGTCAGATGTGCTCTACACAAGTAGCCTATCAATGCAGTAGAAATCAGCATATCATCAGAAGTATGATAAACGCCAGAAAACTAAAGGGTACTTGGAAGCCCATGATGGACAACTGCGCCTCCCTTCACAGGACCATCCCCTCAAGTGAGGCTACCATCTCGAGCACCTGATCCATGTACTCAACAGGGGGCTGCAGATGCAAAGGCAAGGGTATCAGTAAAGGAATGAACGTCTAAGTATCTGAGTAATGAATCAAAGCCGTAAAGCATACCGGTAATGAGTCGGGGTCTCTGACATATCGATGGCCGGGCATCGGAGGCTCTATCGGGATCGGAATCGGAGAGGTAGCCCATACTGCCACCCCATCAACTCGGTCGGCATGTCCGGCCATCCAGGATGAGGATAAGTCGGAGGAATCGGGGGAACCAATCCACCCCCACCTCTAGATGTACCAGCCATGCTGGTGGAAGGGGCATCTGCAGCCCGAGCCCGGGCCTGGCTCGAAGATGGCATGCCAGCAAGCCTCATCGTCGGAGTACAAACTCCCGTCAATGGAGGCATCAGGTATATGTGACGATAAGTAGTGTAATCCCCCTCCTCAAGATGTAGCAAAGCATCAGTACCCAGCATAGCACTAACAACATCCTAGGAAGAGAGCCTATCAACAATCCACATATCGACTAGGGGTGCTGAGGGAGGGTCCTGAGAAGTGTATCCCCAGACCTAACGCAAGAAGCAGTCCCCCAAAAACCAGGCCCTACCAACCGGCCCTTCGAACAGGATCCTGTACCGAGAGGCACCCCACCCTCCGGCAAACTGGAATCGGAGACCTTCACCTAAAGGCGCCAAGGGCTGCCATGTAATCTGCGGATAACAGACGCATAAACCAAGCAAAAATCAAAAGTGTACAGGACAAATCAAAGATGAAAACAGAAAGAACTGAGAGTTCTGAAATACCTCTATCGACCGCACCGTGTCGAAGTACTGCCGTAGATAAAGGAGAGACTCCCGAGGTCTTGGCCGGTGCTGGCCTTCAAATACAAATGAGTACGGGGTCACGAGAGGTCCCTCTACCACCATCTCCAGGGCCAATGTCGGGAAATACACATAGACCCACAACTGTGGAAAACAAAGCAGAATACGAAGTGTTGAGGGCAAAATGCACGATACAGAGTATAAAGTGCGCCGTGTGTGCAATGTGCAAGTAATGAGGAGCAGAAATATAAATCAAGAGGGCAGAAAGTACCTCCCAGGCTCTCCAATAGCCGCCAAGTAAGTCCCCCCGTCCGCGGGAGGTCGCGCTCATGTAGCAATAAAGGGTAGCCAAGCCGGCGCCACCCCAGTCATACCGTCTGACCTGTGACAGGTCCACCAATGCACTCAACAGATAAAGCCCAACGGCGTTCCCCCTGTCGGCAAACAAAGTGGTCCCGAAAAGGAACATCAGAAAGCCGCGGGCATACTGTGCTGCCTCCTCAGGAGTCCCGGGCTTCATCTCCACTCGCCGGAAATGGGAAGAGAACCAGGTGTATCAGACTCTCCCCGAAGCTCTATCAACAAGCGGGCGAACCCCCAGCAAATATATCCAAGCAGCCTCCCACTGGCCCATGTCCTCGTCATAAGGGATGGGCCAACCTCCCACGTCAAGGCCAGTCAGTATAGCAAAGTCAAACGGGGTCATAGTCAAGTCCCCCGTGGCAGAAAAATGGAAGGAGTTAGTGGTGTCCCACCATCTCTCCACCAAGGCGGCCATCAACGTCCTCCTGGCAGGACAACGAGATAGCCCAGTACAGAAGGGCCCAAACCCCGCTAAGTCAACCAAATCCCGAACAGCCTCCGGAAGCTTGGTGTACCAATCTCTCGTTGCGGTAGAGCCATATCCCCGCACAGTGAGAGAAGTCACCTACATTCAGAATGAATACATGTTTCAGCATAAAATGAATAGGCTGCGTGCAAAGTAAAGTAAGTGAGCCGCGTGTTCAGAATTAGTGTGTGCTGCGTGTTCACCTTCAATTTGGGCTGTGTGTTCAATCAGTGTTTTGGGCTGCGTGTTCAACTCTCAATCAGTGTGTGCTGTGTGTTCACCTTCAATTTGGGCTGTGTGTTCAGAAAATCAGTGTTTTGGGCTGCGTGTTCAACTCTCAATCAGTGTGTGCTGTGTGTTCACCTTCAATTTGGGCTGTGTGTTCAGAAAATCAATGTTTTAGACTGCGTGTTCAACTTTCAATCAGTGTGTGTTGTGTGTTCACCTTCAATTTGGGCTGTGTGTTCAGAAAATCAGTGTTTTGGCCTGCGTGTTCAACCCTCAACCAGTGTGTGCCGTGTGTTCACAATCAATTTATGGGCTGAGTGTTCAGGAATTCAAGTGATTGAACCATGTGTTCAGAGTGCAAATAGAATGCATGAAAAATTCATAATATGTTACAGAAAAGGTAAAAACGAAGTAAATACCTCTCATGCCTCATGGGAGAGGTGATACTCTGGCTCCCGCAGAAGGAGATCCTCGAGTGCTCGCTCGTCGAAATCGGTGAAGTGACAGAAAACAGCCCACGGAAGAATATGTACCGGTGGGTCGTACCTCTCGGGTATGAAAGGTCGAACCCCCGGAGGCAGAGCCATGATATCGGGATCACCTCCGGCGTCCGAGGGACCTCCACCGTGGGGGAAATGACCAGCCATTTCGGAAAATCTGCAAAAGGGGCAAAAATGAGCGAAAATGAGCCAAAATTGGAAAAAGTCAACAAAAGTCAACTCCCGGGAAATGAAAAGTCAACAAAAGTCAACTCCCGAGAAAATCTTCCAAATATTGAGATAAACTCACCTCAAGTGGCGAAAATGAGAAAAGAAGCCCCGAAATCAAAATTTAATCGGTTCAAAGTGCTTAAAACTGAAAGATTTCGCGAAAACAACTTGCGTGGCACGTTGGAAAACGCGTATAGAGCACAGATCTGAGGGAGAAAATGGTTTAGGAAGCTAGAGAAGATGTTTTCGGAGCTGCACTTGTGAGCACAAAGTGTTTGGATGAGTGTATTTAAAGAAAGGAGGGTGAAAGTACAAAATTGCCCCGAAATTTGGCAAAGTGGCCGGCCGGCCACTTTTTCTAGCAGGCCGGCCATATCCTTTTCAAAAACTGGCCGGTGGCCTCCCTCTCCCAATAAATATGGCCGGTGGTGTTCCCCACATGCCCCCCCAGGTCCCTGCAAATTTTGGGCAGGATTGGAGTCCCCGAGACCTGAAAAAGTACAAGAGAAGTGCACTTTCTATCGCGAAATCGCTCCGCCGGAACCTCAGCTTCAACTTCCGATGCGTGTCTTATCATTACTCATCGAAAGGGAGATATATCCTTTTGAACATGTTGTAACCTCTCCGAGAGGTGAACCGGAGGCCGCGATCGAGTCGCCCTCGCCGAAACGCACATTTCCTTGCTCGTTGTTTTGTGACAAACATACATCCTGGTTTACGCTTGTTCTGCATTATCATGTACATAACTTGCATTCCCATGCACATACTTGCATTGTTATGCACGTCTCTTTGATATCACCGAGCCTCCGTGCTTAAACTCACGTCGTCACGCGCGTTCCTTCCCGCATTGAGATGCACTTTTCCATTGGCACCGCGATTGTCTGCATTCGATATCACATTGAACCTATGTTATTAGATCTGTTGTGCTTGTTGAGTTTCCTTCTTTTGCAGGCACGATATTGTATGTACGGTTCATTTGAGGCTGGTGCGACCAGACGAATTGCGCAGGTATCGTATCTTCTCCGCGTGAGACGCGACGAGAATTGGATAATTATCCGCATTCTTAACTGCATGAAATGTAGTTGTTGCTTTGCATTCTTGCTTAAAACTGTTGCACCTATTGTGAATATGTGCTTCATTACAGCTTGCTGCATTCGCATGATCCATGAGTTACCTTTGGCTTCTTGCATTGTCGGTTGCATTTTTCCCCTGCCTGCGGGCACATCTCTGTTTATCTCACCTGTTTGTCTAAGTCTTCGGCCTTGTCAAAAATGGGTCGTCTCTGGGCTTTGACATTCACACCCGTCACTTATGACTTTCGAGTTCTGTCAAAGAGGGGCAACTGTAGACAGCCCATTTTTGACCGACCTTAAGACTCAGACGTCACCGATTGAGCACTTGGTGATGTTGCATATCGTGCTCGTTCAGAGGTTTCAGAGTCTCGGCTACGAGCCTTACCTCCGGACTTCCGGACTCTTTCATGCTTTGCCTCGGTTTGCGAACCAGACTCTGTTTTCCCCTCCCGAAGGGAGGGAGAGGTCTCGTAGATCATCTCTCAGTGGCCGTAGGCTATATTTCGTGGTCGTAGGCCATTTTGCCCATTTGGAGTCTGGTTTCCGATTTTTCGGAGCCATTGGCCGTGTGCCTCGGTTCGGGACCGCTTAACCACCTCCGTTTGCTCCGATTTTTGGCATGCATCTTATTTGCTCCCTTTTGAGGGACACTGTGGCTCGAAAAACCAACTTCGTGGTCGAACACCACTTTTGGTGCCTAACAGTCAGTTTTTGAGGCCTCGGGCTGCGCGTTTCGGCCCCCGAACCTCCATTTTGCATCGGTTTGAGTTTATTTTTGGCAGGGACCTCTGTTTCATGGTTAAGAAGGTTGTAGAAGGGTGGGAGGCCAGTAATTGTTCTGACAACCAGTTTTATTCCTCCATCGCCCTCCGTCGCCCGTTTTTCTCACCTGAAAGCCAATGTTGACCACCATAAGGCCACTTTTTCTTGCCCCAAACCACATATTTGTGTTGTACACACCTGGGAGGCCACCAATATCACATGGTCAGCCAGTAATTCAATGTGACCCTTTTGAACTCCTCCTAAAAGTGACCTTTTCTCTCTCTTGGTTCACTTTCTCCAGTTTTTGACCACATGGTTGTGTTGTGCACACATGGGAGGCCACCAATCTGGGGTGACCGGCCACTAATCATGATTGACCCTTTTGACCCTTGGTCGGCCGGCCACCTAAACCCTAGCAAACCAGCCGGCCTTGATCCTTTCTCCAGGTACATTACAGATATGTATTTTGTTTCCCCCCAGATTGTGTATCCGGGGGGCTGCACTTTTGGGGGGAAACTTGAATCCATTTCCCCCCCCCTTTTCTCCCCCATTTTTTCCCACACTTTCGCCTATATATCAAGCCCTCCAGCTCCCATTTGAAGGGTTACAAATTTTGCTCTAAGCCTCCTATATTGTATCTCTCTCTCCCTACACTCCAACCCTCAAAACCTCCCAAACCCTACACCATTTCTACACCACCACCTAGCACCACACCACCACCATCCATTCCAGCCATTTGGAGCTGTTTTCTAGAGCTAAGGAGCCACCAAACTTGGTCCAAGAGTTGTCAAAGACTTGGTCTTCAAGGGTAAGTCTCCTTCTCCTCTTTTTGGCCCTATTCTTGCATACAATCTAAGCTATACTTGCTTCCATTTTTGGGCTCCGACCATAACTGAAAATAGAATTATTTTGAGCTCATTTTCATGTTTGTTTAAGGGAATTTCCCTATTTGAGGCTTCCTTTTAACACTTGCTTCTTTACCTCTCTTGTATGCCTCTTTCTTGCATAGTATTTTTCGCCTATTTGTAAATTTTTTTGAGCTTTGATATAAACTGTGAAGTGGCTTATTTTGAGCCCTTCTTAAACATTGTTGAAGGGCTCTTCACTGTTTGAGGCTTCCTTTTGTCACTTGCCTCTTTATCCCTCTCTTGACCTTATTTTTGCATATTTTGTTAGACCCTTGTACTTGTATTTTTGGGCTCTGGTCCAAACTGTAAATAGCCTTATTGTTACCCCCTCTTCATGTTTGATCAAGGGACTTTTGCTGTTTGAAGCTCCTTTTTAGCTGTTTGTGTTTAAACCTCTTTTTAGGCCTTATTTTGCATAGTATCTTAAGCTTGCATGTGTACTGTTTTGGGTTTGGTCACTAACTATAAAACACCATGTTTTTGGCCCTTCTTCAACTTTGTTGAAGGGCCCTCCTATGTTTGAGGCCAGAAACCATCACTTGCTTCTTTGTCTCCCTTTTGGCTCATTTCTTGCACAATGTTTTAGGCCTGTTTGTGTTTAGATCCGTGGCTTGTTGTAAACTGTAAAGTGATTCATTTTGAGCCCCTCTTCAACTTTTTTGAAGGGATCTTGGCCATTTAGGCCCAGAAACTGCTACTTGCTTCATTACCTCTCTTACGGGGCCATTTTTGCATGCTAGCTTAGTCCTATTTGTGTTCATTGTTTGACCTTGCTTAAAACTGTAACTATGATTGTTTTGGGACTGTCTTGATTCTATCTTCACACTTCATGTTCAAATACTTCATGCTTTGCATAGCCATAGGTCATTCCATGTACCTCATTTCATGTTTCGGGATTCATTTCATGCATCGGGTGCCATGTTTCCATGATTCAGGGCTATTTTGTGTCATATTTTAGCGCTGAAATTTGCATGTTTTCATACCATGTTCCATGCCTTGACATGCTTTGGTAAAATGGCATTCGGGCCTTAGTTTCGGTCCTCGGTTTGCGTGCATGTGTGCGCGCATTTCGAGTGTCTCATTTTTCATCTCATGGCCTCTTATGTAAGTGTGGCTGAGGTCCACTCATGTTGGTGTAAGCCCATATTGCATTGTGTATGCCATTTCATTTCATAGCATTGTGTATGCTAGGTTGCATGTTAGCGTATAGTGTATGTCATGTTACCTTGTGCATCGTGTATGCCATTTCATAGCATTGTGCATGTTAGGTTGTATCTTAGTTGCATTCATACATGTCATGCATACTGCATTGTGCTTGGGATAGGAGTTAGCCCGAGCACGGGAAACGAGGTACGTTTCGTACTCCGAGTGACGGAACGTGTCTCAATTCCCAATCACCAACACTTCGGATTACCCATGATGGAGTTTAGGTTTTGTTGTGTTTATATATGCATTCATTCTATATTGAGTTGCACAATTCGACTCCTCGACCATCATGCATCGATATGGGTGATTGGTGGCACGAGGATCGAGGCATGCATACATTTGTGAAAATATATTGCCATGCCCTTTTCCTGCTCTCTGTTGCAGCAAATCAAGAATCAGTAGCCTTTCAAAGGCCTTGCACAGCATTCCGACATCAATCGCAAACAGAGGCTAATTGGGGCATCGCAATGGATTTTCGTGCCAAACAACCCGAGCATGCACCATTCATCATCCGAAGCAGAGTCGAGGCAGTCCCTAGCTTGCATGCTAGTTTACCGCTTTCTTAGTTAAATTTGTTATTTAATTTGGATTATGTACATATTTGGATTGTATTATTTATTTGGACTGTACTATTTATTTGGGACTGTATATTATTTTATTCGGACCCTCTACGCGAGGGCAATATTGTAATAAGTGTGCGTGTGTGTGATGTATGTCTTCCAACCCCACGTCTTTCTCCCTTTTATTTACCAGCTTATGATGGTTAGATTAGGGCATGTTTCAATTAGCATACAGTATGATAGCATGTTTGCGTTCATTCATCTGTATTGCATGCACCGGGCTCGGCGCATCATACTAATTGCATTGTATTTTCAATTCCAAGTTGAATACATATTAGCTGTAGCATTTCATATGCCATGTTTAGAATAGCCGAGCCTAACTTAATTGCATTTTTGCATGTGTTGCATTAGGCATTTCTGTATAATTAGGATCATGCATGGATTTCTAATTAGCTTTTGTTTTGGCTTGAAGTACTCGGTAAGTTTTATGCTTTAGCATCCTTGCATGTGTGTGAGTGACTGCTATGATAGCATGCTTACCATGAGGCTATATGCTTATGTGATATAACTGCCTGAATGCCTGTGGGTAAAGGTTGGGTTATTTGAGTTGGAGCAATTCGTTAAAATGTATGTTTTAAGCCCACTAGATAGTGGCAAAATCATGTTTTCTAAGCCCACCCGAGGGTGGCAAATCCACGTCTTAGCCTACTTGCGGGTAGCACCATCAAACCGTTTTCAAATAAACAAACATGAAATGTTTTGCTCCAAATCAGGCGACCCAGTCTATACTTGTATACTGTGCGCATCACATAGTAAATCTAGGCTAATAACCGGAATAAGAACGCATAATATTTTCAAAACTAGATATCATGGTTAGTAGAAGCCGATCTTTGATCAGGCGAGCAGGGGTGCTCACGAAGTGACCTTCCCCAATCGTATCCAAATTCCCGAGCCGAGGTAACTTTGGTGATGACGAACACGTGGCCTTAGGCAACGAGTCAGGGTTTCCTAAATTTCCCAAAAATAAAATATTTAGGTGGCGACTCTGTATCTGGCAAAGCAGTCCATGTTTGGCATTTCTTTTCTAAAAATCTATTTTCTCAAAACGATTTGCCAGATTTGGACTCTTTGGTTCAGATTTAGAACCGTGACAATTTGTGAGTCCGAACTGTAGTGACCCAAAACAAACAAAATGGGGTGGACTCGTTCCTCCCCGGGGCGTTCGGGGACGTCTACAGGGCCCGACATATAGTCGATCATAATTGTCCTTGTTTTTCCAATCTGCATTGAACTTGCCAGGTTAGCCAACGCGTCGGCGTGGGTGTTGTCATCTCGGCTAACTTGGAGTAGTCGGTACTTCTGAAATAGGGCTGCTAATCTGATGACTTCTTTTGTATATGCCGACATCCTTTCGTCTCTGGCTGCAAATTCTCCTGTTGATTGGTTAACAATAAGCTGTGAATCACAAAAAACGATTACCTTATCTGCTTCTGCTGCTACTGCCAGTTTTAGCCCTGCAATTAATGCTTCGTATTATGCTTCATTGTTTGAGGCCTTGAACCCCAAACGGATGGACTGTTCTATTATTTCTCCATCTGGAGATATCAGCAGTACTCCTGCCCCCGCTCCTTGTCGGTTCGAACTTCCATCGACAAACAGTCTGAATGGGTCGCCGATGTAGATGCTGCAGGGTCTGAGTTTTTCCTTCCTTTGATCTTTTGTCTTAGGCTGGGATTCTCCTTGCTTGCTGGGACGATGCTCATCCTGGCTCAACGGAGCCCGATGTTCGATGGTTTCAGGCATGAATTCTGCCACGAAGTCGGCCAAAACTTGGCCCTTTATTGCTGTTCTGGGCCTGAACTCCAGGTCATACTGGCCCAAGGCAACTGCCCATCTTGCGATTCTTCCTATTAAGTCTCCTTGTTGCAATAGGGACTTCAATGGGTGCTCTGTGAGTACCACGATCTTGTGCGCCTGAAAGTAATGGTTCAATTTTTTTGAGGCCATTATTAAGGCCAGCATCAATTTCTCTAGTGGTAGATACCTTGTTTCTGCGTCGGCCAAGGTTTTACTTACATAATAAACAGCCTTTTGTTCTCCTTGTTCTTCTCGGATTAGCACTGCACTTACTGCTTGTTCTGACACAGCTAAGTATAAAAACAGCGCTTCCCCAGGTTCAGGTGTCGAGAGGACCGGAGCCGTGGTCAGATATTTCTTTAGGTCGGCCAAAGTGGCTTCACATTCCTCAGTCCATAGGAAGTCTGTGGTCTTCTTCACCATGTTGAAGAAGGATTTACATTTGTCTGAGCTTCGGCTTACGAACCTGTTTAGGGCTGCGGCCCTTCCAGTAAGCATTTGTACCTGTTTTGCCGATGTTGGGCTCTGTAGGTCTAGGATGGCCTTGATCTGATCTGGGCTGGCCTCTATGTCCTTCCTTGTTACCAGGTACCCCAGAAATCTACCAGATCCAACTCCAAACGTGCACTTTGATGCGTTGAGTCAGAGGCGATATGTTTTGAGGATCTTGAATACCTCTTTTAGGTCAGCAAGATGACTCTTAGGCTTCTTGGTCTTCACGACCATGTCATCGATGTAGACTTCTACTGTTTGGCCAATCAGGTGTTTAAACATTTTTGTTACCAGCCTTAGGTAGGTTGCTCCTGCGTTTTTCAACCCAAAAGGCATCACTCTGTAACAGTACAGGCCTTTTGGGGGTGATAAACGCTGTCTTCTCTTCGTCTAGGGAGTACATGGCTATCTGGTGGTATCCTCTGTAAGCGTCCAGGAAGCTCATCCTTCCATGTCCAGATGTGGCGTCTACCAATTGGTCAATCTTGGGTAGAGGAAAGCAGTCTTTGAGACAAGCTTTGTTCAGGCTTGTAAAATCTACGCAGACCCGCCATTTACCGTTCTTCTTCTTTACCACTACTGTGTTGGATAGCCATGTCGGGTAATGAACTTCTCGGATGGCCTTAGCCTCCAGAAGTCTGTCCACTTCTTCTTCGACTGCTTTGACGTGCATCAACGTCGGTCTTCTGGCTCGTTGAATCACAGGTTTTGCCAACCTGTCAACATTCAGTCTATGGCAAGTGACCTCGGGTCAATGCCAAGCATTTCGTAAGGTGTCTAGGCGAACACCTCAATGTTGGCTCTTAAAAAAGTCTCCAACTCTTTTTCCTCTTCTTCGACTAAGCCCGAGCCGAGAAGAAAAAAGCGTTCTTCGTCTCCATCCTGGACGAGGATTTTCTTTAGCGCCTCTTCACTCTTTTCGGCTGGTTCTTTGCCGACGTCTTCTAGTACTTCCATGTCCACATCTTCAATTTCTGCCTCTTTTGGCTCTCAAACGTTGCAAGTGGACTTTATTGCTGCCATGGAGCAACTTTTTGCCTGCAGTTGATCTCCTCTGATTTCTTCAATCCCCTGCTCTGTTGGGAATCGCAGTAGTTGATGCAATGTTGAGGGAACTACCCCCATTACATGCAACCATGGTCTTCCCAAGATGATGTTATATGGTGAAGGTGTGTCAATCACCATGAATTCTGTCCTGATCTTCTTAGTGCCAGCTTGTACTTCCAAGCTTGTTGCGCCCAGTGGCCACGTCGGCGTTCCATTGAAGCCGACCATCGGGCCATTTGTTTGCTCCATGTCATCTGGGTGAAGGCCTAGCTCCTTGTAACATCTAACGTACATGATGTCACAAGAGCTGCCCTGATATATTAGGATGCGTTTCACTTGGCACTCCCCAACCTGGAGGGATACTACTAAGACATCATTATGCGGATGATGGACCATCTCTAGGTCAGCTTTAGTGAAGGCTATCATTGGTCCTTGGTACTCTTTAGGCTGAGGTCATTTATGTCCCACCTGGTTCACGTACTGCAGATGTTTTACTGTTTGGGTTTCTCCCTGAATGTCGCTTTCGTTCACTTTTGAGTGAATTACATTAACCACCCTAGGTCCCCCTCCCTGTGGTTGCTGTGCTGGGGGAGGCGGGGCTGCTGGTGCTTGAGGCAATCTTGTCTGCTCTTCTCTTGTCCTAGCTTCGTCGACGAGGTCCCTCAAATGGCCTTGCCTTACTAAGTCCTCTAAGTATGCTTTTAGGGCTCTGTAGCCTTGAGTTGGGTGCCCTTCTTCATTGTGGTAAGCACAACGCCTACCAACGTTCCTTCCCATGTATTCCCCTAGGGTCTTTGCTGGTGCTCTGAAATAAGGTTGATTTCGGATTTGATCCAGGACTTTGTGTACTGGGATTCAGAACACAGTCGTCACTGCCTGTTTACCCCTCAATTCTATCTCTGATTTGTTAAATCCGTTGTCACCTCGGCTTCGCTTCGGCTCACCGTTCCCTTTTTCCTGCTTTACCTCCTTATTCCCCGATGTGTCCTCCTCTGCTCTGGCATATTTCTCAATTCTCACCATGAGCTCTTTCATGCTTTTTGGCAAAGTTTTTGCCAAAGACTTCCGTAGTGGACAATTGTCTTTCAGGCCGTTCTTGAATGACACGACCGCTACTTCCTGATTACATTCTGGTATTCGATTGAACACCTCATAGTACCTTTTCGCATAGGCCCTAAGGACTTCGTCTTTGCTGATCTTCAGAGCCATCAATACGTCCACCCTCAATGGCTACAATTTGTTCGTCACAAACCTGGCCACAAATATCTCGCCCAGGCCTTCCCAAGTCTTTACACTTCTCTTCGGTAGTTTATGGAACCAATCTGATGCAATTTCCCTAAAGGACGAGGGGAACACTTTGCAGAGCAACGGCTCGTTCCCACTATATAATGCCATCGAATTCAGGTATAGCCCGACGTGGAAGTTGGGATCTGACTACCATCATATATTTGGAACCTCGGCATACTGAATTGCTTTGGTGCTTGAAATTTGTCCAGTTCCATCGAGAATGGTGTCTTCGGCTTAACCGGGGAAGTTACCTCGGCTTCAACATTCTGTTGTTTCCTCTTCAAGTAATCTCTCAAGTCTTCTTTACTCCTCCCTGGAGCTCGGCTATCTTTAGACTTCAATCTTTTTGGCACACTACTTTCAGCCTCGTGGTGGGCTCGTTTTGACCTCTCTCCATGTGTTGTGTCAAAGCAGAGCGCTTGCCCTTGAACATGCCGATGTTCTTTGGGCTCTTGGTCCTTTGTCTGATACGTCCTTCGGGACTCTTCTCGTCTTGGCTCCTCTCGTCTGACTTCCCTGGAAGGTCGGTGAGAGTGCCTTCCACTGCTGGTGTGCTGAGGGACTTCGGGGATTGCTCTTCTTCCCCTCTTCTGTGTATTAGTTGCGAGCATCGGCGTATCCTGCAGCGGGTATGGTGGCTGCATGACATTATTTTGCATCATGAAGTTGACGACCGACTGTAGGTTTGCCAACTTGTTTGCCAAGTCTTTTACTTCCTCATCCCTCCGTAGGCACCTATCCCTCCATACCTGAAGGTTATCTTCGTTATAATACTTGCTTTGGTCTGTTCTCTTCGAAGTATCGCCCTCCTGGCTGACGTCTTTTCCACCGTGGCCTTGGTCATGAGTTTCTGCATTGTGGTTGTCTCTTAGGGGTGCCTCTCTTTTATAGTTTACTCAATCCTAATCCTACTAGAAGCCTGACTTCTATGGACTCCCATTCAGTGCTTACTTTGGATTTCTCAAGAGATAAAGATAAACTCCCTAAGAGCTTTATCCTTATCTTAGCAAAGTCTTCTCTTTACTCTAGGACTCTTGTCCATATCTAGGTTGAGTTCCTTTTTCATTCTAGGACTCTTGTCCCTTATCCGTTTATCTCGGATTCCGATATCTTCGGAGATAACCTCGGCCTTGCCGAGATCACCTCGGCGTCATGACCAGGACACGTGGCACCTCGGCTGACACGCCGGCGTCACCTTGCCACGTGTTGGTGATCGGAAAATATATCCCCACAGATACTTTTTGTACTTTTGTTTGTTTATTTGATTGATGATTGTATTCGTGTCTCTCGAAATACAAATTCTATTCAATAAAATTTATTTTGCTCATAAAAATAAAAACCAAAACCCTCTACATTAACCATGGTTTATCAACCTCAAATCCTAGAGCAATTCTACGAAGAAAAGGAACAAAACTCACTAAGAAAGTCAATTCTTGTAGCCTCTATTGCCGCCGGAGTACAGTACGGTTGGGCGTTGCAGCTGTCGCTGTTAACGCCCTACACACAGCTACTCGGGGTCCCTCATAAATGGGCTGCCTTCGTTTGGCTTTGCGGACCCATCTCTGGCTTGCTCATTCAACCCACCGTCGGCTATTATAGTGACCGTTGCACCTGCCGCTTCGGCCGCCGACGCCCGTACATAGTTGCAGGTGCATTCATGATCTTTGTCGCCGTCATCCTCATCAGTTTCGCCGAAGGTATTGGAAAGGTATGATGCTCTATGCAATTTAAGAATCTAGGGCGAAATCCACTTTAAGACCTTAATTCTATATCATTTAAGAATCTAAACTTAAACCACAGGGATTAAAGCAGATTTTGCCCTAGTATGGTATAAACAGAATTTAAATTGGAATTTTTTTTTTATTAGACATGATTTAAATTGGAATTTAGAACAGTAAACTGAAAAGTAAATGATATGGAATTCATATAGCTAACCACATAGAGGCAACTTTTATAACTAGATCCTAGAGAGTCGTAACTTCAGAGATCACCCTTAAGAGCATCTCTAATCACATCCTCTTCACAAGAGGATGAAAATAATATTTTTTATTCAAAAAGTAAATATAGAGGAGGTCACTATTCATTCAAACTCCAATCACAAACCTTCATTTTCTTCATTCAAACTCCAATCAAAAAGTAATTTTTGTTCATCAATAAATATTTAATTTTAAAATTTTTGTAAAACATATTTAATATTATACTCATTTTAAAGGTATGATTTTATACTTTTTATTGATGTCATTTTTATAAAAATTAAATTTACACATTAAAAGTTATTTTGAATATAATTAAGAAATATAGAGTGAATAGTATTTTAGAATCTTCTCTATTTTTTCATCCTCTCTCTATATTTGGAGGATCAATTCATTCTCCTCCATGGAAGGAGGAAATAGAAGATGGGTTGGAGTTGTTTTGGGGAGAAGATCCTCCATATTTGAAGATATGAAAGTTGGGTGGGGGATGCTCTAAGTGGTGCAGAATTCATATAAAGCTGCATAAACATTGTATTGATTTTGATATAACAACTGTAGCATAAATATTGATTTGGATATTGAAAGCAAATGTAACGCCCTCAAAAATAACCCATTATATATCATTGACATGCATTATTTAAAGAAGACAATTTATTAATTCATTCATCAGAGTATTACTAAATAAAGCATTACATGTAACATCGAATAAAATGCCCTACAGGCATACATCTTTCCAAGCCAACACTTGGATTCAAAAATATGAGTTATAATCTCAATACAAGAAATGCCCTAGGCTTGAATGTTTACATGTACTAATAAATAAAAACTATTAACTAAAGGTAGTCTTCTTCAATCCAAATGCCAAACCCTCCCAAGCTAAGTCCTTGGAGGTAGTTTATCACCTGAACCTGAAAATGATGTTCCCATAAAGGGTGAGCCACAGCCCAGTAGAAATATACTAAACCACATATAAGCAATGAATAAAGCAATAGCATTCAACAGATGGTTAACCAAAATAATCAATTACTTCATTTTACAGTCTCATGACACTATTGCCAAAGATACGTTTTACTTTCCAATTTTATCAACATGGCTCAGAACCTGGCCAAACTTATAACAGTGGATCACATATATCAAATTCACATCCCTCCAATATCAACAAACAAATGAGACTCAAGCTCAAATCAAACACTTCATACTTCCAGATTGATACACATTTTAGTGTTGTATCAATAAAACACTTCTATATAAATAAGCACACATAAAAGTGATGCTAATGGAGTCCATCCCCTATCTCCTCCCAAACAAAATCCGGTTTAGAGGTCCATCCCCTATCTTCCCCTAAACCGTGGAGTACATCCCCTATCTCCTCCCACACACAAACAATGTATGCAAATGCAATGCTCAATCAATACACATATTTTCTGTATCAATGCCATAGTCAAAATTAATGACTTAATCGATGTGATTAGTTTCAGTTATTCCTAATCCACATGCACTGTCTACAACAATCACGACTATCCTCCACCGATAGCCCAAAACAGTTATTTCTAAACTGAAAATAACTATGTCAACAATTCAATAGGCAAATGATTCCAATTACCCAATTACGCTATTTAATCAATGAATTCCCCAATTCCATGAATTACTTATACAAATTAATTCAATAATACAACTAGGGTTTTTCCCAAAATTTACCAATGTATCCCCAACATATCAAATTACCAAAGCTTAGAACAAAACCTATAAAATGGAGTAGGAAATCCCTACCTCGAAGAAAACAACACAAATGGTGAAGACAAAGATGAGTGCCCAAATACCAAAGTGCTCCAAATCACCAAATGCTCAGATTAAATGAAAGCCCTCGACTCCCTGTATCTTTTTAATGAAGGATCTAGGGTAGAAACACACCCTAAGTGGATCAAATCTAAGAGAGAAGGTGAGTAGGGAGAGAGAGAAGTCGGACCTAGGGTTTGGAATCAAAAGAATATGAAAAAGACTGATCAAAACCCGCTGTTGCGTATATAAACTGGACAGGCTCGCTCAAGCGAAGACTTGGTCGCTCGAGCGACCAGACACAGAGAAACTACGCTCGAGCCAAGGAAACCTTGCTCGAGCCAACAACCCAAAAGCTCGCTCGAGCGAAAGAAAGCTCGATCGAGCGAAGAACTCAAACCCTTAGGTCTGAAACCAGACACACGCTCGAGCGAAGGAACTATTGCTCGAGCGAAGAACAAACTAACTCGCTCGAGCGAAGAAAAGCTCGCTCGAGCCAAGAATGCACAGCTACAGGTCCAAATCAAACGCAACCTCTCGCTCGAGCGAACAACTCCTCGCTCGAGCGAAGAACCAAAAACCTGGACAGCAACACTTGGTTTCTAAACCCAACCAACCTGAAACAAACCTGCCCAACACCTCCTATAATTCCAAATGAGAAAATAAGAGACAACAACAACAATTATACAATGACAGAATCTACGGAACCTAAGTCCTGATACAATAATCAAATGGGAAAAGACCGGGGTCGCTATAACCTCCCCCCCTTCAAAGAATTTCGTCCTCAAAATTAAGCATAAATTTTTTTTTTTTTTTTTTTGAAAACAGATTTTTTTTTTCTTTTCTCAATTCCCAAAGATATTATAAAACAATAATAAACAACTTGACCCAATACTGGTCACTTCATCTCTTTATCAAGAGGCATCTCACAATATATATAAAAACAACATATATCTCAACCTGCATTACTATTGTGCATTATTCCTTCCAATGTTAGCAATTCCCATATCGAATTTAATTCCAAAATATATCCATTGACCAAAACATACCCAGTGTTTTACAACTTAAGACATTTATAAAGCTCTTAAGTTCAACAATATTACAAAATCTAAATACAAGATTACAAATCAATAAACATGTCCGGATATTTTTCGCGGACTTCCAATTCACGCTCCCAAGTGGCTTCCTCCACTCCATGATGTTTCCACAAAACTTTTACCAAAGGGATGGTCTTGCCTCGCAAAACTTGATCCCGCCTATCCAAGACCCGCACCGGTCTCTCCTCATACGAAATATCCTTATCAACCACTAAATCGGTCCAATCCAACACATGTGATGGATCCGGCTCATACTTCCGAAGCATACTCACATGAAATACGTTATGTACTCCGGACAACTGCGGCGGCAAAGCTAAACGATAAGCAGCCTCGCCAATCCTCTCAAGGATCTCAAACGGACCAATGAACCGAGGGGACAACTTCCCACTCTTCCCAAACCTCATCAAACCCCGTCTAGGTGATATCTTCAGAAAGACATGATCACCCACCGCAAACACCAAAGGTCTCCTCCTACGGTCGGCATACGATTTCTGACGACTCTGTGCTGTAACAAGCCTCTTACGGATAAGCTCAACTTTCTCTGTCGTTTCTCTCACCAACTCTGGACCCAACAGAGGTGCATCACCCACCTCGGCCCAACACACAGGAGATCTACACGGTCGGCCATACAAGGTCTCAAATGGTGCCATACCAATACTAGACTGGAAACTGTTGTTGTAGGCAAACTCTACCAACGGCAAGTGCCTCTCCCACGACCCACTAAAGTCTAGAACACAACCCCGAAGCATATCCTCAAGTATTTGAATAGTACGCTCGGACTGTCCGTCAGTCTGAGGATGATAAGCCGTGCTAAAGGTTAACTTAGTGCCTAAGGCACTCTGTAAACTCTGCCACAACCTGGCAGTAAAACGAGGATCTCTATCCGAAACAATCGTCACTGGAATCCCGTGTAACCTCACTATGTCCCGAATGTACAAGTCGGCAAGATGATCGACCGAATCTCTCACGCGCATAGGAATGAAGTGCGCCGACTTAGTCAACCGATCTACAACCACCCAAATAGCATCACTACCCCGCTGAGTCCTCGGAAGACCCACAACGAAGTCCATAGTGACGTGTTCCCACTTCCACTCAGCAATAGGCAAGGGTTGCAACAAACCCGCTGGCCTCTGATGTTCAGCCTTCACTTGCTGACAAGTAAGGCACTTAGATACGAAAGCTGCCACATCTCTCTTCATACCCCGCCACCAAAACTGGCGACCCAAATCCCGATACATCTTAGTGCCTCCCGGATGCACCGCAAGGCGTGAATGGTGGAACTCTCGGAGTACTTCCTCTCGGCAAGACTCCGGCACAAACAGACGGTCTCGGTATCTCACACTCAGGTCAGAATACACCGTCAAACCTTTCTCAACCTTCCCACTGGAAATCTTCTCACGGAGAGATTCTACCTCGAAGTCATCTCTCTGAGCCTCTAACACTCGAGTCACAAGTGAAGGCTGTGCAATAACAGAAAACAAGGTCGCAGCCTCAACGGATTCACCCAAAATTAAATCAAACTCCCCAAGTGCACCCAACATCTCCCATTCTCGGATGGCTATACTAGCTATGTCACCAACAGGTTTCCTGCTAAGGGCATCGGCCACCACATTGGCCTTTCCCGGATGATAATGCAACTCAAAGTCATAATCCTCTATAAATTCCATCCACCTCCTCTGCCTCAAGTTCAAGTCTTTCTGTGTAAACAAATACTTCAAACTCTTATGATCCGAGAACACCTCGAACCTCTCACCATAAAGATAATGCCTCCAAATCTTCAAGGCAAATATCACAGCTGCTAATTCTAGATCATGTGTAGGATAATTCTGCTCGTGAATTTTCAACTGACGTGAGCCATAGGCAACTACTTTCCCCTCTTGCATTAACACACAACCCAGACCCTCTCGTGAGGCGTCACAATAGACTGTATAACCCAAACCTCTCTCTGGAATAATCAATACTGGAGCGGTGGTCAGTCTAACTTTCAACTCCTGAAACGACTTTTCACAAGTCCCAGTCCATACAAATTTGACTCCCTTCCGAGTCAGTCTAGTCAACGGTGATGCTATCCTGGAGAAATCTTTCACAAACCGACGGTAATACCCAGCTAATCCCAGAAAACTGCGGATCTCAAATACACTCTTAGGCTGTGCCCAATCCTGCACTGCCTCCACCTTAGATGTATCAACAGACACTCCTTTCCCGGATACCACGTGGCCTAAGAATTTGACTTCCCTCAGCCAGAACTCACACTTCCCAAACTTGGCATACAGCCTATGAGCTCTAAGTAACTCAAGCACCACCCTCAAGTGTGACTCATGCTCCTCCTCAGAAGGTGAATAGATAAGGATGTCGTCCACAAAAACGACTACAAACCGATCCAAGAATTCCCGGAAGATCCGGTTCATCAAGTCCATAAAGACTGCCGGTGCATTGGTGAGTCCAAATGGCATCACCAGAAACTCATAATGGCCATACCGCGTACGGAATGCCGTCTTCGGAATATCCTCCTCTCTGACCCTCAACTGGTGGTAACCTGATCTCAAGTCTATCTTAGAGAAACAACGGGAACCCTTCAACTGGTCAAACAGATCATCTATACGAGGCATAGGGTACTTATTCTTAACCATAGCCCGATTCAATTTTCGGTAATCTATACACAGTCTCAAAGCACCACCTTTCTTTTTAACAAAGAGGGCTGGTGCTCCCTACGGCGAAACACTAGGACGTATAAAACCCTTGTCTAGCAACTCCTGGAGCTGAATCTTCAACTCAACTAACTCGGCTGGGGCAAAACGATAAGGTGCCATAGAAATCGGCGCCGTGCCGGGCACCAGGTCAATAGAGAACTCAATCTCTCGATGCGGTGGCAAACCAACAAGATCCTCGGGAAAAACGTCCGAGTACTCACAAACCACCCTTGGCAACACAATCTGAGTCTCAACATCCTCACTAATCGAAAGGTTAGCAAGTAGACCACTAAGCTCACTCCGTCCTCGCTGAACATACCCCGGTGGCAACACATCACCAACCCGGTCCCCCAGAAAATGAAAATACTCTCCGCTCACGGTACAACAAGTGACCCTCTGGCGGTAGCAATCAATAACTTCCCGGTATGACGATAACCAGTCCATACCCAAAATAACATCGAAACCTCTCATAGGCATAACTACAAAGGAAAATGGGATTCTATGATAATCAACCTCTATATCACAACCCCTAACGCCTTGTTTCAAAATCAATTCACCCCCAAGAGGTGACACTACACAAATAGGAGATGCTAGCTGTGCTAACTCCAACTCCAAAACAGATGCAAATGCAGCAGACACAAAGGAATGAGATGCACCCGTATCAATCAAAACATTAGCAATCGAGTTGCAAAACAAGAAGGTACCTCTCACAACTGATGGTGCTGGCACAAGATCCTGCGCGGTAACAGCATACACGCGCCCAGACGACCTCTGATCAACCTGTTCAACCCTAGGAGCATAAGATTGCTGCACCGACTGAGACGATGAAGCCCCTCCCTGATTGGCCTTTGAGGCCTGACCCGACTGAGCTGGCTGCTGACCCTGAATCGGCCTCAAACCAGATGCACCAGATGTGCCACCCAACTGCGGGCAATACCTCTTCATATGCCCTGGCTGACCACACTGATAACACGAGAGTGGCTGACCTCTACCCTGACTCTAGCTCTGAGATCGAGCCGAAGAAGATGCTGCTCTCTGAACTCCTCCCCTCTGAGGACAAACTGGAGACTTGTGGCCCAACTGGCCACACTTGAAACAGGTAATGTCTCCCTGACTGCCTTTCCCCGAACTAGCACTCGGCACAGGAAAAGTCGATCTAGAAAAGCTACCCTGAGACTGCTAAGGATTAAAACCCTTCTGTCTCCTACCATCACTCTGACCATCCTGACTCCTCTTGGAGCCCTTCTGTCCTTCCTCCTCCTCCTGCATCATGATTTCCATGTGGGCTGCAGCATCAACCATACGCCCATAATCCCGAATCATAGTTCCCCCAACTCTCAGCTTGAGGCCACGCCTCAACTTCTTCTCAAACTCAATACAACGACGTTCCTCAGACGCCACCAACTCAGGTGCAAACCTGGACAAACTAGTAAATGCAGCCTCAAACTCGGCCACTGAAGAACTCGACTGCTTAAGCTGACAAAACTGGTCTCGCAGCTTCTCCCTGATAGCTGGAGATAAGAACTTCTCCTGGAAAGCATTCACAAAAGCCTCCCACGTACCTCCTATACGCCCCTTAGTAAACTTCCACCACTGACCCGCATCCCCCTTCAACTGGAAAGATGCCAAGGTCACTTTCAACCCCTCGTCTTCGATGCCAAGCATCTCAAACGTCTTCGTTGTCTGTTCGAGCCATTCATCTGCCTTAAGCGGCTCTTTTGGATCACCCACAAATTCATCTGGATTAGACCGGAAGAACTCCCTCTTCAGAAAGGAAGGTCCTGCATCAGCAGCAACAACTTGAGCTTGATTCTCAGCTCTGAGAATGCCTACTGACTCCTTGAATGCTCCTGCTATCTCTCGAGCTAAAGCGCCCATTGCCTGCTGGCTTACTGGCTCGGCCACATTAGCCTGGCCAATTCCCTCTTGAACTGCCGGAATCTCTTCTGGCACAGGCACCTATCCCTCCATACCTGAAGGTTATCTTCGTTATAATACTTGTTTTGGTCTGTTCTCTTCGAAGTATCGCCCTCCTGGCTGACGTCTTTTTCACCGTGGCCTTGGTCATGAGTTTTTGCATTGTGGTTGTCTCCTTCAATGTCAAGGTCAATTGGTCTGCCACTCCCAACAGGAGTGTCGTCCCCAATGTTTTCCTTCTGTCCGTTACTGGCCATCTATTCTTCTAAGATTCCCACAGACGGTGCCAAATTGTGTGGGTGATTTCCTGACCACACTGCCCGCTTAGTAACCAGATGGAGAGCACCGGCAGAATAGATGGCTTCAGCAAACCTGTAACAGAAAGAAAAGGCTCCGGCGGTGGCTCTTCCACCCGGGGGCACTCCGACGATCAAGTCAGTATATCTCTCAAAGATAATCAAATGCTAAACTCACTACTCAAAGTATAAAACTGCGTACCTTAGAACCATGGGGGTGCCTCTCTTTTATAGTTTACTCAATCCTAATCCTACTAGAAGCCTGACTTCTATGGACTCCCATTCAGTGCTTACTTTGGATTTCTCAAGAGATAAAGATAAACTCCCTAAGAGCTTTATCCTTATCTTAGCAAAGTCTTCTCTTTCCTCTAGGACTCTTGTCCATATCTAGGTTGAGTTCCTTTTTCATTCTAGGACTCTTGTCCCTTATCCGTTTATCTCAGATTCCGATATCTTCGGAGATAACCTCGGCCTTGCCGAGATCACCTCGGCGTCATGACCAGGACACGTGGCACCTCGGCTGACACGCCGGCGTCACCTTGCCACGTGTTGGTGATCGGAAAATATATCCCCACAGATACTTTTTGTACTTTTGTTTGTTTATTTGATTGATGATTGTATTCGTGTCTCTCGAAATACAAATTCTATTCAATAAAATTTATTTTGCTCATAAAAATAAAAACCAAAACCCTCTACATTAACCATGGTTTATCAACCTCAAATCCTAGAGCAATTCTACGAAGAAAAGGAACAAAACTCACTAAGAAAGTCAATTCTTGTAGCCTCTATTGCCGCCGGAGTACAGTACGGTTGGGCGTTGCAGCTGTCGCTGTTAACGCCCTACACACAGCTACTCGGGGTCCCTCATAAATGGGCTGCCTTCGTTTGGCTTTGCGGACCCATCTCTGGCTTGCTCATTCAACCCACCGTCGGCTATTATAGTGACCGTTGCACCTGCCGCTTCGGCCGCCGACGCCCGTACATAGTTGCAGGTGCATTCATGATCTTTGTCGCCGTCATCCTCATCAGTTTCGCCGAAGGTATTGGAAAGGTATGATGCTCTATGCAATTTAAGAATCTAGGGCGAAATCCACTTTAAGACCTTAATTCTATATCATTTAAGAATCTAAACTTAAACCACAGGGATTAAAGCAGATTTTGCCCTAGTATGGTATAAACAGAATTTAAATTGGAATTTTTTTTTTTATTAGACATGATTTAAATTGGAATTTAGAACAGTAAACTGAAAAGTAAATGATATGGAATTCATATAGCTAACCACATAGAGGCAACTTTTATAACTAGATCCTAGAGAGTCGTAACTTCAGAGATCACCCTTAAGAGCATCTCTAATCACATCCTCTTCACAAGAGGATGAAAATAATATTTTTTATTCAAAAAGTAAATATAGAGGAGGTCACTATTCATTCAAACTCCAATCACAAACCTTCATTTTCTTCATTCAAACTCCAATCAAAAAGTAATTTTTGTTCATCAATAAATATTTAATTTTAAAATTTTTGTAAAACATATTTAATATTATACTCATTTTAAAGGTATGATTTTATACTTTTTATTGATGTCATTTTTATAAAAATTAAATTTACACATTAAAAGTTATTTTGAATATAATTAAGAAATATAGAGTGAATAGTATTTTAGAATCTTCTCTATTTTTTCATCCTCTCTCTATATTTGGAGGATCAATTCATTCTCCTCCATGGAAGGAGGAAATAGAAGATGGGTTGGAGTTGTTTTGGGGAGAAGATCCTCCATATTTGAAGATATGAAAGTTGGGTGGGGGATGCTCTAAGTGGTGCAGAATTCATATAAAGCTGCATAAACATTGTATTGATTTTGATATAACAACTGTAGCATAAATATTGATTTGGATATTGAAAGCAAATGTAACGCCCTCAAAAATAACCCATTATATATCATTGACATGCATTATTTAAAGAAGACAATTTATTAATTCATTCATCAGAGTATTACTAAATAAAGCATTACATGTAACATCGAATAAAATGCCCTACAGGCATACATCTTTCCAAGCCAACACTTGGATTCAAAAATATGAGTTATAATCTCAATACAAGAAATGCCCTAGGCTTGAATGTTTACATGTACTAATAAATAAAAACTATTAACTAAAGGTAGTCTTCTTCAATCCAAATGCCAAACCCTCCCAAGCTAAGTCCTTGGAGGTAGTTTATCACCTGAACCTGAAAATGATGTTCCCATAAAGGGTGAGCCACAGCCCAGTAGAAATATACTAAACCACATATAAGCAATGAATAAAGCAATAGCATTCAACAGATGGTTAACCAAAATAATCAATTACTTCATTTTACAGTCTCATGACACTATTGCCAAAGATACGTTTTACTTTCCAATTTTATCAACATGGCTCAGAACCTGGCCAAACTTATAACAGTGGATCACATATATCAAATTCACATCCCTCCAATATCAACAAACAAATGAGACTCAAGCTCAAATCAAACACTTCATACTTCCAGATTGATACACATTTTAGTGTTGTATCAATAAAACACTTCTATATAAATAAGCACACATAAAAGTGATGCTAATGGAGTCCATCCCCTATCTCCTCCCAAACAAAATCCGGTTTAGAGGTCCATCCCCTATCTTCCCCTAAACCGTGGAGTACATCCCCTATCTCCTCCCACACACAAACAATGTATGCAAATGCAATGCTCAATCAATACACATATTTTCTGTATCAATGCCATAGTCAAAATTAATGACTTAATCAATGTGATTAGTTTCATTTATTCCTAATCCACATGCAATGTCTACAACAATCACGACTATCCTCCACCGATAGCCCAAAACAGTTATTTCTAAACTGAAAATTACTATGTCAACAATTCAATAGGCAAATGATTCCAATTACCCAATTACGCTATTTAATCAATGAATTCCCCAATTCCATGAATTTAACCATCTTTTCCCAATTCCATGAATTACTTATACAAATTAATTCAATAATACAACTAGGGTTTTTCCCAAAATTTACCAATGTATCCCCAACATATCAAATTACCAAAGCTTAGAACAAAACCTATAAAATGGAGTAGGAAATCCCTACCTCGAAGAAAACAACACAAATGGTGAAGACAAAGATGAGTGCCCAAATACCAAAGTGCTCCAAATCACCAAATGCTCAGATTAAATGAAAGCCCTCGACTCCCTGTATCTTTTTAATGAAGGATCTAGGGTAGAAACACACCCTAAGTGGATCAAATCTAAGAGAGAAGGTGAGTAGGGAGAGAGAGAAGTCGGACCTAGGGTTTGGAATCAAAAGAATATGAAAAAGACTGATCAAAACCCGCTGTTGCGTATATAAACTGGACAGGCTCGCTCGAGCGAAGACTTGGTCGCTCGAGCGACCAGACACAGAGAAACTACGCTCGATCCAAGGAAACCTTGCTCGAGCCAACAACCCAAAAGCTCGCTCGAGCGAAAGAAAGCTCGATCGAGCGAAGAACTCAAACCCTCAGGTCTGAAACCAGACACACGCTCGAGCGAAGGAACTATTGCTCGAGCGAAGAACAAACTAACTCGCTCGAGCGAAGAAAAGCTCGCTCGAGCCAAGAATGCACAGCTACAGGTCCAAATCAAACGCAACCTCTCGCTCGAGCGAACAACTCCTCGCTCGAGCGAAGAACCAAAAACCTGGACAGCAACACTTGGTTTCTAAACCCAACCAACCTGAAACAAACCTGCCCAACACCTCCTATAATTCCAAATGAGAAAATAAGAGACAACAACAACAATTATACAATGACAGAATCTACGGAACCTAAGTCCTGATACAATAATCAAATGGGAAAAGACCGGGGTCGCTATAGCAAAGTACATTAGCAGTTTTGAAATTGTTCTCTTTAGGAATTTAGGTGAGAGAAAATAAATAAAAGAAATGATTTGGTAACCAAAAGAAGGAAAAAAAAAAAAGGAAAAAATTCTATTCAGCTTGTTTAGTTCTAGTTTACAGAAAACAGTTTTCAGAAAATTTTACTTTTTTATTTTTCGTATTTTAATGTTTTCAATGAATTTTTTTAATATTTTAAGTATTGTTTTTAATTTTTAGATAAACCTAACATAAACACACTTAAAAAATATAATATTTATGAATTTGTTTTTAAAAAATATACTAAATACCAAAAAATACAAAAAAAAAATGAAAATTTAGTATATTTTCGTATTTTTGTATATTTATTAATTTTTTAAAATATGTTTTCACAAATATTTTACTATTTAAATATATCTAAGTAAAGTGCATCTAAAAAAGTAAAAAAAAACACCTTAAAATTTAAAAAAATATTCACTAAAAACAAAAAAAAAACACGAAAAATAAAAAATTCAGTTTTCAAAAAACTGAATTCAGAAAACTGAAACCAAACACACTGAATTTCTTCTATATGTTTGATTAAGTTGGAGAGTAAAGAAAATATTTAAAAAAATAATAATAATGATTTCTTTCCTTAAAAAAAAAGGAAAAGAAAATATTAGAAGTTATATTACTAAAAGAATAATTTCTGTTTTTATTCTTTTAGTACTTACATTTTTAGTGTTATACAAAGATACTAATCATGCTATTTATTTTCTCTCCTGATCTGTTTATTTTTTCAAAGGTCCAAAAAGTGAATTTTAAGGGAGAGTAATTTCTATTATTATTATTATTTTTTTTTTTTGGGGGGGGGGGGAGGGGGTTCATTTGCTCTCTTTTTTAGTAATCCAAACAAATAATTAAGTGCAAGCGAATCATTTTTTTTTTCCTTCAAATCACTCAATCATAAGTAACTAAAAATTTGAATTGGATAATTAAAATACATATACAATTGATCAAATAATAATTTTGTTTTTGTTGAAATATTCTAATAGGTTCTTGGTGACAATCTTGATCAAGGAATGAAGCCTATGTCAGTCACCATCTTTGTACTAGGGTTTTGGGTGCTCAATATAGGAAACAACACGTTGCAAGGTCCTTGTCGAGCTCTCTTGGCCGACATCTCCGGCAGGGACGAGACCATGTTGAGGGTGTCAAACGCCATGTTTGCGTTCTTCATGGCCATCGGAAACCTATTAGGCTACGCCGCTGGTTCTTACAGTAATCTCTACAAACATTTTCCCTTTACGCAAACCGAAGCTTGTGATGATTATTGTGCGAATCTCAAAACTTGTTTTCTTTTCTCTATTATCATCCTGTCAACAGTAACTACGTTTGCTGTCATCTTAGTGAAGAAGGAACCGTTCGTGGCCCCCATTGAGAACAACATATCGATTGTGACTCTTGGGAAGGGTGAGGAGGCTGTAGTACCAACAGGGTTTTCCAACAGTTTGCGTCGGCATTGAAGAGCTTATCAAAACCAATGTGGATACTACTACTCGTTACGAGCCTGAACTGGACCGGTTGGTTCCCGTTCTTGTTGTACGACACGGATTGGATTGGAAAAGAGGTGTACGGTGGCCGTGTTGGAGGGACTAGTGTTGAAAAAGAGTTGTACCATGAGGGGGTTTCGGCCGGGGCATTAGGATTAGTGTGGTATGTCTTGACACTTGCCATTACGTCGTTGGCTATGGAGCCTCTAGTGCAAGTTCTCGGCGGCATAAAGCAGGTGTGGGCGCTTGGAAACTTTTTGTTGGCGATTGGCATGGCAATGACTGTGGTGATCACTTACATGGCTGATCATGCTAGAAGTGTCGCCGCCATTACCGCTAGCACCGTTGGCAATGCTAATTACCTTGTGTCGCCACCATCCGAAGTCAAGTGGGCTTCTTTGTGTCTCTTCGCCTTGTTGGGTATCCCACAAGCGGTTAGTACCTCAAATCAATGTTTTCTTTTTTAATAAAACATTGTAAGAAGATATGGAGGAGTATTAAGCCAAGACCTGTCCATTCTCTATGTTACAAATCACTTCTCTTTTTTTTATTGGTTTTATTTATATCACTAGATTCATGACAATTTCAAATTTTTAGTCAAATTAGAGCTGATAAACCAATTTTGTTATTTTAGCTAGTCACACACTGCATGAAACTCAATTGCTAGCTGCCAAGATTTCGATCACCCAAAAAATCTTTGAATCCATCTCAACATGAGTAGAGGTGGGGGTTGGATCCCAGTGCTGAGACAAAGGAGAGGAGGTGGAGCACAAGGTAATGAAGCAAGGCATGGCGTTGTTACTGTTTTCGTGGACAACATACCCTCAGCAATGGCTGCAAAGGCTCTGTTCAAACTATTTTCAAATTTTGGGATTGTGAAGGAAGCATTTATCCCATACAAAAGAAGGCAAGCGACAAACTCACGCTTTGGGTTTGTGAGATATGACTGTCAGGTAGCAGCAGTTGTTGCCATTCAAAAAGGTAACGGCCTTTTAGTGGATGATAAGGTGCTGGAGGTCAAGGTTGTTGCATATGATAGAAATAACAGAGGTGAACAGGGAAGGGGAAAGCCTCAGCATTCTAGAAGGGCCCCTCACACAAACAACTTTAGTGGAAAAGCTGCATTAGTGGGTCATAAATCTTTCGCAGAGGTACTAAAAGGGGACATTCCTTCAATGACTGGGGAAGAAAGCATGGAGATTCAAGCCTTTGAAGAAGGAAACAGTTGGCTATATGACAGTGCAATCATCAGATTCAATACAGAATATCCCACTCACATTATTTCAAAAGCCCTGAAGGAGAAAGGATTGGAGCAGGTAGTGGCCAGAAAAGGGAGAGGTCGTGATATAATATTATCTTTTAAATCTCAAGCGGAACTGCATTCAAACATCGGCCAGCTCAAAGATTGGTTCAAGGACTGGAGTCTTTCCGTGTCAGAATGGAAGCCTGGCTTTCATCTACAACTTGAGAGATGTGTATGGCTGAGATGCTTTGGCATACCACTGAATCTATGGAATAGAAATACTCTAAATAACATTGGGCGCACATGGGGTTTTGTTCTTAGTTTAGAGGGTGACTTATGTCAACCAAAGTCATTCTCTCATGCTAGAATTAGAGTGGTCACTGGGTGTATGGAATATATCAATAGAACTGTCAACTTGAAGTGTAATGGAAGTTCACATCCCGTTCTAATCTGTGAAGATCATCCAGCTTTCTTCGATTGCTTGGACCACAACGGTTTGGAGGAGTTCAACTTCATCGGAAATTGCTACAGTAAGGAGAGTAGAAATGTTTCAGGGACAGATGTCAGAATTAAAAACGACGGTGATGGGGCGGTAGCTCAACGGTAGGGGCTCTCTGTCAGTCATATAGATGAGGTAGTGGATACTGTTGTTGAAGAGACACTAGCTGTAGGAGGTTTCAGTAGAGAGAAGGAAGCAAGCGTTGAGGAGCCTCTGTTGGAAGGGTCAGATCGCAATTCAAAAAGCAATGATGACAATCTTAGGTGTATCCCTCAAGTCTATATACCCGGGTTTATCAAAAACTTCAATGAAGTTGGTGATGGGCCTGGACATGGCACTAATTTGGAAGAGTTATCGGCAATGGAGTCCAGAAAAGACTTTGGGCCTGGCATTAATTTGGAAGTGGTTTTGGCCCATTCTTTAAATAAGTTCTCAGATTGTGGTCTTTCTAATAGGCCCAAGGAAGTGGTTAGTACCAAACATGGCAATTTTGTTTCTTTGGCCTCATCCATTCCTCACATGCAATCTGCTGGGCCTAATCTCTCTGCTGGGAAGAGTTTTTTGACCCCTTACCCCAATTCAAAACTCCAGCAATTTACGAAGAAAAGAGGAAAAAAGAAATCTCAGCTTGAAGGATTTTCTAGCTTTGTTAGAATTCATGGCTACAGGGCTGCTACAGTTCATAAGCAATCTTCTAAGAATGTCATTTTCAGACCAGCTGCATCTGCTCTTGCACATTTGGATCTGTTTGGAAGTTCTTCATCTTTTAACCACTGTCTCCTCCAAGAAGCTAAAGACACAATGCATCTGGGGAAATCCCTAGGAATCAACTTTAATGGGATGGAAGATGTTGTTCTAAGCGAGATCATTGATCTAGAGTTTCAAGACCAAGAGAGAATTATCAAAGATGGGAAGGCTCGGCAGTAATATGCTGTAGATGAGTGCCTTGAGTGTATTTCTTTGTTTCTTGATGAAGCTACTCTCTTGGAATATTAGGGGTTTGGGAAAACCTGAGAAAAAGGGTAAAATCAAATGCCTTCTAAAGGATAGACTTATTGATATTGTTTTTTTTCAAGAGACCAAGAAAACAGTGGTTTCAGAAAATGTTGTAAGGGATCTTTGGGGAAGCAAAAACATGGAATACATGTCTGTAGACCCTGATGGATCTACGGGTGGGCTCCTATGCATTTGGGGTCCTGCTGTTTTCCAACTATCTAGCTGCTGTTGTAATAGGAGGTACATATTACTCTCTGGCTCTCTATACAACTCCTTTAATTGTGTTTTGTTGAACATATATGCACCCAATGATGTTAGTGCTAGAGCCAATTTTTGGGAAGATATATTAAAGCTCAAGGTCTTTTTTCCTGATCCTTGGTGCATGGGAGGTGACTTTAATGAGATCAGACATATTGGGGAGAGGGTAGGTTGTTCCAGAAGAGACAGGGGGATGAAACAATTAAATGATTATATTGGGAAATGTGAGCTCAATGATCTACCTCTGTATGGAAGGAAATTCACTTGGTGTAATGCCCAGGATTCTGAGAAGTGGAGCCGAATTGATAGAGTCTTACTCAGTCCGGAGTGGATGGTCAACTTTAGAATGAAACTTTGGGGCCTACCTAGATTAATCTCAGATCACTACCCCTTGTTGATGATGGAAGATGAAAGAGATTGAGGACCTCGCCCTTTCAGATTTTTAAACGCTTGGACCTTACACCCAAGCTTCTCAGACCTCTTTATCAATTGCTGGAATAACAGTTCTTTCTCTGGGTGGGCAGGATTCAGGCTTATTCAAAAATTCAAGCATCTAAAGATGGAATTAAAAAAATGGAATATTGAGGTGTTTGGTAATGTCACATCCAAACTTAAGGCTTCAGAGGAGGAGTTGCATACATTGGATATTATGGCAAAAGATAGAGCACTGCTAGATTCAGAAAAGATACGAAGAAGAATGGTCAGACAAGAAATGTGGAAGCTTTACAGAATGGTGGAGTGGTAATGGCATTAAAAGTCCAGACTGAATTGGACTCTGAATGGGGATAGGAATACTAGGTTCGTTCATGTCTCTGCCAATCTCAAACAGAGTAGAAATCTGCTTAACTCTATTACTATCAATGGAGTGTCCCATAAGGAGCCTAGCAGGGTCAAGCATGAGGTTTTTCAACATTTCAAGACTCATTTTACTGAAGATTGGATTAAAAGACCTGTTTTGGGAGGGGTGTTCAAGACTATAGAGGAAGATTTTGTTTCTCATTTCCTTGTTCCAGAGTTCACTAAAGCTGAGGTTTTAGCTGCAATTAAAGATTGCAATAGCAACAAAGCCCCAAGCCCTGATAGGTTCAATCTGTTGTGCTATCAGAAATTTTGGAAGATCTTGAAGGCTGAGATTATGCAATTTTTTAAAGAATTCCATCAGAATAGTAGGCTCACATATGGTATTAATAGTACGTTTATTACTCTCATCCCTAAGTTGGAAAATTCCATTAATCTGTCTGATTATCGACCCATTAGCCTTGTGAGTTCTTTATACAAAATTTTGGCAAAAATGCTAACACATAGATTGAAGCTAGTGTTACCCACTATTATTGGTGAAACTCAAACGGCTTTTATAGGTGGGAGAAATATCATTGATGGGGTATTCATTGCCAATGAAGTGGTGGATAGATGGAAGAAAGCCAAGAAACAAGGTCTGATTTTAAAGTTGAATTTTGAGAAAGCCTTCGACTCTATAAATTGGGAATTCCTATTCTCATTGTTGTCTAGTTTTGGTTTTGGATCTCAATGGACTTCCTGGATGAAAGTGTGTGTCTCTACAGGTAGAATTTCGATTCTTGTGAATGGATCACCAACAAAGGAATTCTCACCTCAACGAGGTCTTAGGCAGGGTGATCCGCTTTCACCTTTCCTGTTCAATATAGTATCTGAAGGGCTTAATATACTTTTGGGCAGAGCACATAATCTTGACATTCTCAAAGGTGTGTTAGTTTGGGGCTAATGATGTTCTCTTATCTCACCTACAGTTTGCCGATGACTCAATTCTTTTTTCTGAAACAGATTGGGATCAAATGGTCTTGGTCAAAAGAATTCTCAGATGCTTTGAAGTCCTCTCCGGTCTCAGAATTAATTTCCACAAAAGTGTGGTGTGTGGTGTTGGTGTGGATGATGCACTTCTGCTCTCTTTTGCAAGGCTTTTAAATTGTAAAGTGCATAACCTTCCTATCAAATTTTTGGGGCTACCCCTTGGTGCTAACTCTAGTAGGAAATCTACTTGAAAGCCTGTGATTGACAAATTTAAAGCTAGACTTTCCGGGTGGAAGAGGAAAATGTTGTCATTTGTAGGAAGACTAACTTTGATCAAGTTTACTTTATCCTGTCTACCAGTGTACTTTCTTTCTTTATTCAAGATGCCTGAAGGTGTGGCTAGAGATATTGAAAAGATTGAGGCTAACTTTTTAGGGGGTGGTAATGCCATTAAAAGGAAAGTTCACCTTGTGAAATGGATAGAGGTCACAAGGAGCACGGATCAAGGGGGGCTGGGTATCCGAAGGATCAGAGATGTCAATGCTTGCTTGCTACTCAAATGGTGGTGGAAATTTGGAACTCAAATCAATGCTCTTTGGAGGAGAGCTATCTGTAGTAAATATAAGATTGATGAGTTGTGTTGGTTTCCACCAATGAAGTCCTCTTACAAACATTCCAGACTGTGGAAGGACATCATCTCCATAGGGTCTCATAGCAGTATTATTTACAATTTCTACTTGGGCAACTGCATTATTAAAGTGGGAAATGGAAATAGAATCAAATTTTGGCATGATAGGTGGTGTGGTAACTCTTGTCTTAAGATCGATTTTCCACATCTCTTTAATCTCTCAACTGATAAAGAAGGATCTCTTTACCAATTCTTTGCAAGAAAAATCAGCTCAAGTGATTGGATTTTACCCCATAGAAGAGTGTTATATGTACGGGAATTGGCTGAAGAAGCTAGATTGCTTTGTGTCCTTTCCTCAGTTCCTTCTCTAAGTCTTGATAGAGCAGATTGTTTGTCCTGGGCTTGCGCATCTACAAGTAACAGTGAGTTCTCTGTGTCCTCTCTTTACTCCCTTAGTAGCTCTAATTTCGACCCCAATCTCAGAATCTGTAAATCCATTTGGAATAGAACCACTCCCCTTAAGGTTTCATTTTGATTTGCTAGTCTATTTACTTCTACTCTAATCTGCTAGTCTACTTCTCTGTGGGGTGTTTTGTGTTAGGTGAGATTGGTTGCTGATGGGTGCTTTTTGGTGGGTTACATCTGTTGGGTGCTTTGGTGGGTCTCCATAGTGAGCTTGATTACTGTTAGGTGTTTTTGGAGTTCATCTGTTGAATCTGTTATTCTGCTATGTTTGGAGTCCTTCTGCTGCATATGCTATGTTTGGTCTTCATCAGATCAGATGATGCTGTAAGGGTTGTTTGGTCTGTGCTCTGGGCGAATGGCTTGCATGGTAAGAGGCAAGTGTTCTATTACGTGATGTTCTGACAAGCTTTGCACCTGTGTGAGGAACTGATGTGTATTGTAGTGTTGAATCTACTTGTAGTCTGTGTATTCTGGGTTTTGGTGTGTTATATCTGTTGTGCAGTCTGCTTGTTCTGAAGCTTGTTCTACAATCTGAAGTATATCTGATGTTTTCATTTGGAATGCAAACAGGTAGGCTGGCCAATTGTCTTCACCTGGAAATGGGAAGGCTGGTCAATTGTTTCATCTGGTTAATTGCTTCTGCTTCAGAAATGAGAAGGATGTTCTGTGTCACTCGTTTTGTTCTGTTTCTGCAATCATCTGAAGGCAGATGGATTGAATTGTATAGGTAGGCTGTGGCTCTGAACTTGATTAGAAATGGATGGTTGGCTTAGTGAGGATTGAATTGATCAGAAATGGGTAATGTCTAATTCTGTGGGAGGATATGGCTTTGTGTTTAGTGAGGATTCTGCTTGGGATTGGCTCTGTGTTTTTTGCTTCTGTTTATTGTCCTTTCTCTTTCTCTCTTTTTGTTGGTTTCTCACCAACTGGCGCTTTGTGCTTTTCTAGCCCCAAGCTCCTCTTTATTGATGTAATCTTCCATACTTTGTATATTTTATCAATAAAGATTTTCTTTGCCGATCAAAAAAAAAAAAAAACTAGATTCACGACAATATATTATTGTTTTTTCACTAATTTTTTAATCATAAATTCTAAATAAGTATACAATTAGTTGAAGATACAAAATGGTGAGAAATAATTGGTGATGATACAATTAAATATTTTGCATTTGCGCAGGTGACCTATAGCCTTCCATTTGCTCTAACCTCCATAATTTCCAGCTCAGTTGGTGCAGGTCAAGGTAAATATTATGTGACTTATGAAACAATGTTTGACAACTATATAATTAAGGTCTCCTTCTAAGACACATTGGATGTTTGAACTTTGTAGGACTTGCTTTGGGCGTTCTAAATCTTTCAATTGTGATACCACAGGTAAGATTCAACAATTAACATGACATGCATGAGTTAAGTTTCTCTCGTGCCAATTAGTTGAGATGAGTTAGTTTTGTTAGTGGAATAATTTTTGGAAATAACGTTGAAATGAGTAGTGATATATAAATTTAAAAAATGTATACATAAATTAATAAAAAGGATGTGGCAAGTTTTGATTGGGTAATAATATACCGACAGAAAAAACATTTATACAGAAAATGTTTTTAAAATTATGCCTTCAGTTGCGTGCCTATTGTTTTATCAGCAATGGTAGGTATCATGAAAAATCTTTATGAAAATAATCATGAAAACTTTGTAACCTTTGGATAACACTTAGAATAAAACACCGCACACTAATCAAGGTAATCCAAGGATCATAAATTTTTCATAATCATTTTCATAAAAAAAAATTCATGATCCCTAACTTTTCCCTTATTTTATACCTTAAAACCGATCAAGATAAATTTATTTACAAAACGCCTCCTGGGAGTAATTTTATTTTATCACTTTAAATTCATTCAAGTGACAATTTTTTTTTTAAAATATGCTTGTCGCTTTAAATTTTATATAAAAATTATGTAAGAATATCATTTCTCATGTTGAATCAGGTGGTGGTGGCTATGGTGAGTGGGCCATTGGATGCGTTTTTTGGAGGTGGTAATTTACCAGCCTTTGTGAATGGGGGGTATTGCAGCAGCATTACGTGGAGTCTTCAGCTTAGCCTGGCTCTCAACTTGAAAAATTTTATCCATTCATTTATATTTTATCTTTAATTTTGTGATCAAGTTATGTGTTCCTAACAAAACTGACACGAGCATTGATGCGTGGACTCGAATGCTACCAGCACTGGCAGACCCAAGGGGTGGCTGGGGAGGGCCCCTGCCAAGATTAAAAGAATTCCACTAATTTGTAGTGGGGTGATCGGCGAGAATTATGGAAGTAATTTATAATTTATTTTAATATGGGAGTTTATATTAGACTGTTTAGTATAGTTTCTGGTTATAACTTATTAAATAGAAATAGTTTAAATAAGTTAAAAAAAAATTGATTTTCCAGAAACTGACTGAAAGTTGCTTTTAATTTTTACTTTTTAATTATTAACTTTTATATTAAAATAATTTTCACCAAACACCTCCAGTTGGAGTCCGGATCCTCTCCTTGAGGAAGGTCCTTGAGTTCCTGCGGGCAACGGCTCAGATAAGCCGTTGGTCATCCAACGGCTGATATTATAAAAAAAATAAAAATAAAAATAAAAAATGTTGTGTTTTCGACTTCCCGCCCAAACAAAACAACAACACAGCTCAGATGAGGGATTCACTTTCACTCTCACACACCACTCTCACTCTCACGCAGCACTCGCCTCCGTCGAACCCATCCTCATCCTCACCGGCAAACCCATCCTCACCGACGGCGAACTCCATCCTCACCGACGGCGAACTCCACCGCTCCAGCCTCTACGCTTCGTGAACTCACCATCGGTTGAGCAAAGATCTCTTCTTCACGAACCAGGTTGGTCTTCGAACAAAGATCTTTTGTCTTCCAACGTCTGAGATTGAGATTGAGATCTGGGTTTGGAATTGATATGGACAAGTTAGGGTTTTCAGAATTAAGGATTTTATAATTTCAAAATTAGGGCTTTTTAAAAAAATTAGGGATTTGGGTTTTGAAAAATTAGGAATTTTGGTTTTTGAAAAATTAGGGATTGAATTGGGAATTATGGATTCGAATTTCTATTCGAACGGCTAAAAATTTAGGGCTTTTAACGTCTGAATTTTTTTTCAATTTGAGGATGATTTGGTAATATTTTTTGGAGATGATGAGGGTAAAGATGAACCCACTGTTCTGATGTTATGTAATATGAATGTAACCAACCCACAGTTCTGATGTAACCAACCTAGATAATTTAAAGGTAATATGAATCTGATTCTTTGTTGTTGTTGAAAATTTAGTTGTTCTGAGTTTGAATTTAAAGGTCTTTCCTTGCAATTACTGTGTAGGACTAATGCGATTTGCTGTTTCTTTTGTGATCTAGAGAATTTTCTGACCCATACATTTTTACAAATGCATACCTACAAAGTAGGCAGAAAGTAGGGAAAAAAAAAAAAGAAGAGGGAAAATTGTAAGAAACTAGTAGAAGACAACTTTATTTCAAAAATCAGCTCAAAATCTGATGGAGTATACTATATTTCAAAATAATGTATCATCCAACTAGTACTGATAAAACAAGAACATTTTATCTGTGTTACATAGACTCATTTGTGTATCCAAGTCTCAAATTTCATCTAATTCTCATGTCCAAGATAACACAGCTAGAGTTCATATTTCTTAAATGCTTCTTTTACTTTCTCAATGGTAAATTCACATTTACAAACTAAAATTAAGCATTTTATGTATTAAATGCATGGTTATATAGTAATCAAGAGTACTGGTACATACTTGTTGAGTGCTTGTCCAACTAGGCATAACTCGTATCTCACACTTAAAAGTTGAGTATCCAACATGTTCACAAAATTTGAAGTCCATGTTACCAAGATTGTAATGTACTGGAACAATGGGATTGGACAAATATTAGTAATAGTAGGTACATGAGTCCTGCCCCTCCATTACTGGAATAAGAGAATTTCCTACAAAATAGTTGGAATTAACTAGATACCTGTGGTATATATGGTATACAAAGTGTAAAACTCTGTTGAAACTCACTGTTGGTAGCATTTTATTTAGGACCTCTTTTACTTCCCTCACTGTAGCTATGCTTATTTGAGATGATTAGGGTAAAGATGTGAGATATATGTTGGACAATTGCATCTGTTAATAACCATGTTTGCATCTGTTAACATTAGAACCATGTCTGTAACAATGTCTTCAAGTTATTCCTATGGGACATATTATTAGAACCAACTTCCATTAGCACCAACTTCCATTAGCACCAACTCCCATTAGCCTTCTCCTCATGTAGGCAGATTTAAAAAAATGGCTTCTTCTTCTAACATTAGCGACATGAGATTGGTACCGAGGCTGTGCAATTGTGGAAGAACAGCTGCTATACATATTGTAAGAACCAACAAGAACGGAAATGAAGGGCGTTTGTACTTTGTTTGCCCATCGAAATATGTAAGTTGGTAATTCTAGCTATTTTCTTCCTTTATTAGACACATTAATATTTGTCTTATTGAACTAATGTATTCGCATGCATTGCAGAGTAACCCTCCCACTCATCATTGCAATTACTTCAAGTTCGTGTCTGAAGATGATGAAGACGTTACGTCTAGAATCCGTTCCAACAATACAGCTGCTGCTGGTATAACAATAGAAGACTTGAACGATGTAAGAATGAGGCTTCATGACATGGAAAATGGCTATGGTCGAAGGCTGCAAAGGATGGAAAATAATATGAAAAAGATGGTGTACTTCATTGTATTTTGTATCATTTTGTACTTTATGATGTAACTTTTCGACTTTATTGTATTTTTGGGAAACTTAATGGAAGTTTGTATCCTTTTGGATTTTATGTACTCCGACTTGTTATCTATTATCTGTTATGGAATGAATTTTGGGGAACATTAAACTTCTTATCTGTTATGGAATGAATGATGGAATTTTGGAATGTTGGAATGAATGATGGAATGTTATGTTATGTAACTATAATACATGATAACCAGCAGATTCTGTGATGATGAATGATGGAATGTTATGGAATGTTATGTTGCACAGGCAGATTCTAATGGAATTTTGGAATGAATGATGGAATGTTATGTTATGTAACTATAATACATGATAACCAGCAGATTTTGTGATGATGAATGATGGAATGTTATGGAATGTTATGTTGCACAGGCAGATTCTGTTCTTGTTGCACAGGCAGATTATGATTTATGTGGACAGATCAGGATACCCTTTTCCTCCTTGAAGCATTGGACTGTGATGTTGCTGAGCATGTTGCTACAAAAACCAAAGCTTAATATAAAGGATGCTTTTATGGACTGTGATGATGAAAAGGATGCTACTGTCAAATAAAATGCAGATCTGAAGCATACCAGTTTCAGAACATCAGAACCAATTTCAGAACATGCAGATCAATTTCAGAACATGCAGATCCATTTCAGAACATCATAATTTCAAATCCATTGTAGATCCAGTTTCAACATCAGATCAATTTCAGAACCAGTTTCAGAAGCAGTGTTCAACACAGCATGACTTATTAATAACATGAACCAGTTTTAAATGAACATGTTTAATAACATGTTCAACACAGAAACAGTTTTAAATGAACATGAACATAGAACCAGTTCAATAACATGTTCAACACAGAACCAGTTCAATAACATGTTCAACATGAACATGAACAAGAACATCAACCAACCAACACATAAATTAAAAAAGGATATTAACAATAACAGAATCAGTTCACTTGGGTTTAACATATAAATTAAAATCAACTGTAATTGAACATCAACCAGTATAACTTTAACATCTAAATTAATACATTGGTCCTTAAAAATTGACACATTGGTACTTTAACATCACTTTCTAGCAACAGTTTGCTTCACAATTTCAGAGGCCATGTTTTCACGTTGCAGCCCAATTTCAGCATCAGTTTGGTTCTGTTAATGGTTGTCCATAGCCTAAAAAAAAAAAACAATTTTTAAGCAACTATAAATACATGACATCATGGAATTTTCAGCCACTATAAACTAAAAATACATCAAGGACGAACCTCACTACACATTGGAGTAGTTGATTCTTGAGAATATCGAAACCCAATGTCATATCCACATGAACCTTGTAGTAGTGACTGGAATGTTGGTTGAGTTGGCAAATAATTTGGCACCACATACATCTCCCGCAAATTGTTCGCCTACAAGAATGTCATATATGCTTTCAGTTATGGTTTTAGTCACATATTATATCCACGCAAAAAATACAATGTTAAAGTAAGACTTACATTATATGTAGGATACATCAATGGCGGAGGAATGTAATTACCACCCATGGGCAAAGATCGAGGAAGAGGATGAAGGGGAGGAAGAGGTTGAAGCGGAGGAACATGTTCACGAACATATATATCTCCTCCAACAGATAATGGAGAAGGCGCAACTGTTGAACTTGCAATAGATTGTGACGAAGCCAAGCTATTAACACGGGATTTTTTTTTGGAGTTCACTACCAACGTCGCTTCGAATCCACCTTTGACCCTCCTTTTGCCCTTACTAGTTGCCATCTTTTTCTTCAATCCTTTTGGTTGCACAACATGATTCACATCTTCACATTCCACTTCAAAGCTTTGGGTATCATCATCATTACGTACTTCATTTCCAACACCAAAATGAGCACTTAACTTGCCTTCAACATCTGCACCTAATGTAGCAAGGTGTACAATACAAAAATCATATGTTTCTTCAGTTTCAGCAGCTCTACTTGCTACTGCTCTAAATGCAGTCATCAATGTCTTATACCGTGAAGCTTGTTGGAATTTCACATCTATTTGAATGTCATTTTCCTTAATGTGTTGCACAGTTTTGGCTCTTGCTTGTTTGGTCCACCTTTTCAGAATGTATTGTGGAGGAACCTCTTTCATCTTCAATATGTCTCTAATGACCTTCAATGAGTGAGAACAAAAGATTCCTTCCCTTTCAAACTCTGTACAATTACAACCCAAAGAGCCATCCCTCTCCAACTTCACTTTCCTTGCATGTTTGTTACCAACATCAACAACTGTGTAAATGGTACTAGCCTCGCCATATTCAATTGCTTCTATGTCCGATTCAATGGATTGAAAGTACTCATTTTGAAATTCCTCAAAGATCTTTTTTGTGTAGACGTTACCCATTTGAATTAACATTCTTATTGTTGCTTTCACCTTTGGCAACCTTTGGCACAAAGCATAGCCCGTTTCTAACTCCTTGTATCGCTTCTCATAAAGTACCCTTTCGAAATGCATGAAGAATTCATTTAAGTTGAAATCAGAACGAATGTAATCCTTCAAAAAAGCATTAAAAGATTCACTAAGTTGTGTGGTACTCATTCCCGCAGCCCATGTTGATCTAACATAAGGCCATCCCCATTTTTCTTTCACCGCAAAAGTCAATTTCAACCAATGGTTTTCATGCGCATCATATTTATCAAGCATTTCCGCCCACTCTAATTTCCATTGATTTGTATCTTCAATGTGAAAGAAGAATTTATTTAGTACACCCTTCACCCCCTTATCTTGGAACAAACAGTTAACATGTTTTAATGCATTTTGCATCAAATGCCAAGTACACAATCGGTGACTTGTGTCAGGCATAACGATGGGTATGGCTTTAGCCATTGCAGCATCTTGATCGGTGAACAAAGTTTTCGGTGCCTTCCTTGACATAGCCTCTAGAAAGTTTTCAAACAACCATACAAATGATTCAGCGGTCTCATCATACAACAATGCTGCACCAAATATAACTGTTTCCCTGTGATGGTTGAATCCCACAAAAGATGCGAACGGTCTATGTTCTTTGTTTAACTTGTAAGTCGTATAAAATGTGACAACATCACCAAATTGGGCATAATCCATGATCATTTGTGCGTCGGCCCAAAACATATTGGTTATTTGCTCCTCATTATCTAATTGAACAGCATAGAAGAATGAAGGATTCTGCAAAGATTTTTCTTTAAAGTATTGCAACACATTGCCTACTTCCCCATATGCTAAACTTTGTTGTCTTTTGGTTCTCAAATAATTTTTAAAATCTAATTTCGTAAAACCAAGACATTGCCTTCCACCAGCTTCCCTACCCATGAGTTCAAAAGACTGGCCCAAACGAAGACCAGATTGTGCCGCTAAATCTAATTGAATTGCTTGGGTATCGGATATCTTTCTTTGTGACGGCAACATGTGGGCACACTCGGGTGATACAAGATCATGGTTGTGTTTTTCTTTGAAATCAGTCACAACATATTTTCCAGTACCCTCATGTAATTTAATATAAAGTCGAGCCTCACACCCAGTCCTAGTTTCAGCTCTAGAGTTTTTTGACAATGGGTCTCGCTTGTCAACCTTTCGAAATCCCTCCTTGTTGCAAACCAAAAGTCTATGAATAAGTTGATTAGTGAACTTGTCCTTCTTACAATAATAACTTGTCCTTCTTACAATAATATCTTCTTATGCTAAACCCCATTCTTCCTCCATATGTATTATAAAATTCATATGCACATTGTTCAGAATCAAATATCATTCCCAATTTTGGCTTCCAATCACAGTCATTCTCAGGTTCCATATCGATATCAAAATGCAACTGAAAACCCATATAAATAAAATCTTAAGTTAATGATAGTTGAGCTTCTTACTAAGATTGCAGGGTTGCTTAGGTTGTAGTGCTATGAAAATGAATTGAAATTGGTTTATAGATAACATTTATCTGGTTTATAGATAGGACCATATGTCATATAAGGAAAATTACTCGAATTAAGGAAATTGAATTATTCATAAGGAATTATCTGGTTTATTCATAAGGAATTATCTGGTTTATTTATCTGGTTTATTCATAAGGAATTATTCATAAGGAATTAAGGAAATTTATCTGGTTTATCTGGTTTATAGATAGGACCATATGTCATATAAGGAAAATTACTGGAATTAAGGAAAATTACTGTAATATAGATAGAAATAGTAGTTAATAACACAAGCAATTCAGTTATTCATAACTGGCAGTCTCATGGGTCAAAAATTATTCATGAGATTCAATATAACATATCTACACACCAGTTAATAATTACATGACCCATGAGACTGCCATGTCTACAAAAGGCCCATAACATTACCATGTTCTATCCAATTTACAGTGTGTTCTATTAACTGGCAGTCTCATGGGTCAAAAACCAGTAATTTTATGGTTAAAGAAATAGCAGTTTATGTAAGGTTCCAGTAATTTTCATAAACTGGCCTATCAATTTTAAGGTTCATGTTCTGAAATTGATAGACCAGTCTATCAATTTTAAGGTTCATGGTCTATCAATACGAGTTTATGTAAGGTTCCAGTAATTTTCATAAACTGGTCTATCATAACCTTAGAAATAGCAGTTTACATAAACCGGTCTATCAATTTTAAGCTCTTTACAAATTACAGTGTGTTATATTAACTGGCAATCTCATGAGCAACCAGTAATTTACAGTGTGTTAACCAAATAGCAGAACCTTAGAGAAAAGTTAAAGAAATCATAAAGAGGTAAAACACACTAATTAATGAAAACTCGTATTCGATTTCTTACCTTATTGTCGACTATAATTTGTAAAGAGCTTCAGTCGAAAGCTTTGGAGGTAGAAGAGTACTCTGTAGAGGCTGGAGCGGTGGAGTTCGCCGTCGGTGAGGATGGGTTCGCCGGTGAGGATGAGGATGGGTTCGACGGAGGCGAGTGCTGCGTGAGAGTGAGAGTGGTGTGTGAGAGTGAAAGTGAATCCCTCATCTGAGCTGTGTTGTTGTTTTGTTTGGGCGGGAAGTCGAAAACACAACATTTTTGATTTTTTTTTTTTTTTTTTTTTATAATATCAGTCGTTGGATGACCAACGGCTCATCTGAGCCGTTGCCCGTAGGAACTCAAGGACCTTTCTCAAGGAGAGGATCCAGACTCAGTGTTTTGAGCTTCTGACCTCCAAATTGGCCTCATCAAAAGAGTAGTTTTAAGTTTCATTTTTTTTTTTAATATTATTTGGGGATTAGCTTCAAGTTTCATGTACTCTCGATTTTAATAATTTTTAGGACAAATAACGACGGTAGTTCTTATATTTTTATTTGTGTCATTTTGATCCCTATAATTTCAATTAGTTGGATTTTTACTTTGAATTTATGAGTTTGTCTCAATTAGATCCAATCAATTGTAATTCTTAACATTTTTTTTTATGAAAAATACGTACATAAGAGCATCTCCAACCATTATTACTATAATGTTATTGCTATTGCTATAATTTGATAATGAATAGTGATATTTTGCCAAATTATAGCAATGATGCTCCAATAGTCATTTGTTATTTTTGGCAAATCTCAACCAACTTTCCCTCCAAATTTGTAGGTGTTGTTTGGATATAGGCTTTTTTGTGATTTTATTTTTGTTTATTTTTTGTCTTTTGTGACATTTTTTTACCTGTTTGTTAAAAAAATTATATATTTATATTATTCCCAACTAGACAAATATAAAAAATAAAAAAAATGAAAAATTGGAAAAAAAAATTGTTTGATTAATTCATCCGACCAAAAAACATATCACTACATATTTAATAAATTTTTTTAACTACACATAAAAAATAAACAATCACTAATTACCCACCAACAACCATCTAAATTAAAAATTAAAAATTAAATGACATTGCTAAATTTAAAAATACATTATCCCATAATTATTCATCAGGAGGCATGGGGAAATAGTAATTTGGGCTGCTGACATTTGAGGACCACTTGGCAAAAATTTCATTTTTTCGCATTGTGTAATATGCTTTTGTCTGAGGGTCCAAAAGAGAAATGTCAGTAGTCATTATCTCATGTTCTTCTTTTCTGATCTTAAGTTCTTTCATTTCCTGCAGTGCTTGAATCCTTTTTTCTTCTCTTTCATCTTTTTTCTTTTCTTTCTCAGCAAGGTGTTGGTTAAATGTCTCCAATTGTATGCTCATTTTTTGAACTTCGGCTTCAACCACTTGATTTCTCCGAAATAATTCTTTTGAAATTTTCCTACCCATAGGCCTTTTACCCCTTGCAGAGACACAGCCCTCACCAACAGTTGGATTGCTACCAACACTTGGACTGGTGTCATCTTCATGAGAAATGCAGTTATCCATAGGGGAATTGGGGGCTGAATCAGAGGAAAATGGTGTATGTATCCTTGACTTCACCGTATTCATAGGAGCTCCATCTTGCCACCTGATATTGTTTTGCAAGATTGACCAACAATGTTCAAAAGTAAGATGCTTCTTTTCATCTTGATGGTATAAAAGTTTGCTTGAAGCATCTGTATCAATAAAATATTAAATTAAGTAATTATTTAATTTTTATATGAGACGAAATAAAATAAAATAAAAAACTAACGTAATAAATGAAGATGAAATCTTACTAAATCAACTTGAGACATCCCACTTGAGTGTAGATTTTCGACTTGCGCTAAACATCCACGAAATTTGTTAGAACATTTCATGATTGTACCCCATCGAGATTGGATAGAAACTTATTTTCTTGACTGATCATTCTGAAGGGAGCAATAATTTTCATAAATTCTCCCCTAAAAGTGAGTATAAGATTGTGAATTGCCAACAATTGGGTCTTCAGAAATGTGACACCAAGTTTTACAAAGTGTCATATATTCAGCAATGGTGAATGATTTTCCTCTCTTCATTTTTGATGAACCTTCCATACCGATTATGTAAAGAAAATATAAATAAAAATGTAATTTAGAAAGTTTGTTGTGAAATGAAATTGAGTAAAAGGAGAGGAGAAAAGGTTTATATTTATAGAAAAAAAAAGAGCCGTTTTTTTATAGTCGTTTTAACATAAAAAAGAGCCGTTGTGGATATGTTTCACTTATGTTTTTATGTAATTTTTATTTTTTTTTAAATGAATAAAGTAGCACACTTGGATCTCAGCCATTGGATTGTTATTAATCAATGGTTGAGATCAATCATGTGTATGTGTGTCTCTATCCTCTCATCTCTGTGTCTCTGCCCATTGAACAAAATAGCACACTTTGGATAAACTTCAGAGAAGATCAGAGAGAGAGAGAGAGCTTCGAAACACTTCGGATCAGTGAAGATCACCTTCTCTCTCCCCATGTATCTCGGATCATTTCGAAACACTTCAGATCAGTGTCTCTATCCTTCGGATCACTTCGGATCAGTGTCTCAAGGGTTCGTCCTCTCTGTCTCTCTAAAATTGAAAACCTAGAAACCAAAACCGAAACCCAGAAAAACCCAGAATCAAACAGATGTCGGAGATGGCATAGACAGATCCAGAAGGCATCGATGGAGTACGCATAACCTGGAATGCCTGGCCTCACACCAAAGTCGAATCCAGCAAGTGCGTCATCCCAATCACCGCCTCAATCTCCACGATCCGCCCCCACCTTAACACCCCCACCCTCCCCTTCGGTGCAAAACCTGTTCCACCATCCTCAACCCTTACTACCGTGTCGACTTCACCGCCTTAATCTGGATTTTCCCCTTCTACTTCCAACGCAACCACTTCCCCTATCACTACTCCGCCATTTCCGACACTAATGTCCCCGCCGAACACCACTAGATCATCCACCTATCCCTATCCCTCGAAGCCTTGACCCCACATCTTCTCTCACCCGAAGCTCTCTCTCTCTCTCTCTCTCTCTCTCTCTCTCTCTCTCCCCTTCAGATCAAGCTTCTCTCATCCACCACCAGATCATCCACCTTCGGATCAACCTTCTCTCATCCAGGTATTTTTCTTGATGAATTTGTGAATATTGTGTAATGACCCCAAAATGCGTATAAGAAATCATCTTTATTTCCCTATGAAATGATGTGGTTTAATTTAATTATATTTATTAGAATTGAAGCATTATCAGTTGAGTTACGGACTTAAAATGGGAATTACCAACCTTTATGGGTTCAAAAATCAAAATTGAGTGCTTGGATATGTTAATGGGAATTTTTGGAATTATTTGGGAAAATTAATTTGAAATCTAATTTGTCTGATTCGTTAATGGACGTTTGGGTGATTAACTTTATACTTCAAATTAAAGGCCTTAAAGACTTCAGATACCGGAACAGGGGACATATTTATGATCAGCATAATTTTTAGAGTTATCTGGGAAGTTTAATTGAAATGTGATTTTGTGAGATTCGTAAGGGCGTGTTTGGCCCTTCCTATTTGTGGGAAGCTTTTATATATGCATATATGCCTTATGAGTTGTTGAACTCATCTAATTTGAACCAAACAAAAAATAAAAATATCTAGAGAAAGGGGAAGGAGAACCGTGAGAGAGAGAGAGGGAGAGAGAGAGAGAAGAGGCAAAGCTTCTCCCTAAGGAATTCAACATCCATGGAAGCTTGAAGATGGTTGAAGAAGATAGAAGAGAGAGGAAAGATCAACCAAAAGCTTGGGAAAATTGAAGAGACTAATGGATGAACAAAGGTTTGGGTAAGGTATGTGGCTCTAATTACTAACCTTGTATAGAATCCATCTACTACTTGAAATCATGGATTGATATAGAAGATGTGAGCTTTGAACCCATGAACCTTGATTTTCTAAGAATTCCTTGATTGAAGAAGTAAAATCATTAAATTTGTTTATTGTGAGATTATGGTGTTTGATGAAGAATAATAATGTGAAATTGGTCATGTATTAAAGGGTTTTGGGCTTTGATTTACATGTAATTAAGGTTTGATTTTTGGAAATGAGAAGTCCCACAATTTCAGCCATTTTCGGACTGCTGCTGTCTAGGGCCGCACGTGCGGCACTGTTCACCCGCACGTGCGGAGACAGCTCTGTCCAGCCAACTTTGAATAGGTATATCTTTTGCATCTGGACTCCGTTTTGAGTGATTCTTGAGCCTAAAATCAAGCCCCGGAAGTCTAGTTTCCAATGGCGCTAGTCTCACTCCCAAATTCTAAATACAGAAAAAGTTATACCCAAATTAGTGACGACTGTTCACGTTATGTCCATTAGTTATGTACCATTTCTTCACCTAAACCATTTCCTATCGATTTCTCCTGTTTTCTAAGACATGGATTACAACATATTAAAGAATAATGAGCTTGGTACCACCATGACTAATTGATTGAACGATCAAAGAGAATAAGTAAAGGATCGAGTATAACCTCATATTATGTGTTGTGCACTGTAATTGTAGGTCGAGACGAGGACATTGTACCATTACCACCGGGAACCGATCACTGTGAGTAGTAGTACTTTGATGTACCTTTAACCATTTATCGTTATTGATGTTAAATCTTCGTCGTAAGAATTATGTTGACATGAATGTTATGAATGTGAGAAACACTGTGATATTATGGGAACTTCAAAAGAGTTTATGAAGTTATATATGTTATGTGAGAAACATTATGGAATTATGAAAACATCAAAGGAACTTGTGATTGTGTGAACCCCTCAGGCCAAGGGCTGAACTGTGAAATTGTGAAACCAATAAAGTCATCTATAATCTAATGAGAATGTACTTACTTTTCGTTACTAATTATCAGGAATGTCCTGTTAACTTTACGTTAATTATGTCAACTCATGGGAATGATGTAACAGTTACCATTAGGACTATGTTAATGACAAGGCAAGGCAACTATGTTAACATATAAGAATGATTAAACAAAGGTGTATGCTATTGATAAGAGAGCACATAAAGTAAGTCATTTACCCAAAAGAATTTATGTTCATTCTTGAAGAATGGATTCTAAGTAAATATAAGAGTAGCTACATGTATCCAGATGAATTGAAGTTAATTTGTTATGTTGCTTATGAATTGGAAGTGATCCAGAATCTACGATATGAGTGCAAAGTTTAGCATCATTATGTGACCCTCATGAGAATGTGAATTAGTCTCTCATTGTTAAGCGTACGATAATGACACGATACAACAAGAAATGCTCTAGTTATGATATGTTCCGTTTGAATTAATGAATGATGTTCAAGTATGTTTCAGGCATGTTTCCAGTATGTTACAAGTTCAAGTATGTTCAGGTATGTTTCAAGTATATGTTACAAGTTTAAGTCTGTCACAAGTTTACGTATGTTACCAGTTTATGTATGTACATGTTCAAGTAGGCTACAAGTTCACAATGTTGGGGGATTCCTTTATGGAACGAACAAAAAAAAATACTTATTATTGATTTGCTAGCACTATTACAGTGCCAAGTATAAGCAAGTATGAATTCTGATTTCTATTTATGATTCAAGCATAATGCATATGCATGAATTTATTTCCGGGGTATGACATTACATGTATGGTTTGGTTTGTAAGACCTAATGATTATTGGTATGGAACAAAGTGCTACTTGGAACTAAGTGCTACATTGTGAGCCACTGCTAGAGTCCATGTGAGACACCTCTTGAGTCCATACATATGTGAAAGTTATGAGGCTTATAGCCATCCGTATAAGTTGTTATGAAATAAAACAAAGTGCTACATGGAACTAAGTGCTACATTGTGAGCCACCTCTAGAGTCCGTGTGAGACACCTTTTGGGTTCATATATGCATGTCCAAGGGCTTCATGCCAACTTTACAAGGGCTTTATGCCATATGTTTCAAGGGCCTTAGTGCCATATGTTACAAGGGCTTTATGCCATATGTTTCAAGGGCCTTAGTGCCATATGTTACAAGGGCTTTATGCCACATGCTTCAAGGGCCTCAGTGCCACAAATTTCAAGGGCTTATAGCCACCATGTTTCAAGGGCCTCGTGCCACCATGTTTCAAGGGCTTATAGCCACCATGTTTATGTTGCAAGATTGAACTTAAGGCCGTTATGTACGTAGCACAGAATCAGACTAACTATGTGAACTCTGCATCTTTATATGCATTGCTATGTGTTATGTTTCAATTTAAGCATCGTTTTATTTATGTATTACTATTCACTGAGCTTGGCTCACTCTGTCTAATGTTTGTTTCTGTAGGTAACCAACCAAGTGGTCAGTCCTAGTCATGACACCCGTTTTCTTTTGTCAACCTTCGTGGGTTCAGGCGCTGCACAAAGCCATTTATTTTTTGTAAAGTCTATTGAAATGTCGGCTTAATTTTGATTACCCATTTAAAGTTAAAGAGGTAGAACTTCAATGATTTTTATATAAGCCCAATGATGGGGCTGGGTCTGTACATATGGTTTGGAGCTTTATCTATTTTCCCTGATGAATGTGATGTATAAGAGGTCCTGGCATGTAGATGTAGCTCAATGGAATTTATATGTATAGTTATTTTCCTACTTTATGCTTCCGATGAGGCCCCATATGTTATTTACTACAGGTTAAGTGTTCGTTTTCAAACGGGTCATGCCCAAACTTTTAGGGGCGGGTTTGGGGCGTGACATATTGATATTAGAGAAATTGATATTGATGAATTTGTGAATATTGGAGAAATTTTTGAAGATAAATTTGGTATGAATTTGCTAAAATTCTTGATGAATTTATGAATATTGATATTAATGAATTTGGTATGAATATTATTGAATTTGCTGAAATTCTTGTTCATTCTGATTAATTTGCGATGATTTATGTTTTAAACGACATGGTGAATTTCATTTCTTTTTTCAAAAACTTCATGCATTCTAGAAAATCCCAACTGAAAGGGAAGGAGGGAAGGAGAGAAGGAAGAAAACAGTTTAATTTTGGGTGACTTGGCAAATTTGGCAACTGCCAAAGTAGCTGCCAAATTTGGTACATGATTTGGTAGCTACCAAATTTGGCAGCTGTTATAGCATGCCATTGGAGAAGCCAAGATTGCCCAAGCTGCCATATTATGGCTTTGGCAGCTGATTTAGCCATCCATTGGAGATGCTCTAAGTGACATGTGTCATATTTTTAAGAGCAAAATTATAAATTTACTCAATTTAGTTGTAACGCCCCAAAATAAATAGGATAAACCCGTCTCGTAAGAGAAAATAAAGTTGAAACAAAATACTTTTATTAATTAGAGTTGATATATAAAAGTGACATGTGCATTATACATTCATAAATGATTCATTCTGAATCTACAGCATGTGTTATAAGTAATAATAAGAAGTAAAAGCTAAACAAATATCTAAATACCCTAAAGGTTTACATCTTTCCAAGACCGTGCTTGGTTACAACAAAATGAGTTAGAAGCTCAATACAATTAAAGCCATAGGCTTGTACAAAAGTTAAATACAAAATAAATAAAATAAGTCTTCAGCCCCACAATCCTCCCACACTACGTCCTTGGTGGAGGCATATCACCAGCACATGAAAATAATTTTTCCCAGTAGAGTGAGCTAAAACTCAGTAGAAACAATCTAACACAATGTATGAATCTTAACAAAGATATAAATATGATGTGCACATACAATGCATGTGATAAAACCGTTCATAATTTACAAGATTATAATGTGTCAACTTTTATATCTCATTCCAATGTTCATATCCATTTCATTCAACCAACCAATACTGAGAATACAACTCATCGGGTCTCAAATTAATACAGTTATCATACAAACACATTCATTTGCCATTTTACAGAAATTTTGTCCGCGGGATCAGCACTCATGTATACAAGCAGTTTTCGAGACTTTCACACTAGACACACAAGCCAATTCAATTCATTAGAGTCCATCCCCTTTCTTCTCCCAAACATGGAGTACATTTCCTTTCTCTTCCCAAATATCATACTGTAACAAGCCCGCGTGGGACCGCTAAGCTACAGTTCGGACTCGATTTGTGTCACTGTTCTTAATCTGAACCAAAGAGTCCAAATCTGACAAATCGTTTTGAGAAACAGATTTTGAAAAAGTAGTGCCAAACATGGACTGCTTTGCCAGATACAGAGTCGCCACCTAAATATTTTAAAATGGGGAAATTTAGGAAACCCTGACTCGGTGCCGAAGGCCACATGTCCGTCATCACCGGAGTTGTCTCGGCTCGGGAGCTTGGGTACGATCGGGGAAGGTCAGCTATGAGCACCCCCTTTCGCCCGGTCCGAAGACCGGCCTCTACTAACCATGATATCCATTTTTGAAAACTTTACGTGTTCTAAAACCAATTATTAGCCTAGAATTACTATGTTATGCGCACAGCAAACAAGTATAGACTAGATTGCCTAATTTGGAAATAAACATTGCATATCCGTTCGGTTTGAAAATGCTTTGGAATTTGCTACTCGCAAGTAGGCTAAAATACGGATTTCAACGAGTTTTTCCAACTCAAACAATCCAACCTTCACCCACAGGCATTCAAAACAGTTTAACACATAAGCATCTAGCCACATGTTAAGCATGCTGTCATGGCAACATTCACACTCATGCGATATGCTAAAGCGGAAATACTTACATCGTACTCCGTGCCAAAACAAAGAACTTGTTAGCAAACATGCATGATCCAAGTCCATGTTAAGTGCCTAATGCATCGCATACAAAGTGTTGCTAGAATAGGCTCGGCTATCCTAGACATGTCATGTGAAAATGCACAATTATCACATATTCAATTTTTTGATTTGAAGTACGAATGCAATTAGCATGATGTACCGAGCCTAATGCATGTAATACAAAATGCATGAATGCACGCATGCATAGCATAAGGTATGCTGAATTTAAACATGCCCTAATCTACCACCGTAAGCAGGTAAATAAAAGGGAAGAAAGAAGTGGGGTTGGAAGACATACACACCACCCACACACACTTATTACAGATTTACCCTCACTCGGAGGGACCGAATAAATATTACAAATTAATTAACTACGCAAGCTAATTAATATTACAAATTAACTAATTTAATTAACGAATTAAATAAATTAATTAAAGCAGGAAAACGCCTCGGGAAGCGTGCCACCATGCATGGGCTGCCTCTGTTTTCCTTCCTTTCCTCCTCTGGAGGCTGTCAAAGCCTCAGGACTGATCCCTTGGACAGAGAGGATCACCACCGGCTGATTGAAATTGCCACCGGCAGTGTGGTATGGCCATCGGCACAAAATTGAATCTGTCGGCAGAGAAAATGGTACCGGTCGGCACATTACACTGCCGGTCGGTAGAGTATTCCTGCAGAACCTGCAACTCACAGCAACAGAGGGCAAAACAAAGCATGGCAACACAATTCAAGGCATGTATGCACCAACCATGTCCCTTATCATTGTAATGACTCAAAGGGGCATGTGTCTCGGTTCTCGGACCACCTATCACGCATTTCCATGCATGATGGCCCAAGGAACCAAGTATGCAACTTTGATTTCAAATGCATGCAAACCAAACAAACCAAATAAGGCCCAATTCCTATCACCAAGTCAAGGAACAAGGCATGCATGCAAGATGCAATGCAACCTAAGCATGCAAGCTAAGGATGCAACATGACATGGCGACTCATTTATGCAAGCATACAAGCAAACATAGAGGCATGCAAATGGATGACAAGATGGACTTATACATGAATTAGGCAGCTCTAAAATAGACCTAAAACAGTGGCCAAAAGTGCTAAAGAGTGAGGGCTAAATGGCACACACACACACATGCACATAAGGACCAACACTTAAGCACAAATCAAGCAACATTCAAGCACACTTGAAAGGGACAAACATGAACAATTAGCATGCATTATAAGCCTTGAAATCATGCTAATACATGGTGCCAAGCCAAGCAACAAATCAAGTCAAGCATGCAACAAATGGCCTAAGTGTTCAAAGTAAACCAAAGTGGCATTGAGCTACACTTGACAAGACCAAACAAGGCATGCATTAAACAACTAAAAACAGATTTTTAGCATGTTAAAACAAGGCCAAAGGACTCCTTAGATGGCATCTAAGTGGCTCAAATACAAAGGCATACACAATAGCCAAAACAGGAGGCATGCAACACATGCTTATGAGGCATTAAAGATGCATGCAAGGCAATCAAGCAAGCATGGAAATGGGACTGAAATAACATATAAAGTGACCCCAAATCACCAAAACAATGCAAAGATATCATGCTACACATGCACATACTCAAGGCCAACAAGCCCAAATACAAAGGAGCTATGTCAAGCATGCAAAGATCAACCCAAACGACTATGGACAGAGCTAAAACATGTCAAGATAAGCACATAATCTTCACAAGACTAAGCCAAAAACATGCTCCAACAAAGGCTAACAACCTAAGGCACATTAAGGCATAAACAAGGCATTACATGGCAACTATGCTAAACATGCATGGAGTTCCAAAACCAACTTGAAATCATGTTATATTATGGATATATAAGCATGAAAAACAAATCAAACATGCTCAACACACACTCAAGCATAGGCTTCCTTAGGAGGCCAAAATATGCCCTTTTCAAGGACAACAAGGAGAGGGGGTGGCCCTCTCCTTCTTGGGACTTCAAAGCATCATCTTCACTACTGAAATCCCTCAAGATTTCAGTGGTGAAGAGACCTCAACACCAAAATCCCGGAGCTAGCACAAAATGGCTCAAAATGAGGCCTTTTGAGGCCTAAGGGTGGTCAACAACCCTCAAACAACAAAACACTCTTAATAAACAATAAAGAGGGCCTAAAAACAGAACTTTTTTGCGTTATACAATAATCACAAAAACAGCTCTAAGATAGGTATAAAATTAATGCAAGAATGGGGAAAAAAAGGACTAGAATCTCACCCTTGAAGACCCCTTTACAAATGGTGCTCCAATGGCCTCCTTGAGCTTGAATCCAACACCAAAATCTCAAAACAAACCCTTTAGAACCTCAGCTCCAAGAGGAAGGTGAAACACTAGGTGTTTGTGTGCAATAGTGAGACACAAAACACCTACTGTACAAATAAGAGGGAAAGAGAGATAGAGAGTGTATATCTAACCCTAACCCTAGAAAAACCAGAGCTTGGTCTGTATTTTTTCTCTCCTAAAAATGTCTAAAAGCTCTCTCTTTGCCTTAGAGAGAGCCTCTCTCTATATGCCTCTTGTAAAGCTTACAAGACAAGCTTTGCAAGAGGGAGATCCCTCCATACACGTGTATGGAGGGGAGCAAAAGCAATACAGCTGTCTAAAAATATCTGCAAAAGCAGATGAACAGCAATCGGCTGGCCAAAAATGCCATCCTGGCCAAAAAGAGTGCCGGTCGGCAACAAATAGTGCCGACCGGCAACAAAGAGTGCCGGCCGGCAAACTATATTGCCGGTGGCATCAAAAACCAGCCGGTGGCATCTAGCCACTGCCGGTGATGGGTGGGAATGGTCTACAAGCCCCACCCTGCCTCTCAAAGGCAAGATGCAAGTGTTTGGTGCAAAACCAGACACTAAACGGTCGAATTCGGGGATCCTGAGGCATGGCGCGCGAGCCGAGACCTCCGGGAACTCCAAACGAACACAAACATGGATAATCACCGAGTGTTCAAACGGTGACGTCCAAGTCTTGAGGACGGTCAAAAATGGGGTGTCTACAGTTGCCCCTCTTTGACAGAACTCGAAAGTCATAACAATGACGGGAGTGAATGTCAAAGCCCAGAGACGACCCATTTTTGACAAGGCCGAAGACTTAGACAAACATACAAGACAAATAAGATATGCGCCCGAAGGCTGGGGCAAAATGCAAGACAATGCACGAAGCCGAGCATAACTTATGATCATGCAAAGAAAGCTGTAATGAAGCAAACATGCGACAATTTTAAGCTAGCATACCAAACTACACTACAATGCAGAAAGGATGTAAGAGAATTATGGAATTCTCAATACGTCTCACTCGGGAGATACAATACCTGTGCGGCTCATCTGGTTACACCAGCTTCAAATGAACCGTACATACAATATCGTGCCTGCAAAGAAAACAAACTTAACAGGTACAATATTGTTAGCAACATGCATGACAATGCAAGGATAGTGGTGTACTCGAAATGCGTAACAGCGCAAAGCAAGTGGGGAGCATGACAATGCCTTCGAAAATACAGACATGTAAGTGGAGCATGCGGTCTACGCAGGCAACGAAATTGATCATAAGCATGCGGTCTACGCAAGTAATAAAATTAACGAAAATGCGGTCTACGCAATCAAAACATGCGGTCTACGCAGGTAATGAAAATAAATATGCGGTCTACGCAATCAAAACATACGGTCTACGCAAGTAATGAAATTAAGCATGCGGTCTACGCAATCAAAACATGCGGTCTACGCAGGTAATGGAATTAAACATGCGGTCTACGCAATCAAAACATGCGGTCTACGCAGGTAATGGAATTAAACATGCGGTCTACGCAATCCAAACATGCGGTCTACGCAGGTATTGTAATGAACATGCGGTCTACGCAATCAAAACATGCGGTCTACGCAGGTATTGTAATGAACATGCGGTCTACGCAATCAAAACATGCGGTCTACGCAGGTAACGAAATTTAACATGCGGTCTACGCAGGTAAAACATGCGGTCTACGCAATCAAAACATGCGGTCTATGCAAGTATTGTAATGAACATGCGGTCTACACAATCAAAACATGCGGTCTACGCAGGTAATGAAATTTAACATGCGGTCTACGCAATCAAAACATGCGGTCTACGCAAGTATTGTAATGAACATGCGGTCTACGCAATCAAAACATGCGGTCTACGCAGGTAATGAAATTTAACATGCGGTCTACGCAGGTAAAACATGCGGTCTACGCAAGTATTGAAATTAAACAATAAATATGCAGTCTACGTAAGGAAAGAAATGATTACAAACATGCGGTCTACGCAGGTAATGTAATTAACATGCGGTCTACGCAAGTAAAGAAATGATTACAAACATGCGGTCTACGCAGGTAATGTAATTAACATGCGGTCTACGCAAGTAAAGAAATTGATTACAAACATGCGGTCTACGCAGGTAATGTAATTAACATGCGGTCTACGCAAGTAAAGAAATTGATTACAAACATGCGGTCTACGCAGGTAATGTAATTAACATGCGGTCTACGCAAGGAAAGAAATTGATTACAAACATGCGGTCTACGCAGGTAATGTAATGAGATGCGCAAAACCGCGCAACGGAATGTAATGCACAAAACAGTGCGACGATTTGAAATGCACAAAACAGTGCGACGATTTGAAATGCACAAAACAGTGCGACAGTTTGAAATGCACAAAACAATGCGATAGTTTGAAATGCACAAAACAGTGCGCCGATTTGAAATGCACAAAACAGTGCGATGATTTGAAATGCACAAAACAGTGCGACGGTTTGAAATGCACAAAACAGTGCGACGGTTTGAAGTGCACAAAACAGTGCGATGATTTGAAATGCACAAAACAGTGCGATGCGCAGAACAGCGCGAGGTTTGAAATGCACAAAACAGTGCAATGCTAAGTGCGACATGCATGCCACACGGAATGTAAATGGGCTTAAATGCGCAACAACGCACGTATTCCAGAATGCATGACAATGCATGGAATGGAAATGCAATGATGATGCATGAGAAATGTGCACGATAATGCAAAGGGGTGCGTGTTGCAACGCATATAACACGTGCATAACAATGCAAATGTGTGGCGCGCGACAGCGCGATGCAATGCACAGAAGTAGTGTGATGAACTCGTGCAACACACACATGGGGTAACTTTTGAATTTAAAAAAGGATACAAAAAGGATACACCTTGCATGAATTCGAGTGCCACGCACTGGAGACACGGCCCGAAGTCAAAACGGAGGCCGGTTGAATGTCGGAGATGCACTTTCTTGCACTTTCTTGAGCTATGAAGACCACGAACTTCTCATATGGCCTAAACAAGGCTGTGGGAACCCCACCGGCCGAAAGATGAGGCCACCGGCTGGCCATCGGCACAAAAACAATTCCATCGGCACAAAAAAGTGCCGGCCGACACAAAACATTGCCGACCAGCAAACAGTTGCTGATGCGGGGCAGTTTTGACTTTTCACCTTGGGTGTTATAAAATAGGGCTTCAAGCCCTATTTCCTCATTTCCTCCACGCCGAAATCCCTTGCTCTCTCTCTCTAGAGCTTTTTCTCTTCCCCGTTTCTCCGTTTCTTCGCGTTCTACGCCCGTTTCGTCGTCGGATTCGCGTTTCTCTTCGCATTTCGGACGTTTTCGACCGATCACATTCTCGTTTCGGTGCCTCATTTGGCGTTCTCGCCTTTTCGGGGTTTGTTCCCCTCACTTTCCTCTTCATTTCCGTGCCCTTTCACATTCCGGCCTTCCCGGCCATTTCCGACCTTCTCGGGAGTTGACTTTCCGGTTGACTCTTCGTATTCCGACTCGGTTTTCCTTTTCCGGGCCATTTTCACACCATTCTCTACATGGCGGACGACATTCCACGTGGCGGGACTCCCCCGGACCACGAGATGGATCCCGGGGTCGAGCTCTTACCACTGAGCGAGCGCCCGTTCGACCCGGCGACCTACCGGCCGGCGATCCACGTTCTGCCCCCAGACGGCCTGCGTCAGTTCCAGAGCTTTGAGAGGTACGCGGCGCCTGAGCTACTACTGCGTGAGCCTACCTCCCACCTTTCATTCGGCACTTCCAAGGTAACTCTCTTCTTTCTGCTTTACTTTCCGCAATGTAGGATACAAAACTGCCATAGTTAGTTGTACTCTTTAACTGCTGAAATCTGATACACCATAGACCGTAGTTGACTGTAAACAGACATACAACTGATATCTGTTTGAGAGTGACACATGCACACACACTGCACTAGCCTTGAATCACCCAAACACACGGCACACACTGTATTTCACTGCATACACTGGCATCCAGTATTTATCTGAATCTGTTAGATTTGCACATATGCTACATCTGTCCTTTCAAAACTGCATTTTGAATGTTGTCTTGCAATTGTCATTTTTTGTTTGCAGGAGGGTTCCCATACCATTCGCGGGTATGGGAATACTGGTGCACGGGAGTGGTATGATGAGCTCCCTAATGCGGTCCAGCGCATCGTGGACCGAGCGGGCTTCGACACCTTCTGCCGAGGGCTCTCTAGGTTGTCCACATGCAGACCTCTTCTTGCTGCTCTGGCGGAGAGGTGGTGGGACACCACCGATTCTTTCCACTTCTCTGCTGCAGGGGACATGACGATGACCCCTTATGACTTCTCGATGCTCACAGGCATCGGGGTAGGGGGTGATCCGATCCCCTTCGACACCGACATGGATGAGTGGACCGCTGCTCAGGTCCATTTACTGGGGAAGGCCCCACCACTAGCTCGTCCAGGCTTCGTGTGGTACTCCTGGTTCGAGACACAGTTCAGGGTTCAGCCCGTTTTGGAGGAGGTGCAGATGACCCCAGAGGACGAGGAGATGTATGCTCGCGGCTTCCTCATGTTCCTGTTCGGGACTACCATCTTCGCCGACCGGGCGAACACCGTGCCTCTCTGCCTTCTCAGCGCACTGGTGGACGTCCGGGATATTCTGCACTATGACTGGGGCGGCGCTGCTCTAGCCACCCTGTACGGATATATGAGCTCGGCTTCTCGTGGCAGCGGCCAGCTGCTTGGAGGTTATTGGCGGGCTTGGGAGGTACATTTCTTCTCCACTTTTTCATTCCTGTCTCGTACTTTCTGTACTCAGTACACTGCACACACTGTGGTCTGCTCTATACTTGCTGTATACTGTACACACGGCACACACATACATTCTGCTTTACACTGACTGTACACTGCTCACACTGTACACTGCACACAATACACTGCACAACACACGGCTCTGCCATTTCTGTTTCATTCTGTATATTCTGCTTTTTCTGATAGTTATACTGACATCTGTTTTGCAGTTGTGGGTTTACGCCTACTTCCCTAGGCTTGCACCCGTACCAGTCGCGGAGCCTCCTCCGGCTGTCCCGTTCTCGAGTCGCTTCGACGGGAGATGCACCCGGCGACCACGGGAGACGTTCGGCTTCTTCCGCCGATATTTTGACACCATCACCCCGGCCGAGGTATGCTTTACTTTCAGTTCATTTAGCTTCGCTTTCCCACTGCATATTTCAATAACAGTAGATAACAAACTGTCTGTCACTTTCAGATCACTTGGCGGCCATGGGCCTCCTTGCCGTCGGCGATGCGGGGTCGGTTCCCTGGTGCTGAGGAGACCTCGCGTTTCCGGATCTTGCTTGAGGGCCCGGTCTGTCGGGCTTGGTACCTGGGGGAGCGTTTTCTACGCCAGACCCGCGGGTTACCTGAGCAGATAGTCCCGGCTCACCCTCCTGCAGAGATGAGGGAGACTGAGGGGCTGACCACTGAGCAGCTGGATGATTACTCCATCGGCTGGGAGGAGGCCGGCTTCCGAGGCACCGGCGACTATCAGGAGTACGTGCGGACGTACCTGATGCGCCCCCTGAGCGGTCGTCGAGCAGAGGGGGCCAGGCCCGTAGCATCGGCGGCTGGGGCCGGAGCGGGAGCAGGGGCTGGATCTTCGAGGAGGGCCCGGGTCCGTGGTAAGGGCGGAGTGCGGGGAGGACGAGGAGCTGGCTGGCCTGCCCTGCCTGCTGTACTGACTTTCCAGGGGCAGGGTGGGTCGACCTATCAGATCCCCTTCGCCCCTCCACCGGCTGGTCACGAGTTCATTGACGTCCCCGACTTACCTCCGGTATGTTCTACTGCATTTTGTACAGTCATTCATCTCAGTTTACTTGATATTCCACAGAATATTGATGCATCTGATACTTTTGCAGGCCTCTTCTGAGTACACCCGTCAGTCGTTGGCGATGAATGCCTCGATGATGGGGATGCTCCAGCGGACTTTTGACCTCCTAGCCGTCTACAGCATACCGGTATGTCCTTCTGACACTGGCCTCAAACCATTCATACACTGATTCGCATAATCTGATGCACGGCACAACACGTGATACACTGATCTCACAGCATCTGACACACTGCATACACTGCATTCTGCACTGTACCCTACACTGATAAACTGCTCACGGCATTCATACACTGTACTCACACACTGCATTCTGCACTGATAAACTGCTCACGGCATACTGATGCATTTCCCTTTTCGTGAACTTTTCAGCCTCCTTTCCAGATTCCCATGGCAGGAGGTGCTCCAGCTAGACCTTCTGTCCCTGCTCGGAGGAGAGATGAGGAGGGCAGGATATTTCCCCGTACATGGGGAGGGCGTACTCACGTCGGGAGTAGCTCGCAAGCTCCAGTCCCGGACGATGACGACGACGAGGAGTCAGAGGCGGAGGCAGGGTCATCGGAGGAGGAGACCGGAGACGGTTCTAGCTCGGGCTCTGATGACGACGCTGATGATGCTCCTGGACCCTCGTCCAGGAAGAGGACCAGGACGGACTGACAGCCCTCGGAGTGCTCGGCAGAGATGCGGATTTTTGTTATCTTTCTTCTTTCTTGTACTTTTCTTTTTGTTGGTAGATAGATTACCTTGTACTGCCGCAGGCAGATTTTGTTTCCAAAACTTGTACATTTGAAAAGATAGTTAAATGAACAGATTTTTACTTAAAAAGTGTTACATTCACATATCTCATGTATTGCATTGCATCTCATCATGTTACACCTCAATGTAAATGAAATTGATTAGCTGTCTGAAAATTAAACACTTGCACTGTAATAATCAGATAACTAAACAGCCAACAGCAAAATAACCCAAGCAACCCACTGCCTGATTCTGGACACACAGCCCTTGCTTTACTGGGGATTAATCTGCACACAGCCCATAACACAGCATTCGATTCATTCTGCACACGGCAATTCTCAAACAAACAGCCCAATCTAACAGGACGGACCTCAAAGATGGAACCGGTTGGAGTCGAAATGCGTTCAAATGTAGAGAATGGCACAGCATTCTGAGCATAAACGATTTTTGAAATCGAATGAGGGTTTTTCAAACCGGGATATCGAGTCTACCACTGAACACAGCGGGGAGGACTCAAACAAAGAGGTACACGACCTAAACACAACGAGACACGCTCGGGAGAGACTCAAAACAAAAGACGAGACCGTCAAATGAAAGAGACACGACACACAGACGCGTAAACGAAGATAGGAGACCTCGGACCACGAGGAGCCAGTTCAATCTGGGTATTGTTTCCCACCTTTTCTGATTTGTGATTCTCACATCACTCGGCTCTCGAGCTCAGATTTTTTTCTCAAAAACCCTTTTCCTTACTTTTCTCTCAACTTACACCTCTCTATTCTTCAATCTCTCATTTTCCATCCCTCCCCGGGGTGATTGATGGATAAATAGAACGGTGTGGGTTCATGCTCAATAACGTTAGCTCACGGCCATTTCTTCCGGCGGGCAGAGCGCCCTTCTGGCAAGTACGTCGATGACGGGGGAAAGACAGAACGCCTGACTCAACTGTGCCCCTAGTTCATCATTTTAACCATTTTTTCGTTTTTGCCTTCTACTAAAACGGTTTTGATCAAAACGAGAGTCGGATTAACGTACTTGTTCGACTTTTGATTTCAAAAGCATGCAAGTCAAGTAGCAAGCACTGAAAATTTTCCTTTTTGGGTCCAAGACAATGGTCCGGTTTTGGAAAATGGAATAGTTTTCGAGAAAATAGTCAACCTCAGTAAAAATTTTCAAAAACTATTTTTCAAACAGCTGATGCTTAACAAGCATAGAACTTACCCTTCGAGATGCGCAACTTCGGATCGGAGGCAATGGAAAATTGCCCCTGGTTTAAAGGGGGTGGGAGGCAACGGAAAGTTGCCCCTAGTTTAGGATGGTGCCGCAGCAATCCGCAGACAGTCTTCATTGGCGGTGGTCGAGCTCTCAGACACAGAGATGACAAAGACGGTCACAACAAATATATGGACACAGTCACCTTTGAAGGGTGTTGGCGGCTGGACTTTGGGATGAAATCAAAACCATTGCATGGACTGAGACGCTATGAAAGCGTTGGGGGCTGGACTTCATGATGAAGTTGCCTACGTATCCCAAACATGGGAATCAAGCCTTACGTAGTTCCGGTTAAGGTCCTCTCGGCTATTTTAACCTTCACTTTGTAGGCTCTAACTTTTGCCAAGGCGCCCGATGCGGGTTTTCGACCTTGCGAGCTTCTTTTCATTTTCTATTTCTTGTTTCATTTCTTTTTTTCAATTTTCTTTTTTTTCTTTTTTTTTCTTTTCTTTTCTTCTTTCTTTTTTGTATTTTTCTCTTGCTCTAACTTTTGCCTGGGCCGTCCTTTCGGGTTTTCGGCCCAGCGAGCCTCTCAAAGGGTAAAAGTGTAGCAAGTCCATGCCAAATGGTTTTTTTTTTTTCTTGAAATTGAAGCCTCTCTGTGTCTAGGAGAATGGCTGTTGCACTGATTTGCAGAGAATCCATCCCGGTTGCTCTACGAGCTTCTTTCGGCGAGATCCACTCCTTCTGACTTGGCTTTTGGTGCCTCTTACTCGAGGGCTGCTTCGAAACTGGCCATACAGACCTTTCACGGCGTTTATCCGTTGAACTTTCTGAACATTCTGAACGGGTTCAAAGTTTGAACGGGTTGAATCTTGAGGCTGAGAGCGATCCTAGGCTGCGCAATCTCAAGAGCGATTCCACACAGGTCTTCGCAGGGCCGCGTAAAACATTTGTTTTTGAAAGTTTTTAAGAAAGCGACAAATCGCTCGCGCCGAAGATAGTGTGGAACCAATCTGGATCAGGCCAGGATCCTTCTCAGTACTCACGCCGACAAGCATGATTTCATTCATAAAAAGGCTTAGCACGCCTTTCTTTCTCTCAAAATGATCAAAATTTTGCAAAACCCGAGGAATTCTTTCCTCTTCGTTTTTATCACCGCAGTGTTCAAAAGGTTTGTTTTTTGAAAATCTTAGGTTAATGCAATGAGTTTGGCGCGCAGGAGAGCAGGCGAGATGTACTGTCAGCCCAATCAAATTCTCTGGCACTTATGCTGAAAGCAAGCATGAAGTTTGAGATAGCAACAGCTGTTTCATTCAGATTTGTTGGTATAACTGGCCCCTCGGCAGAAACAGACTCAAAAAACAAAAAAGGGTAATTACAAAACAAAACGGTGTTCGGGACAACAACCCCAGAATCACCAGGGATTATATACAACGGGGACTGACTCGATACAACAAGACAGACCCTTAAGCAAAAGACTGACTCAAGACAAAGAGACAGACTCAAAACAAAAGACTGACTCGATATCCAAGTCAGGATTTACAAAACTCGGTTTCACCGATGCTCAAAAATGCGTGCCAGACGCTTCAAAAACACACCAAATGTTGCCCGCAGGCGTTTCACTTCATATACTCGCAGTATCTGAGCCCTCGAAATCCAACAACTGAGTGGTGACGGGCTTGCCCGAGGTGGGTGGTAGGATAACCTTGTTATCAATCAAATCCTGCACTTCATGACGAAGGCGGGAACATCCATCGGTGCTGTGACCGGACTGTTGGTGGTACGCGCAGTACAAGGTAGCATCATGAGTGGCGGGGAGATTCTTCGGGAGTGGCCGGGGCTCCAAAGGCTTAAGATGCCCATTCTTCGCCAATATTAGCAATGCCCTAGACAAAGGCATGTGGAGGTCGTGAAAGACTCTACGCCCTCGGGGTAGGTACTTTGCAGTTTGAGGATTCTTGCCAGATGCGCTAGCGAAAGGATCGGCTGGCGCTGCCTTGGCTTTTTGAACCTTTCCCGGTGCAGGGTTGGGAACTACAGGAATTGTCTGGGCATGACGGGGCCCATCCCGGTTTTCTGTCTGGCTTGAACTGCCTTTGATCGGAGCGGGGAAAGCATCATCTACAGCTTTGGTCACTATTGCAGATGTTTGTTGCTTGTTCATTCCTCTGACTTTCAGAGCCTCGACTGCCCACAGCGGTTGCTCAATGGGGTCGGCATCTATCTTTGCCTTGTCCTTTCCCCTGGCCTCAGCCTGATCAAGGGTCGGGTTGGTGCTGGCATGTCGTGGTTATAGCCGGAAGCCACCTCTGGCTGGCTGAGCTCTATCACAATCCGCCCCAGTAGCGGGGGCTCCTGTGGTACAAAATTCCCGGCATACGGCACCGCTGGAGGTGAAGTCGATATTCCATAGGCGAGGTCTGCCACAGACCTTTGGAGATCGCCTATCATCCCCATTAATTCGAAGGTGGTGGGCTCACGAGCCTGGTATAACTGGGGAGCCCAAACCGGGTGCACAACGGGCGACCTGGGCGGGTATGACATACTGATGTTGGCCTCACTCTGCGGAGCGGTTCCCTGCTCCAATGCAGCCGTCATAACCACAATTTCTTCTGAATTTTGTGCCGCCATAAATCCTGCCTCAGCAAGGGGGAGACACTGGCTATCCTGTATCCACTCTGCAACTCTCTGAACTGAAAGAAAAACAGACAGCATTTCAGCCCAAACTGATCAAACACGGGTGTAGCCAAACAACTGTACCCTACTGCTGATCACTGTTCCCAGATTTTTGTTCCCAAAATACTGAATCTGATACCCGCGGATAACTGATTCCTGATAACTGATTCTCAACAATACTGATTCTGGCGCCTTCGGGCCCGATACTCAAACTCGCAAACTGGTATATGCGTTCCTGTAGAGATACACTCTAAAAGCACATAGCAAGTAAGTGAGAACCAAAACACCCCTATGTTGGGGTAGGGTTTCCCTGTCCTATTCTGTCAGGAGCTAGGGTTTTACTACGCACACAGCGGTTTCAAACAACTTAGCATCGGGTAAGCAACCTGTCCTAGTTTGGAATGGTCACTATGGATTCCGAATATGCACTAGGTCGAATGGTCAAAAGGGTACCCCGGTAAACCGGGGTTTGTGTTCCCATGCTGTCAGAGCCCATAGCCGGTCAGCCTTATGGACATGCCTTGACAAGACAAGCCTCCGGCAAACCGTTCAGGAATGGCAGATAGCAAACACCGTGTTCCTAGGCGCACCAATGCACATGCAATGCAAAGAAAAACATAAATGGGATCAAAATAGGATATCACGAGTTCGAGTCAAGCTCTCTAAATCTCCCCAGCAGAGTCGCCAGAAACTGTAACAAGCCCGCGTGGGACCGCTAAGCTACAGTTCGGACTCGATTTGTGTCACGGTTCTTAATCTGAACCAAAGAGTCCAAATCTGGCAAATCGTTTTGAGAAACAGATTTTGAAAAAGTAGTGCCAAACATGGACTGCTTTGCCAGATACAGAGTCGCCACCTAAATATTTTAAAATGGGGAAATTTAGGAAACCCTGACTCGGTGCCGAAGGCCACATGTCCGTCATCACCGGAGTTGTCTCGGCTCGGGAGCTTGGGTACGATCGGGGAAGGTCAGCTATGAGCACCCCCTTTCGCCCGGTCCGAAGACCGGCCTCTACTAACCATGATATCCGTTTTTGAAAACTTTACGTGTTCTAAAACCAATTATTAGCCTAGAATTACTATGTTATGCGCACAGCAAACAAGTATAGACTAGATTGCCTAATTTGGAAATAAACATTGCATATCCGTTCGGTTTGAAAATGCTTTGGAATTTGCTACTCGCAAGTAGGCTAAAATACGGATTTCAACGAGTTTTTCCAACTCAAACAATCCAACCTTCACCCACAGGCATTCAAAACAGTTTAACACATAAGCATCTAGCCACATGTTAAGCATGCTGTCATGGCAACATTCACACTCATGCGATATGCTAAAGCGGAAATACTTACATCGTACTCCGTGCCAAAACAAAGAACTTGTTAGCAAACATGCATGATCCAAGTCCATGTTAAGTGCCTAATGCATCGCATACAAAGTGTTGCTAGAATAGGCTCGGCTATCCTAGACATGTCATGTGAAAATGCACAATTATCACATATTCAATTTTTTGATTTGAAGTACGAATGCAATTAGCATGATGTACCGAGCCTAATGCATGTAATACAAAATGCATGAATGCACGCATGCATAGCATAAGGTATGCTGAATTTAAACATGCCCTAATCTACCACCGTAAGCAGGTAAATAAAAGGGAAGAAAGAAGTGGGGTTGGAAGACATACACACCACCCACACACACTTATTACAGATTTACCCTCACTCGGAGGGACCGAATAAATATTACAAATTAATTAACTACGCAAGCTAATTAATATTACAAATTAACTAATTTAATTAACGAATTAAATAAATTAATTAAAGCAGGAAAACGCCTCGAGAAGCGTGCCACCATGCATGGGCTGCCTCTGTTTTCCTTCCTTTCCTCCTCTGGAGGCTGTCAAAGCCTCAGGACTGATCCCTTGGACAGAGAGGATCACCACCGGCTGATTGAAATTGCCACCGGCAGTGTGGTATGGCCATCGGCACAAAATTGAATCTGTCGGCAGAGAAAATGGTACCGGTCGGCACATTACACTGCCGGTCGGTAGAGTATTCCTGCAGAACCTGCAACTCACAGCAACAGAGGGCAAAACAAAGCATGGCAACACAATTCAAGGCATGTATGCACCAACCATGTCCCTTATCATTGTAATGACTCAAAGGGGCATGTGTCTCGGTTCTCGGACCACCTATCACGCATTTCCATGCATGATGGCCCAAGGAACCAAGTATGCAACTTTGATTTCAAATGCATGCAAACCAAACAAACCAAATAAGGCCCAATTCCTATCACCAAGTCAAGGAACAAGGCATGCATGCAAGATGCAATGCAACCTAAGCATGCAAGCTAAGGATGCAACATGACATGGCGACTCATTTATGCAAGCATACAAGCAAACATAGAGGCATGCAAATGGATGACAAGATGGACTTATACATGAATTAGGCAGCTCTAAAATAGACCTAAAACAGTGGCCAAAAGTGCTAAAGAGTGAGGGCTAAATGGCACACACACACACATGCACATAAGGACCAACACTTAAGCACAAATCAAGCAACATTCAAGCACACTTGAAAGGGACAAACATGAACAATTAGCATGCATTATAAGCCTTGAAATCATGCTAATACATGGTGCCAAGCCAAGCAACAAATCAAGTCAAGCATGCAACAAATGGCCTAAGTGTTCAAAGTAAACCAAAGTGGCATTGAGCTACACTTGACAAGACCAAACAAGGCATGTATTAAACAACTAAAAACAGATTTTTAGCATGTTAAAACAAGGCCAAAGGACTCCTTAGATGGCATCTAAGTGGCTCAAATACAAAGGCATACACAATAGCCAAAACAGGAGGCATGCAACACATGCTTATGAGGCATTAAAGATGCATGCAAGGCAATCAAGCAAGCATGGAAATGGGACTGAAATAACATATAAAGTGACCCCAAATCACCAAAACAATGCAAAGATATCATGCTACACATGCACATACTCAAGGCCAACAAGCCCAAATACAAAGGAGCTATGTCAAGCATGCAAAGATCAACCCAAACGACTATGGACAGAGCTAAAACATGTCAAGATAAGCACATAATCTTCACAAGACTAAGCCAAAAACATGCTCCAACAAAGGCTAACAACCTAAGGCACATTAAGGCATAAACAAGGCATTACATGGCAACTATGCTAAACATGCATGGAGTTCCAAAACCAACTTGAAATCATGTTATATTATGGATATATAAGCATGAAAAACAAATCAAACATGCTCAACACACACTCAAGCATAGGCTTCCTTAGGAGGCCAAAATATGCCCTTTTCAAGGACAACAAGGAGAGGGGGTGGCCCTCTCCTTCTTGGGACTTCAAAGCATCATCTTCACTACTGAAATCCCTCAAGATTTCAGTGGTGAAGAGACCTCAACACCAAAATCCCGGAGCTAGCACAAAATGGCTCAAAATGAGGCCTTTTGAGGCCTAAGGGTGGTCAACAACCCTCAAACAACAAAACACTCTTAATAAACAATAAAGAGGGCCTAAAAACAGAACTTTTTTGCGTTATACAATAATCACAAAAACAGCTCTAAGATAGGTATAAAATTAATGCAAGAATGGGGAAAAAAAGGACTAGAATCTCACCCTTGAAGACCCCTTTACAAATGGTGCTCCAATGGCCTCCTTGAGCTTGAATCCAACACCAAAATCTCAAAACAAACCCTTTAGAACCTCAGCTCCAAGAGGAAGGTGAAACACTAGGTGTTTGTGTGCAATAGTGAGACACAAAACACCTACTGTACAAATAAGAGGGAAAGAGAGATAGAGAGTGTATATCTAACCCTAACCCTAGAAAAACCAGAGCTTGGTCTGTATTTTTTCTCTCCTAAAAATGTCTAAAAGCTCTCTCTTTGCCTTAGAGAGAGCCTCTCTCTATATGCCTCTTGTAAAGCTTACAAGACAAGCTTTGCAAGAGGGAGATCCCTCCATACACGTGTATGGAGGGGAGCAAAAGCAATACAGCTGTCTAAAAATATCTGCAAAAGCAGATGAACAGCAATCGGCTGGCCAAAAATGCCATCTTGGCCAGAAAGAGTGCCGGTCGGCAACAAATAGTGCCGACCGGCAACAAAGAGTGCCGGCCGGCAAACTATATTGCCGGTGGCATCAAAAACCAGCCGGTGGCATCTAGCCACTGCCGGTGATGGGTGGGAATGGTCTACAAGCCCCACCCTGCCTCTCAAAGGCAAGATGCAAGTGTTTGGTGCAAAACCAGACACTAAACGGTCGAATTCGGGGATCCTGAGGCATGGCGCGCGAGCCGAGACCTCCGGGAACTCCAAACGAACACAAACATGGATAATCACCGAGTGTTCAAACGGTGACGTCCAAGTCTTGAGGACGGTCAAAAATGGGGTGTCTACAGTTGCCCCTCTTTGACAGAACTCGAAAGTCATAACAATGACGGGAGTGAATGTCAAAGCCCAGAGACGACCCATTTTTGACAAGGCCGAAGACTTAGACAAACATACAAGACAAATAAGATATGCGCCCGAAGGCTGGGGCAAAATGCAAGACAATGCACGAAGCCGAGCATAACTTATGATCATGCAAAGAAAGCTGTAATGAAGCAAACATGCGACAATTTTAAGCTAGCATACCAAACTACACTACAATGCAGAAAGGATGTAAGAGAATTATGGAATTCTCAATACGTCTCACTCGGGAGATACAATACCTGTGCGGCTCATCTGGTTACACCAGCTTCAAATGAACCGTACATACAATATCGTGCCTGCAAAGAAAACAAACTTAACAGGTACAATATTGTTAGCAACATGCATGACAATGCAAGGATAGTGGTGTACTCGAAATGCGTAACAGCGCAAAGCAAGTGGGGAGCATGACAATGCCTTCGAAAATACAGACATGTAAGTGGAGCATGCGGTCTACGCAGGCAACGAAATTGATCATAAGCATGCGGTCTACGCAAGTAATAAAATTAACGAAAATGCGGTCTACGCAATCAAAACATGCGGTCTACGCAGGTAATGAAAATAAATATGCGGTCTACGCAATCAAAACATACGGTCTACGCAAGTAATGAAATTAAGCATGCGGTCTACGCAATCAAAACATGCGGTCTACGCAGGTAATGGAATTAAACATGCGGTCTACGCAATCAAAACATGCGGTCTACGCAGGTAATGGAATTAAACATGCGGTCTACGCAATCCAAACATGCGGTCTACGCAGGTATTGTAATGAACATGCGGTCTACGCAATCAAAACGTGCGGTCTACGCAGGTATTGTAATGAACATGCGGTCTACGCAATCAAAACATGCGGTCTACGCAGGTAACGAAATTTAACATGCGGTCTACGCAGGTAAAACATGCGGTCTACGCAATCAAAACATGCGGTCTATGCAAGTATTGTAATGAACATGCGGTCTACACAATCAAAACATGCGGTCTACGCAGGTAATGAAATTTAACATGCGGTCTACGCAATCAAAACATGCGGTCTACGCAAGTATTGTAATGAACATGCGGTCTACGCAATCAAAACATGCGGTCTACGCAGGTAATGAAATTTAACATGCGGTCTACGCAGGTAAAACATGCGGTCTACGCAAGTATTGAAATTAAACAATAAATATGCAGTCTACGCAAGGAAAGAAATGATTACAAACATGCGGTCTACGCAGGTAATGTAATTAACATGCGGTCTACGCAAGTAAAGAAATGATTACAAACATGCGGTCTACGCAGGTAATGTAATTAACATGCGGTCTACGCAAGTAAAGAAATTGATTACAAACATGCGGTCTACGCAGGTAATGTAATTAACATGCGGTCTACGCAAGTAAAGAAATTGATTACAAACATGCGGTCTACGCAGGTAATGTAATTAACATGCGGTTTACGCAAGGAAAGAAATTGATTACAAACATGCGGTCTACGCAGGTAATGTAATGAGATGCGCAAAACCGCGCAACGGAATGCAATGCACAAAACAGTGCGACGATTTGAAATGCACAAAACAGTGCGACGATTTGAAATGCACAAAACAGTGCGACAGTTTGAAATGCACAAAACAATGCGATAGTTTGAAATGCACAAAACAGTGCGCCGATTTGAAATGCACAAAACAGTGCGATGATTTGAAATGCACAAAACAGTGCGACGGTTTGAAATGCACAAAACAGTGCGACGGTTTGAAGTGCACAAAACAGTGCGATGATTTGAAATGCACAAAACAGTGCGATGCGCAGAACAGCGCGAGGTTTGAAATGCACAAAACAGTGCAATGCTAAGTGCGACATGCATGCCACACGGAATGTAAATGGGCTTAAATGCGCAACAACGCACGTATTCCAGAATGCATGACAATGCATGGAATGGAAATGCAATGATGATGCATGAGAAATGTGCACGATAATGCAAAGGGGTGCGTGTTGCAACGCATATAACACGTGCATAACAATGCAAATGTGTGGCGCGCGACAGCGCGATGCAATGCACAGAAGTAGTGTGATGAACTCGTGCAACACACACATGGGGTAACTTTTGAATTTAAAAAAGGATACAAAAAGGATACACCTTGCATGAATTCGAGTGCCACGCACTGGAGACACGGCCCGAAGTCAAAACGGAGGCCGGTTGAATGTCGGAGATGCACTTTCTTGCACTTTCTTGAGCTATGAAGACCACGAACTTCTCATATGGCCTAAACAAGGCTGTGGGAACCCCACCGGCCGAAAGATGAGGCCACCGGCTGGCCATCGGCACAAAAACAATTCCATCGGCACAAAAAAGTGCCGGCCGACACAAAACATTGCCGACCAGCAAACAGTTGCTGATGCGGGGCAGTTTTGACTTTTCACCTTGGGTGTTATAAAATAGGGCTTCAAGCCCTATTTCCTCATTTCCTCCACGCCGAAATCCCTTGCTCTCTCTCTCTAGAGCTTTTTCTCTTCCCCGTTTCTCCGTTTCTTCGCGTTCTACGCCCGTTTCGTCGTCGGATTCGCGTTTCTCTTCGCATTTCGGACGTTTTCGACCGATCACATTCTCGTTTCGGTGCCTCATTTGGCGTTCTCGCCTTTTCGAGGTTTGTTCCCCTCACTTTCCTCTTCATTTCCGTGCCCTTTCACATTCCGGCCTTCCCGGCCATTTCCGACCTTCTCGGGAGTTGACTTTCCGGTTGACTCTTCGTATTCCGACTCAGTTTTCCTTTTCCGGGCCATTTTCACACCATTCTCTACATGGCGGACGACATTCCACGTGGCGGGACTCCCCCGGACCACGAGATGGATCCCGGGGTCGAGCTCTTACCACTGAGCGAGCGCCCGTTCGACCCGGCGACCTACCGGCCGGCGATCCACGTTCTGCCCCCAGACGGCCTGCGTCAGTTCCAGAGCTTTGAGAGGTACGCGGCGCCTGAGCTACTACTGCGTGAGCCTACCTCCCACCTTTCATTCGGCACTTCCAAGGTAACTCTCTTCTTTCTGCTTTACTTTCCGCAATGTAGGATACAAAACTGCCATAGTTAGTTGTACTCTTTAACTGCTGAAATCTGATACACCATAGACCGCAGTTGACTGTAAACAGACATACAACTGATATCTGTTTGAGAGTGACACATGCACACACACTGCACTAGCCTTGAATCACCCAAACACACGGCACACACTGTATTTCACTGCATACACTGGCATCCAGTATTTATCTGAATCTGTTAGATTTGCACATATGCTACATCTGTCCTTTCAAAACTGCATTTTGAATGTTGTCTTGCAATTGTCATTTTTTGTTTGCAGGAGGGTTCCCATACCATTCGCGGGTATGGGAATACTGGTGCACGGGAGTGGTATGATGAGCTCCCTAATGCGGTCCAGCGCATCGTGGACCGAGCGGGCTTCGGCACCTTCTGCCGAGGGCTCTCTAGGTTGTCCACATGCAGACCTCTTCTTGCTGCTCTGGCGGAGAGGTGGTGGGACACCACCGATTCTTTCCACTTCTCTGCTGCAGGGGACATGACGATGACCCCTTATGACTTCTCGATGCTCACAGGCATCGGGGTAGGGGGTGATCCGATCCCCTTCGACACCGACATGGATGAGTGGACCGCTGCTCAGGTCCATTTACTGGGGAAGGCCCCACCACTAGCTCGTCCAGGCTTCGTGTGGTACTCCTAGTTCGAGACACAGTTCAGGGTTCAGCCCGTTTTGGAGGAGGTGCAGATGACCCCAGAGGACGAGGAGATGTATGCTCGCGGCTTCCTCATGTTCCTGTTCGGGACTACCATCTTCGCCGACCGGGCGAACACCGTGCCTCTCTGCCTTCTCAGCGCACTGGTGGACGTCCGGGATATTCTGCACTATGACTGGGGCGGCGCTGCTCTAGCCACCCTGTACGGATATATGAGCTCGGCTTCTCGTGGCAGCGGCCAGCTGCTTGGAGGTTATTGGCGGGCTTGGGAGGTACATTTCTTCTCCACTTTTTCATTCCTGTCTCGTACTTTCTGTACTCAGTACACTGCACACACTGTGGTCTGCTCTATACTTGCTGTATACTGTACACATGGCACACACATACATTCTGCTTTACACTGACTGTACACTGCTCACACTGTACACTGCACACAATACACTGCACAACACACGGCTCTGCCATTTCTGTTTCATTCTGTATATTCTGCTTTTTCTGATAGTTATACTGACATCTGTTTTGCAGTTGTGGGTTTACGCCTACTTCCCTAGGCTTGCACCCGTACCAGTCGCGGAGCCTCCTCCGGCTGTCCCGTTCTCGAGTCGCTTCGACGGGAGATGCACCCGGCGACCACGGGAGACGTTCGGCTTCTTCCGCCGATATTTTGACACCATCACCCCGGCCGAGGTATGCTTTACTTTCAGTTCATTTAGCTTCGCTTTCCCACTGCATATTTCAATAACAGTAGATAACAAACTGTCTGTCACTTTCAGATCACTTGGCGGCCATGGGCCTCCTTGCCGTCGGCGATGCGGGGTCGGTTCCCTGGTGCTGAGGAGACCTCGCGTTTCCGGATCTTGCTTGAGGGCCCGGTCTGTCGGGCTTGGTACCTGGGGGAGCGTTTTCTACGCCAGACCCGCGGGTTACCTGAGCAGATAGTCCCGGCTCACCCTCCTGCAGAGATGAGGGAGACTGAGGGGCTGACCACTGAGCAGCTGGATGATTACTCCATCGGCTGGGAGGAGGCCGGCTTCCGAGGCACCGGCGACTATCAGGAGTACGTGCGGACGTACCTGATGCGCCCCCTGAGCGGTCGTCGAGCAGAGGGGGCCAGGCCCGTAGCATCGGCGGCTGGGGCCAGAGCGGGAGCAGGGACTGGATCTTCGAGGAGGGCCCGGGTCCGTGGTAAGGGCGGAGTGCGGGGAGGACGAGGAGCTGGCTGGCCTGCCCTGCCTGCTGTACTGACTTTCCAGGGGCAGGGTGGGTCGACCTATCAGATCCCCTTCGCCCCTCCACCGGCTGGTCACGAGTTCATTGACGTCCCCGACTTACCTCCGGTATGTTCTACTGCATTTTGTACAGTCATTCATCTCAGTTTACTTGATATTCCACAGAATATTGATGCATCTGATACTTTTGCAGGCCTCTTCTGAGTACACCCGTCAGTCGTTGGCGATGAATGCCTCGATGATGGGGATGCTCCAGCGGACTTTTGACCTCCTAGCCGTCTACAGCATACCGGTATGTCCTTCTGACACTGGCCTCAAACCATTCATACACTGATTCGCATAATCTGATGCACGGCACAACACGTGATACACTGATCTCACAGCATCTGACACACTGCATACACTGCATTCTGCACTGTACCCTACACTGATAAACTGCTCACGGCATTCATACACTGTACTCACACACTGCATTCTGCACTGATAAACTGCTCACGGCATACTGATGCATTTCCCTTTTCGTGAACTTTTCAGCCTCCTTTCCAGATTCCCATGGCAGGAGGTGCTCCAGCTAGACCTTCTGTCCCTGCTCGGAGGAGAGATGAGGAGGGCAGGATATTTCCCCGTACATGGGGAGGGCGTACTCACGTCGGGAGTAGCTCGCAAGCTCCAGTCCCGGACGATGACGACGACGAGGAGTCAGAGGCGGAGGCAGGGTCATCGGAGGAGGAGACCGGAGACGGTTCTAGCTCGGGCTCTGATGACGACGCTGATGATGCTCCTGGACCCTCGTCCAGGAAGAGGACCAGGACGGACTGACAGCCCTCGGAGTGCTCGGCAGAGATGCGGATTTTTGTTATCTTTCTTCTTTCTTGTACTTTTCTTTTTGTTGGTAGATAGATTACCTTGTACTGCCGCAGGCAGATTTTGTTTCCAAAACTTGTACATTTGAAAAGATAGTTAAATGAACAGATTTTTACTTAAAAAGTGTTACATTCACATATCTCATGTATTGCATTGCATCTCATCATGTTACACCTCAATGTAAATGAAATTGATTAGCTGTCTGAAAATTAAACACTTGCACTGTAATAATCAGATAACTAAACAGCCAACAGCAAAATAACCCAAGCAACCCACTGCCTGATTCTGGACACACAGCCCTTGCTTTACTGGGGATTAATCTGCACACAGCCCATAACACAGCATTCGATTCATTCTGCACACGGCAATTCTCAAACAAACAGCCCAATCTAACAGGACGGACCTCAAAGATGGAACCGGTTGGAGTCGAAATGCGTTCAAATGTAGAGAATGGCACAGCATTCTGAGCATAAACGATTTTTGAAATCGAATGAGGGTTTTTCAAACCGGGATATCGAGTCTACCACTGAACACAGCGGGGAGGACTCAAACAAAGAGGTACACGACCTAAACACAACGAGACACGCTCGGGAGAGACTCAAAACAAAAGACGAGACCGTCAAATGAAAGAGACACGACACACAGACGCGTAAACGAAGATAGGAGACCTCGGACCACGAGGAGCCAGTTCAATCTGGGTATTGTTTCCCACCTTTTCTGATTTGTGATTCTCACATCACTCGGCTCTCGAGCTCAGATTTTTTTCTCAAAAACCCTTTTCCTTACTTTTCTCTCAACTTACACCTCTCTATTCTTCAATCTCTCATTTTCCATCCCTCCCCGGGGTGATTGATGGATAAATAGAACGGTGTGGGTTCATGCTCAATAACGTTAGCTCACGGCCATTTCTTCCGGCGGGCAGAGCGCCCTTCTGGCAAGTACGTCGATGACGGGGGAAAGACAGAACGCCTGGCTCAACTGTGCCCCTAGTTCATCATTTTAACCATTTTTTCGTTTTTGCCTTCTACTAAAACGGTTTTGATCAAAACGAGAGTCGGATTAACGTACTTGTTCGACTTTTGATTTCAAAAGCATGCAAGTCAAGTAGCAAGCACTGAAAATTTTCCTTTTTGGGTCCAAGACAATGGTCCGGTTTTGGAAAATGGAATAGTTTTCGAGAAAATAGTCAACCTCAGTAAAAATTTTCAAAAACTATTTTTCAAACAGCTGATGCTTAACAAGCATAGAACTTACCCTTCGAGATGCGCAACTTCGGATCGGAGGCAATGGAAAATTGCCCCTGGTTTAAAGGGGGTGGGAGGCAACGGAAAGTTGCCCCTAGTTTAGGATGGTGCCGCAGCAATCCGCAGACAGTCTTCATTGGCGGTGGTCGAGCTCTCAGACACAGAGATGACGAAGACGGTCACAACAAATATATGGACACAGTCACCTTTGAAGGGTGTTGGCGGCTGGACTTTGGGATGAAATCAAAACCATTGCATGGACTGAGACGCTATGAAAGCGTTGGGGGCTGGACTTCATGATGAAGTTGCCTACGTATCCCAAACATGGGAATCAAGCCTTACGTAGTTCCGGTTAAGGTCCTCTCGGCTATTTTAACCTTCACTTTGTAGGCTCTAACTTTTGCCAAGGCGCCCGATGCGGGTTTTCGACCTTGCGAGCTTCTTTTCATTTTCTATTTCTTGTTTCATTTCTTTTTTTCAATTTTCTTTTTTTTCTTTTTTTTTCTTTTCTTTTCTTCTTTCTTTTTTGTATTTTTCTCTTGCTCTAACTTTTGCCTGGGCCGTCCTTTCGGGTTTTCGGCCCAGCGAGCCTCTCAAAGGGTAAAAGTGTAGCAAGTCCATGCCAAATGGTTTTTTTTTTTTTCTTGAAATTGAAGCCTCTCTGTGTCTAGGAGAATGGCTGTTGCACTGATTTGCAGAGAATCCATCCCGGTTGCTCTACGAGCTTCTTTCGGCGAGATCCACTCCTTCTGACTTGGCTTTTGGTGCCTCTTACTCGAGGGCTGCTTCGAAACTGGCCATACAGACCTTTCACGGCGTTTATCCGTTGAACTTTCTGAACATTCTGAACGGGTTCAAAGTTTGAACGGGTTGAATCTTGAGGCTGAGAGCGATCCTAGGCTGCGCAATCTCAAGAGCGATTCCACACAGGTCTTCGCAGGGCCGCGTAAAACATTTGTTTTTGAAAGTTTTTAAGAAAGCGACAAATCGCTCGCGCCGAAGATAGTGTGGAACCAATCTGGATCAGGCCAGGATCCTTCTCAGTACTCACGCCGACAAGCATGATTTCATTCATAAAAAGGCTTAGCACGCCTTTCTTTCTCTCAAAATGATCAAAATTTTGCAAAACCCGAGGAATTCTTTCCTCTTCGTTTTTATCACCGCAGTGTTCAAAAGGTTTGTTTTTTGAAAATCTTAGGTTAATGCAATGAGTTTGGCGCGCAGGAGAGCAGGCGAGATGTACTGTCAGCCCAATCAAATTCTCTGGCACTTATGCTGAAAGCAAGCATGAAGTTTGAGATAGCAACAGCTGTTTCATTCATATTTGTTGGTATAACTGGCCCCTCGGCAGAAACAGACTCAAAAAACAAAAAAGGGTAATTACAAAACAAAACGGTGTTCGGGACAACAACCCCAGAATCACCAGGGATTATATACAACGGGGACTGACTCGATACAACAAGACAGACCCTTAAGCAAAAGACTGACGCAAGACAAAGAGACAGACTCAAAACAAAAGACTGACTCGATATCCAAGTCAGGATTTACAAAACTCGGTTTCACCGATGCTCAAAAATGCGTGCCAGACGCTTCAAAAACACACCAAATGTTGCCCGCAGGCGTTTCACTTCATATACTCGCAGTATCTGAGCCCTCGAAATCCAACAACTGAGTGGTGACGGGCTTGCCCGAGGTGGGTGGTAGGATAACCTTGTTATCAATCAAATCCTGCACTTCATGACGAAGGCGGGAACATCCATCGGTGCTGTGACCGGACTGTTGGTGGTACGCGCAGTACAAGGTAGCATCATGAGTGGCGGGGAGATTCTTCGGGAGTGGCCGGGGCTCCAAAGGCTTAAGATGCCCATTCTTCGCCAATATTAGCAATGCCCTAGACAAAGGCATGTGGAGGTCGTGAAAGACTCTACGCCCTCGGGGTAGGTACTTTGCAGTTTGAGGATTCTTGCCAGATGCGCTAGCGAAAGGATCGGCTGGCGCTGCCTTGGCTTTTTGAACCTTTCCCGGTGCAGGGTTGGGAACTACAGGAATTGTCTGGGCATGACGGGGCCCATCCCGGTTTTCTGTCTGGCTTGAACTGCCTTTGATCGGAGCGGGGAAAGCATCATCTACAGCTTTGGTCACTATTGCAGATGTTTGTTGCTTGTTCATTCCTCTGACTTTCAGAGCCTCGACTGCCCACAGCGGTTGCTCAATGGGGTCGACATCTATCTTTGCCTTGTCCTTTCCCCTGGCCTCAGCCTGATCAAGGGTCGGGTTGGTGCTGGCATGTCGTGGTTATAGCCGGAAGCCACCTCTGGCTGGCTGAGCTCTATCACAATCCGCCCCAGTAGCGGGGGCTCTTGTGGTACAAAATTCCCGGCATACGGCACCGCTGGAGGTGAAGTCGATATTCCATAGGCGAGGTCTGCCACAGACCTTTGGAGATCGCCTATCATCCCCATTAATTCGAAGGTGGTGGGCTCACGAGCCTGGTATAACTGGGGAGCCCAAACCGGGTGCACAACGGGCGACCTGGGCGGGTATGACATACTGATGTTGGCCTCACTCTGCGGAGCGGTTCCCTGCTCCAATGCAGCCGTCATAACCACAATTTCTTCTGAATTTTGTGCCGCCATAAATCCTGCCTCAGCAAGGGGGAGACACTGGCTATCCTGTATCCACTCTGCAACTCTCTGAACTGAAAGAAAAACAGACAGCATTTCAGCCCAAACTGATCAAACACGGGTGTAGCCAAACAACTGTACCCTACTGCTGATCACTGTTCCCAGATTTTTGTTCCCAAAATACTGAATCTGATACCTGCGGATAACTGATTCCTGATAACTGATTCTCAACAATACTGATTCTGGCGCCTTCGGGCCCGATACTCAAACTCGCAAACTGGTATATGCGTTCCTGTAGAGATACACTCTAAAAGCACATAGCAAGTAAGTGAGAACCAAAACACCCCTATGTTGGGGTAGGGTTTCCCTGTCCTATTCTGTCAGGAGCTAGGGTTTTACTACGCACACAGCGGTTTCAAACAACTTAGCATCGGGTAAGCAACCTGTCCTAGTTTGGAATGGTCACTATGGATTCCGAATATGCACTAGGTCGAATGGTCAAAAGGGTACCCCGGTAAACCGGGGTTTGTGTTCCCATGCTGTCAGAGCCCATAGCCGGTCAGCCTTATGGACATGCCTTGACAAGACAAGCCTCCGGCAAACCATTCAGGAATGGCAGATAGCAAACACCGTGTTCCTAGGCGCACCAATGCACATGCAATGCAAAGAAACACATAAATGGGATCAAAACAGGATATCACGAGTTCGAGTCAAGCTCTCTAAATCTCCCCAGCAGAGTCGCCAGAAACTGTAACAAGCCCGCGTGGGACCGCTAAGCTACAGTTCGGACTCGATTTGTGTCACGGTTCTTAATCTGAACCAAAGAGTCCAAATCTGGCAAATCGTTTTGAGAAACAGATTTTGAAAAAGTAGTGCCAAACATGGACTGCTTTGCCAGATACAGAGTCGCCACCTAAATATTTTAAAATGGGGAAATTTAGGAAACCCTGACTCGGTGCCGAAGGCCACATGTCCGTCATCACCGGAGTTGTCTCGGCTCGGGAGCTTGGGTACGATCGGGGAAGGTCAGCTATGAGCACCCCCTTTCGCCCGGTCCGAAGACCGGCCTCTACTAACCATGATATCCGTTTTTGAAAACTTTACGTGTTCTAAAACCAATTATTAGCCTAGAATTACTATGTTATGCGCACAGCAAACAAGTATAGACTAGATTGCCTAATTTGGAAATAAACATTGCATATCCGTTCGGTTTGAAAATGCTTTGGAATTTGCTACTCGCAAGTAGGCTAAAATACGGATTTCAACGAGTTTTTCCAACTCAAACAATCCAACCTTCACCCACAGGCATTCAAAACAGTTTAACACATAAGCATCTAGCCACATGTTAAGCATGCTGTCATGGCAACATTCACACTCATGCGATATGCTAAAGCGGAAATACTTACATCGTACTCCGTGCCAAAACAAAGAACTTGTTAGCAAACATGCATGATCCAAGTCCATGTTAAGTGCCTAATGCATCGCATACAAAGTGTTGCTAGAATAGGCTCAGCTATCCTAGACATGTCATGTGAAAATGCACAATTATCACATATTCAATTTTTTGATTTGAAGTACGAATGCAATTAGCATGATGTACCGAGCCTAATGCATGTAATACAAAATGCATGAATGCACGCATGCATAGCATAAGGTATGCTGAATTTAAACATGCCCTAATCTACCACCGTAAGCAGGTAAATAAAAGGGAAGAAAGAAGTGGGGTTGGAAGACATACACACCACCCACACACACTTATTACAGATTTACCCTCACTCGGAGGGACCGAATAAATATTACAAATTAATTAACTACGCAAGCTAATTAATATTACAAATTAACTAATTTAATTAACGAATTAAATAAATTAATTAAAGCAGGAAAACGCCTCGGGAAGCGTGCCACCATGCATGGGCTGCCTCTGTTTTCCTTCCTTTCCTCCTCTGGAGGCTGTCAAAGCCTCAGGACTGATCCCTTGGACAGAGAGGATCACCACCGGCTGATTGAAATTGCCACCGGCAGTGTGGTATGGCCATCGGCACAAAATTGAATCTGTCGGCAGAGAAAATGGTACCGGTCGGCACATTACACTGCCGGTCGGTAGAGTATTCCTGCAGAACCTGCAACTCACAGCAACAGAGGGCAAAACAAAGCATGGCAACACAATTCAAGGCATGTATGCACCAACCATGTCCCTTATCATTGTAATGACTCAAAGGGGCATGTGTCTCGGTTCTCGGACCACCTATCACGCATTTCCATGCATGATGGCCCAAGGAACCAAGTATGCAACTTTGATTTCAAATGCATGCAAACCAAACAAACCAAATAAGGCCCAATTCCTATCACCAAGTCAAGGAACAAGGCATGCATGCAAGATGCAATGCAACCTAAGCATGCAAGCTAAGGATGCAACATGACATGGCGACTCATTTATGCAAGCATACAAGCAAACATAGAGGCATGCAAATGGATGACAAGATGGACTTATACATGAATTAGGCAGCTCTAAAATAGACCTAAAACAGTGGCCAAAAGTGCTAAAGAGTGAGGGCTAAATGGCACACACACACACATGCACATAAGGACCAACACTTAAGCACAAATCAAGCAACATTCAAGCACACTTGAAAGGGACAAACATGAACAATTAGCATGCATTATAAGCCTTGAAATCATGCTAATACATGGTGCCAAGCCAAGCAACAAATCAAGTCAAGCATGCAACAAATGGCCTAAGTGTTCAAAGTAAACCAAAGTGGCATTGAGCTACACTTGACAAGACCAAACAAGGCATGCATTAAACAACTAAAAACAGATTTTTAGCATGTTAAAACAAGGCCAAAGGACTCCTTAGATGGCATCTAAGTGGCTCAAATACAAAGGCATACACAATAGCCAAAACAGGAGGCATGCAACACATGCTTATGAGGCATTAAAGATGCATGCAAGGCAATCAAGCAAGCATGGAAATGGGACTGAAATAACATATAAAGTGACCCCAAATCACCAAAACAATGCAAAGATATCATGCTACACATGCACATACTCAAGGCCAACAAGCCCAAATACAAAGGAGCTATGTCAAGCATGCAAAGATCAACCCAAACGACTATGGACAGAGCTAAAACATGTCAAGATAAGCACATAATCTTCACAAGACTAAGCCAAAAACATGCTCCAACAAAGGCTAACAACCTAAGGCACATTAAGGCATAAACAAGGCATTACATGGCAACTATGCTAAACATGCATGGAGTTCCAAAACCAACTTGAAATCATGTTATATTATGGATATATAAGCATGAAAAACAAATCAAACATGCTCAACACACACTCAAGCATAGGCTTCCTTAGGAGGCCAAAATATGCCCTTTTCAAGGACAACAAGGAGAGGGGGTGGCCCTCTCCTTCTTGGGACTTCAAAGCATCATCTTCACTACTGAAATCCCTCAAGATTTCAGTGGTGAAGAGACCTCAACACCAAAATCCCGGAGCTAGCACAAAATGGCTCAAAATGAGGCCTTTTGAGGCCTAAGGGTGGTCAACAACCCTCAAACAACAAAACACTCTTAATAAACAATAAAGAGGGCCTAAAAACAGAACTTTTTTGCGTTATACAATAATCACAAAAACAGCTCTAAGATAGGTATAAAATTAATGCAAGAATGGGGAAAAAAAGGACTAGAATCTCACCCTTGAAGACCCCTTTACAAATGGTGCTCCAATGGCCTCCTTGAGCTTGAATCCAACACCAAAATCTCAAAACAAACCCTTTAGAACCTCAGCTCCAAGAGGAAGGTGAAACACTAGGTGTTTGTGTGCAATAGTGAGACACAAAACACCTACTGTACAAATAAGAGGGAAAGAGAGATAGAGAGTGTATATCTAACCCTAACCCTAGAAAAACCAGAGCTTGGTCTGTATTTTTTCTCTCCTAAAAATGTCTAAAAGCTCTCTCTTTGCCTTAGAGAGAGCCTCTCTCTATATGCCTCTTGTAAAGCTTACAAGACAAGCTTTGCAAGAGGGAGATCCCTCCATACACGTGTATGGAGGGGAGCAAAAGCAATACAGCTGTCTAAAAATATCTGCAAAAGCAGATGAACAGCAATCGGCTGGCCAAAAATGCCATCTTGGCCAGAAAGAGTGCCGGTCGGCAACAAATAGTGCCGACCGGCAACAAAGAGTGCCGGCCGGCAAACTATATTGCCGGTGGCATCAAAAACCAGCCGGTGGCATCTAGCCACTGCCGGTGATGGGTGGGAATGGTCTACAAGCCCCACCCTGCCTCTCAAAGGCAAGATGCAAGTGTTTGGTGCAAAACCAGACACTAAACGGTCGAATTCGGGGATCCTGAGGCATGGCGCGCGAGCCGAGACCTCCGGGAACTCCAAACGAACACAAACATGGATAATCACCGAGTGTTCAAACGGTGACGTCCAAGTCTTGAGGACGGTCAAAAATGGGGTGTCTACAGTTGCCCCTCTTTGACAGAACTCGAAAGTCATAACAATGACGGGAGTGAATGTCAAAGCCCAGAGACGACCCATTTTTGACAAGGCCGAAGACTTAGACAAACATACAAGACAAATAAGATATGCGCCCGAAGGCTGGGGCAAAATGCAAGACAATGCACGAAGCCGAGCATAACTTATGATCATGCAAAGAAAGCTGTAATGAAGCAAACATGCGACAATTTTAAGCTAGCATACCAAACTACACTACAATGCAGAAAGGATGTAAGAGAATTATGGAATTCTCAATACGTCTCACTCGGGAGATACAATACCTGTGCGGCTCATCTGGTTACACCAGCTTCAAATGAACCGTACATACAATATCGTGCCTGCAAAGAAAACAAACTTAACAGGTACAATATTGTTAGCAACATGCATGACAATGCAAGGATAGTGGTGTACTCGAAATGCGTAACAGCGCAAAGCAAGTGGGGAGCATGACAATGCCTTCGAAAATACAGACATGTAAGTGGAGCATGCGGTCTACGCAGGCAACGAAATTGATCATAAGCATGCGGTCTACGCAAGTAATAAAATTAACGAAAATGCGGTCTACGCAATCAAAACATGCGGTCTACGCAGGTAATGAAAATAAATATGCGGTCTACGCAATCAAAACATACGGTCTACGCAAGTAATGAAATTAAGCATGCGGTCTACGCAATCAAAACATGCGGTCTACGCAGGTAATGGAATTAAACATGCGGTCTACGCAATCAAAACATGCGGTCTACGCAGGTAATGGAATTAAACATGCGGTCTACGCAATCCAAACATGCGGTCTACGCAGGTATTGTAATGAACATGCGGTCTACGCAATCAAAACATGTGGTCTACGCAGGTATTGTAATGAACATGCGGTCTACGCAATCAAAACATGCGGTCTACGCAGGTAACGAAATTTAACATGCGGTCTACGCAGGTAAAACATGCGGTCTACGCAATCAAAACATGCGGTCTATGCAAGTATTGTAATGAACATGCGGTCTACACAATCAAAACATGCGGTCTACGCAGGTAATGAAATTTAACATGCGGTCTACGCAATCAAAACATGCGGTCTACGCAAGTATTGTAATGAACATGCGGTCTACGCAATCAAAACATGCGGTCTACGCAGGTAATGAAATTTAACATGCGGTCTACGCAGGTAAAACATGCGGTCTACGCAAGTATTGAAATTAAACAATAAATATGCAGTCTACGCAAGGAAAGAAATGATTACAAACATGCGGTCTACGCAGGTAATGTAATTAACATGCGGTCTACGCAAGTAAAGAAATGATTACAAACATGCGGTCTACGCAGGTAATGTAATTAACATGCGGTCTACGCAAGTAAAGAAATTGATTACAAACATGCGGTCTACGCAGGTAATGTAATTAACATGCGGTCTACGCAAGTAAAGAAATTGATTACAAACATGCGGTCTACGCAGGTAATGTAATTAACATGCGGTCTACGCAAGGAAAGAAATTGATTACAAACATGCGGTCTACGCAGGTAATGTAATGAGATGCGCAAAACCGCGCAACGGAATGCAATGCACAAAACAGTGCGACGATTTGAAATGCACAAAACAGTGCGACGATTTGAAATGCACAAAACAGTGCGACAGTTTGAAATGCACAAAACAATGCGATAGTTTGAAATGCACAAAACAGTGCGCCGATTTGAAATGCACAAAATAGTGCGATGATTTGAAATGCACAAAACAGTGCGACGGTTTGAAATGCACAAAACAGTGCGACGGTTTGAAGTGCACAAAACAGTGCGATGATTTGAAATGCACAAAACAGTGCGATGCGCAGAACAGCGCGAGGTTTGAAATGCACAAAACAGTGCAATGCTAAGTGCGACATGCATGCCACACGGAATGTAAATGGGCTTAAATGCGCAACAACGCACGTATTCCAGAATGCATGACAATGCATGGAATGGAAATGCAATGATGATGCATGAGAAATGTGCACGATAATGCAAAGGGGTGCGTGTTGCAACGCATATAACACGTGCATAACAATGCAAATGTGTGGCGCGCGACAGCGCGATGCAATGCACAAAAGTAGTGTGATGAACTCGTGCAACACACACATGGGGTAACTTTTGAATTTAAAAAAGGATACAAAAAGGATACACCTTGCATGAATTCGAGTGCCACGCACTGGAGACACGGCCCGAAGTCAAAACGGAGGCCGGTTGAATGTCGGAGATGCACTTTCTTGCACTTTCTTGAGCTATGAAGACCACGAACTTCTCATATGGCCTAAACAAGGCTGTGGGAACCCCACCGGCCGAAAGATGAGGCCACCGGCTGGCCATCGGCACAAAAACAATTCCATCGGCACAAAAAAGTGCCGGCCGACACAAAACATTGCCGACCAGCAAACAGTTGCTGATGCGGGGCAGTTTTGACTTTTCACCTTGGGTGTTATAAAATAGGGCTTCAAGCCCTATTTCCTCATTTCCTCCACGCCGAAATCCCTTGCTCTCTCTCTCTAGAGCTTTTTCTCTTCCCCGTTTCTCCGTTTCTTCGCGTTCTACGCCCGTTTCGTCGTCGGATTCGCGTTTCTCTTCGCATTTCGGACGTTTTCGACCGATCACATTCTCGTTTCGGTGCCTCATTTGGCGTTCTCGCCTTTTCGAGGTTTGTTCCCCTCACTTTCCTCTTCATTTCCGTGCCCTTTCACATTCCGGCCTTCCCGGCCATTTCCGACCTTCTCGGGAGTTGACTTTCCGGTTGACTCTTCGTATTCCGACTTGGTTTTCCTTTTCCGGGCCATTTTCACACCATTCTCTACATGGCGGACGACATTCCACGTGGCGGGACTCCCCCGGACCACGAGATGGATCCCGGGGTCGAGCTCTTACCACTGAGCGAGCGCCCGTTCGACCCGGCGACCTACCGGCCGGCGATCCACGTTCTGCCCCCAGACGGCCTGCGTCAGTTCCAGAGCTTTGAGAGGTACGCGGCGCCTGAGCTACTACTGCGTGAGCCTACCTCCCACCTTTCATTCGGCACTTCCAAGGTAACTCTCTTCTTTCTGCTTTACTTTCCGCAATGTAGGATACAAAACTGCCATAGTTAGTTGTACTCTTTAACTGCTGAAATCTGATACACCATAGACCGCAGTTGACTGTAAACAGACATACAACTGATATCTGTTTGAGAGTGACACATGCACACACACTGCACTAGCCTTGAATCACCCAAACACACGGCACACACTGTATTTCACTGCATACACTGGCATCCAGTATTTATCTGAATCTGTTAGATTTGCACATATGCTACATCTGTCCTTTCAAAACTGCATTTTGAATGTTGTCTTGCAATTGTCATTTTTTGTTTGCAGGAGGGTTCCCATACCATTCGCGGGTATGGGAATACTGGTGCACGGGAGTGGTATGATGAGCTCCCTAATGCGGTCCAGCGCATCGTGGACCGAGCGGGCTTCGGCACCTTCTGCCGAGGGCTCTCTAGGTTGTCCACATGCAGACCTCTTCTTGCTGCTCTGGCGGAGAGGTGGTGGGACACCACCGATTCTTTCCACTTCTCTGCTGCAGGGGACATGACGATGACCCCTTATGACTTCTCGATGCTCACAGGCATCGGGGTAGGGGGTGATCCGATCCCCTTCGACACCGACATGGATGAGTGGACCGCTGCTCAGGTCCATTTACTGGGGAAGGCCCCACCACTAGCTCGTCCAGGCTTCGTGTGGTACTCCTGGTTCGAGACACAGTTCAGGGTTCAGCCCGTTTTGGAGGAGGTGCAGATGACCCCAGAGGACGAGGAGATGTATGCTTGCGGCTTCCTCATGTTCCTGTTCGGGACTACCATCTTCGCCGACCGGGCGAACACCGTGCCTCTCTGCCTTCTCAGCGCACTGGTGGACGTCCGGGATATTCTGCACTATGACTGGGGCGGCGCTGCTCTAGCCACCCTGTACGGATATATGAGCTCGGCTTCTCGTGGCAGCGGCCAGCTGCTTGGAGGTTATTGGCGGGCTTGGGAGGTACATTTCTTCTCCACTTTTTCATTCCTGTCTCGTACTTTCTGTACTCAGTACACTGCACACACTGTGGTCTGCTCTATACTTGCTGTATACTGTACACACGGCACACACATACATTCTGCTTTACACTGACTGTACACTGCTCACACTGTACACTGCACACAATACACTGCACAACACACGGCTCTGCCATTTCTGTTTCATTCTGTATATTCTGCTTTTTCTGATAGTTATACTGACATCTGTTTTGCAGTTGTGGGTTTACGCCTACTTCCCTAGGCTTGCACCCGTACCAGTCGCGGAGCCTCCTCCGGCTGTCCCGTTCTCGAGTCGCTTCGACGGGAGATGCACCCGGCGACCACGGGAGACGTTCGGCTTCTTCCGCCGATATTTTGACACCATCACCCCGGCCGAGGTATGCTTTACTTTCAGTTCATTTAGCTTCGCTTTCCCACTGCATATTTCAATAACAGTAGATAACAAACTGTCTGTCACTTTCAGATCACTTGGCGGCCATGGGCCTCCTTGCCGTCGGCGATGCGGGGTCGGTTCCCTGGTGCTGAGGAGACCTCGCGTTTCCGGATCTTGCTTGAGGGCCCGGTCTGTCGGGCTTGGTACCTGGGGGAGCGTTTTCTACGCCAGACCCGCGGGTTACCTGAGCAGATAGTCCCGGCTCACCCTCCTGCAGAGATGAGGGAGACTGAGGGGCTGACCACTGAGCAGCTGGATGATTACTCCATCGGCTGGGAGGAGGCCGGCTTCCGAGGCACCGGCGACTATCAGGAGTACGTGCGGACGTACCTGATGCGCCCCCTGAGCGGTCGTCGAGCAGAGGGGGCCAGGCCCGTAGCATCGGCGGCTGGGGCCGGAGCGGGAGCAGGGGCTGGATCTTCGAGGAGGGCCCGGGTCCGTGGTAAGGGCGGAGTGCGGGGAGGACGAGGAGCTGGCTGGCCTGCCCTGCCTGCTGTACTGACTTTCCAGGGGCAGGGTGGGTCGACCTATCAGATCCCCTTCGCCCCTCCACCGGCTGGTCACGAGTTCATTGACGTCCCCGACTTACCTCCGGTATGTTCTACTGCATTTTGTACAGTCATTCATCTCAGTTTACTTGATATTCCACAGAATATTGATGCATCTGATACTTTTGCAGGCCTCTTCTGAGTACACCCGTCAGTCGTTGGCGATGAATGCCTCGATGATGGGGATGCTCCAGCGGACTTTTGACCTCCTAGCCGTCTACAGCATACCGGTATGTCCTTCTGACACTGGCCTCAAACCATTCATACACTGATTCGCATAATCTGATGCACGGCACAACACGTGATACACTGATCTCACAGCATCTGACACACTGCATACACTGCATTCTGCACTGTACCCTACACTGATAAACTGCTCACGGCATTCATACACTGTACTCACACACTGCATTCTGCACTGATAAACTGCTCACGGCATACTGATGCATTTCCCTTTTCGTGAACTTTTCAGCCTCCTTTCCAGATTCCCATGGCAGGAGGTGCTCCAGCTAGACCTTCTGTCCCTGCTCGGAGGAGAGATGAGGAGGGCAGGATATTTCCCCGTACATGGGGAGGGCGTACTCACGTCGGGAGTAGCTCGCAAGCTCCAGTCCCGGACGATGACGACGACGAGGAGTCAGAGGCGGAGGCAGGGTCATCGGAGGAGGAGACCGGAGACGGTTCTAGCTCGGGCTCTGATGACGACGCTGATGATGCTCCTGGACCCTCGTCCAGGAAGAGGACCAGGACGGACTGACAGCCCTCGGAGTGCTCGGCAGAGATGCGGATTTTTGTTATCTTTCTTCTTTCTTGTACTTTTCTTTTTGTTGGTAGATAGATTACCTTGTACTGCCGCAGGCAGATTTTGTTTCCAAAACTTGTACATTTGAAAAGATAGTTAAATGAACAGATTTTTACTTAAAAAGTGTTACATTCACATATCTCATGTATTGCATTGCATCTCATCATGTTACACCTCAATGTAAATGAAATTGATTAGCTGTCTGAAAATTAAACACTTGCACTGTAATAATCAGATAACTAAACAGCCAACAGCAAAATAACCCAAGCAACCCACTGCCTGATTCTGGACACACAGCCCTTGCTTTACTGGGGATTAATCTGCACACAGCCCATAACACAGCATTCGATTCATTCTGCACACGGCAATTCTCAAACAAACAGCCCAATCTAACAGGACGGACCTCAAAGATGGAACCGGTTGGAGTCGAAATGCGTTCAAATGTAGAGAATGGCACAGCATTCTGAGCATAAACGATTTTTGAAATCGAATGAGGGTTTTTCAAACCGGGATATCGAGTCTACCACTGAACACAGCGGGGAGGACTCAAACAAAGAGGTACACGACCTAAACACAACGAGACACGCTCGGGAGAGACTCAAAACAAAAGACGAGACCGTCAAATGAAAGAGACACGACACACAGACGCGTAAACGAAGATAGGAGACCTCGGACCACGAGGAGCCAGTTCAATCTGGGTATTGTTTCCCACCTTTTCTGATTTGTGATTCTCACATCACTCGGCTCTCGAGCTCAGATTTTTTTCTCAAAAACCCTTTTCCTTACTTTTCTCTCAACTTACACCTCTCTATTCTTCAATCTCTCATTTTCCATCCCTCCCCGGGGTGATTGATGGATAAATAGAACGGTGTGGGTTCATGCTCAATAACGTTAGCTCACGGCCATTTCTTCCGGCGGGCAGAGCGCCCTTCTGGCAAGTACGTCGATGACGGGGGAAAGACAGAACGCCTGGCTCAACTGTGCCCCTAGTTCATCATTTTAACCATTTTTTCGTTTTTGCCTTCTACTAAAACGGTTTTGATCAAAACGAGAGTCGGATTAACGTACTTGTTCGACTTTTGATTTCAAAAGCATGCAAGTCAAGTAGCAAGCACTGAAAATTTTCCTTTTTGGGTCCAAGACAATGGTCCGGTTTTGGAAAATGGAATAGTTTTCGAGAAAATAGTCAACCTCAGTAAAAATTTTCAAAAACTATTTTTTAAACAGCTGATGCTTAACAAGCATAGAACTTACCCTTCGAGATGCGCAACTTCGGATCGGAGGCAATGGAAAATTGCCCCTGGTTTAAAGGGGGTGGGAGGCAACGGAAAGTTGCCCCTAGTTTAGGATGGTGCCGCAGCAATCCGCAGACAGTCTTCATTGGCGGTGGTCGAGCTCTCAGACACAGAGATGACGAAGACGGTCACAACAAATATATGGACACAGTCACCTTTGAAGGGTGTTGGCGGCTGGACTTTGGGATGAAATCAAAACCATTGCATGGACTGAGACGCTATGAAAGCGTTGGGGGCTGGACTTCATGATGAAGTTGCCTACGTATCCCAAACATGGGAATCAAGCCTTACGTAGTTCCGGTTAAGGTCCTCTCGGCTATTTTAACCTTCACTTTGTAGGCTCTAACTTTTGCCAAGGCGCCCGATGCGGGTTTTCGACCTTGCGAGCTTCTTTTCATTTTCTATTTCTTGTTTCATTTCTTTTTTTCAATTTTCTTTTTTTTCTTTTTTTTTCTTTTCTTTTCTTCTTTCTTTTTTGTATTTTTCTCTTGCTCTAACTTTTGCCTGGGCCGTCCTTTCGGGTTTTCGGCCCAGCGAGCCTCTCAAAGGGTAAAAGTGTAGCAAGTCCATGCCAAATGGTTTTTTTTTTTTCTTGAAATTAAAGCCTCTCTGTGTCTAGGAGAATGGCTGTTGCACTGATTTGCAGAGAATCCATCCCGGTTGCTCTACGAGCTTCTTTCGGCGAGATCCACTCCTTCTGACTTGGCTTTTGGTGCCTCTTACTCGAGGGCTGCTTCGAAACTGGCCATACAGACCTTTCACGGCGTTTATCCGTTGAACTTTCTGAACATTCTGAACGGGTTCAAAGTTTGAACGGGTTGAATCTTGAGGCTGAGAGCGATCCTAGGCTGCGCAATCTCAAGAGCGATTCCACACAGGTCTTCGCAGGGCCGCGTAAAACATTTGTTTTTGAAAGTTTTTAAGAAAGCGACAAATCGCTCGCGCCGAAGATAGTGTGGAACCAATCTGGATCAGGCCAGGATCCTTCTCAGTACTCACGCCGACAAGCATGATTTCATTCATAAAAAGGCTTAGCACGCCTTTCTTTCTCTCAAAATGATCAAAATTTTGCAAAACCCGAGGAATTCTTTCCTCTTCGTTTTTATCACCGCAGTGTTCAAAAGGTTTGTTTTTTGAAAATCTTAGGTTAATGCAATGAGTTTGGCGCGCAGGAGAGCAGGCGAGATGTACTGTCAGCCCAATCAAATTCTCTGGCACTTATGCTGAAAGCAAGCATGAAGTTTGAGATAGCAACAGCTGTTTCATTCAGATTTGTTGGTATAACTGGCCCCTCGGCAGAAACAGACTCAAAAAACAAAAAAGGGTAATTACAAAACAAAACGGTGTTCGGGACAACAACCCCAGAATCACCAGGGATTATATACAACGGGGACTGACTCGATACAACAAGACAAACCCTTAAGCAAAAGACTGACTCAAGACAAAGAGACAGACTCAAAACAAAAGACTGACTCGATATCCAAGTCAGGATTTACAAAACTCGGTTTCACCGATGCTCAAAAATGCGTGCCAGACGCTTCAAAAACACACCAAATGTTGCCCGCAGGCGTTTCACTTCATATACTCGCAGTATCTGAGCCCTCGAAATCCAACAACTGAGTGGTGACGGGCTTGCCCGAGGTGGGTGGTAGGATAACCTTGTTATCAATCAAATCCTGCACTTCATGACGAAGGCGGGAACATCCATCGGTGCTGTGACCGGACTGTTGGTGGTACGCGCAGTACAAGGTAGCATCATGAGTGGCGGAGAGATTCTTCGGGAGTGGCCGGGGCTCCAAAGGCTTAAGATGCCCATTCTTCGCCAATATTAGCAATGCCCTAGACAAAGGCATGTGGAGGTCGTGAAAGACTCTACGCCCTCGGGGTAGGTACTTTGCAGTTTGAGGATTCTTGCCAGATGCGCTAGCGAAAGGATCGGCTGGCGCTGCCTTGGCTTTTTGAACCTTTCCCGGTGCAGGGTTGGGAACTACAGGAATTGTCTGGGCATGACGGGGCCCATCCCGGTTTTCTGTCTGGCTTGAACTGCCTTTGATCGGAGCGGGGAAAGCATCATCTACAGCTTTGGTCACTATTGCAGATGTTTGTTGCTTGTTCATTCCTCTGACTTTCAGAGCCTCGACTGCCCACAGCGGTTGCTCAATGGGGTCGGCATCTATCTTTGCCTTGTCCTTTCCCCTGGCCTCAGCCTGATCAAGGGTCGGGTTGGTGCTGGCATGTCGTGGTTATAGCCGGAAGCCACCTCTGGCTGGCTGAGCTCTATCACAATCCGCCCCAGTAGCGGGGGCTCCTGTGGTACAAAATTCCCGGCATACGGCACCGCTGGAGGTGAAGTCGATATTCCATAGGCGAGGTCTGCCACAGACCTTTGGAGATCGCCTATCATCCCCATTAATTCGAAGGTGGTGGGCTCACGAGCCTGGTATAACTGGGGAGCCCAAACCGGGTGCACAACGGGCGACCTGGGCGGGTATGACATACTGATGTTGGCCTCACTCTGCGGAGCGGTTCCCTGCTCCAATGCAGCCGTCATAACCACAATTTCTTCTGAATTTTGTGCCGCCATAAATCCTGCCTCAGCAAGGGGGAGACACTGGCTATCCTGTATCCACTCTGCAACTCTCTGAACTGAAAGAAAAACAGACAGCATTTCAGCCCAAACTGATCAAACACGGGTGTAGCCAAACAACTGTACCCTACTGCTGATCACTGTTCCCAGATTTTTGTTCCCAAAATACTGAATCTGATACCCGCGGATAACTGATTCCTGATAACTGATTCTCAACAATACTGATTCTGGCGCCTTCGGGCCCGATACTCAAACTCGCAAACTGGTATATGCGTTCCTGTAGAGATACACTCTAAAAGCACATAGCAAGTAAGTGAGAACCAAAACACCCCTATGTTGGGGTAGGGTTTCCCTGTCCTATTCTGTCAGGAGCTAGGGTTTTACTACGCACACAGCGGTTTCAAACAACTTAGCATCGGGTAAGCAACCTGTCCTAGTTTGGAATGGTCACTATGGATTCCGAATATGCACTAGGTCGAATGGTCAAAAGGGTACCCCGGTAAACCGGGGTTTGTGTTCCCATGCTGTCAGAGCCCATAGCCGGTCAGCCTTATGGACATGCCTTGACAAGACAAGCCTCCGGCAAACCATTCAGGAATGGCAGATAGCAAACACCGTGTTCCTAGGCGCACCAATGCACATGCAATGCAAAGAAACACATAAATGGGATCAAAACAGGATATCACGAGTTCGAGTCAAGCTCTCTAAATCTCCCCAGCAGAGTCGCCAGAAACTGTAACAAGCCCGCGTGGGACCGCTAAGCTACAGTTCGGACTCGATTTGTGTCACGGTTCTTAATCTGAACCAAAGAGTCCAAATCTGGCAAATCATTTTGAGAAACAGATTTTGAAAAAGTAGTGCCAAACATGGACTACTTTGCCAGATACAGAGTCGCCACCTAAATATTTTAAAATGGGGAAATTTAGGAAACCCTGACTCGGTGCCGAAGGCCACATGTCCGTCATCACCGGAGTTGTCTCGGCTCGGGAGCTTGGGTACGATCGGGGAAGGTCAGCTATGAGCACCCCCTTTCGCCCGGTCCGAAGACCGGCCTCTACTAACCATGATATCCGTTTTTGAAAACTTTACGTGTTCTAAAACCAATTATTAGCCTAGAATTACTATGTTATGCGCACAGCAAACAAGTATAGACTAGATTGCCTAATTTGGAAATAAACATTGCATATCCGTTCGGTTTGAAAATGCTTTGGAATTTGCTACTCGCAAGTAGGCTAAAATACGGATTTCAACGAGTTTTTCCAACTCAAACAATCCAACCTTCACCCACAGGCATTCAAAACAGTTTAACACATAAGCATCTAGCCACATGTTAAGCATGCTGTCATGGCAACATTCACACTCATGCGATATGCTAAAGCGGAAATACTTACATCGTACTCCGTGCCAAAACAAAGAACTTGTTAGCAAACATGCATGATCCAAGTCCATGTTAAGTGCCTAATGCATCGCATACAAAGTGTTGCTAGAATAGGCTCGGCTATCCTAGACATGTCATGTGAAAATGCACAATTATCACATATTCAATTTTTTGATTTGAAGTACGAATGCAATTAGCATGATGTACCGAGCCTAATGCATGTAATACAAAATGCATGAATGCACGCATGCATAGCATAAGGTATGCTGAATTTAAACATGCCCTAATCTACCACCGTAAGCAGGTAAATAAAAGGGAAGAAAGAAGTGGGGTTGGAAGACATACACACCACCCACACACACTTATTACAGATTTACCCTCACTCGGAGGGACCGAATAAATATTACAAATTAATTAACTACGCAAGCTAATTAATATTACAAATTAACTAATTTAATTAACGAATTAAATAAATTAATTAAAGCAGGAAAACGCCTCGGGAAGCGTGCCACCATGCATGGGCTGCCTCTGTTTTCCTTCCTTTCCTCCTCTGGAGGCTGTCAAAGCCTCAGGACTGATCCCTTGGACAGAGAGGATCACCACCGGCTGATTGAAATTGCCACCGGCAGTGTGGTATGGCCATCGGCACAAAATTGAATCTGTCGGCAGAGAAAATGGTGTCGGTCGGCACATTACACTGCCGGTCGGTAGAGTATTCCTGCAGAACCTGCAACTCACAGCAACAGAGGGCAAAACAAAGCATGGCAACACAATTCAAGGCATGTATGCACCAACCATGTCCCTTATCATTGTAATGACTCAAAGGGGCATGTGCCTCGATTCTCGGACCACCTATCACGCATTTCCATGCATGATGGCCCAAGGAACCAAGTATGCAACTTTGATTTCAAATGCATGCAAACCAAACAAACCAAATAAGGCCCAATTCCTATCACCAAGTCAAGGAACAAGGCATGCATGCAAGATGCAATGCAACCTAAGCATGCAAGCTAAGGATGCAACATGACATGGCGACTCATTTATGAAAGCATACAAGCAAACATAGAGGCATGCAAATGGATGACAAGATGGACTTATACATGAATTAGGCAGCTCTAAAATAGACCTAAAACAGTGGCCAAAAGTGCTAAAGAGTGAGGGCTAAATGGCGCACACACACACATGCACATAAGGACCAACACTTAAGCACAAATCAAGCAACATTCAAGCACACTTGAAAGGGACAAACATGAACAATTAGCATGCATTATAAGCCTTGAAATCATGCTAATACATGGTGCCAAGCCAAGCAACAAATCAAGTCAAGCATGCAACAAATGGCCTAAGTGTTCAAAGTAAACCAAAGTGGCATTGAGCTACACTTGACAAGACCAAACAAGGCATGCATTAAACAACTAAAAACAGATTTTTAGCATGTTAAAACAAGGCCAAAGGACTCCTTAGATGGCATCTAAGTGGCTCAAATACAAAGGCATACACAATAGCCAAAACAGGAGGCATGCAACACATGCTTATGAGGCATTAAAGATGCATGCAAGGCAATCAAGCAAGCATGGAAATGGGACTGAAATAACATATAAAGTGACCCCAAATCACCAAAACAATGCAAAGATATCATGCTACACATGCACATACTCAAGGCCAACAAGCCCAAATACAAAGGAGCTATGTCAAGCATGCAAAGATCAACCCAAACGACTATGGACAGAGCTAAAACATGTCAAGATAAGCACATAATCTTCACAAGACTAAGCCAAAAACATGCTCCAACAAAGGCTAACAACCTAAGGCACATTAAGGCATAAACAAGGCATTACATGGCAACTATGCTAAACATGCATGGAGTTCCAAAACCAACTTGAAATCATGTTATATTATGGATATATAAGCATGAAAAACAAATCAAACATGCTCAACACACACTCAAGCATAGGCTTCCTTAGGAGGCCAAAATATGCCCTTTTCAAGGACAACAAGGAGAGGGGGTGGCCCTCTCCTTCTTGGGACTTCAAAGCATCATCTTCACCACTGAAATCCCTCAAGATTTCAGTGGTGAAGAGACCTCAACACCAAAATCCCGGAGCTAGCACAAAATGGCTCAAAATGAGGCCTTTTGAGGCCTAAGGGTGGTCAACAACCCTCAAACAACAAAACACTCTTAATAAACAATAAAGAGGGCCTAAAAACAGAACTTTTTTGTGTTATACAATAATCACAAAAATAGCTCTAAGATAGGTATAAAATTAATGCAAGAATGGGGAAAAAAAGGACTAGAATCTCACCCTTGAAGACCCCTTTACAAATGGTGCTCCAATGGCCTCCTTGAGCTTGAATCCAACACCAAAATCTCAAAACAAACCCTTTAGAACCTCAGCTCCAAGAGGAAGGTGAAACACTAGGTGTTTGTGTGCAATAGTGAGACACAAAACACCTACTGTACAAATAAGAGGGAAAGAGAGATAGAGAGTGTATATCTAACCCTAACCCTAGAAAAACCAGAGCTTGGTCTGTATTTTTTCTCTCCTAAAAATGTCTAAAAGATCTCTCTTTGCCTTAGAGAGAGCCTCTCTCTATATGCCTCTTGTAAAGCTTACAAAGGCATACACAATAGTGCCGACCGGCAACAAAGAGTGCCGGCCGGCAAACTATATTGCCGGTGGCATCAAAAACCAGCCGGTGGCATCTAGCCACTGCCGGTGATGGGTGGGGATGGTCTACAAGCCCCACCCTGCCTCTCAAAGGCAAGATGCAAGTGTTTGGTGCAAAACCAGACACTAAACGGTCGAATTCGGGGATCCTGAGGCATGGCGCGCGAGCCGAGACCTCCGGGAACTCCAAACGAACACAAACATGGATAATCACCGAGTGTTCAAACGGTGACGTCCAAGTCTTGAGGACGGTCAAAAATGGGGTGTCTACACATACATATACAATCTATTAAAACACAGTCATGTTCAATAACAACCAATAAGAGATTAGTTTTAATTCACCTAATCCTCATGCAATTTCTACAACAATTATAACTATTTTCCACTGATAACCCAAAATAGATATTTCTAAATAGATATGTCTAAACATATATACAATCTCTAAGACAGATAAATTATCCAAATTTTCATAAGTGAGAGATAATACACATCCGACTCCACCATTTATATAAACATTCATCCAATTTCATATTTTCAATACCAATTTTGTTGTTTATATAAAATAATTATTTTAAACATTTTATGGCAAAACTCCATTCTCTCCCAAATCCAACCTATGAGTCAAAATCAAAACACAACACATCCTCATATCCATATCCATAACCATTTTCAATACATTTATTTGAAAACCCCTCTTTTGATTTTAAACCAAAACCCTAGGTTTGTCTAAACTCCTCAAAACCTCACCATTTGTTTGCACAACAACCAATAACTAAGTTAAAAATCATAAGAGAGTGTAAAAAGTCCATAACTCAAGTTTAGAAGACCAAGGAAGAAGTGGAGAAACTCCAAAGACGCCAAAACCAAGGTTGATTCGGATCAAAACGTAGCTCTTGAAGTGCTCTACCTTTTTAACAAAGACACAAGGGTGGAGAAATCACTAGATTTAGATGAAAAAGTAGAGAGAATGTAGGTTTTTGATAGAGAAAGTCTCAACTTTAGGGTTTGGAGAGAATTAGATCTAAAAAAGTGATGTAAAAGGTCATTCTCGCGAACTGATATACGCACAGTCTGCTCGAACGTAAAAGTTAATGCTCGAGCGTCAGACACAAAAAGTGGTTTCGCTCGAGCGCAAGAAACGACCCTCGAGCGTAGAATGCACACTTCTAGTAGTTTTACAGATAATAGACTAATGCTCGAGCTTAAGAAAGGCCGCTCGAGGGTAGAAAATGCCGCTCAATGTAGAATACACTCTCTTAGTAGTTTTGCAGGCCTGCAAAAGTACTGAAAGTTTGCAAAACCCGCATAAGCGTAAGAGGTGTCGCTCGAGCAAAGGAGCACAAATCTTAACAACAAAAGTTTGGAAACTAAGCAACCAACCTATTCCTAACACAACCACAATAACCCAGTGGCCAAACTCAAGTAAGAATAAGGGGAGAAAGACATGAATAACATTCAGAAATCATAAAACCCGAGTCTAGAAAATCAAATGGCTCGGGTCAAAACCGGAATCACTATAACCTCCTCTCCCTTAAAGAATTTCGTCCTTGAAATTTTGAATCAAGTTTTAAAGTTATGCTTAAACCAACTAAAGTAATGATCACTAACCAATTCCATTATCATGACACATTCCTCGGTCATCCAATCCCATCAACATGATAAACAAATCGTCAATACTAAATGTATAATTCATATTTCCAAAACATATACAATGTTTATAATAAACTCATGTTTACAATGTTTACAATGTATACAATGTTTACAATGTTTTCATCTGTCATTAACATAGCAACAATACAATACATGTTCAAGCTTTCACAAATAAATCTGGATATTTCTCACGGACTTCTGACTCGCATTCCCACGTTGTTTCCTCAATCTCGTGATGTTTCCACAATACCTTAACCAAGGGAATTATCTTGTCTCATAAAACTTGGTCCCGGGCTATCCACAACTCTCACTGGTCTCTCCTCATACAAGGTATTATAGCGATCCCGGTTTCCCCTTTTCTTTAACTGTTGTACCCGGACTTAGGTTCCGTGGAGTTGGTTGTTGTATATGTCTTGTTTACATCCTTTACTCCTTGCATTCGAGTCTTGGGTTGTGTTGGGCGAGTTTGAAACAGGTTGGTTGGACTTAAAAACCAAGAGTAGTTGCCCAGATTTTGGCCTTCACGATCGAGCGGGGATTCTGACGCTCGAGCGGGCCCTTCGTTGTTGTCTGTCCGCTCGAGTGGGGTTTTCGACGCTCGAGCGTAGTTTTCCATCTTCCAGTTTCTCCTCTGCAGTGTTGTGCGCTCGAGCGGGGTGTTGTGTGTGACGCTCGAGCGGGGAGGTTTGACGCTCGAGCAGAGACCTAGTTCTGTAAAAGTTCTGGGAGTGTGTATCCGCCGCTTGAGCGGGATTGTTGACGCTTGAGCGGGAGTCTGTGAGTGACGCTCGAGCGGGGAGTTTGACGCTCGAGCGGGGCGACTTTTATATAAACCCGAGATCCGACTTTTGGATCACTTTTTCAACTCCTTTTCTCTCTCTTACTTTTCAAAATCTCCATTTGAGAGCTCCTCTCACTAGAACCTCAACTTCTCTCTAGGTATTGATCTAGTTAGGGTGTATTCCTCACCTTTGGTCTTTACAAAAGTTGGGTTGATCGTCGAGGGCTTTGCATTGATCCGAAAATTTCGAGTTTTGGAGCACGTTGAGTTTCGTCACCTTCTTCCCTTGAGCTCCGAATTTGAGGTAGGGATATCCTACTCCTCTTTATGAGTTATGTCTTTAAATTTTGGCATTTCGATATGTTGGGAGTTGTTGGGTAATTTTGAGAAAGTTCAGGCCTTTGTGTAATTTTACAAAAGTTGGGGTTTTAATCATATAAAACCTAAATGCATGTTTGGCATGGAAAAGTGAAATTAATGTTAAAACATTAATGAAAATGGAACCTAAGGGTTGTGATGTTAATTATGGAATATGCCCTAATTACATTGGTTAATTAATTTGTATAATTAATTGTTGGAAATGAGGAATTGAATTGAGAATGTTGAAATCGGGAATGTATGGAACTAAAGAGTGTGGTTGGATCATTTATTGCTCACCTAATTGAAATGTCGATTTAATATCCATTTTGTGCATTTATTTTCTATTTAGAAATAACTGCTTTGGGCTATCGGTGGAGGATAGTCTTGATTGTTGTAGACAATGCATGATGATTAGGCAAACTAAAACTAATCGAGTGAATGTGTCATAGAGTATGACGGTGAATTGAATACACTAATTCTATGTATTGATTGATTGTGTATAGAACCCTTGTGTTTATATGCATTGTGTGTAGAGGAGGAGATGGGGGATGTACTCCGCGGTTTAGGGGAAGATGGGGGATGTACGTCTAAACCGGATAGGATTGGAGGAGATGGGGGATGAACTCCGTAGACACAGCTCATATGCTTGTCTAGAGAAGTGAAGATACAGCTCATAGGCTTATCTTTGAGAAGTGTAGATACAGCTCATATGCCTGTCTAGTGAAGTGTAGATGCAGCTCATATGCTTGTCTAGTGAAGTGTAGATACAGCTCATATGCTTGTCTAGTGAAGTGTGGATACAACTTATATGCTTATCTGTTGATGCATAAGATGTTTATCTGTTGATGTGTTGATATAGCTAATATGTTTATCTATTAAATAAGGATGGAAAAATGGAAAGTGACATAGACTCGTATGTTATGAAATTGTGACGTGATATATGCGGATGTATCGGTGTTGGCCATCTATCAATTGCTAATCTTTTAGTCATTGCTCATAGTTGGTTTAGTATATCTCTGCTGGGCTGTGGCTCACCCTATATGGGAACATCATTTTCAGGTACAGGTAGCATGCCACCTCCAAGGACGTAGCTTGGGAGGCTGGAGGCGGGCAGACTTTCGTTGTCTTTTCCTTTTTGATGTATTACATGTATATTCAAGCCAAGGGCTTAATGTGTAAATGAGTTAGTACTCTTTTGTTGTAACCAAGTGTTAGCTTGGAAAACTGTAAGCCTTTAGGGCATTTGCTTTTGTCGTTAACATGTAATACTTTTTGTAATGAAACTCTGATAAATACAAGAATGTGGGACTTTTATATATATATCAATGTATGTCTATATTGATGGGTTTAATGTTATTATTCGAGGGCGTTACAGTATCCTCATCTACCTTTAAGTCGGTCCAATTCAACACATGCGATGGATCCAGCTCATACTTTTGAAGCATGCTAATATGAAATAGATCATGAACCTTGGAAAGCTGTGACGGCAAGGCCAAATGGTAAGCTACCTCTCCGATCAGCTCAAGGATCTCAAAAGGCCTAATGAATTGAGGGGACAATTTTCCACTCTTTTCAAATCTCATCAAACCTCTTCTAGGTGATATCTTCAAGAATACATGATCTCCCACCTCAAAAAACAAAGGTCTCCCCTTCTACGGTCGGCATAACTTTTCTGGCGACTCTGAGCCGTAACCAACCTCTTACAAATAAGTAAGTGCAACTTTCTTTGTCGTTTTCTAGTCCAACTCTGCACCAAACATAGATGCATCACCCACTTCGGCCTAACACACAGGGGATCTATACAGTCGGCCATACAAGGCCTTAAACAGTGCCATACCAATGCTCGATTGGAAACTGCTGTTATAGGAAAACTCCACTAAGGAAAAATGCCTCTTCCATGACCCCTTAAAATCGAGGACATAATCCCGAAACATATCCTCAAGGATCTGAATTGTACGCTTGGACTGCCCGTCAGTCTGAGGATGATATGCAGTGCTAAAGGTCAATCTCGTGCCTAAGGCACTCTATAGGCTTTGCCACAACCGAATCGTAAAACTAGGATCTCTATCCAAAACAATCGTCATAGGGACCTTGTGCAACCTCACTATGTCCCTAATGTAGGTTGGCAAGATAATCTACCAAGTCACTCACACGCATAGGTATAAAATGCACCGACTTAGTCAATCGGTCAACTACCACCCAAATAACATCACTCCCCCGTTGAGTCCTCGAAAGGCCCATAAAAAATCTATCGTGACATGCTCCCACTTCTACTCGGCTATAGACAAGGGTTGTAACAAACCTGCTGGCCTCTAATGTTTTTTTTCACTTGTTGACAAATAAGGTACTTAGACACAAACACAACCACATCCCCCTTCATACATTTTCACCAAAACTGGCGAGAAAGGTCGTGATACATCTTTGTGCCTCCCGGATGCACCACAAGGCGTGAATGGTGAAACTCTCAGAGTACTTCCTCTCGACAAGACTCCGACACGAAGAGACGGTCAAGATATCTAACACTCGAGTCGGAGTATACGTTCAAGCCTCTTTCTACCTTCCCACTGGAAATCTTCTCCCGGAGGGATTCTACCTCAAGGTCACCCTTCTGTGCTTCTAACACTCAGTTCACAAGTGTAGGTTGTGCAATTACCGAAAACAAGGTTGCAAACACAACAGACTCACCAAGATGCAAGTTAAAATCCTCAATAGCACCCAACATCTCTCATTCTTAGATGGCAATACAGGCTACATTACTAATAGATTTCCTACTCAATGCATCGGCCACAACATTGGCCTTTCCTAGATGATAATGTAACTCAAAGTCATAATCCTCTATGAACTCCATCCACCTTCTCTACCTTAGATTCAAGTCTTTCTGTGTAAACAAATACTTTAGACTTTTGTGATCAAAAAATACTTCAAACCCCTTGCCATACAGATAATGCCTCCAAATCTTTAAGACAAAGATTATCGCTGCTAACTCTAGGTCATGAGTAGGGTAATTCCTCTCATGTATCTTTAATTTCCGTAAACCATAGACCACTACCTTCCCCTCTTGCATCAATACACAACCCAAGTCTTCCCGTAAAGCATCACAATACATTAAGTAGCCCAAACCCCTCTCCAGAATAATCAATACCAGAGTAGTGGTAAGGCCTCGTTTGGAAACAGGCTTTTTTAGTAACTTTTTAACTTTTTGGCTAAAATGTTATGTAAAAAAAGTTTAGTTGTTTGGGATAAAATTTTTGATTTTTTACAAAAAAACGTGAAAAAAATAAGAAAAATAATAAGAAATGTGTAATTGACTGAAATGCCCTTCTCTATGTAGACGTGCATAGTACCTATGACCAGCGCTGATGCAGCAAACTGATGGCTTCTACAAGGCATCATGTCACAACGGTATTTTCAATTTCCTTTGGAGAATAGATTTGGTCTGTAATACAGCATATATTTAAAAATTATAAACAATAAATTCATGTGATGTAATAATATTTAAATAATATATTTAAAAATTTTGAAAAAATAATCATATGAATTGTAATTTGTGTGATGTATTAATATTCGTTTAGTAACATTATATTTTAAAAGTCAAAACATTTGTAAAAAATAAATCCAACAAAAGTATATAAAGAAGTCTTGTAATTCTCTTTTAGCTCTATTTATATATATATATATATATATATATATATATATATATATATATATATATTCATAGTGGGTTGTATTAATTTTATTATGTATAACAGTAATAGTTCATGTTGATGGTGGGTTGTATTGGTTGTATTGGAAATATTTGTATTTGATTTTATTATTTAAAAACTTAAAATCTTAATACAAACACACTTCTAAATCAACATTGAAAATAAAAGTGATAGTAACACACCAAACATGGTCACAAAATAAATTTATTGTACAGAGATTGTCAAATTTAAATTTTACAGGAACAAATTTGTTAAAAGTGTGATTCACGGTTTGACTATTTTTCTTCTCATCCAATCTCTCATCCAAACACATCATAACTCATTGGCCGATGGTGGTGAAAAGAAGTAGTGCTGGTAGATGTCATTTATGCGATGCTCAATTTGATCCATGTGATTGCTTACCACTTCATGATGTCTTTCACTGTCTAAACGGAACTCACCAAATTGTTGAATTAATGAGTTCTGAGAAGTGGTAAATGTATCAAACTGAGTATCCAATGCATTGACCTGATTTGCCATTTGTTGTTCCCATTGAACGCATTGATTATGTCATTCTGCTTTCACGGCCAAAAAATCAGTCCAATATTGAGGTTATTCAGTTGATGGTATTGCTTGGTCGTGAGGGTCTTTCGAAGCATCTGCGGGGACATCTGTATTAATACTTTCCATTAAATATTGTCCGCTCCACCAGTACGGGTCAGTGTGTACTCCGAAATAGCCAAAGAGATTTTAATCTTTATTTCATCTACAAGCAGACCTTAAAATGTTTGAAAATTTTAGTGAGCTGAGCCCCAAAAGGTAGTAACCGGCCAATGATTTGACCAACATTTGCTGCCATCATTTCTTTCATTATTATGTAGCACAAATCCACTTTCTGGACAACTTCAAAATAGTATAACAAATAAGCATTACAATATGGGATAACATCAAAATGTCCTCTTTTCAGAGTGACATTTTCTACTATCCACCAATGGATAATCCGAAGGTAGGGTTTCAGATGTTTTGCTTGTAAATTAATCCCGGTAAATTTGTTCGCACAAATAGTAGTATATACGTCACCGATATTACCAACAATGTCAATTAAGTTAGACTCACTCTGAAAATAGATATGCATATCTCCTTCCTCAACTCTAATAATTTGTGCTAAAGTGTGGATATCAATCTGAATACCATTACTCTTCACACAAGATAAAAAAAGTGAAGTTTCCATCATCTTCGTTAGTACCTCTCAAGTGAACATAAAATAAAGACACAAGCCGTGGATATATCTTTTGTGGTAAATGAATTAAATTTAACCACCTCATTGCCTCAAGTTTGCTAACCAACAATGGATTATATTGATGTGGAAGATTAACATTTCTTCCGGTTACAATAAGTCTGCTACAAAAGCTTTGAAAGGCATGTTCATGACTGTGACTGAGAAAATCATTAGTAAGATAACCCTGAATTTGAGGCTGTTGTTGTTGTTGTTGGCGTGATGGAGGGTTCGAGCTTTCACCATGTTCTGGTCTTGCTCTTTTTGTTCTAGGCATAATGTGAATATCTGTTCAAATTTTTTGGAAATGTATTACATATCAATGGTGAATTACAGAGGTTAATAAATTCAATATGAGGAGCTCAAATGGTGTGAAGTGTTATGCAACAGATAAGGAAATGCACTTTTTTTTTTAAACCGATAACGAATTGTACGCATATGATAAAAATAAATAAAAACAGGGTCGGTTGATCGATGCACAGATAAGGAAATGCACACTTTTTTTTTGGTGCAACAGGTAAGGAACTGCACACTTTAAAAAAAAAAAAAAAAAAAGGCTAGTTGAACGAACCCGCCTGTTGCAGATTTGTATGTGATGTGCAAACGTGCAACAGATAAGGAAATGGTGCAATAGATAAGGAATTGCAAACTTTCAAAAAAAAATAAATAAATACCACAGCCAGTTGACCAACCAGTTAACCCACCGGATGACCCAACTATTGTGGATTTGTATGTGATGTGCAAACGTATAACAGATAAGGAAATGGTGCAACAGGTAAGGAACTGCAAACTTTCAAAAAAAAAAAAATACCACGGCCGGTTGACCAGCCGGTCAACCCACCGGATGACCCACCTGTCGTAGGTTTGTATTTGTATTCGGTTTGTGCTACTCTTTGGCTTTAGCTTGCTGCTTCTTCTGCTGCTTTGCCTTACTGATTATTTCAATGCACACTGTCAATATAGAGTGAATATAGAGTGTTTTGGGAGCTGAATTTGGCTGGCTGATCGTGGAGGCTGCTGCTTTGGCCTGGGGTTTGTGGAGTAGATTTTTTATAGTCATTTCTTACGTAGAGGGCAAATAAATGAAGTAGGGTGGTGGAGGGAAGTAATGAGGCTTAAATGAAGTAGATAAAGTAGTTAGAAGGTGTGTTTCATGAGGCTTCATATGCCACTTTGGTAGAATTGTCAAACTTTGAGAATGCAGAGGGAAAAAGAAATGGGAAAAGAATTTCTTTTGTAATTTGATGGAGGGAAATTAATGAGGTATTGAAAAGAAATTTGGTAATGCTTATAATGAGCTTTTTAAATGAGGTTTTTTATTTTCATGAGGTATTCAACAATTGAATAGTATATTTATTATTTTGTAAATCTTTTGTAATTGTTTTGAATATATATTTTCAAATTCTTTAATAATTCTTTTGTAACTGATTAAGACATGGTAATCAAAACTGAATTTCTTTTGTAATTTGATGGAGGGAAAAGGAAATGGGAAACAAAATGAGAAACAGAAAGGAAGGGAAAAAAAAATTTCATAACCCTTAACTGGTCGACCGATCGTCCAACCGGACATCCCTATAATTGATAAGCAATATACACAAATAGTCTTCTCCAAAAAATAAAAACACAACACAGTGTTGACATGCATCACATAACATGTCCATCTAACGAGCATTTCGCCAAATTGCAACTAACTCTGCCCTGATACGCACCCGCAACTGTGCCATCTCAACGTCATTGTCCCCAGGCATCATTACATCGTAAAGGGCAGCCAAATCATCCTGGTCAGCCATGTCCACGTATTTGTACTCGGCCGCACTGCTGACTGCAACAAAAATCTCATCGTCCACAATATTTTTGTGTATGAAAGTATGTAAAGCCATGGACGCTGCAACCAATGGCACCTGCACTTTACAAAAATCAAACCAAGGCATGTCTTAAAAAATCTCCACCACGTCTTCCAAGCAACAAAGGTACGATCAATCACACTCCGCAAAGATAAGTGTGCCCCGGTTGAACAACTCATCATGGTCCATGGATTATGGTTGTGAAATTCCAGTTGATGGTATCGGTTGCCTTTATATGGTGCCAGAAAACCCTTCTTATTGTTGTATCCACTATCCACAAGATAATAGCGACCTGTCAAAGTGCACATGTTAATTACGTGTATACTGCCACACCCATAGGTAACTGAACTTGTGTTTGCAAAAGTTAACATTTAAAATGGAAAGTACAGAACTTTGTTGTTGGTTAATATCCGCTAAAAATTGGGTACATAATACTCATGACCTATGTTCACTTTGCATACAATCTAAATTTTAAATTAACCATAGTTGCGTACATTTATTTCACAACAATTGTATCTACATAATCAAATTATGTATTGACAAGAATATGGATTCGAGCGTATGTACCGTCGGATGTAGTTGGAAAATTGTATTGTGGATCCTCGGTTACATTGCTTAAAACCCGACTGTCATGCATGCTACCCTCCCACCTGTACGAGACAAACACGAATCACATGCTGAAATCACATCCCACCAAAATATTCTGGGTGTGGTACCCCTTTCGACTGAAATATGGGGCTGCTTCTAACTCCTTTATGCATGCTGGCACGTGTGTCCCGTCCAATGCACCTAAGCAATTCTATATATCAATAAAAAAATGCAATGATAAGATTACTGACCATGTTTATACTGAGCATTTTCCAAAACATTACGAAATATATTTTGCACACGTTGAGCAACAAATATTGTGGTTGAGACTGCAGTGGTTGAGACTGCAGATGGGGATCCCTGTGCGTCTGGAAATTAACAGGGGGCCTGAAGTGAGCAACGGTGAATTTTTTTCATTGCTTTCAAGACGTTATGAAAATGGCGTAAAATAGTTTCACCGGAGTGTTGGAATCGTTCTTGTAACTCCCGGTTTGGCAAGTTTTTAAGCACATGAATGAATATTGCAACACTCTCCTCAACGTGCAAGCTGTGCGGACGCTCGGGTACACACAACTGGAAATCGTTTGCCAATGTTGTACATAACCGAATGAACACATGTTATGGCATGCACAATTCGTACCAGAAGCAGCCACTATGACCATTGTACAATTTTGTAATCCGTGCCCTCCCCGTCAAGATGGAAGTGCGGCATGGGACTTTAAGGATGTACACTTTGTAGTAATCAGTGGCAATTTTGTAGGCTTCAACATATGCACAATTCATTTCATGTTGCCATTGTATTGCGAGCTCTGCGACATCCTCTAACATTTGATTCATCCGTGCAGCGTTGTCATCGTCGTTGTTCATACCTACTAATAATACGAACAACCATTAGCTCAAATCATTAAAAACAATGATGGCAGTAAGCACATGTTGGTAGTATGAAATTTCATATGGAAAATGTGAATTTAAAGCAAATTTTCTAAATAATGAAATTTTATGTTCAAACCCCTAACAGAGATGCTGTACAAAAAAATGTCATCAATAAACAATTACAAACTACTCAGAAAACCACATGGGAATTTCATAATTTTAATCATTTCATAATTTTATAATTTTAATAATTTAATTTTTGAATTTTTAATATACAGAAAACCACATTGTATATAGAAAACCACATGAGAATTTCATAATTGTATATGAGCAACCTGGTCATAAACATTGAAAAATGGGTACTAGGGAAAAAAAATGGATTACCACAATTTGTTAAACCCTGCAGCAATTAGCATAACAAACATATGAACCACAAACATAGCTTACAACCTAAAAGTTAAGGACAATGGGTCGACAGCCATGTCCCTTAGCCAATCCATTGTCAAACCAGCAATGACAATATAAAAAAAAAATTAAAAAAAACAATGCACACACAAAAAGGCACAATGCAACTGAAAATAAACAAATTTTTAAGAGTTGTTTCCCGTGCAAATTTAAAACCGAAGTCCTTCATTGCGCAGCAAACTCGCAAGAGTGATACCCCCATTCCTTTCTTTGTCCTGTTTCTTCGCTTGTAGTCACCTGATTATGCCTTGGTCCGTGGAAATACTCATAACCATCTCCCGATTGTTCGAAACCTCTATAAACATGACTCCAAAATGGAGAAGTGGATCGGTGGGGTTTAGTCCCTGTATTTCATATAGCCGTCCAACAGCCTGGCCCATAGTGTAACTGTGCCCCCCGACAATGTGGTTAACAGTTAGTTCCTTGCTCTGAGTCTTCATGGAATTTACCAAGTTGTCCATGCTAGTTGCCAACGCTGCGGCCCCAGTAATGAGCTTGTTTTGCAATGTTGTGGCCAAGGAATGTGTAACACCCAAAAAATGATAATTATAATTATTTGAATTATCCATGTATTAGTTGCGGATTATAGGATTTAATTTGTGTATATCTGTCCAAATTGGGAAATTATTTGTTGAGAATGCAACTTTGGGATTGAAATTGACGACCTTACTGGGTTTAGAAATCGAAATTGAGTACACGGATATGTTGATTGGAATTTTTAGAATCACCTAAGAAGTTTAATTAAAAATTGATTTTTGTCTGATTCATAAAGTTATGTTTGTATAATAACCCTGTCCTGTACCATGTTAATTAATCATGATTATGTTTGTAATTAGGTGCTTAACTTGAATTTGGGTGTTAATTGCATGATTATATGTGATTTTGGCTTTGTATCTGTTCACCGTAGGAAGATCTGTTAGAATCTGTGCTTTAAACTGAAAATTGAAGGCTTTATCGGCCACAGAAACCGAAATTGACTACGCCATTGTGATTGGCATAATTTTTAGAGTCTACGGTGAAATTTGATTGGAAACTGATTTGGATCAAAATAATTAGATTAAACTGATTGAATTAAGTACAATTAATTAGCCTTAACCAAGTCTAATTAGATAAAGCCTATAAATAGGCCCCATATACACTTAACTCACCATTTTTTAGCTCAAAATCTGAAATAAGCACTCTAGAGAGAGAGTGAGCCGATGGTAGAGAGAGAGAGAAGCCATCCTCGAAGATTTTGCAAGAGAGCTCAAGTTTTGGGAGGCTAGACTCTAGAACTAGTTAAAATTGTGAAGATTGAAGCTCCTAAGTGAGTAATTGAGCATAAACTTATGAGTTTAAGTTTGTAGTTTTGTGAATCCAAAGTTAGATGGCAATTGAGACCATAATTTGAGATGTAATTGATGAATATGGAGCTTGTATGTACATGCATGTGTATAATTACCATGAATTGCCATGTAGTTGCATATTTGAAGGTAAAGCATGTTAATCATGATGAAATTGAGATCAATGTGTGCATGCATGTAGCAATTTGTTATGAGTCCTCGTGTTTATGTATAAGACATGTTGATTGGGTTGAATTGGAAGTCATTTAAGACATGTATCCATGAAAATTGGACTATAGACTCAACTACATGTTTTGGAGATGAATTTGGCAAGAATTGTATGAGTATGAAATTGATCCATGGGAATTGAACTTCAAAATGTTGTAATTTAGCATTTGTATCATGTTAGAAGGTTTGCATGTGAAGTATGAGTCATGATATGCAAGTTACATAAGTTTGAATGCAAGTTTGAGCTTCAAGCAACTTGCTGGAATTTCCAGAATTTGGCACGTCCGCTTGAGTGGGGTAATGGCTGCTCAAGCGTGAAATGCTGGTTCCCAGCAGTTTTGCAGACATTGTCGTCCGCTCGAGCAGGGAGAATCACGCTTGAGCGTCCAAGGCATATGTTTGACCCTCAGCTCGAGCGTCCGAATTAGCGCTCGAGCGTGAATATGAGGCAACCAGTACTTTTGCAAACCTAAAGGGTCTGCTCGAGTGGCCAAGGCCGCGCTCGAGCGGGGAGCCCTATTTCAGAAAGTTTGTAAAGATGTTTTGTGTTTCATTTTCCGTTCTCTTCCATTTCTGAGCACTCTTAGGCATGTGTAGACGTGCCCTCGGGCCTCACTACAGTTCGGACTCAATTTGTGTCACGGTCTGCATCTAATCTCACGGAGTGCAATGCAAGACCGATGAATCATCAAAGAGTCCAAATTGCAAATCATTTTTGAAAATAGATTTTTTTAAAAGAAGTGCCAAACATGGACTGTTTTGCCAGATACAGAGTCGCCACCTAAATATTTTATTTTGGGGAAATTTAGGAAACCCTGACTCGTTGCGTAAGGCCACGTGTCCGTCATCACCAAAGTTGCCTCGGCTCGAGAACTTGGGTACGATTGGGGAAGGTCACTTCGTGAGCACCCCCGCTCGCCCGATCAAAGATCGGCCTCTACTAACCATGATATCTAGTTTTGAAAACATTATGCGTTCTTAATCCGGTTATTAGCCTAGATTACTATGTGATGCGCACAGCATACAAGTATAGACTGGGTCGCTTGAATTGGAACAAAGCATCTCATGTTTGTTTTGAAAACGGTTTGATGGTGCTACCCGCAAGTAGGCTAAGACGTGGATTTGCCACCCTCGGGTGGGCTTAGAAAAACATGATTTTGTCACTATCTAGTGGGCTTTAAAACTCACAATTAATGAATTGTTCCAATTCAAATAACCCAACCTTTACCCACAGGCATTGAGGCAGTTATATCATATAAGCACATAGCCTCATAGTAAGCATGCTGTCATGGCAGTCACTCACATACATGCAAGGAAGCTAAAGCATAAACACTTACCGAGTACTCCAAGCCAAAACAGAAGATATGTTAGAAATCCATGCATGATCCTAACTATACAGAAATGCCTAATGCAACACATGCAAAATGCAACTAAGATAGGCTCAGCTATTCTAAAGATAGCATGTGAAATGCTACAACTAACAAGTATTCAACTCGGAATCGAAATACAAATGCAGTTAGCATGATGCGCCGAGCCCGGTGCATGCTAGATAGATGAATGAATGCAAACATGCTATCATACTGTATGCTAATTGAAACATGCCCTAATCTAACCATCATAAGCTGGTAAATAAAAGGGAGAAAGACGTAGGGTTGGAAGACATACATCACACGCACGCACACTTATTACAATTACGCCCTCGCTTAGAGGGTCTGAATAAATAATATACAGTCCGAATAAATACAAAATCCTAATTAATTAACAAATTAATCTAGGAAAGCAGGTAAATTAGCACGCAAATCCATGGACCGCCTCAGCTCTGTTCCAAATGATGAATGATGCATGCTTGAGTTGCCTTGCACAGAAATCCATTACGATGCCCCAGTTTGCCTCTGTTTGCAATTGTTCTTGGAATATTGTGCAACGCTCTAGAAGGCCGCTGATTTTTGATTTACTGCAACAGAGAGCAACAAAGGGGCATGGCAAAGTATTTTCATGTATGTATGCATGACTACTCTTCAGGGAGTGTAGTCCTCGATCCTCGTGCCATCAATCACGCATATCGATGCATGATGGCCGAGGAGTCGAATTGCACGACTCAATATGAAATGAATGCACATGAAAACACAACAAGACCTAAACTCCATCATGGGTAATCCGGAGTGTCGGCGACAGGGAATTGAGACACGTTCCGTCACTCGGAGTACGAAACGTACCTCGTTTCCCGTGCTCGGGCTAACTCCTATCCTAAACACGATGCAAATGAGATGGCATACACAATGCGACTAACATACAACCTGGCATACGAAATGCTATGAAATGGTATACACAATGCTCTAATCATGCAACTCAGCATACACAATGCTATGGACCGAAATGGCATACACAATGCAAGATGGATTTACACCAACATGAGTGGACCTCAGCCACACTCACGTCAGTGGCCATGAGATGGAAAAGAGACAACTGAAATGCGTGCACACGTGCATGCATACCGAGGACCGAACCTAAGGCATAAAATGTCACTCTATCAAAGCATGGCAAGGGATGAAAGATGGCATACAAACATGTAATTTCCAGCACTGAATCATGATGCTAAATGGCCCCGAAACATGGAAATATGGCACCCGATGCATGAAATAAGCCCCAAAACTCAAAGCTAGGCACATGTATTGAATTATAACTATGCAAAGCAAGCATTATTTGGCCATGAAGTACAAAGACAAAGCCAAGGCAGTCCCAAAACATGCACATTTCTAGTTTAAATCATGGCCAAAAGGTGCTAACATGATGGACTAAAATAGCATGCAACATTGGCTAGCAAACATGGTTTATATGGCATGTATATGAAGCGTATGAGAACTCATCAAAACAGCCAAAAACAGTGAATAAAACATGTCAAAATATGCCCAAATAATCACTGAAATGCAACCAATGCATGCAAAAATGATGAGCTCCTTTAGAGGGCCATACAAGGGGTTATTAGGCACATACAAGATAGACATGTAACATGGCAAAACCACCTCTGGAAATGAGTTACAACAGCCCTAAAACCCACCAAATAGGCCCTGAAAACAGTCTCGGAAACATGCAAAGAAAGGCCCCTTTGAAAGGCCTTGAATGGGATTGCTCTATACATGCATCATAGACATAAAATATGACAAAATGGGCTCTTGACAAAGCTTAGGCAGACCTTAAAACCCTCAGAATGAGACCTGAAACATGACTTCAATGCATGCAAAATAGGGTCCCTTTGGAAGGCCAACCATGCTAGTAAAGAGAATGAGGGGTGAGAGGGTCACTCCTCTATGATTTTGGGGCTCAAAGACACATCAAGGCCACTGAAAATCTTCTGGATTTCAGTGGCCAAGATGCCAAAACAAGACCAATGCAAACGCTCAAATGCATGGCTCAAAGCATGAGGAAATGAAGCATGCAAGGAAGAAGATGACTCCAAACAGAAAAGTGACCTCAATCAAACTTAAAGAGAAGGTTAAAACAAGACTTTCTTCAGTTTAGGCCGAGGTCCAAAATTGTTCACAAATAAGGCTAATATATCATGCAAAATAAGCCCTAAAAGAGAGATAAAGCTTACAAGGATGTAATAGACCTCAAACAGAAAAGTATCCTTAATCAAACATAAATAGGAGCTTGAAATAATACTATTTTCAATTTACACTAAGGCTTGAAAATGCTTTCAAATGGAGCTAAAGTATAGAGCAAAATAGTGCAAAAAAGGGGTAAATGAAGACTTACCCTTGTAGAGCCGACCCTCAGCAACTTCTGGACCAGGAATGTGACTCCTCAAGCTCTGCAAATGACCTCCAAGATGCTGGAATGGATGGTGGGGGTGGTAGGCTATGAGGTGTAGTGTAAAAAGGCCAAGAATATTAGGGTTTGGAGCTTGGAGAAGAAAGCTATGGAGGATGGAGTGTGTATGCCTTAACCAAATGTCTAACCCTTGCAAAATGAGATGGAGGGTTGGTTATATAGAGGGAGAGAAGTAAGGCTTCTTGGAGAAGCCAAGAGAGAGGTTCAAAGCTTCTAAAAGAAGCTTGACCAAAGGGGTCAAGCTTCTTGAGGAAGCTAGACCAAAAGGGGTCAAGCTTCCTTGACCAAAAGGGTCAAACTCCTTCTACCAACCAAGCAAAGGGGTCAAAACCCCCTTTTAAGGACCAAAACAAGGACAAAACCCTCGGACAGTGGGTCAAATGCTTCACAGCTGGCACAGCTATGTTGCACTTGAGAAGAACAAAAAGCAGAAAGCTGGCCGACCAGCTAAGGTGGCCGGCCGGCCACTCAAGCAAAAAAGCTGGTCGGCCTCCCCAGAAAGGTGGCCTTCCAGATGAGTAGAATACAGCTGTGTGGTGAAAAACCAGAAAATATGACCTAGGAGAGAGAAAAACCAGCTTTTTAGAGGGGTTCAAAAGGGTCAAGAAGAATTACTGGTCGGCCTACCCATATTGGTGGCCTCTCAGATGAGCACAACACAATGATGGTGTGAAAAACCAGAAATTGTGGCTCAAAAGTGAGAAAAACCAGCTTTCTGTCAGAAAAATCGGCTTTTGGAGGGAGAAAAAGAAAAAATTGATTTTTCAGGGGAAAAGGTGGCCTCCCACCATCCTACCACCTCCCTAGTAGTGAAAATAGGGTCCCTACCAAAAATAGACCAAAACGGATGCAAAATGAAGGTTCGAGGGCCAAAACGCGCAGTTCGGGGCCCCAAAAATAGGCTGTTAGGCACCGGAAGTGGCGTATGACCACGAAGGTGGTCTCCCGGGCCACAGTGTCCCTCAAAAGGGAGGAATCAAAGTGTGTTCCAAAAATCAGAGCAAACGGAGGTAGTTAAGCGGTCTCGAACCGAGGCACACGGCCGACGGCTCGGAAAACCAGAAACTGGGCTCCAAATGGGAAAAATGGCCTACAACCACGAAACATAGCCTACGGCCACTGAAAAATGATCTATGAGACCTCTCCCTCCCTTCGGGAAGAGAAAACAGAGAAAACAAGACCTGGTTCGCAAACCGAAGCAAAGTACAAAAGAGCTCCGAAGTCCGAGGGCAAGGTTCGCAGCCGAGACTCCGCAACCTCAGAACAAGCACAATATGCAACATCACTGAGCGCTCAGTTGGTGACGTCTGAGTCTTAAGGTCGGCCAAAAATGGGGTGTCTACAGCATGGATTGAACATTATAAATGAAGTAAGAAGATAATAAAGAGGCCTAAGAGGAATGCATAAGTTAAGAACGGATTGAATCGTTTGTGACCCATTATGTTCATGAAATGTGTAGGGTCGAGCACGAGAGCAAATCTACCGGCAGATCACTGTGAGTAATATCTTAGTAAAGATATTTTCAAGTATGTCACTTTCCAAATGCTACTTCTATATGAGCTCCATGGATTTGTTGATTTGAAATATGAATGAGTATTCTATATGCCTAATTTGTATAAGGTCGTTTGATACATTTGATGTATTTGAATTGGGCCTAAGGCCGTTTGCCGTTGATATGTTTGATATATTTGAATTTGGCCTAAGGTCGTTTGCCGTTTGCCATTTGCCGTTTGCCGTTGATATGTTTGATATATCTGAATTGGGCCTAAGGCCGTCAGACATGAATGATTGGGCCAAAGGCCGTCGGACATGAATGATTGGGCCAAAGGCTGTCGGATATGAACGATTGGGCCAAAGGCCGTTTGAATGAAAGGGATCATGATCATGAATATGAAATACGCATGGATATGAATATAAAGAGAATGGGCCCGAAGCCGTTTGATACGCCTGATATATTTGAATTGGGCCCGAGGCCGTTTGACATGTTTGAATCGGACCAAAGGTCGTTTTGAATAGAGAGTTGGTTGGACCAAAGATTGTTTCATATAGATGGACCTGAGGTCATATTGTTTTATATAAGAATTGGACCTGAGGTTGTTTTGCATATGGACATGATGTGTTGGACCTAAGGTCGTTTTGCTTTGTTAAGATTTGTAAATCTGGTATAAATGAGAATAGTGGTTCAAATATGTACATTATAAGTATGATTCATTTATGAACGAATCTCATTCATTAACCTCTTTATTTTGATATTATTCACTAGGCGTTAGCTCACTCTCATTTATATGTATGTAGGTGAGCAAAAGGACGTTCAACCCCAGCCTTAGTGGAATTTAAAAAAGGAACCCGAGTTTTCTGAAGTCAGCCCAAGTGCCTCACGCAAGAGGCTTTGTTCATGATCTTTTGTATTCCTTTTTGCTATTTCTATTAGTCGTGATAGACCGTCTATGTATATAAGCTTTTGGTTTAGCTAACTATGTATTTGAATGATCCTAGGTATACAAGATATTAACTACTGATATGTGGTGTGAGTTATTATTAAGTACATGTGAAACGTTTTGATATGCCATGTAAGCATAGCTCATTGGACAATTTTTAAGTCATTTCTGTTTGGCCCCTTAACTCTGATGGAGTATATTCTAATCTGATTTGAGGCCGTAGATAATCTCATGATTACTGGCCGGTTATGACCTTAATCTATAGAGGCGGGTTCGGGTCATGACAGTTTGACTCTCATTACTTGTATTGAGTTTAAAGATAGGAAATTAGAGCCTACTCTATCTTAGTATAATTTTATTTAGTGTAATTGAGATCATAATATGTTAGGGATCAATTTAATTTGAGTGAATTTGATTTACATTAAATTAGTGTGATTTATTATTAGCCTAATTAATCTTGAAGAATAAGAATTTAAAAAAAAAAAGAAAAAAAGATGAATACAATAATGTGTACATGTGTCTTATTCACCAACTAGGTGATTATGTAATGAGCCTTTGCCATTACACGTAGAGAGAGAGAGAGAGAGAGTGAGAGTTTGAGAAATCAACGTAGACCAAGAAGAGAAGAAGATAGGAAAGGTGAAGAACTTAGAAAGAAGATAGAGACTTGTCTTGAATTCCCTCTAAATATCAAAGCAAGGTAAGCTTTTCCTTTTACTTTCATGATATGGAGACTTGCACAAGCATCATCATTGAAGATTCAAGGTTGAATTATGAGAATTGATGATCAATTGAAGGTTTTGCTCATATTGCTAAGGATTAAGACATAAATGTATATATATATATGGAAGAATTGAATGAATTAGCTCCTACATCCTACATGCATGGCATGATTTTCATGAAAATTATTTTCACACATTTAAACTCTTGCATGGTTTTTCACTTGCTGGAAAATCGCCATGAATTATGAAGCTTGAGGCTCACTTATATAGTTTTGATCTTGTGATAACCATCAAGAAGTTGTATTGTTGTTCTACATGGATTTGAGCCTCAAGTTAGAACCATGAATTTTGTTTAATACTTGTTATGACTAAATGGATGTATTCTTGATAGTTTTGAGACTGGAATTATTGGCAAAAGAGGTTGAATTTGCTAAAAATTGCACTGCTCTAATAGAGCAGTTTTCGGCCAACATTTTTACCCAAACCGCTCGAGCGGCCTGGGCCACCACTCGTGCGGCCAAACAGGGCAGATTTTCTGATTTTGTTCTCTTTTCGTTTTCTGACTTCCGAGCCTTCATTTACATGATTTTCACATGACATATACATTCATTAGCATCTCATGAGCATGAAATAAAGTAAGAAAAGGATAGAAGTAACTAAACGATCAAGTATCGGATAACCGAATAAAGTTAAGAATCAACTAAATGACTCGATGTCGATGTGTATTAAGAAATTATGCTATGAATGTTTATATTTGTAGGTCAAGACTTGAAGACCGTGCAACCGGTTTTGGAAGCCCACTGTGAGTAACATTTCTGTAAAGATATGTTGATATGCACTGTACTTGAAATGTTATACGAAATGCTATATGATATGATATGTTTCTGAAATGTGATTTTGATTTTGTGAACGAATACCCGGTTTGCAAATCTAGTGTGGTATCCAAGGATAGTCCCAAGTCATGGGGGACGGCACATTAGTGAGGGTCCATGACATACATGTGATTACGAGATCTTGTTAGCCACGTCATTGTGGTGCTATGTGTTTAATCGGTATCCGGAACTGATTATTCTAGTCGGAAGATGATATGTAATATGTTCCTTTGGGTATACCATTATTATGTTCCATTATGAGACTGATATGATAGATATGTATGATCGGTTTTCTATATATGATACGATTTGGAATTCGTTCACTAACCCCTTTACTTTAATGTTATTCACTGGGCTTTAGCTCACTGTTTTTATATATATATTTATAGGTGAGCGTCCCGAAAGTCAAGCCTAGGCGTGTCTTGAACTGAGCCACCGTTTTAAAGCCTACCAAGTGTATTGAGTGCCTCGGAGTTGGGGCTAGGCCTAGAAGGCCGTTAGCAAGCTTTCGGTCATGTTATACACTTTTGACCCGTACATATGTTTGGTATAAGATATTATGTTATACTTTATGTAATGTCAGTGGGTAAATTAACATTTTTGAATCTAATTATTTGTTCATATAGATGCATAACTCATTGGACTATTGGTGTTTTTGTTTATTGCTTTCGTTAGCCCTGATTATTGTTTATTGTACAAGAAGGCCTTTGGTAATCTCGGATTACTGGCCGGTTACGACAAAAAACCTATTAGGGCGGGTTTACACAGCACGAGCGGCGGAACAGGGTAGATTTTCCGGTTTTGTTCTTTTTTCGTTTTCTGACTTCCGGGCCTTCATTTACATAGTTTTCACATGACATATACATCCATTAGCATCTCATAAGCATGAAATAAAGTAAGAAAATGATAGAAGTAATTGAACGACCGAGTATTGGATAACCAAATAAAGTTAAGAATCAACTAAATGACTCGATGTCGATGTGTATTAAGAAATTGTGCTATGAATGTTTGTATTTGTAGGTCAAGACTTGAGACCGTGCAACCGGTTTTGAAAGCCCACTGTGAGTAACATTTCTGTAAAGATATGTTGATATAAATTATGTTTTAATTGTTATCGATAAGCTATGGTTTCTTGAAATGCTATCTTAATTATGTGAACGAATGTCCTATTTGTGAATCTATTATGGCATCCACAGATAGTCCCAAGTCATGGGGGACGGCATGTAAATGCGGGTCCATGACATATATGTGATACGAGATCTCGTTAACCACTTCATTGTGGTAATATGTGTTTAATCGGTATCCGGAACTGATTACTTTAGTCGGAAGACGATATGTGATATGTTCTGTGAGATGTACCATTACATTATGTTCTGATATGAGACTGATATGATTGATTGTGATATGATTTGTATTACAGATATTATGTTTGGAATTCGTTCACTAACCCCTTTACTTTAATGTTATTCACTGGGTTTTAGCTCATTGTTTTTATATATATATTTATAGGTGAGCGTCCCGAAAGTCAAGCCTAGGCAGAGTCTTGAACCGAGCCACCATTTTGAAGCCTACCAAGTGTTTTGGGTGCCTCCGAGTTGGGGCTAGTCCTGGAAGGCCATTAGCAAGCTTTCGGTCATGTTATACACTTTTGACCCGTACATATGTTTTTGTATAAGATATTATGTTATATGTTATGTAATGTAAGTGGGTAAATTAACGCTTTTGTATGTGATTATTTGTTCTTATAGATGCACAGCTCATTGGACTATTGGTGTTTTTGTTTATTGCTTCCACTAGCCCCGATTATTTTGATTATACAGGAAGGCCTTTGGTAATCTCGGATTACTAGCCGGTTACGACACCAAACTTATAGGGGTGGGTTTGGGTCGTGACAGAATCGTATCAGAGCCAGGTTTCGATCCTGGGACCTGTGGGTTTTGGGTGCCTTCGAGTTGGGGCTAGGCCTAGAAGGCCGTTAGCAAGCTTTCGGTCATGTTATACACTTTTGACCTGTACATATGTTTTTGTATAAGATATTATGTTATATGTTATGTAATGTAAGTGGGTAAATTAACGCTTTTGCATGTGATTATTTGTTCTTAGAGATGCACAGCTCATTGGACTATTGGTGTTTTTGTTTATTGTTTCCGCAAGCCCCAATTATTTTGATTATACAGGAAGGCCTTTGGTAATCTCGGATTACTGGCCGATTACGACACCAAACTTATAGGGGCGGGTTTGGGTCGTGACAGAATGGTATCAGAGCCAAGTTTCGATCTTGGGACCTGTGGGTTTTGGGTGCCTCCGAGTTGGAGCTAGGCCTGGAAGGCCATTAGCAAGCTTTCGGTCATGTTATACACTTTTGACCCGTTCATATGTTTTTGTATAAGATATTATGTTATATGTTATGTAATGTAAATGGGTAAATTAATGCTTTTGCATGTGATTATTTGTTCTTAGAGATGCACAGCTCATTGGACTCTTGGTGTTTTTGTTTATTGTTTCCGCAAGCCCTGATTATTTTGATTATACATGAAGGCCTTTGGTAATCTCGGATTACTAGCCGATTACGACACCAAACTTATAGGGACGGGTTTGGGTCGTGACAGAATGCTTCCGCTTGCTTCCACTACCCGTGGGATTGATGTTGCCGAAGTTCATCATGTTAACCACTTCCGATGCTCCTAATTCATTGCTTTCATTGGAAAATTCTGGATTGTTGGAAACTGTAGCTCGACTTTTTTGCGCCCCCTTTCGGAAGCTCGACTATAGCCCTATAGTTCGGACTCCTGCGGTTCTGAATCTAATCTCACAAGTGCAATGTGAAATTGATAAACACTAAAGAGTCCAAATCCGGAAAATCTTTTGAAAAATTGATTTTGAATCAAATTGCCAAAAATGGATTACTTTGCCAGATAAAGAGTTGCCACCTAAATATTTTTGAAAAATTTAGGAAATCCATTGACTCGTGCCAAAGGCCACGTGCCCATCATCACCAAGATTATCTCGGTTCGAAAACTTAGGTACGAGGGGGGAAGGTCATGAATACATTTGAGCATCCCCGCTCGCCCGATCAAAGATCGGCCTCTACTAATCATGATATGATTTTTATCGACATCATATGTTCTTGTTCCAGTTTATTAGGCTAGCGTTACTATATGATGCGCACATCCAAGTATAGACTGAATCACAAGAATTGGAACATTTCAAGTCATATTTGTTTTGAAAATTGTTTCGAAATATGCATCACTTGAAAAAGTGATCGCATATGAACATTTACTCAAATTATTCCAATTCAAGCAACCAGCCTTTATCCATAGGCATACAAGCAGTTTTAGCATTTAAGCACTTAGCCTCATAGCAAGCATGCTGAATATGGCAACATTCACACTCATGCGATATACTAAAGCTAAATAAAAACTTACCTAGTACTCCAAGCCAAAGAAACAAAGTTAGACAAATATGCATGATACCTAACTATGCCAAATGTCTAATGTAACACACACAATATGCAACTAATAGACTCGACTACTGATACGGCATATGAATCAATTAAATATCATGCGGTCTAAGCACGTATTCAAAGAATGTATTGAAACTAACAATGCAGTTAAAATGATGAACCGAGCGTCGGTGCATGCAACACAAATGGATGCAAACATGAAGTATGCTAATCAAAACATGATGTCCCTAAACTAATCATCATAAGTTAGTAAATAAAAGGGAGAAAGACATGGGGTTGGAAGACATACACATTATTACATTGCGCTCTCACGAAGGAGAGTCCGAATGAATTAAGCTAACTAGCTAACTAAGATAAGCTAATTAAGCTAACTATTACAAACCGAAATAAATAAACTAGCTAAGCTAAACTAATTAAGCTAACTAAGCTAATTAAGCTAACTATTACAAACCAAAATGAATAAACTAGCTAAGCTACTTAACTAATTATTATAACAAATGAATTAACTAACTAGTTAACTAATTACAAGATGAAGTTGAATAACTAGTTAGACTAACTATTACAACACAAGTGCAATTAAGATAAGTAATTAATCTAAACAACTAACTACTGCACCTCAGGAAACGAGGGATGTGTATGCACATGCTCAGTTTCCACCCGAAAAGACCACCTTTTTGCTTCTGAATGCCTCAGTTTGCACAGTTGAACACTAGCACTGTTGCTCACTCTGCTCTGCCTTACCAACACTCTGCTGTGTTTTGCATCAATGGCTGGCCGGCCAATGGTAAAGGCTACTAGTCACCAGCCGGCCATGGTTGAAGGTTGCCAGCCATGGAAAGTGGCCGGTTGGCCACTGATGCACAGGTTTATCTTGCTGCAACAGAGGATAAACAGAGCATATACAGGGTATTTCAAGGGTTTATTTGCACAACCCACCCCTTATTTTCATGAACAAATCCAAGGAGTGGTGAACTTAAGCCACAAACCACCAATTGAAGCAATTTCATTGCATGATGGATTGTGAACCCAAGATTGCAAGTTCAATAAATGCAATAAAAATGAGACTCTCAAAACTACCTCCCTATCATAAAAGATCAAAGGAAGTGGTGACCTTGGAGCCTTGAATTATTTCATCACTAATGAATGTGAAATGGTCCAAGTTCGATGTGTTCAATTAACGTCCGATTGAACACACCAAGACAAAATCAAATTCTTATCTTTGCACAATTTTAGTTTCAAATTTTAGTTACTCTTTTTAATTACCTTTCCATTCTTTAACCAATTAAGTCCATTGATGAGTTGAGTCCTCTAAAAGGGAAGGAAATGTCAAACAATGGGTAGTTTAAGGCAAGAGAGAGATGTCATGACGTTGATAATGAACCCCCAAAAGAGGATTAAACCATTAAACATAAACCTCAATCTCAAGCTTAAATAATCCCAAGGTTGAAACAACCCTCAAAGCAAATAAAGAGTAAAGAAATGAGGGAGGTTACAGAGATTATGCTTGCTGAAATTAAGTGAGAAAAACACTAAAACAACGCAATCAACTCAAACAAGTGGTGTCTAAAAGCCTAAAACACCAAGCTTGTGGGGGACATTTACACTAGAAACATGCAATACAAGACTCAAATGACTTAACCAACCCAAAACAGAGTTAAAAAAGTCCAAATTAGAGCCTAAAACATGATGGAATTAAGCTACAAATGGCTAGAAAAATAAGCTAACACATAGAGCTATCTAGGCTAGCAAACAAGACATAAAGAGAGGAGGCTAACCCCTCCAAATTTGGATTTCAAAACATGATTTTCACCACTTAAATTACTCTGAAATTCAGTGTTCAAAAGCCCAAAATAGATGGATTAAAAGTGAGAAACAAAGGTGAAAAGGCCTTACAAACAAGAAATAAAGAAGGGTGAGCCACCCCATAACCTTAAATAGCCTAAAACCACCAATTTCAGCCCACAAAAACAGAGTTTTTTATAGCCCAAAAATAGCCCAAAATCAGTGGGAAAATATAGAAAAACAAGTATGCAAAGCAAGGTAAAAAGGCAAGTATTATAGCTCTTGAAGCAAAGATCAATTCTAGGCAACAATTCAAGCCAAAACCAACTTCAAGAGCTCCAAGAAGGCTTCAAGGAACCTCAATCCAAAAGTGATCAACTTTGATTAAGGAGGTGTAGGCACAAAAGTGTAGTGTATATAGGCTAATGTGCACAAATTTGCAAGAGAAAGAAAGAGAAATATAGAGAGAGATGAAAATTTTTGAGTTCAAAATTTTCTAACCTTACTACAAGAGAGAGGGGGTCCCTATATATAGAAAACATGAAATTTCCTCAAGGAGATACAGCCCTACACGTGGGGATAGATGGATGTATCTATGCAACAGTTGATATAAAATATCTGCAAAATACACTGGTGGCCAGCCGGCCATCAATGGTGGCCAGCAAGCCACATCAGTGACTGGCACCAGGTCGGCCAGCAAAAAGTGATGGCCAGCAAGTCTCTAGTAGTGGCTGGCAGGTCACTAGAGGTTGCAGGCTGAAAAAGATAAGCTTGGTCCAAAACTGGGTTTGAAAGGCTATCAGGGTTTGCGAGGTTCAAAGTTATGGCATTCTGCTGAGGACTTCGAACACTTGGCAAGCAAACAAACTCATCATCGGGTGTGCATGCGAGGACGTCCAAGTCGTAAGGGCCATTAAAAATGGGGTGTCTACAGACTCTCTTTCTAATTCCATTAAGTTACGAGTCTCGCCAGGCGTCCATGCATTTTTACCCGTTACCGCTACACCAATGAAGACGTGCTCCATCAAATCCGGATGCTTCAAGGTTTTGGTTCTGAACTTTCAACAATCTTTGTCAATCTATAAATGAACACAATGTAAATAGAATTAGCGTGTTGACAAGGAATAAATTCAATGCAACATGGTGCAGAAATAGCAAAATTAAAACTTGTTAAAATGCTAAAATATTCAGGGAGGTTAAATTATGCTAGAATGAACAAATCAATGCAACAGTGTTAAATTACAAACAAATTTAAGCAATTGGTGGGATCACAGTTCATACTACCAAAAACCAAGTGTTAAATTGAATTTTTAACAACATCCAAATGAAGTTCATTTTGAATATGTAGGGGACATTTGACAACCTTTCAAAAAAGTATAACAGCTAAAAACTCAAGTATAATAATATTTTTCAGCTAAAAACAAGTATATAACAACTCATATTTTAAGCATGACTCATGTGAAATATAATAATTTTTTTTCATCTCAATTAAAAAGAAACTAAAAAGTGTGTACTAGAATGACCCATTACATTTTATGTTAGGTTCTCCAGATTAAAAAATACACCTAAACTGACCTAGACAAACACCTTAAAAAATAAAAATTTCATATAAACTTCGGAAAATGAGGTAGGTATCAACAATAACTAAAAAAAAATATACTTTACAATAAAATATATCATAGCTGTATGTACTTTACAATAAAAAAAAATATATATATATATATATATATATATATTTTCAATCATAATTAAATAAAATATATCATAACCAAGCATAATAAGCATAACTAAAAAATTGATGGGTCATAAATAAAATCATGTCATAACAAATAAATTAAATAAAACAAATCTGATGAAATTTGAAACGCGAATAAAACCAAGTGCCTATTAGCAAAGTCAAGTAATTGGGTGGAGCGAGTCATATTTGATGAAATTTTGTCAATCTTTTTTAATTTTTATTTCGTTTAATTTTAAATTTCATTTAAGGCATTAGAATTGTGTCATAATTGTCTTCTCTGAAATATTCATTTCGTTAAAGCTATAAACATACAACGTTGTGCGTACACAGGAAAGCATGGTATACATACAGAAAATGAGATATTAGTTCTGTAATAATTGACAGGAAAAACAAAATGTAAAGCTTTACCTTCTCCATTTTCGCCCACCAATCGGCCGACGCATTGAACAACCCAGTAGCTTAGTCAAAGCCAATTCCAGTTGAGCCTTTCCAGCAATCCATTAGCTTAGACCATGCACGCCACTCGCTCTTCAATAAATCGTACTTGTTTTTAAGTTGTTTTGGTGAATGCAGCCTCCCAGTTGCTGCCTCAAATGTCTTAGACAACTAACGGTACCCGTTTGGCTTGATTGACATGTGCGGCCGGTTTCCTACATCAATATCCTTGATGACTAGTTCCAAGAATATCCGTGTCGACTCTCCATCCCAAGTTGCTCTATGATAGTGTTGTTGCTCTTTCCCTTTATTAGAAGGGGTACGAGGCGCAAGTCGATGTGACGCCATGCAATTATAACAACATCGTGGAACGGGAACCAACATAAAAATATTTATACAGTTATATACAAGCATTACCAAACTTATGAACACACCTTTTATGTCAGAAATGTGGTATTTGAAACAAAACATAGCGCAAAAGATTCATTTAATGACATTAGTATTTGAAACAAAACAAACAGTTGCGAAAAGATATAATAACCACATGTTTACGAAACAAAATACATCATTTCAAAATTTTTTTTTGGGCCACAAACATAATGACTTTAATAACAATAAGGTAAGGTCACAGCATAGTTACATATACCACATCCAGAATAGCAAAATAACGACGATGATGCACATCACACATGTCACTACTGTAAGTACATACAGAGTTTGTTCAATGTCACTGAAACGAGCCTTAAAACGAGCAACATTGTCTCTATCATTCTCAGCAGCCCTTTGGCGCCCATATTTGTCACACCGCCTAATCCAACTGACACATGGCTGAGGTTAAAAAATATATTAGTGACGCTTTGACAAGGAAATGTAAAAGTGAACATGCTTGTACTCACCACTCCACGAGGGCATTGGTAGTACACACGACCAAGGTTTCTAGCAGAACGGGAAGTCTTTACAGCACAATGCCCATAGCCACAAGCACACATACGGCCTGGTTGTGTTGATGTGGCAGTTGACATAAACGAGGCCATGGTTTCTTTTGTGACTTGTTTCAGGACATGACAAGCAGAACAAAAATAGGTCAATGGGTGTGACACTTTCGTTATGGACATAATTTTCTTGTAGAGGAGATGGTAACAAACAAGTGCAGATCCTTTACAAAAACATTACTGGTTCATTACATGCCAATAAACTGCACTCGCATTATTGGACAACAAAACAATAACTACAATTTTCGGAAACATGTAAATAATTCCTAGGGACTGTATTTTCCCCACAGAACCTTTAAATCCCTGATATTGCCATTTTGTTAAACAATGATTGTAAACAGAGAAGAGATGGTAACAAACAAGTGCAGATCCTTTACAAAAACATTACAGCTTCATTGCATACCAATAAACAGCAGTCACATTATTGGACAACAAAGAAGAACTACAATTTTTGGAAACAAAAAACAATTCCTTCAGACTGTATTTTTCAAAACAGAACATCTAGTATGGACTGTAGCACAGAAGAATTGCATATCACAAACCAAAACAAATACATGCAGCACATAACAGAAACAGGGTAGGAACAGGAAGAACAAAAAAAAAAATTCAAAACTGTGATTGCAGATGTGCATAAAAAATTATTAGAAAAAAAAAATCAAAAATGTGAACAGGAAGAACATTTAAATGCCTTAGATTTTCAAACATGTCATCGTGATTTTTATAACAGTAGTATGGAAAGAAAACTTAACAACACTCCATATTTGTTATCTCATGTCCATCACCTTAGTTTACCTCAGTTTATCAGATAACACACCCCCACCACAACGAACTCGGTCATTGATAAAGTTCAAAGGAAATCCAAAAACCATCATCTCTTGTTTTTAGGGGACTTTCATTTTAATTACCCAAACAAAGTCTGATTTTGAAGAGATATTGAAATTGGAAAGTGGTGAGAGAGAGAGAAAGAGATACAGAGTTCATACATTTACACAAAATAAAGCATAAGTCTCATGGTTACATATACAAACATAAACAAGAGAGGCTGAAGAGAGAGAGATAAAGATAGAGTTCATACATATATAAAATTCGTAAAACATAGGTCTCATGGTTACATACAACAACAGAAACAAAAGAGGCTAAAGAGAGCGACAGAGACAGACAGAGAGAGAGAAGAATAGGGTACTTGTGGTTGAGGCGATCATCGGCAGCAGGACTGGTTTTCCGTTGGGCTTTGTGGATTGTCGTCGTCGCTTGCTTCATCTTCGTCTTCGTCTTCGTCTTCGTCTTCAAATCAGAGCTTCTACAACTTTGTGGCCTTGAACGAAGGGGCCTCTTCATCCTACGTGTTTGACGTAAACTTTGGATAGTACACCCTGTATGATGGCTCTGATAATATTTCCATCAATGTTTGATATAAAGCAAGGGTACAAACGAAATAATGACACATCACCGAGGGGCAAAAAGGTCTTTTACACTAAATCTGGCAGCCATCACATGAAGCCACTATGTATAGGTTGTAGGGTAAAAATTATAGACTTTTTGGCTTTTTTAGGAACTTTTTGGCTTTTTGGCTAAAATAATTGCTTGCCAAACGAGGCCTTTAACCTTAAGCTCTTGAAAAGATTTCTCACAAGTCTCATTTCACACAAACTTAACTCCCTTCCTCGTCAGTCTAGTTAACGGTGAGGTTAATCTAGAAAAATCATTCACAAACCCATGGTAATACCCAGCCAACCCCAAGAAATTACGAATCTTAAAAGCATTCTTAGGTTGTTCTCAATCTTGCACTGCCTCTATCTTGGATGAATCTACAGTCACCCCTTCCCCGGATACCACATGGTCTAAGAACTTAACTTCTCTCAGCTAGAATTTACACTTCCCAAACTTAGCATATAGTTTATGGGCCCTAAACAACTCAAGTACCACTCGCAAGTGTTCCTCGTGCTCCTCCTCAGAGGGTGAGTAAATCAAGATGTCGTCCACAAAAACGACCACAAAATGATCTAGGAATCCACGGAAGATCCGGTTCATCAAGTCCATAAACACAGTCGATGCATTGGTCAGCCCAAAGGGCATCACTAGAAACTTGTAGTGGCCATACCGCATACGGAATGCCGTTTTCGGGATGTCCTCTTTTCTTACCCTCAACTGGTGGTAACCCGATCTCAAGTCTATCTTAGAGAAGCAACAAGACCCCTTCAACTGATCAAACAAATCATCTATACAAGGCATTGGGTACCTGTTTTTGACAGTTACTCAGTTCAACTTCTGGTAATCTATATAATATCTCAACGCACCATCTTTCTTTTTTGGCAAAAAGAGCAGGTGCTCTCCACGGCAAAGTACTAAGGTGGATGAAACCCTTATCTAACAATTCTTCGAGTTGAATCTTCAATTCATTTAACGCAGTAGGTGCAAATCTATATGGTGCCATGGAAATCGGTGTTGTACCAGGCACTAAATCAATAAAGAACTCGATCTCTTGGTGGAGTAGTAAATATCAAGATATTCACAAACATCCGGGTATTCACAAACTACCCTTGGTAACTCAACTCAAACTTCATCACACTCACTACTCAAGAAGTTGGCAAGAAGGAACTAAGCTCACTCTGCCCATGCGGATCGTACACCGGTGATAAGACTCTATCCACCCTGTCCTCCAAGAAATAAAAGCAATCATCGCTTAAGGTACATACAGTAAACCTCTGACAGTAGTAGTCTATAACAGCCCGATAGGATGACAACCAGTCCATTCCCACAATGACGTCAAAACTAGACATAGCAACCAACAAAAATGCAAAAGGACGTCGGCGACCGGCAACCTCTATGTTACAACCCTGACACCCCTACTTCAAAACAACCTCACCACCAATAGGTGACTCTACACAGATAGAAAATGCTAACTGAACTAACTTTAACCTTAAAATCAATGCAAATGCAGACGAAATAAATGAATGGGATGCACCCGTATCAATCAACACATTAGCAACTAAATTGCAAAACAAGAAAGTACATCTCACTACTGAAGGCGCTAGTATAAGATCTGGCACAGTAACAACACACATACACCCTATAGCCCTCTGCTCAACCTGCTCAATCCTCGAAGCATAAGCCTAATGCACTGACTGAGCCGAAGAGGCTCCTTGATTGGCCCCCGAGGTCTGTACTGACTATGCCGGCTAGTGACTTTGTGTCTGTCTTGAACTAGACGCTCCAGATGTGCCGTCCAACTGAGGGTAAAACCTCTTCATATGCCCTACCTACCCACACTGATAACAAGTGAGCGACTGGCCTCTCCTTTGACTCTAGCCCTGAGAACGAACCGAAGAAGGCACAGAACGTTGCTGTCACGACCCAAACCTGCCCCTATAGGTTTAGTGTCATAATCGGCCAGTAATTCTCGGATTACCAAAGGCCTCTTAACAGAAGAACATATATTTATGGGCTACGGAAGTAAATATATAAAATATGCATAGTCCATTAAGCTGTGAAGACATACATAAGACAGATAATATTAAACTTTCATAAACTTACGAGTAACGTCAAAAGTTACAATAGTTACACGTCACTCCATGTACATATTAACAGAAATCTTGACCAAAAAATCAAAGGAACTAAGCCTAATACATTCACAAAAATAGCCACTAAACTTGATTTAACCCGGAACCTCCTCGGGAGGCACAAAGACTGGCTGACAAAAACTGAGACGCCAGGTCCTCAACACTGAACCTGGTCACGTGCCTGGTCACCTACATACATAATATAAATAGTGAGCAGGAGCTCAGTGAATAATAACAGAGTAAAGGGGTAAATGAATGATATCCCATAACTAAGTCTGTACATAGATTAGATTCATATTCGTATTCTTGTTTGAGTCATTGACAGAAATCAGAATTCATGTTTGATCATACATAGTTCATCCATTAGCGCTAACAGATTACATACAAAGTATCAAAAATCATACTTGTCAGTTCCATAGAGGAACCTCCGGCCGAGTACGAATAACGTATCAGTTCTATAAGGAACCTCTGGACTGGGAAAACTTGTCAGTTCCATAAAGGAACCTCCAGTCCAGGTACAGATATCATACTTAAATCACATCATTAATGTCACAAATATTTGCCAAAGTTGGACAATCATTCATAGTACAAAACTTAGCATTTCATAGAACAAATCTTATTTCATTTGTAAAAAATAATTTAATTTAACTTGAACATAGCTTTACTAAGTTATTACTCACAGATAACAGATGGCTCCAATTGAACGGACAGAGTAGGCAATTCAGAGATTTTGTGGCGCGTGACCTACACAGATACAGAACAAATACATACTGAATTACACACCCGGAATCATAAACTTAGTTCTTTCTTCTCTTATTGTGTTCCTACTCCTCTTTCCTCATTATGGTGTCTTAAATTTGGCCTAGAAATGCCTAGGATAGAATGAGGACGCAAAAATGCACTTGAAAATACTTAACAAAACTTGTTAAAAACAGGGTCCTCGCTCGAACGTAACTTCCTACGCTCGAGCGGACATGCAAAATGTGAGTGGTCGCTCGAGCACAAGATCTGTTGCTCGAGCGATCTGTCAACTTTTGCAAAAGTACTGGTTGCTTGATTTTTCGTTCAATGCTCGCTCGACGCTCACTTGAGCGTGAGACACATGCCCTCGCTCGAGCGTAACTTTTATCGGTCGAGCGGTCTACAAAACATAAGAACTTCTGAGAGCATGCATTTCATGCTCAAATGGAAGTGAACACACTCAAAGTGGTCACTCGAGTGTGAATTCCTTCGCTCGAGCGTAGGAGCAGAATTCTGGAACTTCCAAAATTGTTTCCAAGCTTCAAATTCAACCCCAAAGCTGCAAATTATGGTTTCTTGGGCCAAAAACTTGAGGAATCACATGTAAACTTGGAAACATGAAGAATTCAAAACCATTTCACAAAACCAAAGTCCAAAAGCATGCCATTGTGCAAAACTCAACTTAAAACTTGAGAATGTGATGTAAACGTGACATGCATGAATTGTCTTGATTTCAGAACTTCCAAAACATGATCCACTACCACAAAATGACTTAAAACTTGATGCATTCTCAAAGGTAAAGTGAATTAGCAACACGCATGAGGAAATTCTTAGAAAATAACTTCAAAATGTTAGAAATTATGCATGAATGCATGATATGAGTCAAATTTCTTCCTTTCTAGTTCAAATCTCAAGTTCACATACTTAATCTTTTGAATTCATGTTCTTAATGCCACAATCAAAGAACTTAAAGGTTAAATTCTTACCTAGACTTTCCAAAGTGAGAGCTAGAGGCTTATTTCTTGAGTCTCTATGTCCAGTTCTCCCATTTCTCCTAGAAATCCCCTTAGTTGAGCTCAAAGCTCTCTTTTCTCTCTCTTCCTTATGTTTGGTTTGTGTGTATAGGCTCAAGGATGTGTTGATATGAACAAAAGGATGAGTGGAGCATATAGGGAGTCTATATAGGCTCACGTAGTGGTAATTAATTAAAACTAATCTAGTAGGCATTAATTAATCCAATTAATTCGTTCCGAATCGAGTTTCAATTAAACCTACCATAAAATTTTAAAATTTTCAATTAACACATATATCAAGTCAAATTTTGAATTTGATGTCGATAAAGCTTTCAATTTGCAAACCGAAGCAAAAACGTGAACAAATCTTTCTACATTAAACGGATATAAACACACATAAGGCAACATATGATGTAAAATTTCACTTTAATTACTTACTAGGCATAATTAAGCATAGATTAACGTTAATCATGGGTCGGGGCTGTTACAGTCTTTCCCCCTTAACGAGTTTGGTCCTCCAAAGTCAAGTTACCTTCATTCTGGAAGAACACCAGATTCAAAGGAAATAACTCAGGGTATCTTCTCATCATGTCTTCTTCTGTCTCCCAAGTTGCATAAATTCCTCTGTGATTCTGCCAATCGACTTTCACCAATGGAATTTCCTTATTTCTTAATTTTTTGATTCTCCGTTTAACAATATGCATTGGCCACTCTTCATACATATAGTCATCTTTCAGGAGCACATGAGTCGGTTCTATCACATGGAGCTGATCTCGTAAGTAATCTCGAAGCATTGAGACATAAAAAGCGTTGTGCATGTTTTCCATCACCGGAGGTAAGGCTACTCAGTAAGTTACTAAATTAATTTTCTCAAGAATTTCATATGGCTCAATGTATTTCGGTGCCAACTTGCCTTTTACCCCAAACCGCGTTTGCCCTTTCATGGGAGTTACTTTTATGAACACATGATCCCCGACTTCATATTCTCTGTCTCTCCTTCGGACATCTGCATAACTCTTTTGGCGACTTTGTGTAGTTTTCAATCTCTGTCGAATCGATTTCATGTTTTTAGTGGTTTCTTGTACAAGTTCTGGGCCCAACAGTGGCATGTCGCCTATTTTTGCCCAACATATAGGAGAACGATATTTTCTGCCATACAGAGCTTCATAAGGAGCCATCCAAATACTTAAATGATAGCGGTTATTATATACAAACTTGACTAAAGGAAGATAAGTCTCCCAATTCCCTTGGAAGTCTAACATACACATCCACAGCATATCTTCCAAAGTCTGATTAGTTCTTTTGGATTGACCTTCTGTCTGTGAATGGTAGGCACTGCTTAATCTCAGCTCAGTCCCCAAGACCTGTTGCAAACTTTGCCAGAATCTTGAAATAAACTTGGGATCTCTGTCAGATACTATGGACACTGGAACTCCATACAATTTCACAATCTCATTGACATACAAATTAGCCAACTTGTCCGCATTATACAAAGATTTGACAAGTAAAAAGTGAGCAGATTTAGTTAAACGATCAACAATAACCCAAATAAAATCCATACCTTGAGAAGAGCGAGGTAGTTCAATAATGAAATCCATAGTAATATGCTCCCACTTCCATTCTGGTATTGGAAACGGCTGAAGTAATCTTGTGAGTCGTTGATGTTCGGCTTTAACTTATTAGTCGTGCAAGCATTTAACCACAAAGTTAGCAATACTTCTCTTCATTCCAGGTCACCAGAAGTTTTGTTTCAAATCATGATACATCTTTGTATTTCCTGAATGCATGGCAAATTTGGAGTTGTGGCTTCAGTCATAAGGCGTTTCCTTAAGTCAGAACAGTCTAGCACACAAAGGCAACCCTGAAATTTCAACACATTATTCTCAAGTACACACTCGAGTCTTAGGTTTGAGTCAATTTCATTCACGATCTTTTTCAAAAATTCATCTTACAGTTGTCTCTCGCTAATTTCTTCACTGATTGGAGGCTGGGCAGAGATAGAGACTAAGATTCCGCCTTATTCTCGTAATACAATCTCAATCTCATTCTTTTCCAAGTCACACAGTAATTCTTTCTGACTGGTGAGTAAACATGACAAAGTTCCTACTGACTTTCGGCTCAAGGTATCTGCCACAGTATTAGCTTTTCCTGGACGATACATAATCTGCAAATCATAGTCTTTAATCAACTTTAACCATCTTCTCTGTCTCATGTTCAATTCTTTTTGGGTGAAGAAATATTTGAGGCTTTTGTGGTTTGTGTACACTTCACAAGTCATACCATACAGATAATGCCGCCAAATTTTCAAAGCAAACGCCACAGCTGCCAGTTCAAGATCATGAGTCGGGTAATTCTTTTCATGTGGTCGGAGTTGACGAGAAGCATAGGAAATCACCTTACCATTTTGCATTAATAACAGCCCAAACCTTTGTAGGATGCATCACTGTAAATCTAAAACTCATCAGTACCATTAGGCAGAGTCAAAATCGATGCAATTACTAATTTGGTTTTCAACTCTTGGAAAGCTTACTCTCTTTGTTCGTTCCAATCAAATGATACATTTTTCTGAGTTAATTGGGTCAATGGCATTGCAAGCTTTGAAAAGTCTTTCACGAATCTTCTATAGTAGCCTGTAAGTCCTAGAAAACTTCTAACTTCTGACATATTCGTCAATTTAGACCAGTCCGCAATAGCTTCAATTTTCTGTGGGTCTACCGATATGCCATCCCTGTTGATTACATGGCCCAGAAAGGCTACGCTGTCCAATCAAAATTCACATTTAGAAAATTTTGCATATAACTTTTTTTCCCTCATAATTTGTAAGGTAGTTCTCAAATGATTCTCATGTTCTTCCCTACTTTTTGGAATAAATCAATATATCATCAATAAAGATAACAATAAATCCATCCAGAATTGTTTGAATACCCTATTCATTAAATTCATGAACGCTGCAGATGCATTATTTACCCCTAATGGCATTACCAAAAATTCATAGTGTCCATATCTAGTTCTAAATGCAGTTTTCTTTATGTCTTCTGCCTTAACCTTTAACTGGTGATACCCGAATCTAAGGCCGATTTTGAAAAACACTTGGACTCCCTGGAGTTGGTCAAATAGGTCATCTATTCGGGGTAACGGATATTTGTTCTTCACGGTTACTTTATTCAACTCACGGTAGTCAATACATAGTCTCAAAGATCCATCTTTCTTTTTGATAAACAACACTAGGGCTTCCTAAGGTGAGGTACTTGAACGGATGAATTTCTTGTCGAAGAGTTCTTGGAGTTGAACTTCAAACTCTTTCAGTTCAGAAGTCGACATTCTATACGGAGTCTTAGAGATAGGTTCTGTTCCAAGTACTACATCAATGGCAAACTCAATTTCCATGTTAATTAGGTTTTCGGGTAGGTCATTTAGGAAATACATCAGGAAATTCACAAACCACAGGAATAGTTTCCACGCTGGTACTATCCAAAGACATAGTCAACACACTGCACAAATAGCCTCGACAACCATTTCTCAACAATTTTCTAGCTTTCATAAATGAAATCAAGTATGGTGGAGGTACTACCTCATTCCTAGTGAAAACAAACTTAGGCATACCAGGTGGTTTAAACGTGACGGTTTTATTCACACAATTGATAGTGGCACAATATTTCGATAACCAATCCATGCCCAATATACAATCAAAATGGTCAATGCTCAAGGGCAACAAATCAACGTACAATGTCATATCACCAATCAAAACATCACAAGCAGGGTATACATAAATGCACATCATAGGACTTCCCAATGGTGTAAACACAGATAGTATGCAATTCATGGGTTCTAATGATCTAGTCAACTTCCAAGAAAAAGCATGCAATACAAATAAATGTGTAGAACCAGAATCAATCAGCACATAGGCATTCTGTGCACAGATAGAAATTATACCTGACACTACTAGCTCAGTATTTTGTACATCTTTAGGTACTAAAGCAAACACTCTCCCTTGCCTTACTGTTTCATTCCCGTTGTTATTCCTGGCATTAGTTCTTGCATTGGGCCTCGTTACAGGAGTAGACCTAGCTAAACTTGCTGCTGGATGATTTGCATTGTCAAACCTCATTGGACTGTCCTTAATCATGTGACCGGTTATGCCACACTGAAAACACGCGCCCAATGCACGATGACACATGCCTTTATGCTTCCTTCCATATTCTAAACAGATTGGCATAGGCCCACTACTTTGGTTTGAGCTGCTTGAAGATCCAGTATTTTGTTTTTGGTTCACGAAATAGGAATTGCCCATCCAAAAATTAGACCCAGGTCTTTTGCTTCTCCATTCTGTTGTTAGTGCCTTGGCTTGTTTCATTGCTGCTAGCGTGGCTTCCACCATTATTGCTCTGTCCAAAACTTCCACATAGGTAGGCAATTTCCAGACGCCTACTTGATCAAACACTTCCAAATCCAATCCGCCTTCAAATTTTCGTGCCTTCTTGTAATCAGTAACCACCATGTATGGAGCAAATCGAGTCAATTCAATAAATTTGGCTTCATACTCAACCATAGACATCCTACCTTATTTAAGTTCTTGGAATTCAGAAGCTTTCCGATCCCAGAAACACTGACGAAAGTATTTATCATAGAAGATCGCATTAAATTATGCCCACGTCATATTCCTATTACTGTTTCGGATTAGCAACCACCACTTTTGGGCTTCTTCTTTCAGAGTGTAGGTAGCCAAAAAAACTTTCTGAATCTCAGAACAAGGGAATACTTCAAATAGTTTCTTTATTTCGAGTAACCATGTCTCTACTTTTAACGGTTCAATACCACCCAAGAAAGTCGGTGGTTTCATTTTCAGGAACTTCTGAGTTAAATTTATGAGATCATTGTTGTCCGACTCAACTTGGACTAGCGGGGATGGGGGAGGTAAGGGTTGTTGCCTCTGTTGTTGTTAAGCTATTGCCTCAGTTAAAGTTGCAAGCATTTATTCCATGCAGCTCATTCGAGCCTCAGACGATTCAGCTATTCCATCACTTCTTGTATTTTCCATTTGTTATAGGTAAATAGAGCATTATAAACATAAGAAAATAGTCCTTTTTACAATATTCAGATCATTTGTTTCCATATCATGTGATCATAATCAAATTTAGATTTTCACTTTCAATGAGCACACACTTACACATGCAGATGGAATGCCCCTACTTCTTACTAGGACATCCTAAGCTCGCATGGACTCGTGTGTGCGGTAGAACACGTGCTCTGATACCACTCTGTCACGACCCAAACCTGCCTCTATAGGTTTAGCGTCGTAACCGGCCAGTAATCCTTGGATTACCAAAGGCCTCTTAACAGAATAATATATAGTTAGGGGCTGCGGAAGTAAATATATAAAATATACATAATCCATTAAGTTGTGAAGACATACATGGGACCGATAATCTTAAACTTTCATAAACTTACAAGTGACGTCAAAAGTTACAATAGTTAGACGTCACTCCATGTACATTTTAACAGAAATCTTGACCGAAAATCAAAGGAACTAAGCCTAATACATTCACAAAAACAACCACTAAACTTGACTTAACCCAAAACCTCCTCGGGGGGTACAAAGACTGGCTTAAAAAAACTGAGATGCCAGGTCCTCAACCCTGAGCCTGGTCACGTGCCTGGTCACCTACATACATAATATAAATAGTGAGCGGGAGCTCAGTGAATAATAACAGAGTAAAGAGGTAAATAAATGATGTCCCATAACTAAGTGTGTACATAGATTAGATTCATATTCATATTCTTGTTTGAGTCATTAACAAAAATTAGAATTCATGCTTGATCATACATAGTTCATCCGTTAGTGCTAACAGATTACATACAGAGTATCAAAAATCACACTTTTCAATTCCATAGAGGAACCTCCGGCCGGGTACGAATAACTTGTCGATTCCATAAGAAACCTTCGGACTGGGAATGGATAACTTGTCAGTTCCATAAAGAGACCTCCAGCCGGGTGCAAATAACTTGTTAGTTCCATAGAAGAACCTCTGATCCGAGTACAGATATCATACTTAAATCGCAGCATTAATGTCACAAATATTTGCCAAAGTTGCACAATCATTCATAGTACAAAACTTAGCATTTCATATAACAGATCTTATTTCATTTGCAGAAAATAATTTAATTTAACTTGAACGTAGCTTTACTAAGTTATTACTCATAGATAACATATGGCTCCAAGTGAACGGACAGAGTAGGCAATTCAGAGATTTTGTGGCGCGTGACCTACACTGATACAGAACGAATACATACTGAATTATATACCTGGAATCATCAACTTAGTTCTTTCTTGTCTTAGTGTGTGCCAATCTCTCTTTCCTCGTTATGGTGTCTTAAACTTGGCCTAGGAATGCCTAGGATGGAATGAGGACGCAAAAATGCACTTGAAAATACTTAACAAAACTTGCTGAAAACTTCCTACGCTTGAGCGAACATGTAAAATGTGAGTGGCCGCTCGAGCACAAGATCTGTTGCTTGAGCGGTCTGTAAACTTTTGCAAAAGTGCTATTGCTTGATTTTTCTTCTTAATGCTCGTTCGGCGCTCACTTGAACATGAGAGACATGCTCTCGCTCGAGCACAACTTTTGTAGCTCGAGCGGTCTACAAAACATAAGAACTTCTGGGAGCATGCATTTCACACTCGAGCAGACTTCTGGTCGCTCGAAAGGAAGTGCATGTACTCAGAGTGGTCATTCAAACGTGAATTTCTTCGCTCGAGCGTAGAAGCAAAATTTTGAAATTTCCAGAATTGCTTCCAAGCTTCAAATTCAACCCCAAAGCTGTAAATTATGGTTTCTTGGGCCAAAAACTTGAGGAATCACATGTGAACTTGGAAAACATGAAGAATTCAAAACCATTTCACAAAACCAAAGTCGAAAAGCAAGCAAATTGCACAAAACTCAACTTAAAACTTGAGAATGTGATGTAAACGTGACATGCATGAATTGTTTTGATTTTAAAACTTCCAAAACATGATCCAATACCACAAAATGACTTGAAACTTGATACATTCTCAAAGGTAAAGTGAATTAGCAACATGTATGAGGAAATTCTTGGAAAATAACTTCAAAATGTTAGAAATTATGCATGCATGCAAGGTATGAGTCAAATTTCTTCCTTTCTAATTCAAATCTCAAGTTCACGTACTTAATCTTTTGAATTCATGTTCTTAATGCCACAATCAAAGAACTTAAAGGTTGAATTCTTACCTAGACTTTCTAAAGTGAGAGCTAGAGGCTTATTTCTTGAGTCTCTAAGTCTAATTATCTCTTTTCTCCTAGCAATCCCCTTAGTTGAGCTCAAAGCTCTCTTTTCTCTCTTTTCCCCACATTTGGTTTGTATGTATAGGCTCAAGGATGTGTTGATATGAACAAAAGGATGAGTGGAGCATGTAGGGAGTCTTATATAGGCTCACTTAGTGGTAATTAATTAAAACCAATCTACTAGGCATTAATTGATCTAATTAATTCATTCCGAATCGAATTTCAATTAAACCAACCATAAAATTCTAAATATTCCAATTAACATATAAATCAAGTCAATTTCTGAATTGGATGCCAATAAGGCCTTCAATTCGCAAACCGAAGCGAAAACATGAACAGATCTTTCTATGTTAAACAGATATAAACACATATAAGGCAACATAGGATGCAAAATTTCACTTTAATTACTTATTAGGCATAATTAAGTATGGATTAAAGTTAATCATAGGTCGGGGTTGTTATAGTTGCTCTCATCCTCTCTACGGGCAAGCTAGAGACTTATGACCCAACTTGCCACACTTGTGAGAAGTAACATCTCCCTGACCACCTCTCCAAAAACTGAACTCGGTACTAGAAAAGTAGACCTCGATTGAGCTCCTTGGGACGACTATCGATTAGAACCCCTCTGCCTCTTACTGTCCCCCTGAATATCCCAACTCCTTTTCGAGCCTCTTATCATCTCCTCCTCCATTTGCATTACGGTCTCCAGATGAGCCGCCGCCTCCACAAGGCGTCTATAGTCTCTAATCATCGACCCGGCCACCTTAAAACCTCAACCTCTTCTTAAACTCCAAACAACGGCGCTCCTCAGTCACTACGAGCTCCGGTGCAAACCTAGAGATGCTAGTGAATGTGGCCTCAAACTCAACCACCGAAGTGTTCAACGGCACCAAATTAGAGAACTGGTCTCTCAACTTCTCCCTAACCGTGGGAAGTAGAACTTATCCTAAAAGGCACTGACAAAAGCCTTCCAAGTCACCCCAATGCGCCCACACACATACTTCCACCACCGACCTACATTTCCTGTCAGCTTGAAAGATGCCAAGGTCACTCTCAACTGGTTGTCCTCGATGCCAAGCATCTCGAAAGTCTTTACTATCTACGCTAGCCACTCATCTGCCTTCAGTGGCTCCTTGGGATCACCCAAAAACTTATTCGGATTTGACCGGAAAAACTCCCGTTTCAAGAAAGACGGCTCTGCTTCAGCTACTTGGGCCTGGACTTGATTCTCAACTCTAAGAATGTCCATAGATTTCCACAATGCTCAGACCATTTTGCGCGCCCATGGCCTGTTGACCAACTGGTTCGGCCACAATGGCCTGATCAATCCCTTCTTCCTGTGCTGGAATTTCATCCAGTAAAGGCACCTCATGCCTTCTACGCCTACCACGCCTACTACCACCACCACGTCCACGTCCTGACATCCTAATGAAGGTAACAAAAGAGATTAGCACATTTACAAATGTGCCGAAGTTAACTCATTCGCGTCCTAATGTGGTGGACAACAGTAACCCACTCAACATAAGCATGAAGTCATGTAAATACATACGAATTTTATTTCCGAATAATGACCGTCATGCGGTGTTGCCAGAGTTCCAATTAAAAACATCAATGATCAAGTGCCTTTCTAATAGGACTCCTAGAAACCCGTAGGCTCGATCAACATCCGAGAAATTAGATTTCATACCCATATAATCACATAAACATGTTATCACATAACATTGTAAACATATAAACATCTCTGTCAAATGAGATAAACTCATTGTGGTACTAACCACTTCCCACGTACCCAAAGTATTCAAACCTGGTACGCTTTGATACCAAGTTGTAACGCCTCAAAATAAATAAGATAAACCCGTCTCGTGAGAGGAAATAAAGTTGAAACATGATACTTTCATTTATCAGAGATGATATACAAAAGTGGCACATGCATTATACATTCATAAATGATTCATCCTGAATCTACTGTATGTGTTACAAGTAATAATAAGAAGTGAAAGCTAAACAGATATCCAAATGCCCTAAAGGCTTACATCTTCCCAAGACCGTACTTGGTTACAACAAAATGAGTTAAAAGCTCAATATAATTAAAGCCCTGGGCTTGTACACAAGTTAAATACAAAATAAATAAAATGAGCCTTCAGACCCATATTCATCCCAAGCTACATCCTTGGCGGAGGCATATCACCAGCACTTGAAAATGGTTTTTCCCAGTAAGATGAGCTAAAGCTCAGTAGAAACAATCTAACACAATGTATGAATCTTGACAAAGATGTAAATATGATGTTCATATACAATGCTTATGATAAATCCATTCATAATTTATAAGATCATAATGTGTTAAGTTTTATATCCCATTCCAATGTTCATATCTATTTCATTCAACCAACCAATATTGAGAATACAACTCATTGGTCTCAAATCAATACAATTATCATACAAACACATTCATTTTCCATTTTATGAAAATTTTGTCCACGGAATCAGCACTCATGTATACAAGCGATTTTCAGGAATTTCACCCTAGGCACACAAGCTAACTTAATTCATTGAAGTCCATCCCATTTCTTCTCCCAAACATAGAGTACATCCTCTTTCTCCTTCCAAATATCATACATATACAATATATTAAAACACAGTCATGTTCAATGAAAACCAATAAAAGATTAGTTTCAATTCACTTAATCCTCATGCAATTTCTACAACAATCATAGCTATCTTACACCAATAGCCCAAAATAGATATTTCTAAATAGATATTTCTAAATAGATATGTCTAAACAGATATACAATCACCAAAACAGATAAATTATCCAAATTTCGATAAGTGAAAGATAATACATATCCAACTCCACCATCTATATAAACATTCATCTAATTTCATATTTCTAATACCAATTTTGTCATTTATACAAAATAATTACTTTAAACATTTTAGGGCAAAACTCCATTCTCTCCCAAATCTAACCCATAAGTCAAAATCAACAAATTTAACACAATACATTCTCATATCCATACCCATAACCATTTTCAATACCTTTATTTAAAAATCCCTCTTTTAATTTTAAACCAAAACGCTAAGTTTGTCTAAACTCTCCAAATCTCACCATTTGTTTACACAACAACCAATAACTAAGTTAAAAATCATAGGAGAGTGTAGAAAATCCCTACCTCAAGTTTAAAAGACCAAGGAAGAAATGGAGAAACTCCAAAGACGCCGAAACCAAGGTTGATTCGGATCAAAACGTAGCTCTTGAAGTGCTTTACCGTTTTAACAAAGGCACAAGGGTGGAGAAATCACTAGATCTAGATGAAAAAGTAGAGAGAATGTAGGTTTTAGAGAGAAAAGGTCTCAACATTAGGATTTGGCGAGAATTAGATCTGAAAAAGTAATGTAAAAAGTCATTATCACGAACTGATATACGCACAGTCTGCTCGAGTGCAAGAGTTGACGCTCGAGCGTCAGACACAAAAAGTGGTTCCGCTTGAGCGTAAGAAACGACGCTCGAGCGTAGAATGTACACTTCCAGTAGTTTCATAGACAACAGACCAACGCTCGAGCTCAAGAAGGGTCACTCGAGCTAAGCCCGCTCGAGTGTAGAAAACGCCGTTCGAGCATAGAATACACTCTCCCAGTAGTGTTGCAGGCGTACAAAAACACTGAGAGTTTACAAAGCCCACTCGAGTGCAAGAAGTACCGCTCGAGTGGAGGAGCACAAACCTGGGCAACAAAAGTTTGGAAACTAAGCAACCAACTTATTCCCAACATAACCACAACAACCCATTGGCCAAACTCAAGTAAGAATAAGGAGAGAGAGACATGAATAACATTCAGAAATCATAAAACCCGAATCCAGAAAATCAAATGGGTCCGGTCAAAACCGGAATCGCTATAAGTTAACGTCAACCAACTCAGTGATAACTTTCCATTAAAAATATTAATGACATTATTAATTGTGCTAAATTGACACAAAATTATAAATTCAAATTCAAAATTAAGCCAATTGAAAGTATAAAGACCAAAATAATATAATGGGCTATATGGACCATTATGGGGCCACCTAAATATTTAAAAACAATGGATTATAAAGTTTTTGGCTATTATTTACAGTTGCCTTGAGTTGTAAGTTATAATGGTTGTTTCTAGTAATAATGAATTTAGAGACGTTTGTTTATAACAAATAATGGTATTAGTTATGAATTATTTGAATGACTCATAATTAAATGAAGTGAATGGCTTCACTCCAGTCCAATCACGGATTGGAGGGTACTGTTGGGTCCGTGTGGGGCCACCACGAGTCCCACTTCAATAATCTAAACCGTTCAATGTGTAGAACTTGTCAAGTACTATATGCCTATAAAAAATCATGTTGATCGAACATCGATAGCTATGTGATAAATTTAGTTTTGTATCAAAAAAAAAAATGGACGGTGAAAGATAAACAGCTTACAAAAATCTGATTTGATCACATAGCTATTGATATCCGATCAACGTGATTTTTTATAGACATATATTACTCAACGAGTTCTACACATTGAACAGTTCGGATTATCGAAACAGAACCCTTGGTGGGCCGCCACAGGCCTAACAGTACCCTCCAATCCATGGAGAGAAGCCATTTCCTTAAATGAAATGTGTATGGGAGAGAAATATTCGTCGTCCTCTGTACACTTTGCTACCAAGCTCGCTTCGCTGCAAATGGTGTCTCGCTTACTGCAAACAGAACAACAATAAGCTACCTAGCAAGTGGTTTGCTAGAAGACCCTTCCGACAGTTAAATTAGTTTACTTGAGGAAGAAAGAGTACAGAGCACTAGAGAGAGAGAATTGCTAAAGTTTGCCTACCTTTTTCTGGTGGTCGACGTGCACTTTTATCTAGGCTGGCCATACAACCCAAGATTGTGCACACACTACTTCTATTGTCCTTTCTAGACGGGTGGTTGTACTGCCATCTCTTTTCCTTATGCATGTATGCGTCAATACTACCAAACAACATTAGCCAAACTGCCAAATGGTATTGATGCGTCCCTGGAATAGATTTCCCTCATTTTCCTATTGGACCACATGGAACGCCACAACCGAGCAATCACTTGTGTCATACTTCAAAGTGATAGTTTAAAACAACCTTACTCCAAGCTAATTCAGGCTGGTTTCTTGGTTGGCCTCTAGGCTCAGTCAATTCCACAAGGGCACTCAACTCCTAGACCAGTCGATGCTCCACATAACACTACTACCAGCTCAACTCTAGACCATTCCTTACCCTCAATTTGTTCGGTCCTCGTTTACAGCCCAAACTCCGCTTAGCTCGGCCCATTGTAAGGATGCATGTCCAGCCCTACTCCAGTATCACAACAGCTCGGCTCATACCTGCGGCCCAAGCCTGACATTATGGCCTGTGTTGTGATACTGCATGTCCATGGCGCCGAGGCTCGCATAGGTCTAACTCAGCCCAACACTATGGCCTGTGTTGGCCTAGCCCGGCCAAACATTATGGCCTGTGTTGATTTAGCTCGGCCCACTGTCGACATACTCCCCTCTCAAAATGAAATGATAAATGGAGACGCTTATACTGTTTCTCATTTATTAATTAACATATAATATGAAAAACAATATCTATATAATTATTTTTCTTATTTTTTCTTTGGATAAATAACAAATCTATCTTAAGTTTTGTTTAAAACACATATTACTTTATGTGATTCTAAAAATTATAAATATTTCATTGTCATAATTTGTTATATATTTAGCAAAGTTGACTAGAAAAAAAATTCCTTACTATTCTTCTATACAATAATGAAATTACTAGAATTATTAATTGAATATTAATGACATCATGAAAAATTATTAATTAAGTTAATGGTTGATTAATAAAAATAATTATTTGTTATGTGATTATAAATTTTAAGGGATGTGATGTAATTTCTAAAACTACAAAAGGTAATTAACATTTTAAATAAATCTCAAGTGATATATTTATAATTCACCATTTTCGTTTTGTATGTGTATCTTGATATTGATTGAGAGTTTATGTAAAATAAATTGATTAAAATATAAAATTTTAAGGACTAAATAAAAAAAAATAGATAATTTAACGATGAATTGACAAAGGATGAATTCGAGAAAAATACAACTAATGCTACACTTTTGATATAATTACATTGGTCTCCATTTTAGTAAAGTTAAAATACTAAAACTAATGCAGATAATAAATAGATATTGAAATAAAAAATATATATTTTAGTTTTTTTTTAAAAAAAAGACGGCAATATTATTTTTGGGTAAATTACAAATACATCTCTTGAGATTTGATTAAAATACGAATCGCCCTATAATTTTGGAAATTACATTCCACTCCTTGGGGTTTTTAATTTCATAATAAATAGCCCATTTTATTAATAAATCATTAAGTCAATTAACAGTTTTTAATGATGTTAGAAATATATTTCAATGTAATTTCATTATTGTAGAGGAGAGCAATTATGAATTTTATTTTTTTAGTTAATTTTATTAAGTAAAAAATGCTAACCAAAAGGTATTTGTAATTTTTCAAACCACAGAAGGCAATATGTACTTTAAGCAAACCTCAGGGGGTATATTTGTAATTTACCCTTTAAGCAACGTCACATACTGCTCACTCACTACCTCTCATACTCTTATCTATCTCTCTCTCTCTCTCTCTCTCTCTCTCTCTCTCTCTCTCTCTCTCTCTCTCTCTCCCTCTTCTCTTTCTCAAACACTCTCAGATCCTCTATATCCGATCATTATCCATCTTAGGACATCCATCTCAGATCGGTAGTTGTAGCTCTTTCTCTCTATATATATACATATATATATATATATGTATATATTATATTTTATTTTTGTGGAAATCATGTTCTGTTTGTTGATTTTTCCAACCCCAGATTTGTTACGTTTGATGAATAAATCTGTTTGATGTCTTTGATGATCTATTTGATGATTTTTCCATCTTGTGCTTTTATGTCTTTGATGATGATTAACATTTTTGATCTGTTTGATTGCTCTGTTTTTTAAGCCATATTATTATTTGATGACTCTTGTATTTTGTTTTTGTGAGAATCATGTTCTGTTCCAACCCCAGATTTGTCATATTTGATGAATGTTCTGTTCTATTTTGTTTTTAAGCTATATTATTATTTTGTCACATTTGATGAATGTTCTGTTTTATTTTGTCACATTAATACAATCCAACACTCCGCTTTGTGTAATGTATATCCAGTTTTAGGAGAACTCTGCTATGGTTATGTTTTTTAGAAATTAAAATGTTCTATATTTTTTTGTTATTTAAATATGTGAATCTGTGGTCCTAAACCGATCCAATATGTGTTTAAATGGATTAGTTCGGATTGGTTCCACAATTTAAACAGATTAGATTGGTTCCAATTTTTTAAGAACCGTAGATAACGGATTGGTCCTGAATTTATCCCAATCCGAACCATGCTCACCCCTATTATTGCTTACTTTCGCCTCTAGCGCCACTTCCCCTCTAGCTCCTGTTACGTTGTCCCCTCCACAGCTCCCGTCACACTGCCTTCTTTTCTTACTCTTCTTCTCTATCTCTTCTTTCTCTCTCTTTCTATTATTCTCCTTCTTTCTCCTAGCTTCCGTCTTGTGTCTCACTCATTCTTTAACTCAAGTCACTCATCTCGCTGCTACCACTGCACCTTGCTAAACCCTTTACCTTCTCTACTAGGGTTGGGCATAGGGTCATCTGATTCGTCCAAACCGCCCTACCCGATCCGAACCGCGCATGTATGGGCGGTTTCGCAAACACATTAGGGTAGGGTGCGGTTTGGATTTTATCTAATTTTCGGGTTGCAGGCGGGTTGCGGGTTTGACCCGCACCCGCCCAACCCGCCCACATAAAACTCCTTTTTTTATTATTATTTTTTAAATCTGACCGTTCAAAAAAACCCCTTTTTTTCTCCTTCAAATCTGATCGTTCAAAAAAAAAAAAAAAAACCCTTAATCAAACTCACTCACTCTATCTTCTCTGAAAGTTGGATTGGATAATTCGTGATGAAGTTTGATATTTTAGAAATGTTTTTATTTTATTTCATGGATTTGAATTGAATGAAGTTTGGCAACAATTTTTTTTTTTTAATTGCATTTTGGTTTTGGATGAATGTAAGTTAATGATTATTTTTATTTTTATTTTTATTTTTTTGGCATTTTGGATGAATGTAAGTTAATGAAGAATTTTTTATTTTTATTTTTTTTGTATTTGGATTAGGAATGATGAATGTAGGATTTTTTAATTTGGGTTAGGAATGATGAATGTAGGATGAATGCAAGTTAATGATGAATGTAGATTTTGAATGATTTGTTTAGGTTATGAATTGAGTTGAATGCAAGTTAATGATGAAGGTAGATTTTGAATGATTTGTTTAGGTTACGAATTGATTTTGTTGTGTTTTTTATTTTATAAGTTTTTTATAAGTTTTAATTCATTAATTATTAATGTTAAAACATTTTAGAAAATGGGATGAAAAATGTCTAAAAGAAATATTGATAAAAAATGGGGAAAAAAAAGGGTTTAACAAAAAAAATTTGAAAAAAAGTTCAATCTGCAAACCGCCCGCAACCGCGAACCCTATCCGCACAAATCGCAAACCGCATTGCGGGTGGTTACAAGTTGACTTTTCCTCAAACCGCATACATGCGGGCGGGTCCAAACCAAACCGCAAACCTTTCCAAATCGAACCGCAGACACCCCTATTCTCTACCAATGCTGAAAAATCCTAGACTTCTAAATCCATTTGTTTAAGAAGAGAGAGGCTAAGGCAGAGGCGACTCCAAGAGGTGATGGAATCCCATGACCCTATCAAGCTATCGAAAATCTGTGAAAAAAAAATATTTATAATGTAGGTGTTTGAGAAGTGAATTTTTTTATAAGTTTTTTTAGTTATAGGATATTATTGGAGAAATTTTTTTTGTGTTTGAGAAGATAGTTGAGTTTTTTTGTGGTTGAATGTAATATTTGTGAGAGAAAAAGTGAAATGATTATGAGGTTTGATGTGATATTTTATTTGGATTTGTTTTTCTTAATTTTGTAACCAATTTATCTTTTAGTTTAAAAAAATCAAAAAAAACCCAAAAAATTTCCTACCCAAACACCCCGATGTTAATATTTTATTTGACATAGTTTAATCCTATTAAAAAACTAAGAAACCCCACCAAATAAGGACCACAACCATTAGAAACCTACGATTTAGAACTTTAAATCACTCTATAGATAACAGTTTTTAAAAATATTTTCTAATTATTTTATTTTTTGTGTTTAGTGAAGTTTTTAAATTTTTTTAACAAATTATTTTACTTTTTAGTTCACTTAATTTGGATACATTTAAAAAATAAAATATTTATGAAAAATTATTTAAAAAATTCACTAAATATAAAAAAATATAAATTTTCTTATACTTTTTATAAATATTTTACTTTTTAGTACAAGGTACATGTAAATAAATGACTAAAATATGGAGAGAAAAAAATTTAAAGACAACAAAACACAAAAAATTTAAAAACTCCCTAAAACTAAAGAGAGTGAATGTTGTTTAACTTATTTATTTATTTTATAAAATTTGTAGAACTTAAATTTGTGAAGTAATCTTATCTATAAAAATTTCTGAGTCTGCATTGGGTTGAGGAGTGGGCAACAACCGGTGGTGGCGGTTGTGAGAGTTAAGATTTGTTAAAGAAGATGAGGGAAATATGGTATTACATAAAATTTAACCGTGTATATTGAGAAAAAATCAACTCATTCAATTTTTGTGTGGCATTATAGCCTAAATGTCAGAAAATATAAAAAAAAGGGTTAAAAAGTCAAAAAATATTAAAAAGTCAAAAATTCTTTTCCATTCATTCTATTTTTTGTACATTTTTTTAAAAAAAAATAAAAATTCATCTCAAATATATTAAATTTTTTTTTTTTAATTTCATATAAAAAGTGACAAACAAAAGCCTTTTTCTAAGTGACCCCTGAATAAATAGTGAGTAGATGATGTATATTGATATAAATAAATAATGGTAAGGAAATAGAATTTCCAGACGAAAAAAAAACAGGAAGATTAAAAAATGACATTCTGTTTGATTTTCATTTTCAGAATTTATTATTTAGCAAATTTAATTTTTTTCATTTTTCATAATTTTTTAGTTTTCACTAATTTTTTTAATATTTTTATCAATTTTTTTAATATTTGGACAAATCTAACATAAATACACTTAAAAAGTATAATATTTGTGAATTTTTTTTAAAAAAAAATTCACTAAATACTAAAAATACAAAAAAAATGAAAATTTAATATTTTTTTTAATATTTTTATGTATTTATTAATCTTTTAAAATATTTTTTCACAATATTTTACTATATAATTTATGTGCATCTTAAAAAAGTAAAAAATTATTTAAAATTTTAAAAATATTCATTAAAAACAAAAGAAATAAAAAAACAAAAAAAAAAATCAATTTTTAGAAAATTGAAACCAATCAATGTGTTTGGTTTCAATTTTCTGAATTCAGTTTTCAAAAAATTAAGTTTTTTATTTTTCGTATTTTTTTTATTTTTAGTGAATATTTTTGAAAATTTAATAATAATTTTTTATTTTTTTATATACACATTATTTAAATTTATCTAACTAGTAAAATATTTGTGAAGAAAAATTAATAAATATATAAAAATATGAATAACGTACTGAATTTTCGTATATATATATTGGTATTTAGTAAATTTTTTAAATATTTTTTTCATAAATATTATACTTTTTATGTATATTTATGTTAAATTTGTCTAAAAATTAAAAAAATAATTAAAAAATTAAAAAAATTCAATAAAAAAAATACGAAAAAAAAAAAATTCTACAAAGTCAATTCTGAAAATTGAAACCAACTGATAATTTTTTTTTTTTTTTGGTAGCGTTGGTAGCTACGCCTACGCGCACTGTGGAGCGCGCGAGCCTGGTTTCACTGAGAATTGAATTCGCGGTTGACGTGGAGCTGTGTCCGGCTCACACACATACACACACACTCCCATTCTCTTCGCAGCTTTTTTCTCATCTACCTCCTCTTCCCTCATGCACCATTTCTTCACAATTCGCTCACCTAAAAACCAACCCACGACAATTTTCAGTTCAGTTTTGTTCTCTCCGGATTTTGTCTTCCCTTTCCATGGATTCCCTCGAATCATCAACGCCCGCATCGGAAAATCCCTACACTCTGCTCTTCAAGGCCACCACGATGATACCCATTTCGCATTACGCATTGGGTCTTTTGATTGTCGGTGTTGTTTTTTTGTACAATTTCTTGGAGTTCCATTTCTTTGAAGATCTTGTATTCCGAGGAAGTCCGGTGACTCTGACGTACAATTCTTGCTCCGAGATTTATCAAGGCGTTGCCTCCAAGTGTCGAATTCTTCACGGAAGGTATCTAATTGTTAAAATTGTTTTTGTTTTTGGTTTTCTGTGATTTGGGTAGTAATGGGATGGTGCCCAATTTCAATTTTCATGGTTGTGAATTTGATGATTTGGGTTGTCATGAATTGGTGTGTTGGTACTTGAAATGGGAAGGTATTTGACGACGCCGTGGCTCTCGAGTCCTCATATTCAGACTACTTTCTTGAATTTCTTTGGAAGGCCTCCTGCTTTTTGCTACAGAAGGTGAGGAGTTGTTTTTCTGGTCTAAATTTTGTGTTTTTTTTTTAACAAGTTTAATCACATTGTAATAGTTGTTTATTGAATCACTTTTGAAAACAGCTTTGCCCAATTTGAAATTTTTACATAAGGAGTTTTTAGTATTGGTCTGGTTATGCTGAAAGGGGAGAATTGAAGAGGGGAATAATAAAGGAAGAAAGTCAATGGAGGAAATTATATGAAAGTAAACATATCAATGCGTTGCTGGTAATAGTGCGAGAATACACATATCAAGGAGTTGCTGGTAACATATCAAGGAGTTAGAATACACATTTATTTATGTTAAATAGTGCGAGAAATTACAACAGTACTCTTATTTTAGGAATGACATAAACTATAACAAAGGAGAAGATATTATGTTATGACCAAAAGCCTTACATTCATCTCACTTTTGAGGTTTCCATGCAACTTTCACTCAGATCTCATAAGGATTGCCATAGCTTGAATTCAATGGAAAAGACTTTGGCATGTTCAAATTATATTGGGTTACAACACAAACCTTTGCGAAGGTAAATCGATTATCAGATCGAGTATACGCATCAAGGTACAAAGGTGTACTAGTAACACTAGGTATGTACACAGTTCAAACTTTCGAGAGTAACATCATCAAGAATTATCTTCCATAATTTCGTAGCTTTTTGGTTAAGATGATGGAAATATAATCTCTTATCAATGAGGAAACCAACTAATGCATGTTCTCATTTCATAAATCAATTTTTGAAATCTCGATAGGCACTTTAAGTTTTCTATCTCACTCTAAATTTCTTTAGTTTCCCAATAACGTTCTCACCCTCTGATTGTTTCCTATAGAGAAAAAGTTAGAGTGAAACCATCTCACCTCACAAAAACAGACACCGAGTACAAGAAGGATACCCTAGAACTCAAACCCAAAACCATCAAATCCAAAATGTACCTTTTCCATTAGTTTTGGGGACTGCCATGCACGTCGATATGTATGGTTTCAGAAGGAAAAGAAGATGCTCATTCATGGAAGACACATTGAAGCTTTTGTTAGGATTTTCTTTTATCCTTTTCACTGATATGGAGCATCAATAGTCAATCACTAATATGGTCAACTATGAAGTACGGACACTTCAAAATAGGCGTCGTAGCGCTGTTGGACACGGGGACACGCCTGAGACACTTACGAGACACGTCAAATGATGTGTCCCTTTAATTTTATTATTTTTTTGCAGGAACATGCCGGGGACACGGGGATACGTGGGGGGAACACGGCTGGAACATGCCAAATGGCATGTGCCTTTAATTTTATTTTCTTTTTTTGCTAGGACACTCCGGGGACACTTTGGAGACACGCCGGGGACACGCGTGTACAAATATGGATAATCCATTAATTTGTTCAAATATAATGGTTTATATATATATATATATTATTTATCAAAAAAAAAATATATGTATATATATTTATATATTGAATTAATATTAGTTTTTATTAATTTTGATTATTTGTTAACATAATATTAAGCTACATAGCAAATATATATAAAAATAAATTTAAAAAAATAATAATAATTGCCGTATCCTGTGCCGTGTCCGTGTTCTCATTTTTTTTGAAATCACCGTGTCCCATGTCCGTGTCCGCGTCCGTGCTTCATAGATGGTCAGGATTGCAAGGTCATTATCTGGTGTGTGATAACATTGTGAATTACATTTCTCTCATGTTTAATTTGTTTTATTTTATAATCAATATTCATTTATCAACTTTCTTGTTTACATACTGCTTTCTCATTTCAGTTGTAAAAAAATGATATTCTTGTAAATTTAGTGGGCTACTTCTATCTGGCATCAACATGGATGTTCTGTGCCATTGTGTTTAATTTTTATTTTTCGGTTTCCAAATCTTTAGAACAACTTAGTGTTAAAAAGTATAAATATCACCTTTAGTCTTTGAAATATAATCTAGGCTTGTCTTCTAACAAGTACTTGTGTTTGTTCTCTCAGACAGATATTTCATACATCAGATGGCGGAACAATTGCTTTGGATTGGCTAATGAGTTCCGATGGTAATGCAAAAATATAACCTTAGTGTGTTTGTTGCATGAGAAGCTTATGTTCCAATGTGCCTGGCTGTATATGCATATGTAATTGATTAGCTGCCTGCATGAGCATGTTGATTAACAATATTTTTCAATATGATAGTGATGTATGACTAGTGACTAACAAATGTAGTCAACCTTAATGTTCTCTGACTTATGTACCCATTTATTACACAGTTTCAGGAGATGCTATATACAGGAATAGTTCTATTTCTAAAGATGACACAACCCCTATTATGGTAGTGATACCTGGTTTAACAAGTGATTCTACTTCCCCCGTAAGTACTTCTATAACCGTTAACCTATTCCTATACATGTCTTGAAGTCTCCTGATGTTGCTATGGTGTTTTGGGGAATTTAATTTTCAGTATGTTATTTTCTTATGGCTGTGCTTTTGTTAACTTGGTCTTTATTATGGGTTGGTTTCTAGTGTATGAACAATAATGAGAATACGAAGTAGCTGAAGCAAAAGAAAGATGAGAAAAAAAGGCACTAGAATATTAGTGAGAGAGTTAGGGTTCTCTCCCCTGAATCTCTTATTTATACTTGCTCCATCAATATTATGAAAATATGCTCCATACACACAAAACATATAAATAAAAGAGTGAATATCCTCACTCAAGCTGGTATGAAGATATCACACCACACGTGCCTACCCTGGTTAGGATATTATGAAACACTTGATACTGCTTTGGTAAGATGTGAAAAAATTGATCTACAGTCTTAACATAGGATAGTTGAAACTCAAAATTCAAATCGATAATTCAAGAGGGATTTGGAAGTCAATAAATTGGGTAAAAAGGAAGAGAAGTTTACATTGCTCTACTTGTTGATTACATGTTAGATCAATAATATTGCCTCACTTAATTAGAACCAGTCAGAATCCAACTTTGTTGACCTTTTGTCATTTTTGCAATATTGCAGTACATAAAGCATATTGCGTTCAATACAGCGAAACGTGGATGGAACGTTGTCGTTGGCAACCACAGAGGATTGGGTGGCATTTCTGTCACTGTAAGTCTTTTGTTAGTTGAAGGTTTTTTCGTACACTCTCCAGTTTGAGATAATCAAATGTTGCAGTTTCGTTTTCTTTTAACATGCTGGAGAGTCATTCTTCACTCATTCTTCATAAAACTTTGATTGTAATTATTTTCATCTTGCTCCTGCAGAAAAGTAAATTATTGTAAGCTCTTTGCAATGATATTTTTGCTGTACTTTTTAAGTTCATATCTATGGGCTTTTTCTTTTAGCACTGTGGTGAGATGGGAAACTAATTTTACTTGAGGTGAAATTAGAAGAAATGATTAGCCCTGGTGTCCCAGTTTTCGTTTTTTCTAACTTCACCCTATTTTGTTATTATTTCTTCTGTGTGTGTATGTGTGTGTGCATGGATTTCTTGGTTAAGTGATCGTTCCTTTGCCCCACATTCATTGGTTGTATGTAAAGACAAGGTATTGGATGCATCTTAGCAATGACTGCATATACGAATTACTTCATGTGGTTGCCTATTGAAATAGAGGCTTTGGAATATATAAATATGCAGACTCTGCGGAGTCTTTTGTCTCTTTGATTTGTTCAGTAGATTTAAATTGATATGGTTTATACTGTCCCCAACAGCTCATTCTAAAACAGCTTGATGGAAAACAACTAAAAACATTACATACACTTTTTGCTGGAAATTTGTATTAATGTATATAATATGATAGTGGTGTTGGTGAAGGATAGTGGCATGTATAGAATATGATAGTGGTGTTGGTGGTAGATAGTGGCATGTATATAATATGATAGTGGTGTTGGTGAAGGATAGTGGCATGTATAGAATATGATAGTGGTGTTGGTGGTAGATAGTGGCATGTATATAATATGATAGTGGTAGATAGTGGTAATATATAATATGTAAGTGGCATATAATGGGTTATAATGATGTTTGTAATATCTCCTATATAAGGAGTGTCATTTGGTCTTGTAAGATAAGAAGTTTTGAATATAACAGAAATATATTCCTTCTTCCTCATATTTTCGGAGTTCTTCTCCCTCATATTTTCTAAGTTGGTATCAGAGCAACAAAAAACACAGCAGCCCTAAAACCGTCATAGCCATGTCGGAAGTCACGTCCGAAACCACTTCAACCCCTGCCGCTGCCATTCCGGTGAAAACGTCCAACTCTCACTCTGTCCAAATCACCACCATCCGCCTAAATGGTGATAATTTTCTCCGCTGGTCACAATCTGTCCGGATGTATATCCGTGGGCAAGGAAAGATCGGTTACATCACTGGTGAGAAGAAGGCTCCTGCTGTTAATGATCCGCTGTTCGACAGTTGGGACGCTGAAAACTCCATGGTTATGACATGGTTGGTCAATTCCATGGAGGAGGATATAAGCTCTAATTACATGTGCTATACTACTGCACAAGAATTGTGGGATAATGTTAGTCAGATGTATTCTGACCTAGGAAATCAATCTCAAGTTTTCGAATTAACTTTGAAGTTGGGAGAGATTCGTCAAGGAGATGATTCCGTCACCAAATATTTCAATTCGTTGAAAAGGTTGTGGCAGGATCTTGACATCTTCAACACATACGAATGGAAATCGGTTGACGACTGCAACCACCACAAGAAAACTGTGGAAGACAGCCGTATTTACAAGTTTCTTGCCGGCCTCAACATTGAGTTCGATGAAGTGCGAGGAAGAATTATTGGCAGACCTCCTCTCCCATCCATTGGCGAAGTATTTGCCGAAATCAGAAGGGAAGAGAGCCGAAGGAGCGTCATGCTTAAGAAAAAAGGTACTGGTGAATCAATTGAAATTTCTGCTTTAATTAGCGATGCTGCGGCCAACAAGGCTGCAAATTACCAGCGCAGGTTTGATGATAAGCCACGGGTCTGGTGTGATTTTTGCAACAAGCCTCGCCATACACGCGAAACGTGTTGGAAGATCCATGGCAAACCTGTCAACTGGAAAAGCAGCAAACAAGGAGAGAAAAATCGTGGCTTTCCTACCGCTAATGAAGTCGATTCAGGTCCCTTCAACAAAGAGCAGATTGATCAACTCTTAAAGCTGATAAAATCCAACTCCTCATCCGGTACTCCTAGTGTTTTGTTGGCACAAACAGGTAGAAATCCTAAAGCCTTCTCTTGCCTAAACTTCTCTCCGTGGATCATAGATTCCGGTGCCTCCGATCACATGACTAGTTTTTCCCATTTGTTTAGTACCTATTTCCCTTGTTCTGGTCATGACAAAATCAGAATAGCCGATGGTAGTTTTTCACCTATTGCAGGAAAAGGATTTATTAAACTAACTGAGAAAATTAATCTCAATGCTGTTCTTCACGTCCCCAACTTAGCCTGTAACCTTTTGTCTGTCAGTAAACTATCTAAGGATTCTAATTGTCGTGTTACATTTTTTGAATCCCATTGTGAATTTCAGGACCAGAACTCGGGGATGATGATTGGGCGTGCTAGGATGCTTGAAGGTCTTTACTACTTTGATGAAGTACCTGTTAGTAATAAAAAAGCTCAGAGCTTTAATAGTACTAGTTCAATCTCTGTTCAAGAAAAAATAATGCTATGGCACTATAGGCTAGGACATCCTAGTTTTCTTTATCTGAAACATTTATTTTCAGAATTATTTAAAGGGATTGATTGTTCTTCTTTTCATTGTGAAAGTTGCATTTTTGCAAAATTTCATCGCTCTACTTATTTGCCAAAACCTTACCAGGCTTCCAAACCTTTTTATTTGATTCATAGTGATGTTTGGGGCCCTTCTAAAATCACTACTCTTTCTGGTAAAAAATGGTTTGTTACATTTATTGATGACCATACCCGCTTATGTTGGATTTATTTGATGAATAAAAAATCTGACGTGAAAAATTTATTCACAAATTTTTACAATATGATTGAAAACCAATTTCAAACCAAAATTGGTATTTTACATTCTGATAATGGAACAGAATATTTCAATGAGCAGTTGGGTGAGTTTTTGAAAAAAAAGGGGATTTTTCATCAATCTACATGTCGGGATACCCCTCAACAAAATGGCATTGCAGAACGAAAAAATAAACATCTACTTGAAGTAGCACGTGCTATAATGTTTTACATGCATGTTCCTAAATATTTATGGGGTGAAGCAATTTTAACAACCTCTTATTTGATAAACAGGATGCCTACAAAGGTGTTAACATACAAAACACCTTTTGATTGTCTCAAAACTTTTTTTCCTGACACGAGGTTGTTTTCTGATTTACCCGCCAAAATTTTTGGATGTACTGCCTATGTTCATGTTCCCAGTCAATTTCGTTCAAAACTTGACCCCCGTGCTATAAAATGTGTTTTTTTGGGTTATTCCTCAAACAAAAAGGGGTATAAGTGTTTCGATCCTCAAACCAAGAAATTTCATGTGAGTATAGATGTGTCATTTGTGGAAACAAAATCCTATTTCCCCAACACTTCTCTTCAGGGGGAGACAAGTGGAGTAGAAGATCGTTTTTGGGATATTTCTATCCCGCTCCCCAATGTCATTTATCCTACACAAAAACCACATCTGTCTGATAATGATCACTTAGGAGAACCAAGTTCTATGGTGCCTAGTCAAGAAGATTCTTGTTTAGGGGGAGAAGTACTACAAAATGATCTAAATCCTGAGTTTCAGGTTTATACTAGGAAGCGATTTCATCTGAGGAATAATGACCCGAATGTCCATCCTAATGACCCGAATGTCCACCCGAGTTCTGGCATCGAAATTTTAGGTAATCCTATTCTTTCTATTTCCGACCTTGATGTTCCTATAGCAATTAGGAAAGGTGTCCGAAATTGCATTAAACATCCTATTGCAAATTACCTCTCTTATCAAAGACTGTCTAAAAACCATAGAGCTTTTACATCTAGGATTTCACACTTGTTTGTTCCAAGGAATATACAGGAAGCATTGGATGATCCGAATTGGAAATTAGCAGTCATGGAGGAGATGAATGCTTTAAGGAGAAGTGGTACTTGGGAGATAGTTGATCTACCCAAAGACAAGAAAACAGTTGGGTGTAAATGGGTGTTTACGATAAAATGTAACGCAGATGGAAGCATTGAGAGATACAAGGCGAGACTGGTGGCTAAAGGCTTCACTCAAACTTATGGGATCGACTATCAGGAGACGTTTGCTCCTGTTGCTAAAATAAATTCCATCAGAGTACTGTTATCTCTTGCAGTAAATTCAGATTGGCCTCTACATCAACTTGACATTAAAAATGCATTTCTCAATGGTGATCTTGAAGAGGAGGTGTTCATGAGCCTACCGCCGGGATTTGAGCAGAGACTTGGAAGCGACAGAGTATGCAGATTGAACAAGTCATTATACGGACTCAAACAATCACCAAGAGCGTGGTTTGAACGCTTTGGGAAGGCAGTTATCAGTTGTGGCTTCTCGCAGAGTCAAGCAGATCACACAATATTTTATAAACATTCAAAAAACAGTAAAATTACAATTTTGATTGTTTATGTTGATGACATCATTTTAACTGGTAATGATGAAGCAGAGTTAGCAGCCCTCAAAGAGAAACTCGCAAAAGAATTTCACATTAAGGATCTGGGAGCCCTCAAGTATTTCCTCGGAATGGAATTTGCAAGATCCAAGGAAGGTATATTCGTTAATCAGAGAAAATATGTTCTTGATCTCCTTGGAGAAACAGGTATGCTTGGTTGTAAGATGGTGGAGACTCCGATCGAGCCTAACTTGAAGTTACAAGCTGCTAAGGCTGAAGAAGTCAAAGAGAGGGAACAATATCAGCGACTTGTAGGGAAATTGATTTACTTGTCTCATACGCGGCCTGATATTGCCTTTGCAGTCAGCATGGTAAGTCAGTTCATGCACTCACCAGGGGCAGAGCACTTTGAGGCCGTTTATAAGATCTTAAGATATTTGAAAGGAACTCCAGGGAGAGGCTTACTGTTCAAGAAACATGGGCATCTTCAAGTTGAAGTATACACAGATGCAGACTGGGCAGGAAGTGTTACAGACAGGAGATCAACATCCGGATACTGTTCCTTTGTAGGTGGGAACCTAGTTACATGGCGGAGTAAAAAACAGAATGTGGTAGCTAGAAGTAGTGCAGAAGCAGAGTTCAGAGCTGTTGCCCATGGAATCTGTGAAGTAATGTGGATTAAAAGAATTCTTGAAGAATTAAAGCTTTCTCACCCGACACCTATGAAGGTCTATTGTGACAACAAAGCAGCTATATCTATAGCTCATAATCCAGTTCTACATGATCGCACAAAACATATAGAAGTGGATAAACATTTCATCAAGGAGAAAATCAATGCTGGCATAATCTGTATGACCTACCCTTCCAACAGGTGAACAATTAGCTGATGTGCTAACGAAGGGACTACACAAGAAGCAATTTGATAAGCTGACTAGCAAGCTGGCTATGGAAGATATCTTCAAACCAGCTTGAGGGGGAATGCTGGAAATTTGTGTTAATGTATATAATATGATAGTGGTGTTGGTGAAGGATAGTGGCATGTATAGAATATGATAGTGGTGTTGGTGGTAGATAGTGGCATGTATATAATATGATAGTGGTAGATAGTGGTAATATATAATATGTAAGTGGCATATAATGGGTTATAATGATGTTTGTAATATCTCCTATATAAGGAGTGTCATTTGGTCTTGTAAGATAAGAAGTTTTGAATATAACAGAAATATATTCCTTCTTCCTCATATTTTCGGAGTTCTTCTTCCTCATATTTTCTAAGTCTTTTCTAGAAATGAGTCTCATGAAAAACATAATATGATGGGTATGTCTAATATATCTCCGGCTACGTGGTACTGACTAGTTTTGTTTCTGGCTTGTTTGTTTATTGGTCTGCGAGTTATTTCCTTAAAATTGAATGTTATTAGCTTTGGCTGAAAATTAGTGTACAACTGGCTCACAATCTGTGCAGTCCGATTGCTTTTACAATGCTGGTTGGACTGAGGATACAAGGGAAGTTATTCATTATCTCCATCATGAATATGCTAAGGCTCCCCTATTTGCTGTTGGAACTAGTATCGGTGCTAACATTCTGGTATGTTGTGATTGCTGGATCTGTTTCATACCTCATATATTTGAGTTTGACTTTGAATGTTTCAAGTTATTCTCTTAAAATATTTCATTAGTTTTTCATTTTTATATTCTACAGGAATACCATGGCCAAACATAGTAGAAAGTATCAAGATACAGGATCTTATCAACCTAGACATACGTGTACAAACCAAAAGATTTTACATGCTTATTTTGAAATATGTAGCCAAACAAAAGCTTGGCACTAGAGATATGCCAAGCTACTATATCTGTAATTGCTTGTGGTTGTCACAGAATAGCAACACAAAAATGACTCTGTAACCATCTTTATGGAGAAGAATAAGCCAGATCCTTGTTTATTCCTTGTGAGCTGAAAACAAGACTGAGACAATCAGTATATTACATCTAATGCTCGTTGTCCCAGCTTTTACCCATTTACTGAATTCCAAACTTCTTCATGTAAGGAATTCATGGCTTCAACCAAAGTAAATTTTGCCTCAACTTTTGTCCCATACTTTGAGCAGCCACAAAGCCTTTCCCTATATATGCCGTTAGTGTTAGGACTTGAATAGGTTCTTAATTTGCTAGTTCAAGTCAATCACTGTATTGAACTCGAGGGGAAACTCTTTAGTTGATTGTATGGCTGCCCATGACTTTAGGATCTTTTTCAATCAAGTGTAGGTGTACTATGATAAGTCTAGGTTGATCAACAGGTTACACCTATCATCACATAAGCTTCTATTTAGGTGTTTTAACTGGTTGAGACAAGCTACCGGGCAATCCAGGAATAAAAAGGAATTTGATTCCTTGATCAGAATGAATTCCTAGTGAAGTTCTGAACCGGAGTATTTAAGACAATTTCAGTTAAAGAAAATATGCTTAATGGATTTTTCCTACGTATGATATAGAAATTCTTGCTTTAGTATGTGTGGGGATATATTTTCTGAGTATCAACACGTGGCTAAGGCGACGCCGACGTTTCAGCCGAGGTGTCACGTGTCCTGGTCATGACGCCGAGGTTATCTCAGCGAGGCCGAGGTTACCTTCGAAGATATCGGAATCCGAGATAAACGGATAAAGCACAAGAAGTCCTAGAATGAGAGAAGACTTCAGTTTGGATAAAGATAAGACTCTTAGAGGGTTTATCCTAATCCTACTGGGAGTTCAAGATTAGCAGTAATCCTAAGTCCATTAGAGCTAGGCTTCTATTGGGACAAGGATTGAGTTAGCTATAAAAGAGAGGCACCTCCGTGGGTCTAAGGTACGCAATTTATGTTATGAATAGTGAATTTAGCACTATTGATTAACTTTGAGAGATATACTGACTTGATCGTCGGAGTGCTCCCGGGTGGACAAACCATCGCCGAAATCTTCTCTTTCTGTTGCAGGTTAGCCAAGTGTCATCTATTCTGCCAGTGTTCTCCAGCTGAATACTGAGTTGGGCAGTGTGATCGGAAAATCACTCACACAATTTGGCGCTGTCTGTGGGAAAGAAAGGAAAATAGATGGCCAGTAACGGACAGAAGGAAAAGATTGGGAATGACACTCCTGCTGGGAGTGGGAGACCTATTGACCTTGATATCACAGGAGACGAGTGCAACGCAGAAACTCGTGACCAGAATCACGGAGTGAAAGACGTCGGCCAGACTGGCGACGCACCAAAGAAACCATATCGAAGTGGCTACTACAACGAGGACGACCTCTAGGTATGGAAGGATAGGTGCCTGCGGAGAGACGAAGAGGTAAAAGAGATGACAAACAAATTGGCAGACCTACAGTCGGTCGTCAATTTCATGATTCAAAATAACGTCATGCAGCCACTGTTCCCGCTGCAAGACACGCCGATTCCAGCGGCCAATGCCTAGAAGGGAGGGCAGAAAACAATCCTCATAGCCCCTCAGCACAACGGGAGTGAAAGATACTCTCACCGACCTTCTAGGGAAGTCGGACGAAGAGAGTCAAGAAGAGAAGAATCACGGAGGACACATCGCACAAAGGAGGCAGACCCCAAAGGACATCGGCATGTTCAGGGGCAGGCACTGTGCTTCGACACAACTCATGGAGAAGGGTCGAAAAGGACTCACCACGAACCTGAAAATAGCGCACCAAAAAGATTGAAAGCAGGAGAAAGCCGAGCTCCTGGGCGGACAAAGGAGGACTTAAGAGATTACCTCAAGAGGAAGCAACAGAATGCCTACGTCGAGGTAACCTTCCCAGATAAGCCGAGGACACCATTCTCGGTGGAATTAGACAGGTTTGAGGCACTGAAGAGATTTAGTATGCCTAGGTTTTAAATATACGATGGTAAGTCAAACCCCAACTTCCACGTTGGACTATATTTGAACTCAATGGCATTGTATAGTGGGAACGAGCCGTTGCTCTGCAAAGTGTTCCCTTCATCCTTTGGGGAGATTGCATCAGATTGGTTCCACAAACTACCGAAGGGAAGCGTGAAGACTTGGGAAGGCTTGGCCGAGATGTTTGTGGCCAGGTTCGTGACAAACAAGCTGCAGCCATTAAGGGTGGACGCATTGATGGCTCTGAAGATCAGCAAGGATGAAGGCCTTAGGACCTATGCAAAAAGATACTATGAGGTGTTCAATCGAATACCCAAATGTAATCAAGAGGTGGCGGTCGTATCTTTTAAGAATGGCCTGAAAGATAACTGTCCACTACGAAAGTCTTTGGCAAAGACATTGTCAAAAATTATGGAAGAGCTCATGGCGAGAATCGAGAAGTATGCCAGAGCCGAGGAAGACATGTCGGGGACTAAGGAGATAAAGCAAGAGAAAGGAAACGGCTCGCCGAAGCGAGGTCGAGGTAACAATGGATCGAGCAAACAAGAAACAGAACTGAGGGCCACACAGGCAGTAACAACTGTGTTCCGAATCCCGATTCCCAAAGTCCTAGACCGGTTTCGGAACCAACCCTATTTCAGAACACCAGTGAAGGCACCAGGAGAGTTTATGGGAAGGAAGGTTGGCAGACATTGTGCTTACCACAATAAAAATGGGCACACGACTCAGGGTTGTAGAGCCCTGCAAACACACTTGGAAGAACTGGTGAGGCAAGGCCATCTGAGAGACCTCATCGATGAGGCTAGGACAAGGAAAGAACAAGTAAGATTGCCTCAGGCGCCAGCAGCTCCGCCTCCCTCAGCACCACAACCTCAGGCAGAGGACCTTGGGTTGCGATTCACTCGAAGGTCAATGAGAACGAAATTAGGGGGGAGACCCAGAAGGTGAAGCACCTGCAACATGTCTACCAAGTCGGGAAGAAGAGACATCGAGCAGAGGAGCGTCAAGGACCAGTTGTGTCCTTTTCAGAAACCGACCTTAAGATGGTACAGCATCCACATAATGATGCTTTGGTAGTATCCCTCCAGGTTGGGGAGTGCCAAGTAAAACGCATCCTGATTGACCAAGGCAGCTCTTGCGACATCATGTACGTTCGATGTTACAAGGAGCTCGGCCTTCACCCAGACGATATGGAGCAATCCAATAGCCTAATGGTCGGGTTCAATGAAACGCCGACATGGCCACTAGGAACAACCAGCTTGGAGGTGCAGGCGGGCACCAGGAAGGTAACAACAGAGTTCACCGTAATCGACACACTCTCCCCTTACAACATCATCTTGGGAAGGCCATGGTTGCATGCAATGGGGGCTGTTCCCTTAACACTGCATCAACTATTGCGGTTCCCAACAGAACATGGGATTGAAGAGGTCAGAGGAGATCAGCTGCAGGCAAAAAATTACTCCATGGCAGCAATGAAATCCACCTGCAGCATTCGAGAACCAGAAAAGCAGAGATCGAAAACGAGGACGTGGAGGTCCTAGAAGATGTCGGCAAGGAGCCAGCCGAGAAGAGTGAAGAAGCACTGAAGAAAATCTTTCTTCTCGGCTCGGGCTTAGCCGAAGAAGAGGAAAAAGAATCGGAAGCTTTTTTGAGAGCAAACATTGAGGTGTTCGCGTGGATGCCTTACGAAATGTCAGGCATTGACCCTGAGGTCACTTGGAATAAGTTGGACATTGACAGGTCGGCCAAACCTGTAATTCAACAAGCAAGAAGACCGACGATGGTACACGTCGAAGCAATGGAAGAAGAAGTAAACAGACTTCTCGAGGCCAGGGCCATTCGAGAGGTAAATTACCCGACATGGCTATCAAACACAGTAGTGATGAAGAAGAAGAACGGTAAATGGAGGGTCTGTGTAGACTTTACCAGTTTAAACAAAGCCTATCCCAAAGACAGCTTTCCTCTACCTAAGATTGACCAACTGGTAGACGCCACTTCAGGGCATGGAAGGATGAGCTTCCTGGATGCCTACAGGGGGTACCATCAAATAGCCATGTACTCCCTAGATGAAGAGAAAACTGCGTTTATCACCCCAAAAGGACTGTAGTGCTACAGAGTGATACATTTTGGGTTGAAAAACGCAGGAGCGACTTATCAAAGGTTGGTAACCAAGATGTTCAAACATCTAATTGACAAAACGGTGGAAGTCTACATCGACGACATGGTCGTGAAGACCAAGGAACTCGAAGGACATCTGGCCGACCTCAAAGAAGTATTTGAAATCCTTAAGACTTATCGGCTCCGACTCAATGCCTCGAAGTGTGCATTTGGAGTTGGATCTGGTAAGTTTTTGGGATACCTAGTGACTAGAAGGGGCATAGAGGCCAGCCCAGATCAGATCAAGGCCATACTGGATTTGAAGAGCCCGACGTCGGCAAAACAGGTGCAAATGCTAATTGGAAGGGTCGCAGCCCTGAATAGATTCATCAGCAGAAGCTCAGACAAGTGCAGACCTTTCTTCAACTTAGTGAAGAAAGCCACGGACTTCCTATGGACCGAGGAGTGCGAAACCGCTTTGGCCGACCTGAAGAAGTACTTGACCATAGCTCCAGTTCTTTCAAATCCAGAACCTGGGGAGGAGTTGTTCCTGTACTTAGCGGCTTCAAAACACGCAGTGAGCGCAGTGGTAATCCGAGAAGAAAAAGGGGAGCAAAGGGCTGTTTATTATGTAAGCAAAACCGTGGCCGATGCAGAAACAAAGTATCTACCCTTAGAGAAATTGACACTGGCTTTGGTAATGGTTTCAAAGAAGCTGAACCATTACTTCCAGGCCCATAAAATTGTGGTGCTAACTGAACACCCCTTGAAATCCTTATTGCAACAAGGAGACCTGACAGGAAGAATAGCCAGGTGGGCAGTCGCCCTGGGCCAGTATGACCTGGAGTACAGACCCAGAACAGCAATCAAAGGCCAAGTTCTGGCCAACTTCCTGGCCGAGTTCACGCCGGAATCCATCGTACAAGCAAGTAGAAGCCCAGGTAAAGGCGAAAGAACAAAAGAAAGAAGAAAAACTCAGACCCTGCAGCATTTACATCGGCGACTCCTTTCGACTATTCGTTGATGGGAGTTCCAACCGACAGGGAGCGGGGGCAGGAGTAGTTTTGATATCTCCAGATGGGCAGATAATAGAACAATCGATTCGTTTGGGGTTCAAGGCCTCAAACAATGAAGCAAAATACGAAGCACTCATTGCAGGGCTGAAGCTAGCAGTAGCAGTGCAAGCAGATGGGGTAATAGTTTTTTGTGATTCACAACTGATAGTTAATCAGACAACAGGCGCGTTTGCAGCCCGAGATGAACAAATGTCGGCCTACGCAAAGGAGGTCATCAGGTTGTCAGCCTTGTTTCAGAACTGCCGACTACTTTAGGTAAGCCGAGATGATAACAGCCACGCCGATGCGTTGGCCAACCTAGCTAGTGCGGTACAACCTGGAAAAGCAAGGACCATAATGGTTGATTACCTGTCAGGCCCGAGCATCGAACCACTCACCACAGAGTGCGAAGCGATGTGTGTAGACATGGGACCAAGCTGGATGGATCCAATTGTTACATTCTTAAAAGAAGGAAAGCTGCCAGACGACCACAAGGAGGCACACAAGATCAGATTGAAGTCGGTAAGATTCAGTCTGACAGCAGAGGGACACATCTACAAAAGATCCTTCACTGGACCCCTTTTAAGGTGCGTACACCTTTTACAAGTTGAAGATTTTTTATATGAAATTCATGAAGGAATTTGTGGAAGCCACGCTGGGGGCAAGTCACTCGCCCATAGGGCTATTACCCAGGGGTATTGGTGGCCCTACATGCAGAAGGACGTAGAAGCATACGTGAAGAAATATGAAAAGTGCCAGAGATTCGCACCACTGATACACCAACCAGCAGCAGACCTGAACCCTGTATCCAGTCCTTGGCCATTTGCCCAATGGGGCATGGATCTCGTTGGGCAACTACCCCAAGCAACTGGGCAAAGGAAGTACTTGCTGGTAGCAACTGATTACTTTACTAAGTGGATAGAAGCTGAACCCCTTGCCAAAATCCGAGATGTGGATGTAAAGAAATTCATTTGGAAAAATATTATCACCAGATTTGGGATTCGAAGAGCAATAGTTGCAGACAATGGAACACAATTTGACAGTAAGCTAGTTAAGAGCTTCTGTGCAAAGTTCAAGATCAAGAACTACTTTTCAACACCAAGCTTTTCCCAAAGCAATGGACAAGCAGAAGCATCCAACAAAGTAATTCTGGACGGAATAAAAAAGAGGCTGCAGGCAGCAAAAGGAAAGTGGGTGGACGAGCTGCCCAATGTGCTCTGGGTATATCGAACTACGCTGAGAAGATCAACAGGGGAATCCTCCTTTGCCATGGCTTATGGCACAGACGCAGTCATTCCGCTGGAGGTCGGCATCCCAGGAATCGGAACCCAGGGAGTAGAGAACGGGACTAATGATGTACTCTTAGCCCGAGATCTGGATCTTCTAGAAGAACGAAGGGAGAAAGCTGCGATTCAGCTCGCAGCGTACCAGCAGCAGCTTGCCAGAGCTTATAACAAGAAGGTTAACCCAAGGGAGTTCCAAGTCGGCGACCTAATCTTGAGAAAAGTCGTCGGCAACAAAAAGGATCCCAGAGAGGGGAAGCTTGGCCCAAATTAGGAAGGACCCTCCAGAATAATCTCGGTACTGGGTAATGGGGCTTATCGGCTTGAAGATAATGAGGGCAAAGAGTTGCCAAGGCCTTGGAACACTTGCAATTTGAAATTTTTCTATCATTAGAATTCCTTTGTTCTTTTGTCATTTGCCGAAGTAAATAAATAAAGATTCAGCTTGGTTTTCTTTTCAAGATACTTGACATTGTCTTTAGAATACATGTATAATGAGAACCCAAGTAGAACTTAGGTTCACATGAGGGGGTAGAGAGAGGCGAAATCATTGTTTAACACTTGTTGAAATTTGTGGACAATTTACAAGTTGAAATTAAAATGAAATCATTGTTTAACACTTGTTGAAATTTGTGAACAATTTACAAGTTGAAGTTAAACCGAAATCATTGTTTAACACTTGTTGAAATTTGTGAACAATTTACAAGTTGAAGTTAAATCGAAATCATTGTTTAACACTTGTTGAAATTTGTGGACAATTTACAAGTTGAAGTTAAACCGAAATCATTCCTTAAACACTTGTTGAAATCTGTGGACAATTTACAAGTTAAAGTTAAACCAAGGTTAAACACTTGTTGAAATTTTATGATAAAATTTACAAGATGAAACCAAGGTTATGCTAAGAAAAGTACTTAGGTACTTGCCGAGGTAAAATATCAGTTTGTATAACTGAGGTGTGTCACCCCGAGAAGATTGTACGAGGATTGAAGTATATATTAAAGATATGCAAAAATATTCCAAGTATGGAGGCATACAAAGCAAGCATGCAAGCCTTCAAAAGCAAAAGAGTTGTTGTATTAAAAACACATCAGCAATGTAAAGAAGTTTATAGTACTTCAAAAAAGAAAAACAAAGTACAGGAAAAGAAGGGAAAAACATAAGGCTAGGACTCCTCAGCAGTAGCAGTTGGTTGAGTTTGAAGTTCAGACGATTGTTGGGAAGACATCTCAGCAGCCTTATCCGCCGCGAGCTCGGCGTCAATTTCTGCAAGAGTTTCATCCAGGCTCTTGACGGCAAAGGGAACGACGGCCGATGTCTTCTCAGCCGCAGCATCTTTTGGGACCTCTTCACCCTCCTTATCTTGAGTCAAGTCCAGGACTTGCTCATTCGGAGAAATGGACTTGGTCCCAGTAGGTTCTTTTGATTTCCTCACCAAAACTTCCTCCTCGGCCTCATCCTCAGAATCAGATTCGTTGTCAGATTGACTGAGAGATGGAGTTGGAGGGAATGGCAGGGAAATGGCATCGACGTTCCTCAAGGAGGAGTCCTCAGGGACATCAAGTTTCTTCAGCAAAGTCATCCAACCAAGGGAGAAACCCTTGTTGCATGCTTGCTTAACTTGCTTTTCATAGGCCTCCGTGACATTGGCCATGCCCTGGGCATACGCCTTTTCGCCGGTGTCCTTGATTTCGGCCTCTTTGGTGGGCAAGGCGTCTTGAAGCTCTTTTTGGGCCTAGGCCAATTTATTCTCGGCCTCCCTCAGCTGGGCTTGAAGGACTTTGTTTATCGCCTCAGCAGCACCAACCTTCTCCTCAACTTCGTCTTTTGCTCTAATAGCGACCTCGGCCTGGTCCTCCAGGGTCTTCATCTTGGATTGTAAGTTTTTATTGGTTTTTTGAAGGCTGGAGACCTCCCTCTTCTTTTCAGCTAGCTTTTCACGGTTCTCAAAAGATTGAACTGAGAAAGAATGGGCGTGTTGGATGGCTTGAAAGTAAACAGAACAAAAGTTGTTAGAAAAAATTACAAGTATGGAAAGAACAAAACGAAAAAAGAAGTTGCCAGATAAAGATACTTACTTGAACGGAACGTTGAAGCATCAGAGCGTAATTTTCATACTCGCTCAACTCGGCGTTTCGGTCAAGATCGTCGGGAAGAAACAGAGCAGTACTGAGGGCTACGCCAACGTTAATGTCCTCAACGCTATCGTTGGCCATGACAGGCTTATCTTCCAGAGTGATTGCGGGGGCCCAGGGGGCATCAGGCTTTTTAGACCCCGAGGTCGTTGCAGAAGATGACCTCAGCCTTTTGGATTTGGTAGATTCGGATGGAAGTGTTTCAGCGGACCTCTTCGCAGGGACAAAGGCAGTTTTCTCACTTGGAGCCCGTTTGGAAATTGGCAAGGTATCCTCAGAATAGATCTGAGGCACCCTTGCCTTTGGCTGAGCCTTTTTTATTCGTTTTGGCTTTGAAGGAGGCTGGGTTCGTGTTGGTTGAGCGTCAATGTCAGAGGGAATGCTGGCTAAGAGATCTTTAGCAACCGATTTTTGGCGGTCCATCTCCGCAGCAAGAACAAGTCGTCGACGACGTTTTCGTTGAGATGGTGGAATCAGGTATGGTGCTGAGGTTGAAGGTTGCTCAGCTGGATCAGAGGTTGATCCTTGGTCTGTCCGAGATGTGGACGCGGCTTGTGGAGTTGTGGCAGATGGTGGAGAAAGGCTTTTTTTCTTCTTTTTTGGGACGTCAGGGAGAGCTGACTTATAAGTGGGGATAAAGTTGAGAAGCAGAGGGGCCTTCCGCTTGTGAACTGGTAAATTCAATAGTTTCTTTAAATCTTTGCTGGGAAAAAAAGATTGACGGAAGCCCTTTGGTTGCTGAGGAAGAACTGCAAAACAGAAAAAAGCATAGACATTAGAACAAAATGTTGAAAACTTTATACAAGAAAGCAAGAAAAATGTGTAAAGAGTGGCCCTTACCAACTCCTTCTCCGAAAACTGTACGACTTAAGGGATAAGATGGAGGTCATCGTTTGGCTGAAACTCCCAGTTTCCCGAGACGATGAAGTAATCATCCCCCGCTCCCTTGTTGGAATCAGGGAGGTCGGCAATGATTTTGTATTCAGTGGACCTCGGCTTAAGGTAATAAATATGACCTTTTTTTCGATTTCAAGCGACACATGGTATAACAGTACTGGAAATCGGCAAGAGTTATCCTAGCACTCTCTTGTTTGGCTAAAGCTATGGTACCGTTAATAACTCGGTAAGAGTTGATGGCAAGTTGCATTGGGTTCAACTTATAGAAATGAAGGATTTAACGGAAAAAATGGTCAAGTGGAAACCTAAGTCCACACTCAATAAACGCAACCACTAGGAAAGGCATGGGGTTTTCATCGGGCATGATAGAGTCATCCTCCCCAGCCAACCTCAAATGAACGTCGGCCGAGATTTCGAACTCCTGCCTAAAGTACCCTAATTTTTCCAGGGTGTTTACCCTATGTTCCCACGTACCCATGACGTCGGCTTAAAATGGAGATATTGGATTTCAGGAAGTATTTTTGGAGGGTTTAAAGGACCTCGGCTAAAAATCTACAAATATGCTATGATAAGGGTTTGTATGGATTTAGAAGGAATTCGTTTCAGTTTTTCCTAAGAATTGTGGGTTCTACAAACAAGTCCCAAACCTAAAGCTATGGAGATGAAGATTGAAGGAACGAATCTGGAAAACAGAAAAACAGGGATCCGTTTCAGAAACAAGAATGGTGATGAAGACATCAAGAAATCAAAACAAAAAGATTGCACAAATGTATCAGGCCAAGAACAGTGGCAGAAAGCAACAGGCATGTGAACAATGCGAGTGCTCAAGACGTGGACAAAGAGCAAAATTATGAAATAAACATGTTCAGATACATGATTCGCAAATCAAATATTCGAGTAAAACAGCAATGGCGACTAAATGATAAAACAGAATTTCATGGAACACAACAAGAACTAAAAAACAAGAGTAGTGACTTACCAAAAAAAAGAAACTGATGCTTGAGATCGCCGAAGTCAGAAGAACAGCGGCAGCGGAACAAATTGGCAAGAACTTCGACGGAAGAAATGGATGGAGCAAGTTGCAGAGCTTTAGAGCTTGGAAAAATGGAGGATTAGAGGAAGCTAGAGAGAGAAAGAGTTCTGAATAAAGGCAATTTAAAGTGAAAAAAAATGAAAGGGGGAAACAAGTTTTGTCAAAAACTTGAAACGGCGGCAAAAGAGGGCAATTAATGCGCCTGAAATAGCAAATGCGTTAGACGGCGCATGTAGGCGCGAAACGACTTATAAGCGCGTCCAGAGTACGATCCAGTAAGGAGAAAACACGTGGCTAAACGGTTGAGTTGTTATACATAACACCTGATACGCGTGAAGAAGCTCTTGGAATTCTTGATCTCTGAAAAAGACATATCGACCTATGATGATGATCTCGACTAGGCCGATGTACTGGCAGGAATGAATGATATAGGTTCCATCACCTCAGAATGCTAAGGTAATAGAACCTAGGGGGCAGTTGTGGGGATATATTTTCTGAGTACCAACACGTGGCTAAGGTGACGCCGACGTTTCAGCCGAGGTGCCACGTGTCCTGGTCATGACGCCGAGGTTATCTCAGCGAGGCCGAGGTTACCTCCGAAGATATCGGAATCCGAGATAAGCGGATAAGGCACAAGAAGTCCTAGAATGAGAGAAGACTTCAGTTTGGGTAAAGATAAGACTTTTAGAGGGTTTATCCTAATCTTACTGGGAGTCCAAGATTAGCAGTAATCTTAAATCCATTAGAGCTAGGCTTCTATTGGGACAAGGATTGAGTTAGCTATAAAAGAGAGGCACCCCCGTGGGTCTAAGGTACGCAATTTATGCTTTGAATAGTGAATTTAGCACTATTGATTAACTTTGAGAGATATACTGACTTGATCGTTGGAGTGCCCCCAGGTGGACGAACCACCGCCGGAATCTTCTCTTTCTGTTGCAGGTTAGCCATGTGTCATCTATTCTGCCAGTGCTCTCCAGCTGAATACTGAGTTGGGCAGTGTGATCGAAAATCACTCACACAGTATGGAAGGGGAAATTTACTATTGATGGTGTAAAGCAATTTTACTAGCCATGCTTCGTTTTGATGAATAACAATTGCTTTGCAGCTTTTGTGTATAATAATATGTTTCTTACAATGCTTTTGAACATATTTTGCAGCATGTCATTATAGATTCTGTTATCTAGATACTATTGTTTTCTATATTGTAATTAGTGTACCAATTCTTAATTATATTTGAATGTAAATGTCAACAAATTGATATGTGCTTTGTTTAATTATTTCTTCCAGGTAAAATACCTTGGGGAGGATGGGGAGAATGTTCCCATCGCTGGGGCTGTTGCTATCTGCTCCCCCTGGGACCTTCTGGTTAGTGTCTTGAACGAACATGAATATTATATTGGATGTTTGAACATTTAAACTGGCAATGGTTTGGGCTTGTACTGTAGTGTATTAATAGCACATCTATAAGAAAGAAACCATGAAAAGTTGTCTCTTATGTTACATGGACTTAATCATCCATTTTGGGTTTGGGTAAAGTTTGAATTGTGGTTGTGGTCACTGTTGATGTGGAGTGGGATGCAGGTGCAACTGGCATTTCCAAAAAGGATGTGAGTATTGGAGCTATATATATATGTATATATGAATATTTATATTTTTGTTTCACAACTCCCTCGAATAATAGGGGTAGACATGATTTAACACATGAATGAATGTCCATAGTCATTTGTTCATTATCTTCTTTTTCCACAATTAAAACTGTAGAAATTTAATGTATAAAGAGAAATGATTGTATTATTGATTCATGTAATGTTATATTTATTACAATGATTCATGATTCCTATATATAGAAGAGGGTGAGTGTGTAGTAGGTAAGGAGTAGGTGAAGTGGAGGTGGTAGTGGTGTAGTGGGTTAGGTTTAGTGGAGTAGGTGAGGTGGTAGTGGTGTAGTGGGTTAGGTTTAGTGGAGTAGGTTTAAGTGGGTGAAGTAGGTGATAGGTTTTAACAGCCCCCCGCAAACTCAAGGGGGATAGGAACTAGCCAACTTGAGTTTGGAGAAAGTAACAAAACAAGAAAATAGACGAATACATAAAAGAAAAGAGGATAGGAGACACTGTATGGTGGTGTCATAACGTTGTAGAGGACACTGGATGGTTGTGTCAGACCGATGTAGAAGACAGTTTATGGGGTCATGTTGGACCGTTGTAGCAGACAATGTTGTGATAGTTGTTGTGACAGTTTACGGAGTCTTGCTGGACCCTTGTAGAAACTAACCGAAATCAATGTCGGGACAGTTTACAGAGTCTTGTCGGACCCATGAAGGAGCTAACCGGAATCAATGTCGGGACAGTTTACAGAGTCTTGTCGGACCCTTGAAGGAGCTAACCGGAATCAATGTCGGGACAGTTTACAGAGTCTTGTCGGACCCCTAAAAAGTCGCACCCTCAAAAGGTGTGCCCAATCTATCAAAAGGCGTGCCCAATCCATAAAAAGGCGTGCCAGATATGATGGCGAGGCACGTGAGTGCCTTGACTGGCGCGCCCGTTTGTCGTCTGGCGTCAAGTGGCGCGCGATACGCGTGGCTGCCTCGGCTATTTAACCAAGACGGAGGCTGAGGCTGAGGCAGAAGCTAAGACAGAAAAACTGAGAGAAACCTCTGAAAAATCTTCGTTTTGCTGAGAGAGAAACTCTGTAATACGCTGTAACACTCTGTTGCCCAGAAAATGGCTTCGTCTTCCCGTGGGCTGCTCACTCTCTTTCCCGACCTCAACGAGTCAACAAGAGAGAGAACTAGTGCGGTGGCCAGTGAACCTCAACCAAACACCTCTGTGTTTGCTCCGTTGAACTTTCCGATGCGGTCGGTGGAACAAAAAATGGCGGTGCAAACTGATATTGAGGCTAATCAGTATACTCTGAAGTCATGTGTGGAAACCATGACTGCGGTCACAAACTTGTCGCACCGGCTGCAGAGCAGAACAAATGAGGTGCAACAGTTAAACTCCCAGCTGGCTCTACTCCAACGCATGTATAAGGATGCGCGAGCAGAGATAAGTGTGCTAAAGGCAGAAAACAAGGAGCTGAAGCGGAAGGCCACCGTGATGTTCCGATTTGGAGGTCCACCATATGCTGTAGTGGAGGAGCAGGGAGGAGGCAACGTGCTTGGTGGTCTAGGAAACACGGAGGCAACACCGTCAAGGGCCGTCCAAGACGGAGGCAAGAAGAAGAGACCGGCTGCAGAGTAGAGAAGAAAAATCCCACTGTGGGTGTGATTGTTTTGTTGTTGTTGTTGTTTTTTTTTTTTTTTTTTTTTTTTTTGGTTTTTTGTGTGTGTAAAATTGTGATCGGGGTTGATCCCGGAGATGAATAAAATATGGGTGTTTTGCAAATTGATAAATTGTTTGGTTTTTTTTTTTTTTTTTTAAGGGAAGGAAGATAAAATAAAATAAAGAAAATGGTATAGTGGGATCAGACGGCGTGGTGTGAAAGTGGAGAGAGTTGGAGTAATATAATATAATAAAAAGAGATACATATATATATATATATAAAATAAAGAAAGTTGGGAACAACATGATAAGGGTGTATTTTAAAAGGATAAATAAAAAAAAGTGGAAGACAACATGATACGGGTGTGTATGGATGTGATAATGGATGTGATAATGAGAGTAAAACAATCTTAGTGGGTGTGATTAAATAAAGAAAAGAAGAATGGGTTTTGTCCTTGAGTAGAGAGAAAGAGAGATCTGTGTTGTGGTGTGTGTGGTATCAATTATAGAGAGAGAGCCATTACCAGTATCGGCTGACCCAAAACAAAACCCTTGTCCTTGTCTCTCTCTCTCTCTCTCCTCTGTGTCTGTCGTTCTGTCTTGGGGCTTTGTTGGTTTGGATTGTGAAATGCTTGGAAGGGATGCAGAAGCTGCCAAACACACCCATCGCGATGCAAACTATAAGGATAACCAGTACTTCAGCTGAGAAGTCCCATGTCAATCCCCTGAGGATAACCAGTACTTCAGCTGAGAAGTCCCATGTCAATCCCCTGATGTAAACCAGCGCTAAGAAGACAGATAAGCAAAGGAGATTGTTCATGGTTGCAGCCCCATATAACTCAGAGAAAGTCAACGAGGCAGATCTCTGCCTTTTTCTGCTAGAAAAGATAATTGCTGTTACTGACTCACTGGAGGTCGTAGCCAAAGGCAGCGCAATAAATGAGATGAAGAAAGATGGAATGCTTGTCGCATCGGAGAAATTATCAACAGCGTCTACCAATGGATCAGCAAATGCAGCTGCAATGACGGTTCCCAGAAGCAGCAACAACACTGCTTTGATGAAGAGTTAAAGGAGGAAAGTTCCAACTCTGACATGCAGAGAACCCATAAGAAAAGACTCACTTTCTGCGTTGAAGGAAATATCAGTGTAGGGAAGACGAGAAAGGAGATCCAGGGGAGGGCATGGAGAAGATGTCAATGCTATTGAAGAAAATTAAGGAAATTTGGGTTTGTCCGGCGGGCGGCCAAGGCGAGATTGCCGCCCGCCGGTGGAACGAAAATACTAGGTTTTTAACCTGGCTCTGATACCATGTAGAAATTTAATGTATAAAGAGAAATGATTGTATTATTGATTCATGTAATGTTATATTTATTACAATGATTCATGATTCTTATATATAGAAGAGGGTGAGTGTGTAGTAGGTAAGGAGTAGGTGAAGTGGAGGTGGTAGTGGTGTAGTGGGTTAGGTTTAGTGGAGTAGGTTTAAGTGGGTGAAGTAGGTGATAGGTTTTAACAAAAACTTTTCCTGAAACCTAGTCAAGAAGGCTGCCACTCTCACTAATATCACTCGACTTTTAACAAGAATGATTTCTCTGATATATCATGTACTGATCGATGCATGATGTGTATATATTTTGTATGTTATACATTTTCGTCTGCTTTCTTGATTTCTATTTCATAATTGCTTTAAATTTCCCATGGTACTCTTGACTAAATTTTTTGCATTATGCTTGGTAAAATTTTGTGTGTTATTTCAAGAGTGGGACAACAAAACTGGAATTTCGTTACTAGTTTACTCAAAATATTTACGGGTAGCTTAGTTTACTTAACATTGAAGAGATATTCCTTCCCTAAGAACAACTTTAAAATAATTATAATCGTGCATTTGGTATTAGTTCTTATCACTTGTTACCTAAATAGAATTTATATCGTCTTTCCTCTCCCTCCCAGATCGGTGACAGGTTCATATCTCGCAGGCTTATACAGAAGTTATATGACAGAGCTCTTACCATTGGTCTTCAAGGTTACGCACAATTGTATGTCTTCATTACGTTCTTAGTTGAGGCTTTGAACTTGAATTCTGGTTATGTTCACTTGACTCTTTGAAACTAAAACAGACTATATTTTTGCTTTTCACTTGTATGTGTTACGAATTACCAACTGATTTTTTATTTATGTTATTTCTTGGATTATCGTAACAGTATCTAAATGTCTATTGCAGACATCAACCTCAATATACTCGCCTAGCTGATTGGGACGGCATTAAAAAGGTTTTGTTCCTCTCTAGAAATAAATCATATTGAAGTTTTTTCTATGCTTTTCTTTTTAAAAAAAATATCCTTAGCATTCCCCTCACTTCAATGAAGCCCCTCCTTCTGTCTTGTTTCGTTGCCTCATGCTATGTTCACTATCATTTCACATTTTAAGATACATTTCTTCTGCCATTATGTTGGCTTTTCATGGTTTGATATTATTTTAGTAGTTCACATAATGTTGTGAAAGAAAAAAGATTAAAAAGAAAAATAAAATCTCTCACATCTGCCTTTGCATTAAAACTATAAATACTCTTTCATTATGCTTCCTTTCAACTAATGTCGTTCTTTTGGTTATTTCTTGTGCTTGCATAGTCACGTTCTATTCGAGATTTTGACAACTATGCCACATGCCTTGTTGGAAAGTTTGAGGTCATTGTATCTGATCCCTCTCTCTCTATCTATCTCAATACCTTTTCTCTTTTAGTTATTGACAATAGCATTTTGTTTCATCAAGACTGTGGATACATACTACAGACGTTGCAGCAGCTCTAGTTTTGTGGGACATGTGTCAGTGCCGCTACTCTGTATCAGTGCTTTGGATGACCCAGTTTGTACCAAGGAGGCCATTCCTTGGGATGAGTGCAGGTGGTGATGCTTCTCTTATGTCACTGAACAGATACTTCCTTTTTAACAATCCTATTTTCGCTGCCAATGTTTACCTAAGCTAATATTTTTCTTCCTTTATAGAGCAAATAAAAATATTGTCCTGGCTACAACAAAGCACGGTGGACATCTGGCATTTTTCGAAGGATTAACAGCTACTAGTCTCTGGTACTTTACATTTCCATGTTTTAGGACATTACGAGCCATATGTCGACTGGATGAAATTGTATTTATGTCTTTAAAAGCCCATTAAATTAATCTAATGATATTTATATATTTCCTAATATTTGCAAGCTAAGAAGCGACCCTGGTACGAATACGAGACATAGCGATTTTGAAAAAATTAGGATACAGACTTGGCAGGGATGCGACAAAAAAATATTTTTTATATATATTTCTTTTCTATGTATATGATATAAATATAGGGTAAAGAGATACAAGAGGTATCAGTGTATATGCGGGTGTATTTTTTTTAATCTTTTTTGCCTTTCCTCCCTCTTTGTTTTCATATATTTTACTTTGACCCCAAATCATTTTTCTAAAATTATAAAAAGAGACTCACAAATCCTGTGTTTGGACACACGTGTTTGTGAAGTGTCCCCAAAGTATCGTGCAAAAAAATAATAATTAAAAAAATTGACACCGGCTCGTGGACATACTTGTCCCTAGAGAGACGGTGTCCTATTTGTGTCTGACACAGACACGACACGCATTTTGGTGTGTCAGTGCTCCTTAGTCTTGCATGGAACATCCATGACAATTTGCGAAACTGCAAATATTTCCGTCTCACATACGTTCTTGCGTTGGCAACATGAGTCCTACTCTGCATTTTTAATTAATGTGTAACCTAGTTTGCATCACTGAAGTATTTTTTATAACCCAACTGGGATTACTGGGGTTGAAACTGGGTCTGTATTCTTTATTGAAACCAGGCAGAAACTCGGTGGCCCCTTGGATTATGATTGGGTTGCAACATTGGCCAAAATCAATTTTTTGTTTCTTTAATTCTTGACACATTCAAGTGTTTCTCCCATCTATACCTATGTCATCCCTTGCAGCTAGTTACAATGTGGTAGACCTTATAGAGAGACTGATACAAGCTTTCATTTGTTCTTCTCCTTGCAGGTGGGTAGGGGCAACTTTTGAATTCCTCAGCATCCTCCATTGTAGTTCGTATATGCATATACAAAATAAGGTGCAATTCGTATTCACTACTCAGTTTACTATGTAACCAGCTTTAGTATATGACAATTTTGGCAGTTTTATTCACTCCAATATTTATTGTTTTGTCTAACTAATGGGAAAACACTAGTTGGAAAGGATCGTTTTCATTTTCAAAATTTGTTTTCTAAAAAACACTAAAAACTAATTTACTAAAAATATGTTTTTGACTTTTCAAAAACTATATTTTGCACAAAAGAAGAAAATAATACAAAAATGATGAGCACTTTATAATTTTTTATTATTTTTTCAGCTAATTAGTTTTTAGTGTTTTTTTAAAAATAAATTCTGAAAACGAAACCAAACTAGGGCAGTTGGTAGTAGTCCTTAATGCTCTGCCAATTTGCCAAACCTTATGATCTTTAGAAGCAGCAAGGACATTTTTTATTTTTGTTAATATTCAATTTCATATAATTTATGGGTCAATTGAACTTGTTTTTATGTTTGTGTTTATTTTTGCAGACACAAAATCCCGAACCGCATTCTTCATTTGAATCTTCAATCGATCAGGGGCCATATCTTAACGTTACAGACGGAATGGTGGCCGCAATGGGCAATGATCTAGTGACAAATGATGTGGTAGAAGACTTACAAGAAGTGCAGAGGAGTCCTGATCAAGAGACTGATGAAGCGGTTTTAGATTCAAAACAAGGCGAACTCATTACTGAAGCAAAGCCCAGTCACACGGCCAACACGGGCCAGACATCCAAACAAGCTGCCGGAGGAATCAAGGATGGCCTCTCTTTCGATATAACTAATCCGATTAGAAGATGCTTAAACCACCTTTCTCGACAAAATAGAACATCTATGTGGTTGCTCGGTTATATTGCCATCGTATCAACTTGGCCATTGGTCGGAGCAGCTATTCGAGCAGTGTTCAATAAGAAGCTCAGAAGTGCATTACCTGCAAAGTTACAGAGAGCATAGATCTTCATGCTAGTAAATCACATCCATAATATGTACATGTAACTTGTGTGATTTTCTAAAGATATTAAGGTTTGGGGATAATTGTCTAAATCAGTTACCCTTAGAGTCTAGTCTGATGGGCAAAGTGGTTATTTTAAAATTTAAATAATTTAAACTGTATAACTAAACACTCATTTTTGTTACTCATTATTTTGATATGAGTGAAGAAGATGGGTGTCTGGTTATATGCTTTAGGTCGTTTGAATTGTAAAATCATATTTTTGTCTGTCATGTTAGGGATAATGATTTAGGAAATAAAAGAAAAAGGAAAGAGGTGGGAAAAGTGAATAAATCAGAAGTTTATCTTTTTATTTTCTCACTTTATTTTTTTCATTTTCTTTTTCTTTCACAAATCACTTAACAAATTTAAATCTAAATACATACTTCTCTTCAACAGTTGCGCAAAGAAGGATTAATTCCTCTCCAAAAGCTATTGCCACGTCTTTATACGAAGGAGAAAGAATAGTAAAGTTAGTGAAATAAAATATCGAAGTAACTAAAGAAAAGCTTTATACAAAGGAGAAAGAATAGTCAAATTAGCGAATTAAAGCATCAGAGTAGCTAAAGAAAAGAAAATCAATCGAAATCCATTAGTAACTGCGAGCAAACACTAATTGCTGTTTTGTTTTCATGTCTAGAATTCCCTTTTCAGAATTTATTTATTTTTTTTTTTTTTTTTATTTTTTATTGCTTATTCAACAGGTAGAGGCAGAAAAAGATTGTTTAAAACTCCAAATCTTGGTATGAATGCCGATTGTGCTTGGACAAGACATGCAAAAGAATGCTCTTTTTGCTGTTTTCCTTGTAAATATGATAACATATAGCCACCGTATATGGAAAGTACTAAACTCAAATCAGGATTCGAGAAAGAAACCTGAATATTATTGAGAACCTATTACAACCTGATTCTGCTGTAAGTTCTGTGATTGAGTTCTTTCATAGTTACTGTATATCCTCCTTCTCTTTCTCCTCCGTCGGAAGCCGGTTCTCTTCCTTCTTTCTCTTCTTCTCTGGTAGTGGATATGCACAGACCTAGATCGAAGTTTGCATTTTGCAGTGATTGTACGGAACACAGACCCTGAGGCAGAGGAAACAGAATTCAAGTTATTAGCTTATAAATAAATAAATCAAGAAATGTATGATTGGTTTGGTTTGGTTGTTTTGGAAGCAAAATCGTGAATGGAGTCAATGAAAAACAAGACTGAGTGAGAACAGAATGCAAAGAAATTACAAAGCAGAAATGAGGGAGTGAATATTTCTGGGAATCCATTGTTCATTTTTGGAAGTTTCAAAAGGGGGATTTGCAACTCTTCGAATGTTCACCCTGCTTAAACTCCACAATCCTCTCTCTCTCTCTCTCTCTCTCTCTCTCTCTCTTTACTGTCTCTTCCTCCTCACTCTCCCGCTCTGGTTCACCATCTGACGCAAAAACCCTGGAAAAAAACTATAGAGAGATCTGCAAATATCTCTTCCAAACTTCCTCTCTCACTCTATATATCTATATATATATATATATGTATTGGTCTGTTTATGTATTTGCTGCTGATATTCAATTTGTGCAGACGGTGTTTGTTATGCCAAGGACTTCAACATTGTGAAGCATCCCCGATGTTCCAAATTTGCAAGTAATCAAGCTGATGCGAAAAATCACCGTTCTCTCGCTGGAACCACCAGATCTGTGTTTGTTCTTGTTATTGTTCTGGGTGAGAGGATTAGTATTTCAGCAGACAATACTTTTTTTTGTTGTTGTTGATGATTGCAAAAGATAAAAAAAATTGACACAAACAGATTGTTTTCAACAGATAGTAAATGATCTTGGAGATTATTATTTTTTTTTTTTCGTTCAACATTAATTTTTGAAAACAAAGTTAGGTTTTGAACAGATAAAATTTAAATAGATTTGAATAGATAAGAAAATAAAATATCCGTTAATTTTTGTTTCAATAGATAGAAAAAAATTGAACAAATAGGGAAATTTTTTAACAAATAGGAAAAAAATTTTGAACAGATATGAAATTTTTTAAATAGATGGGAAATTTTTTTGAACAGATAGTCAATGAAACAGATAAATTAAAGGATAAAATTAGAAATAAAATGTTATTCAAAGAAAATAAAAGGACCTGGCCAAGACTGGGCTCATGCCAAAAATGAGGCAGGCTGGGCTGGATGAATTTGCTAGGAGCCCAACTGAAGCTAGGGCCTGGCCAAGACTGGGCTCATGCCAAAAATGAGATGGGCCGGGCATTTACATGATTAGGATCTAGATAAAACGGCATCGTTTCATTGACAATTGGAATTCAAAGCCCATTCTCTTCTACGATCTACCATTGCGCAGAACAGAGTGAGAGAGAGACTGTATCACCATCTCAGATTCATCACTCTCTCTCATCGTTAGATCAAAAAATTCCCAAATGGAAGAGCTCAAATCAGCTATGGGCGAGCACATGGACCAAATGGCAGATCTAGTCGAGAAATTCACCGCCGAGCTTCGCTCTGGACTTCGGCCGGCTTTCGACAACTTCATCGGCTTCTTCCATGCCATTGATTGGACGGTGCACACCTCTCTCTCTCTCTCTCTCTATATATATATATATATAGAGACAAACATGCGTTGAAAGATATGCATAACCTTGTTGTGGATTTGTTTGTCCAGTCAACTAAATTGAATATAAAAATTCGTTTTGGCTTTTTTTTTTTTTTTTTTTTTTTTGGGGGGGGGAGGGGTGTGTGGAATTGCTCCATTTGATGGGGTTTCAATTGGGATTTTTATTCCACTAGTATTTGTCTAAATTAGACCAAATATGTTGTTTTTCTAGTATAAATCAGGTCTTAAGTTCATGAACCAATTGGTATGTCAATTAGAATTTCTAAGTGGGTAATTGATGGTAATTTGTTACCATTTTGTGGGTAGAATTATTACTGAAAAGAGCTTATCATTGATTGGAAGTTCAAGAAGAAAATATGAGAGGAGAAGTGAATAGAGATAACATAGGAAGTCCACCTAGGGTTCCAAACCAACTGGGAAATGCAATACCTTTGAAGCCTGAGGAGAGGCGTTTGTCGTGAGATAAATAATCCTGGCCCTATTTGGCTGAAAATGATGTTTATTTGACTATTAGTCCAACTTTTATTTTTCTAACCAAACCATGGATTAGTAAAATCTATTGAACATAAAGTCCAATCCCATGCCTCAGTCCCATGAAACAAACGCCCCTCCATCATTTGATTGTTAGATTACAAAGGAAATTAGAATCTTAATTTGATTGATGTGGAGAAGTGTGCAAAGGGGAATTGGTGTAATGAATTGTTAGGTAAATGGGAAAGGTGAGTGATTAGCCGCAAAAACTGTAAATGTGTGTGACATGGTCGTTAACTTGATTGTAAAATGCCTTCCCTGAATTCAATTCCATTTACAAACTCAGATAATAATGAAACTTTGTTCTTTGTAAATATCTGAAAGTTTCTACATCTCCGAATTCTTTTATTCCGTTTTTTGTAGGTATTTACTAGAATCTTTTGTTTCTCAATAAACACTTGATATTTAATGTGTCACATGGGTATAAAGAACCGGACATTGGAATCCTGGAAGAAGTTGGACAGGTGGAATCAGTGTTTTTGTTTTGATTACGAATGTGTATTGCATCTTGAAGCTCAAACATTTGAATTCTTAGTATTCTTTAACGTGACAGTCTTTCTATTACTTTATAAAATCTGAATGGTAATGCTTATAAATCTATTTTTCTCTAAATTTTTTTCATGATCCAAAATTTGAACACAATACTGCAAATTAGCAAATTATGTATGTAAATGCAATAGAATATAGAAGTCATAAACATTTTTCTTCTGACTAAATTAAGTTCTACTTAGTTCATTAGTAATGGAGTTTGTGTCTCATCAGCACCTATTTTCATTTTACAAATGAGATCGATTTCGGGTTCTTAACTTTATTTGTTCTTTCTATCCTGCAGGAACCTTGGTTAATATCCTTGATGTCGTTCGATGTTGTGTTGCTACTAGTAGTAATCATCTCAAGGGAGAATATTAATTTTCAGATGTGTTTGTTTCTTCTTGCACGTAAGTTTTTATCTTCATTTGGGTAAATGTGTCTTCTCATATTTGAGGCATTGTGCTATGATGCATGGTGATTTTCCTTCTCGTCTAAGTGAAAATATTGTGAAAGTATTTTCATGGTCATTGGCTCATAATAAGATTAATGTCAATGATTTGTTTTAAAGGAGACCCCCCAATTACTCTTTGCTTCCACAGTTGTGTAGCTTGTCATGTAGGACGGATGAGGAAAGTATTGGCAATCATTTTTTGCAATGTCCGGTGGCTTTATTGTTCTAGGGGAAATTGTTTTGTATGGTGGATGTGGTGTAGGTGTGACTCCTCCCTACAACAAACAGATGCTTTTGATTGAGTATACGGGATTTGGTGCCAATAGCAATGCACATGCTCTTTGGGATTGTGTAACTTTTGCTACATTTGGAAGATTTGGTTGGAAAGGAATGCATAGATAACATTAGGTGACCTGTACAACCCTAACAAGAACCATAATAAAGCCCAAAAGTTGACAATATAACGTAAGTTGACCCAGCTGATCACAAAAAAAAAAATTAGTTGACCCGGGCAACCCATGTCTAGAAAATTTTAAATTTACCAAAATACCTTGCTCTTTAAAATTACATATATACATGTGTGTGTGTGTGTATGTAAAGATTATCATATTAACACTTAATTTGATTTTTTTTTTTAAATGATATTAATACTTAAAATCTAGATAATCATAAAATAGGAGTCTACTAAATGTCTAAGAATAGGCCCAACAGTGAAATTATTCTAATATGCAAAGTCTTTCTTCTCTTAAATTTAACAGCATCGTTCTTATTTGTGTGTATTCTTTATCTTTCCTCTCCCCATATGCTCATGGAAGGGGTGGTGTTGGGTTGGCTAACTCTTCCATCAGCATTACTTTTTTATCATTTTGGCTGCTTTAGAACCTAAAGGTCATGCTTATCTCTTCTTGAATTATGCACATAAGATACTCTGTTGGATGTTGAAATGTTGATGAAAAAAGATTTTATGCCTTTTTTGATAGTTTGTGTCCAACTTTCCTCTTTAACAGTTACAGACTAGAAAAATGGCTATGTTTATTTTTCTTCTAATCTGCAGTATCCCAAAACTACACTGTTCACATAGCCAACAAAACATGCCACCCGTTCAAAAACCTAACTTCGCCTTCATCAACTGTTATTGAACTCTTTATGTGATGAATGTTGAATGAATGGAAAGTCAACTATCAAAAGTTCATCATTTATATCTATATGGATGCTCTAGGGAGATTCAACTTGATTTATATCGGTGATGTGGGGCAGTGGCTGGTGTATATTTTGCTGAGACACTTAATAGTTCTCTGAGAGACAACTGGAAAAGCTTTGCGGGTCAGAATTATTTTGATCCTCAAGGACTCTTTCTCTCAGTGCTCTGGTCCGGGCCTCTTCTCGTCATTGCAATAATAATACTGGTTAGTTGACAACCACTTGATCCTCTCTTCCCTGCTCCATACCTTAATATGTTGAACTTCTTACCGAAATGTCTTGATTGTCTTGATTTCATTTACAGGTAAACACCCTCTTCTCCTTATGTTATCTAATTGTGAGGTGGAAAAGAGCAGAGCTCCGACACCGTGCAAGACTTTCACATAACAAGCAGGATTGATTTACTCCTCTGCTTCATTAGCCAAGTAACCTCCTTTGAGTTTGGATAAGAGGCATATCAGTCGTGGAGTTTAGCTTTTGAAGCAGGACCCCTCCTGGTTTCTTTATGAATATTTTTTTTCCCGCCTTTCCTTTTCTTTTTTTTTCTTCCCTTTTCTTGGGGTGTCATCTTGTTTTTAATTTGAGTGACATTTACCTTTTTTTCCTTGTTTTACCCACTGAAATTTTGAGCACCACAGGCTATCAAACAATTGAGCTACTGTTTCTATTATCATCATGCCTACTCTTCTCTCTTTATTGTTATTATTTTTTAAATTTGATCTGGAAAAGCATGTCTTGATTGCTTTAAGCACTTTTTTTTTTTTTTTTTCTTACGTAGCATTTGGTTGGAGGGATTTGGAAAGGAATTTGAAAAGAAAAAGGAAAATGTAAATGAAATACGAATAAAAAATGTCTGCATTTTAATTAGTTTTACACACTTTTTTCGTTTTGTTTTTTTAAATTTTTTTTGCAAATTTCTTAACTAAACACAACGTTAGAGAAATGACGGTAAATTGGTGATTGTGGTGATGGGAGAGAGAAAGCGAGCTTTTGTGGATTGGTGATTGTGGTGATTGGTGAATTAGCAGTTGTAGCGATGTGAGAAAGGATGGAGGGAGGTGGCGGTGGATTGGTGATTGTGCTGTAGAGAGAGATAACGAATTTTTGTATAGAAATAATGTAATATTCAAAATTTTGTTTTTCATAACAAAACATGAAACTTGCTTTGAATATGGAATGGTTTACGATTCAATATTTAACTGATGTGAGATTCATTAGTCTACGTCATTTTGTTCAACAAACATGTACGATTTTTATGGGTAATTGATTTTTGAAGATTATTTATTTTATAAAAAGTTATAAAAAAATTTTATACCAAAATTAAAAAGGGTTCAACATTTCATAATATCACTAAATGAACGAATAGACAAAAAACAGAGAAAGAGACAGGGATGATGGTATTGGGATTAATGACTATAATATTACAAAAGTTTGTTTTTGGAAAAAAATATTCAAAAATGTTAGAGGTTTCAAAAATTCTACCAAAAGTTTTACTAAATATCTCACATGGGTGTGGGACCCACATGGATCTACATTGTGGGTCCCACACCCATGTGACATTTGGTAAAACCCATGTGACATTTGGTAAAACTTTTGATAGAATATTTGGGGTCTCTAGTATTACTCAAAAATATTTGAAACCCAATTTTAGTAAAAGTTCAATTGTTATTTATTATTTATTTTTCAGTTACACAAATAAATCGGCCGTTATAAGAAATTCTTAACGGCCCCCTTTTCAAATTTTCAATATTCAATTCAAAAATCCCCCCAACCCCTCCCATTTCATTTCAAGAACCAAACCCCACAAATTTCCTTCAATCAACCCCACCATCCATCTCTCTCTCTCTCTCTCTCTCTCTCTCTGCAACTTTTGCCCCCACCATGGCTGCTTCTGATAAGAGAGAAGAAGCACAAGAACAAGAGAAGACAATCCCTGTATTCACTGTCCTCAAGAACAACGCCATCCTCAAGAACATCTTCCTCCTCGACAACCCACCTTCAGTTCCTGATCCCGAACCCTTCAATCCCCTTAAAAATGGCGACCAAGTTCAAGAATTCGAAGAAACCTTGCTAGTTGGACGACACCCAGATTGCAATATCACGTTAGAGCACCCCAGCATCAGCCGATTCCACCTCCGAATCCACTCCAAACCCTCTTCCCACAAGCTCTCCGTCATCGATTTGTCATCCGGTACTTGTTCCTCTCTCTCTCTCTCTCTCTCTCCCTAATCCCTAATCCCTATATATATCAATTTCTATGTGTTTATGATTAGAGTTCTGATGTGTTCTTGGTTCTTGATTGTTTTAGTACATGGGACTTGGGTTTTGGGGAAGAAGATTGAACCGGGGATTCGAGTAGAGCTGAATGAGGGTGATACAGTGCGGCTTGCTAGCTCAAGTAGGGTCTACAGGCTTCATTGGGTACCGGTGAGCTGCGCCTATGATATGGAGAACCCCTTTGTACCGCCATCAGATGTGTCGGTTCAGGTGGAAGAAAGCAAACGAGAAGGAACACATCAGGTGAGTTTTTTACTGCTTCAATTGGCATGAAATTGTAGGTTGCGCACAAGTTGTTTGTTGAAATGTTCTTGATTTTCTTTTTTATTTTCCTCTCTTTGTTTTGATTGTATAGGATCAGAATGGTTTGTTTGTTGAAAATAACGAAATTCAATTACTGGATAATTTGGAGGAGGGTATGGATTTGGTATTTTGTAATGAGAATTTGATATCTCTGAACAATGTGATACCATCGGCACCTCCATTGCCAGAATACATGAACTCGCCTTTGTTTTCTGATGAAGAAGTAGAAAACAGTAATACTTCCATGAAAGATCATGAACATAGGAAAAGTTTTAGCCGTTGGTCTGAAAATCAACAATTTGATAAAGATATTCAGATCCCACAGCCTTCTGCAGCTATAGAAGTGCAATCCGAGATTAAAAAACTAGAGACCTCCCCTGGAGAGTTGGAGCGAAATTTGAACTTTCTGGAATGCTTGGAGGCTTCATTTTCTCATGAAGAAATTGAAAAGAAGTGCTCGTTGAGAGAAGATTATGATCAGAGTGAAATGTCATGCTTTTTTGATCAACCTCTATTGGAGGAATCTGTAAACTCACCTTTGCCCAGCAGGATTGTTATCTCTAGGATAGATGATCAACAATTGGACAAAGAAAACCAGTACCCAGAACCTCTCTTAGGCACTGAAGAACTGACTGAAATAGAAAATCCAGGTAGCTTTCCAATGAGATCCGGGCTAAAATTTAGCCTTCCAATAAGCTTGAATTCTTCAATATCTGGTGAAGAAGAAGGCCATCAGGTTGCTGAAGTATTTCATGTAGTTGAGAATGAGGACCCATTAAGAAAACATCATGATTTAGGTGAAATGCCTTTCCTTCAGTGTGGACATCTTGCGACAGAATCTGTGAAATCATGTTTGCCTGGTGGGAGTGCTCTCTCGGAAATCGAAGGCCAACAATTTTACAAAGCAAACCAGAGCCCACAAATTCCCTTTGCCACTGGAGGGTCTCAAAAGGAAGATCTAGGAAGCCCTCTGATAAAATCAGAGCAGAAGTCCAACTTGCTTGGTGGGAGTGTTCTCTCAGACATCGAAAGCCAACAATTCCATGAAGCAAACCAGAGCCCGCAAACTCCCTTTGCCACTGGAGGGTCTCAAAAGGAAAATCCAGGAAGCCCTCTGATAAAATCAGAGCAAAAGTCCGACTTGCCTGGTGGGAGTGTTCTCTCAGACATTGAAAGCCAAAAATTCCACGAAGCAAACCAGAGCCCGCGAACTCCCTTTGCCACCGGAGGGTCTGAAAAGGAAAATCCAGGAATCCCTCTGATAGAATCAGAGCAAAAGTCCAACTTGCTTGGTGGGAGTGTTCTCTTAGACATTGAAAGCCAGCAATTCCACAATGCAAACCAGAGCCCACGAACTCCCTTTGTCACTGGTGGGTCTCGAAAGGAAAATCCAGGAAGCCCTCTGATAAAATCAGAGCAAAAGTCTGAGTTGGCTAGCATTTGGTCAAGAAGAGGTAAACCGTCTAGTGTTCTTCAGATTCAAACTGGCAGGAGTATGGGAAAGAGGACAGGGTCTGACATCAATGCTGAAGTTGAATTACTGCATCAGGGAGATATCGAAAATGATGTTATCTCAAAGGCTCTTTTCACTGATTTAGATGATGACAAAGAAGAAGACTTTACTCCAGACAAAGAGAATTTTACTCCAAATACTCGTATTATGAAGTCCATGAAGAAGATGGGTAAGGTAGAACAAATCATGGATTCCATGTCATACAGATCATCCTCTTTGAAAAATAAGGTAATCTCAAAGGCCGCTTCGACTGGTTTAGAAGAAAACGAAGAACCCTTTACTCCGGACAAAGAGAATTTTACCCCAAATACTCTTCGACTAAGGTCCATGAAGAAGAAGATGGGTAAGGTAGAAGAAAAAAAGCATTTCAAGTTACATAGATCACCCTGTTCGGAAAATGCCATTAACCCTTCAGGCAAAGAGATACAGACACCAAAAGTGCTCCAAGAACAGAAACCGCTAAGGTCTGCCTTTAGAAATCAAGAACGTTTAGAACCACAGGCTATGGTAATGAAGAGTAGAGCTGAAAGAGTGCCGTTTCAGCCTCTACTTGTGAACTCTAGCAGCAAGAGCAAGTCAGAAGCTGCGGTTCTTAGTACCACTTCAAAGAGCAGCAATTATGTGAACTATGTACAAACCATAGGGAAGGTCACCAACCCTTTTTACGTAAGTTTGACTGAAAATTTTCTTCTTTTTTATTTTTGGTTCTTTTGACTGTTCTAACTAGGTTTATTTTGCATATGGTCCTGTTTTCTGCTTGCAGAACAACTCTATTGCAGAGGAAAAGAGGTGGACCATAGTGGTGGACACTACTTGTCTTCTGAACAAGGAATCAAGGACAGCACTACAGCTTTTACAAGGTCTCAAGGGGACACAATTAATCATTCCAAGAATCGGTAATAAACATTTACTGAACTTTTTTTCCCCCCTATTTAAGTCAAGTTTATCAAATAAATTTTAAAGATGGATGATACTACTGAATATCAGTCATAAGGGAACTGGATTGCATGAATCGGCGAGGTAGTCTGTTTAGACGATTAACCGAGGTTTCTTCAGCATTACAATGGATTGAAGAGTGTATGGTGAATACAAATTGGTGGATTCATGTTCAGAGCTTGGAGGAGGAGGGAAGGCCTATTGCACCGACCCCACCTGCTTCGCCTCAGTCTCGATTCAGTGAGGGGAATGGCGGGTTGTTCCCTGATGGGCCCGCAAGCTCAGTTCCCTTTTCTGCTTGGTGGAGTTTACTTGAAATTGTTTCCCCAACAGCAGAAGACCATATCCTTGAATGCGCTCTCCTTTCCAGAAGAATTAATAATGATGGACAGCTCGTCCTTCTTACGAATGATGTCACTTTGAAGATCAAAGCCATGGCAGAAGTAAGACTTCACTCTCTCTCTCTCTCTCAGTTCCTGAGTTTATGATGAAATTAGCCACGAACAGCAAGCAAGCTGATTTTATTATTGTCTCTCATTTATCATGCATTCTTTGAATGTTGCAATTGGAATTTGAAAGAAACAAAAAAGGAGGGTGCTGCAGTACCCAGATCAAATTTATTTTTTTACTTTGATGTTTTGTCAATGTGTGTACCCTGATATGCAACGGCATCATTGTGATCTGTTGTGTTTGGAATGAATTTATGTTGTTTTTTTTTTCTCAGGGTTTGGTCTGTGAGACAGCACAAGAATTCCGTGACAGCCTAGTGAACCCATTCTCTGAGAGATTCTTGTGGGCTGACAGCTCTCCGAGAGGAAGGACTTGGTCTTGTGCAGACGATGTTGTTCTAAGGGAGAAATATTCCCGCTCCTCAAGGAAACCATCAAAACTAGGAGAAGGCGGCGCCAAAGGTTTAAAACTCATATTGCTCCACAATTCTCGTTATGCACTGAGTTCAGTGATCTAAATTTTTTTTTGCAACAACTGTTCAACCCTCTTCTTTTGAAATTCACAAATTTGATTTGACGTTGCCTCGTTGCATCCGTGCTGTGAATTCTTTTTCACTGTTGCAAATGTTGCTGTTCATTTCATCGTATTATGTGAGGAGGGTTAAAAATTGGTGTTTTGTAGCAATGTTTGTTTTGAAGGATAACAATCTTTTGTATCCATCCAAATGCAATTATAATTTTGCTTTATTTGGCAAGTTCCTATGTGATTGTTTGTTTGTTTTCAGTCTCCCATTCTCCACAAAGTTTAAAGACATATTTTCCCATTTGGTTAAAAGTGGCTATGAACTTTATATGAACAAAAGTCAACCTTCTTCCTTTATTTATTTAATTTTGGGGTGTGTTATTCTCACGCCATTTTTTTTAATTGCAGTTTTAATTTTGTCATTTAGTGTGTATCGGAAATGGTAACGTGTAAAACTTCAATAAAAAGATTTAAAAAAAAAAAAGTTAATTTTGAACCTTTATAATTTGATTAAAGTTTTACTTTGCTCACTATGATTTCCAATTAAATAGTTTAGCTCTTCCTAGAAGTCAAAATTAATTATTTGAAGACGCTTTTCAATCTTCTAAATTTAGATAAAATGACCAAATTGAACCGTTTATATTTTAATTGTTTTTTGGGGACCTTTTAAGAGTAAGTGCATTTAAAAAGTAAAAAAAGAAAAAAATGATTAAAACAGGAAAAAAAAATTCACTAAATACAAATAAAAATCCGTCTAATCATATTTTTTTAACAGTAAAACCAAACATGATTTGAATAGAAATTCGCATCTTTACTAATATGCCATTCACGTCTCTCTCTCTCTCATAAAATAATGAGAGGTTGGAAGCATTAATATAGTTTAAAAAATAAGTTGAAAAGGCCTTTATTTTTTTTAAAATAAATTAATAAAAAAATGTATTTATGAATAAATTAATAAATGTATTTATTTATTAATAAATTAATAAATCAATCGCCAGCGCAAAGTAAATAGGAATAGGACAACAATAACTCTTCACAACTTATTGATTTTGTTCACTTTGGAGGACAATTTGGGCCATTCACATTTAATTCTCATCGCCCTTAAAAAAACAACAAAAAACAAAAACTTTGCTAATTTGTGTAATATTTTCTTAACAACTATATTCCTAGAATTGTATCAATTGATCACCCAAAAAGGGGAAGAAAAAAAAACGAATATTTTTCTTGAGTAGCAATTTATCACCCAAAACTTTCACTTCTCCCCCCAAGAAATGATGTATAAGCTTTGAAGCTTGTAAAATTTGGACAATCCCACAATATCATAGCATCATTATAATTTACATACACAAAGAAGCATAAAAAAATAGAGAGTGAAACAAATATTTAAGAACAAGAAACTACAGGTACAAGGAGAGTCACTTCACCTTATAAATCAAGTTACTACAAGCCCAAAATAAAATTACTCCTCTAAAATCATTCAACATCATTCGAATTCGAACCAGACTCACCTCCTGCAGTCTTCTGAGGGTAATTACACGATCCAGAAATCAGAAATGAGAACGAAGTTTCTGAATCCTCAAATGGAGGTCGTGGGAACTCATGGAACCCACTAAGATTATACGAATCAAAGCTCAATGGCGAGAAAAAACTAGCAGGATCATCCGCGTTCCCCTTAACATCCACAATATTTTCGACTCCATTTACTGTAGACACCATGTTCGAGCCAAAGTTGAGCCCTGCAAATCCAACCTTGTTTGTTGGCTCAACCGAGGCTGACCCTTTCACCTCATCAATTGGAATGGCTGGTGTGTGGCCCTGGAAAAGACTAATGTGTCCGAAAAGCTTGTCTTTTCTTGAGAATGTTGTTCCACATGAACACAACCATTTATCCCTCCCACAATGCTTCTCATGTGTTTTGAGATCAGCAATAACCGAGAATTTCTTGGTGTTGCATCGTGTGCAAGTGTAGCTTTTGTCGCAATGAGTCCTCTTGTAATGGTTTTTCACACATAAAATGGTTTTCAGAGGCTGAAATTTTTTGTGCTCTTTGTTTCGCTTGCAACCAGCATAGGGGCAAGAGTACCGCTTGATAAGCATTGGCTCGGAGCTAGATTCCTTGATGGGTTTTGCTAGTGCTGCCGCTGTTTTGTACTCATCCCCATGACCTCTCATGTGCATACGCAAATTAGCATCTCTCTTGAATCCCTTCCCACATATCAAACAAAAGTGCGTGTGAGGCGCGAGGATTTCTTCTTTCTCTAGTTGCAAGATTTCATAGGAACCGGGGGGAAGGTTCTCCCCTTCATCAGGATCTTCTTCGTCTTTCAACTCTTGTTCTTCAGTGCAAATTTGTTCAGTTTTGCAAGTACCGGATATATCAACCTGGTTGGGTCGTGTGGCATTTAAATTTGGGCCCGAAGGAAATATGACTCCGCCAAGCTGCCCAAACTCGCTGATCGAAGGATTTGAAGAGAGGGTCTGCCTCACGGAAGGGAGAAGACTACCTGCAGTTGAAATCAATTGAACGATAATCGAGGTGAGATTAGCACTGATGAGCTGTTGTTGCTGAGCTACGAGTTCATCAGACTGATTCACAACTTGGCCTCTCCGGCCAACAATCAAATGCACCAAATCCTGGAGTTGGTGAATCTTTTGTTCAAGGAACGAGAGGTTGTTTAGCATTGCCCTTGGATCCCAATCTTGCATTCTACTTGCATCATCGCGCCTCTCATTCATCAGATCATCCTGTGGATCTGGGATGATCTTGGCCTGATTACTGGGATCGGAAGAAACTGAAGATGGATTTTCAGAAGGTTGGCTGTTGAATTCTGAGAATTGGGGTTCGATTCTCATACCATAATCTTGAAATGACGGATCTTCCCACTTCTGCTGATATTGCTGCAGATTGAAATTGGCGAGTGATTGGTGATCAGGAGGTACCTTTTTCGGTAATTCATTGCCAGGGGCAGAAGACTTTGTCCTAAGATCCATTTTCAATCCTCCTCAAATATACCTAAATCAATGCTATAGGGCTGAAATATAGGGACAACATAAAAGACATTCATCAGAACTGCAAGGAGAAAAAATAAATTTAAAAAAAGAAAACCAAAACCAAAATGGAATACAACTGAAAAAACCCATGTAGAATTGAATTGATAAAAAGCTTTAAATTCATCACCAAAAAATCATATTAGTATAAATCACCAGCAACTGCTATTGAATCGGTCAATCGAAAGAAGGGAGAGGGAGGGAAGAGACATGTACAAGCTATCATAGGAGGAACAAAGAGGGAAACCCAAATCTTATTATCATCAATATATAAAACTACAGATCTCACTTTATGCTCACAAGAAAACATTTTTGCTAGCGAACACAAAAATGGGTCATAGAATGTATATGGACCGATAAGATTTTTTAAAAGCAGACCTCACTAGTAAATTCTATAAAATCTTTTTTATTCATATGTATTTGTGTCCGGTTCTGTAACCAAATTATTTGTTCGTAGCAGACTATTTGCTACATACCCTATGTTCTTGTAACCCATAAGAGAAGTACATCCAACATTTGAAGATTTTAACCTAAACCTATAATTCAATAATTACTAAAAAATTAAACACCCTCCAACTCAAAGAATTAGTAACCCACTTTACATTGAAAGTCATCTAAATTGAACAATATATGTACTAAGAATCCTATCCAAAAGAAAAAAAACCCTAAAAAAACCTAGGTTAGAGGCCAAAAACCCTTAATAATTTTTATTTAAAAAAAAAAAAAGCCTTAATCTAAAGAACCCTAATAATCTCATCTTCCTACAATCTTAATGAAGATAATACAGGATCGTAAACATAGTCTAAAGATTGTCAAAACCAGAATATATCTCAATTCACTTAACTTTTTATGAAAACAAATCATCTTTTTATCCCCAATTAAAATCTATTGATCCACCTAAATCCCATTTCAAGATTGTTAGAAGTAAAAGCTATTTCAGCAAAAAGAACATCAAAAGAATCTCAATCTAAAAAAACCCCTAATAATCTCAACTCACAGCAATCTTAATGAAGATGATACAGGTTCCCAAACATCATTTCCAGATTGGCAAAACCAGAAAATATATCAATTCCCTCAAACTTCTCATGAAAAAAATAATAAATAAATCATCTTTCCCCCCCCCCCCCCCCCCCCAATTAAAATCTAACTGATCCACCTAAATCCCATTTCAAGATAGTTAAAAATAGAAGCTATTTCATCAAAAGATCCTAAAGATACTCAAAACACCCGCAATCAGAAACTAAGAAGTAAAGGGTTAATAATTGAAACTGAAGAACCAACTCAAAAAAGAAAAAAGAGATGGAGAGAGAGAAACTCGCCAGATTCAAGATTGCACTGAGAGAGAGAGAGAGAGAGAGAGAGAGGAAGGGAGGAATGAAAAGAGAAATGCAGCCGAAGTGAATCAATATGATGATGAGCATCTCTAGTACCAAAGAGATTAGTAGTTTATTGGGTCCTGTTTCATTAGATGTAAAACCCATCAATCAGCACCGTTGATTTTTTGGCAAATCTGATTTGATTTATTTGATATCATGCAAGCTAGCTTATTTTGTCTGTAGGTGAAAATAGCAATAATACTAGTGGGACAAAAGGTTGAATGACTCTGATTGGATTTGAGCATGGACCCACCAATTATCTTGGATGATTCTCTCCTCCCTTTCTTTGTCTTTCTCTTCAGAGAAAATGTTATACACTTTAAATTTTTTATTAAATAAATAATTAAATATTTTACCTGAGTTAAGAATTCACAATTTATATAAAATATTTGATTATTTATTTAATAAAAATTTTGTATTCTTAATATTACCCTTCTTTCTCAGTTCTGAGAAATTAGGAATCTTCAACAAATTGCAGCACTTTGACTAATTTAAGTTTTTTTATTTTTTATTTTTTATATTCAACAATTAAAATCAGAATTGAAACTCATGGTTAGACAGTTTTTGCAAATCATTTTTTTTTAAATATAAAATATGAACAATGATTAATTTGAAATTGAATTCTTGTCTAATTATTTAATTTGTAATAAAAAAATATAAATGGGTAAGTAAAAATAGTTTAAATAAATTTAAAATAAATATATTATTAACAAGTATGGAGAAAAGTATTTTTATTTTTTATTTTTTAATTATCAATTTTCATTTTAGGAGTTGCACTAGATAAAAAAATTGATCATACATATAAATAAATAAATCAAAAAGTCTAATCACACAGAGAACAAAATATAAAATAGACAAATGTAAGATAGAGTTTTCACAATTATAAATACAAATAATTTTGGGTAAATTATATTGACAACTTCGGAGATTTCTATTTAATACAGATTCTCTCTCACATTTGAAAAATTGCATTCTCCTTCATGAGGTTTGTAATCTCATCACAAATTATCTCTTGGATTACTGATGTCATGTCTTAAAATTTTTAAAATGACTATCTTGTCATTTTTTGTACCATTTTTTTTCTATCATTATGACTACATTCTACAATTTTTCATCATTAAATTTTACCTAAACATATTATTGTTGAGTGATGATATACAAACATAAATTTTATATAGAATTTTCAAATACAATGATATACCTTAATAGTGATCTTTCACTTTAAAATAAAAAACCCATAAACATGATTTATATTTACAATAATATCACTATCAGAACATTGTTATGATATTTTTTGTAAAATTTTTTATATATAAATATAAATATAATTTTTATTTTTATTTTTTATTTTCACCATTATATTTAGATTAGATCAATTTAATTTAGATATATGTAAAAAATATATAATTTGTACAAAAAAATCCATTGAATACAACAAAATAAGATAATGTATTGAATTTTTGTATTTATATATATATATATATATTGTATTTGGTGAATTTTTTTTTAAAAAAAATCACAAAATATTTTACTTCTTAAGTATATTTAGATTAGGTGTATCTAAAAAAAAAAATTGGTTAAAATATTTTTAAAAATAAAAAATAAAAAAATTTAACTTTTTTTGTGTGAGTTAAATCAAAAAAAAAAAAAAAATTTGTTACTTCTCTTGAAATGACATGAATAAAATATCTATATTATTTTATTATTTTATATGTATAAAAGTTAAAGGATAAATATGTTATTTTAATGTGACATGAGATAAATATAATTTTTCAAATATGAAAAGAGAATCTATATTAAATAAAAACGTCATGAAATGTCTGTGTAATTTACCCAATAATTTTTATCTAACATCTGCATATTTTAAGTCTCGTTCCCTCTGAACGCGTAGCACAGTTATATATTATTATATAGATTACACATATACATTTTGATTTGACTAGGTTTTTGTCCATAAGCTCATATATATATATATATATATTATAATTAAATTATACATACAAGTTAGGAGAGATATAAAATATTGTATTCGGGGGTTGAACTTGGAGGGTTTACCAGGGGATATCCCACCGGCCAGGTGCATGCAGCTGACCCAAGTTCAAAGGATTTATTTGTTTTCGGCTATATATATATATTTATTGTGTTGCTTCTAGGAAGGAAAGATTTATCACTAATTTTAAATTTATATTATATACTTATTTTTAAAACGATAATGCTAAGTAACTCAAATTTTGTGGTTCAAAAGTGGCTCAAACGGTCAAAACGACGTCGTTTTGAGTACAGAACATAAAAATGGCCAAAACGACGTCGTTTTGAGTACAGAACAACATAAAAATGGCCAAAACGACGTCGTTTTGGCCATTTGAGTCACTTTTGAACCACAAAATTTGAGGTACGAGACATTTTCCTTTTTAAAATAAAACTTAGGATAAATTTTATTGATTTATAACATTTTTGTAATTCATTTGTGTAGGTTATACATGGGGCTAATCCAAATGAATAGTGTTGATCAGGAATGTTCATTTTTTTTCACTTCACATTCTCAATTTTATTTTGCATAAGGTTTAGAAAGTGGAGCAAAACTTCGCTCTCGCCCCAGTGATATTTATAAAATATATTTATACATAATATATATATATATATAAAATTTAATTTTTAAAATATAAAAAAGTAAAATATTAAAACATTACACTTATTTTCATTCATTCATCACTGTCTATTTTTATTAGCACTATCATCTTAATGTTATAAAAGTAATTTATCATCCCATCTCGTTCCATCCCCTCTCCCACTACCTTCCCGATTTGCCTCAACAATGACTTCATCAGGACAATGTATTACAAATCTTCTCTCCTCATATCTTATTGTCATCCCTAGTATTGATCGTTTGGGACAATGTCGTGTATGGTACTTAAGGTCAAGTTTGGCATCTACTAAATAATACAAAAAGTTAAAAAATCACTATCCTATTTAAATCACATCATCGTATTTAAATCACATCACCTCTTTAACACATCACATCAAATCCAACCCAAACCCAACCCATATAAGCCAATAAGTCAAAAAGTGTACTTTTTTAGAACATCTCAAATCAACCCTAAATATTTTTAGCAATATATAATAGTTTTTTGGGGTTAAAATTGGAAAGAATAATATTATATAAAAAATACAAATTAATATGATTGATTTTAGTCTTATATCATTTTAAAGCAAAGAAACTTACTAAGCCTCCGTTTGGGAAGTGGGTTGACTTTTTAACTTTTTGACTATTTTGGCTATTTTAGCCTGGGCTTAAAAGCTTAGTTTGGGAAGGGCTTTTTGGCTTTTTGGCTTTTTTGAGTTTTTTTGTGAGAGAAGAATGTAATGATTATGGGTTGGATGTGATGTTTTGTTTGTTATGGTTAAAATAGCCTATTTTGTTTTTTGTGGCTAAAATAGCCAAAAACACCTGTAAACTCACTTGTCAAACACAGGCTAAGATGGCTTAAATTTTAAAAATATGATTGTCATACGATTCTTGTTATGAATTTTGTAATAATATAGGTTTTTAATTGAGAAAAATATTATATTGATGAATATAAAGCATAGGTATATTATAGCAGAATTTTTTTTAAGGTCCTTAATATTAAGATTTTATAAAATAAAAGATATACAATATTTTCATAATAGTTAAGGTCCTTCAACATTTTTACAGAGAAAATTTGACTCAGAGAAATTTTACCCGACTAAAAAATTTCATTCCGACTCAGAGATATTTCAATTTTCACAGAGAAATTTTAAAATTTCTCTGAGTCGAGTGAAATTTCTCTTAGTCAAATTTTTTCTGTGAAAATACTGAGAGACCTTAGTTAATAAATAAAAAAAAACATCTTAAACCTCTCGTATACAAAATTAGAAAGGGATGTTTTTACTAATTTTTCCTATATTTATAATTGCTAATAATGCTACTTCTACCAAAAATAACACACATTTGGACATATTATTACCCAAAAATATTATTGCATGTTCATGGGTAGGTGTGCTTATTTTTTTATTTATTTTTATTTTTTTATATATTAACAGGCGTATAAAGCATTCGGTAGTTGAGTTGATGTTGTTATGTTATTTTAATAGATCTCGTTTTAGATGGCATAAATTTAGGTGCAAAAAATTTAATGTATTGTTTGAATTTAATTTTAATATGGTGGATTTTCATTTAAATAATTTAAATTATACATTAATTTTTGGATTAGTTATATTGAGATTCCATTAACTATTAACAAATATCGCATTATTTTCTTCATCTATGAATTCATATATATTGTTCCCTTCAATAATAAGAATCATACAATTTTTTAATGTGATTTGGAAAGAGAGAAACTAATACATTTTTTTAATTGAAGAGGTTAAAATATATGAATTCATAAATAAAAGAGTAAATTGATATTATAATAATTAAAAAATCTTTGTGTAATTAACCGTTAATTTATCTAAATAAACTTTTGACACAGAATATGTAATATGCACCAGTAAGTGTTAAAACTTTATTAGCGCATGTCGCAAGTGTAGTTTGTGAAATTTGTACATTTGTATAGCATTTTTGAGTCATTCTAAGGACAGATAAAATGGTTGTTATTAGAGCATATAATGTCAAAATATTTATAATTTTAAAATATTTTTTAGATATCTCAAAACAATTTTATATATTTATATAGACAAATTTTTTACATAATTTTCAACGTTAACAACCATATTATAAACTATCGTTAACATTTTTCAACATTTTTATTTTATTTTAAATAGATTTATTGTACGATCTCATATTTGATGTTGAACTCACCCTTGAGGTTCTCTATCTTTTATCATGTGATTTTCTATCTCTTGTAACAATATAATTATAATTACATCATCATGTTTTAAGATTCATATATTTTGAAATTTTGAAATTTATGCCAAAGAGTGCATTGAAATATATATATATATATATATATATTTTAAAGAAAATTCTTTGACCATGTCTTTTAGGTTGTTGCTTTCATTTTAACACAATTTCAAACTAAATTTATAATGGTTAGTCATAAGTGATAACTCGTGGCAATGGAAAATTGGAAAAGGTACTACTAGACTCGCGGATAGCGGTAATACTTGTGGCCACGTTCTAGCGATCATGCAAGGAACGTCCAAGTCTATCTTTTAACTATCACTATATATTTATTTGCAAATAAGATTCTTTTTTAATAGTAGACTTTTTTTTTATGTCTTTTAATCCGTTTGGGCAAAAATTTGCTTTTGCAGAAAAATATTTTGTGAAGAAAATATTTTTTTATATTTGGTGGTGGTGGGGTGAAATGAAAGTGGAGGTGGAGATGGTGGTTTAATGGTGGGGCCACCGCAGTGACGGTGATAGCGACAATGATGGTGGCAATGACTGTGGTAAAGGTGGTGTAGTGATAGAGGTGAGAGTGGTAATGTAGTGATATTAGTAAGATTTTAGTTTGAAAAATGTCTTTTACCTTTTAAAAGTAAAAAATATTTTCTGCCCATATAGACTTATTTTTTGTTGACCATGAAAAATATTTTCTGTTGATTTTTGTTTTTCATTATACCAAACATCAAAAAATACATAAAACATTTTGCAGAAAAACTTTTTTGCCCGATTTTTGTTTTTCATTGTACCAAATATCAAAAAATACATAAAATATTTTTTAAAAAATATTTTCTATCCAAACAAACAAAGTGTGTACATAAAAATATATTATGTAGGCAAGTGTGTACTAGCTTGGAATTTGGTTGTTGTTGTTGTTGTTTTTTTTAACTTACATTTGTAATCTCTACTATCATATGCTGTATCCCTCTTGTCCATGAACTTAAGGCATAAGTATGTCAAACCACATAAATTTTTTTGTATATTTTCCTTTTGTGATTCATTAGGCCTACTGCCAATGTGATTCACTTAGAACCATCGCAGCTGTGACCAAACAGAGTTCGTCCTGTGTCTGCCCTCATTCCTCCAAGGGATGTTTCTTCAATGGAAAAAGAGTTAACAATTGACAATATAACCCTAAATCACATAACATACGTCTAAATCATTTCATCAAACTTCATATCTCCATTTTCCACCTAAAAATCAAATGAATTTGAGAAGCACAAAATGAGGTCATTTGAATCATCAAATCACATCGGGTTTTATATGTAGACTAATGGTAGTCTCATTTATATACTCTGAAATGAAAATTTGACAACTTCTGTGTTTTGATGTCATATAATACAAGATCAAAAGATTTCAACACATCCCCAATTAAATGAAAACTTTGCCAACCTCTTGAACTGTTTCATTTTCCATCAAAACCCAAACCAAGCTGCCTCTTGAACTGTTTCTGATTGACACAAAAAAACATAATGACTTGGCTGTGCGAGGTCCCTGTACGAGAACTACACCTGCCAAAATCATAATCATCTTGTCTTTGATTTAACAGAAACGCCTTTGTACATCTCCACTTTTTCTTTCAGCGCATCGCGACGAGGCCGTGCAAGCTTGTTATTGGGATCGAAAAGCAGAACTTCTTCGAATGCCTTGAGAGCAGACTTCAATTCTTTCTTCTTCTCATAGGCATCTCCAAGGTTGTTCCAAGCTGTGACGTAGCCTGGTTGAAGCTTCACAGCCGTCTCAAACTGAGCGATTCCCTTATCAAGCTTTCCATCCCGGATATAACTGACACCGAGGGCGTTGTGAACCTGTTCAAATATTTGAGGAAAATGTATATCAGGAAAGTGAAAGAGTTCCCTGTCAAGAAGATGTAAGGAACATGATCACCATGTCTGTTTTCTTAATTTTTATTCTTCTATGATTTCTTCCTTCTTGACACAATCAATATGTTGTGATTAGTTTCAAATGGAGTACAACTAAGATGGCAACTACGATGAAACTAAGTCGAATGTGCTGAGTTATCTCAAAAGCTTAAGCTTTATAAAATGGGTCCAACAATGTATATCAAGCTCTTTAATACCCTCTGTCACATGCAACTCCATATTGCATGTGAAGACGAAAATATTCATACATAAAAAGAAGAAAGAATCCAAACGGGGTCAAATGCAAATAGAGAGACTTGAGCCCAAAATCTGTCCCAACTTGAGTTCTAATACCATATTAAGTCACCAATTGTCTTAAAACCTTAAACTATTGGGAAATGGGCTCAACAAAAATGTATAACAAAATCTCCAACAAAGTGCATATCACACAGACCAAACATAAGAAACAGATGTCATGATGAAATGCTCCAGTAATTACAGAACAATGGACACATTTAAATTTCAATAAAAAATGACACAGAGCAAGGAATTCTATAATAACTCTATGGTAGAAAGTTCTTAAACTTTAATTAAAAATGTGCCACAAGCAACCCAAATCAACTCAAGGTGGTCTTATCCTAATAATTTGGGCTTCTTATCTCAGATGGTGTCTGTTAGAATAGTCATATGTTATTATGTTATTATTTTATTAGTTGAGGGTGCTATGGTCATATTGTAATATGTCTTCACAGAAATATATACTGCTGGAGTTGGGTTGATTTTCACAACTCTAAACCAATTAGTCACACCATCTTCTCTCCTCTCTCTCTTCCTCTCTAACCCTAACCCTAACCCTAATATTCAACTCTTGTGCATTCTAACTTGGTATCAGAGCAGAGTTCTTGCCTTCTCGAGTGTTCATCAGAATCTAGAGATCATTGTGAGGTGACAGCAATGTGCTGATGTCATCATCTATACCACATCAGCATGACATCATCATCCGTACGGACAAGTTGGGCTTTCAAGGATAGATTCTTCCTTTCGAGTTCAATGGTGATTTTTGTGAAATTTTTTGGAGCCATTTGATGTAAGTTCTGTATTTTTGAATGATTTTCGAATATTTTTGGTGAAAAATCAAAACTGCTGCTTCTGCTCTACTTGTGCGAGTTCTACCTAGTGGGCTCATCTCTATAGGGGCCGAAAATCATCCAGGAGGTCTTCCTTGTGGTTTGTTTTGAGATTTGGTACTGTTTTGTTGTATTTTTGATACTTTTTTGCCTCTTTCCCTGTTCAGCATCTCTAGGTTTGGTCCCAAACTTCTCTGTTTGGTATTTTCTGCTGTTATTTGGTTGCTTTGGCTGTGTTACTTTGGCTGTTTTCTGCTGTTTTCTGTTTGGTTTTGGTCACAAACTTCTATTTCTGCTGTTTTCTGTTGTTATTTGGCTGATTTCTGTTTGACTACTGTGTGTTTTCCATAGCTGACATCAAACCTCCTGTGGTTAAAGGTGATGAGTTGCCTAAGTCTATCACTACCAAGAAACTTAATGGCTTAAATTATTTGGCTTGTGCTCATGCCGTGAAAAATCTTTTTGCGGGGTAAGAAAAAATCTCGTTTTCTTACTGACCTTCCGCCTGCTGTTGATGATAACACCTATGATGACTAGTGTAGTGAGGATTCTTGTGTTATGGGATGGCTTTGGCATAGCTTGGAACCTCATGTTGCTACTACTGTGGAATTTTGTGACACCTCGAAGGAAATTTGGGACTCCCTTGTTAAGTTATTTTCGAATCAAAATAGTGTCTCCTGGGCCTATGAATTATATGAGTAGATTTTTGCTATTGGACAGTTTGGTCGTTCTCTTTCGGATTATTACAGTGGCCTTAAGAATTTGTGGGATCAGTTATTACAACACCGGCCTTTTACTACTGATTTAGCACAACAAAAGCGGAATTGGGAGGAGTTTATGATCGCCTCTTTACTTGTGGGCTTAGATTCTGATTTACGAGGTTTCAAAGATCAGATCCTTGCCAGTGAGACATTACCTTCTGTTGCTAATGCCTATTCTCGGCTACTACGTTCTTCTTTGGGACAGGGTTCTCCTTCATCTGGTTTTGCCTCTCAGGCTTTGGCCTCTTCTGCACTGATCTCTAGTAGTGGCAACTGTGGGTCTTCCCATGGAAGTTTTCCAGGCCACTCTAGTCATCGTGGCTCGCACACTGGTTTTCATGGTTCCCGCGGTGATTGTTCTTCTCATGGTTCTCATCGTGGTGGTGGGCATGGAAATGGTTCTGCATCCCATGGTGATCAGAAGTGTACTCACTGTGGTTCCTTGGGTCATTTTGAGCCTTGGTGTTGGTAGAAGTATGGTAAACCTGATCATGTGAATCAAGTTATGGATTCTCCATCCTCTCAGTCGACATCTTTTCCCTCTAGCACAGTTGCTTCCCTAGCTGATTCTCATGACGCACTCACTACTCAATTTAGCAAGCTTACTAAGCTCATCCAGTCTCTTCGTACTGCTATCGCTTCATCCTCCACAGCTAGAATGGCTGGTTCAGGTAATCTGGCCTGTGTGGCTCAATCTCCCCAATCTTGGCTCATAGACTCTGGTGCTAGTTCCAATATCTCCGGTAGTTCATCTCTTTTCCATACTCTTCATCCTGTTACACATAATATTATTCTAGCTGATGGATCCTCCCGACCTGTTAGTGGCAAGGGTATTCTTCAGCCCACTCCATCTCTCTCTTTACCCGCTAGTCTTTATATTCCTACTTTTCCATTTAATTTACTTTTTGTTAGTCAATTGACTAAAGCTCTTCACTGTTCCATAACCTTTTCTCCCACTTCGTGTGTTTTGCAGGACCTCCAGACCAAGAGGATGATTGGTTCGGGATATGAAAAGGATGGCTTATATTTTCTAGACACTGATAGCCCGTCTCGTTCTACTTCTGCTGTTTTGAGTGCTACCATGTCTCCTCTACAGTGGCATTTTCGCTTTGGTCATCCATTTTTAAACACGCTTAAGTTAGCCATTCCTATCTTAAGTCATGTGTCTAAACTTGAGTGTGATGCTTGTCAACTTGGCAAGCACCACTGTAGTTCCTTTCATAGTCGTGGTGTTAGTCGTGTGTCCACGTCTTTTGATATAGTCCATACAGACATATGGGGTCCATCCCGAACTCCCATTGTTAATGGCTTTCTTTATTTTGTTATTTTTGTGGATGATTACTCTCGGATGACTTGGTTATTTTTAATAAAGCAATGGTCTGAATTACCCCAAATAATTTCTAAGTTTTATAATGAAATCTTTACTCAATTTGGGAAACATATTAAAATATTCTGGTCTGATAATGCCTTAGAATATATGCAATCTACTGTGGATCTTTTTTGTGCTAATCATGGTATTATTCATCAGACTAGTTGTGTTCACACATCCCCCCAAAATGGTGTTGCTAAGTGGAAACAATGCCATTTGTTAGATGTTGCTCACACATTGCTGTTTAACATGAACGTTCCCAAATAGTTTTGGGGTGATACTGTGGTCACTGCTTGCTCTCTTATTAACCGCATGCCCTCGGTTGTGTTACAAAACCAATTTCCCTTCTCTTAGTTATTCCCTAATTGTTCCCCGTTTCCTCTTTCTCCTCGTATTTTTGGTTGTGTGGCTTTTGTCCATGCCCTTGATCTGGGCCTAGATAAGTTATCTCCTCGTGCTCGTAAGTGCGTGTTTTTAGGTTATTCTCATACTAAAAAAGGCTATCGGTGTTCTCACCCGAAGTCCCGTCGGTTCTTTGTCAGTGTTGATGATGCTTTTTTTGAGTCCACCCTTTGTTTTTCTTTGTCTGGGCAGCAGTTGTCAGTCGATCTCATATCTTGTCGTAAGGGGGAGCCAGCTTCTCCCACACCTACTTTTCCCGTGCCTTGTGTCTCCTCCTTCTAAGTTTCACCCTCCACCAATGTAGATCCCTCTTCTTCACCTTCATCTCATCTCCAAGTTTATCAACAGTCCCAAAATCGTTGCCTAGTTTCTTATGGCCCGAACAGTTCATCTTCTTTGTCAGAGGCTCCTGGCCCTCCTATCGTTCTAGACTCTGATGATCTTCCCATTGCTTTGCGCTGAGGTAAACGTGCTTGCACCCAACATCCTATTGCCCATTTTGTTTCTTATGTTCGTCTTTCCACTAGTCTTTACTCCTTTGCTTGTAGTTTGTCTTGTGTTTCCATTCCCTCTTCTTATGAGTAGGCTATGTCCATGTCGGGTTGGAAGCATGCTATGGATGAGGAAATGAGTGCTCTTCATCAGAATCAAACTTGGGACCTCATTCCATTGCCTTCTCGAAAACCTAGTGTTGGTTGTCGTTGGATTTATACTGTCAAGTATCTTCCTGATGGTACTGTTGAGCGGCTTAAGGCCCGCTTGGTGGCTAAAGGCTATACACAAACTTATGGTGTTGATTACGTGGAGACCTTCTCCCTTATGGCTCGCCTCAACTCTGTTCGGATTCTTCTCTCTGTTGCCATTCGTCAGTCTTGGCCTTTATATCAGCTTGATATAAAGAATGCCTTTCTTCATGGTGATCTATATGGATCAGCTGCCTGGCTATGTCGTTCCCAGCAGTGAACATATGGTTTGTTGATTGCGGAAGACCTTGTATGGTCTCAAGCAATCTCCACATGCTTGGTTTGATCGCTTCAATGCAGTTGTGCTTGCATATGGGTTCCACCGTTCCACTTCTAATCATTCTGTTTTTGTTCACCACTCATCTATTGAGAGTATTGTTCTCCTTGCCTATGTGGATGACATCATCATTTATGGCAGTGACTCCACCAGTATTGCTGATTTAAAACGGTCTTTAGGTTAGCACTTTCACACTAAGGACTTGGGTCATCTTCGCTGTTTTCTTGGGATTGAGGTTGCTCGGTCTTCTCGGGGGTTGTTTCTTTCGCAACGCAAGTATGTGCTTGATCTTCTCTCTAAGACTGGCCTCCTGGGTACTCGTCTGAGTAATACTCCCATGGACTCCTGTGTAAAACTAGATGGTGATACTGGGGACTTATTTCCTGATATTGGCCATTATCATCGTTTAGTTGGGGAATTGATTTATCTCCTTGTCACTCATCCTGATATTACATATTCTGTCAGTGTGGTTAGTCAGTTTATGCATACTCCTCGTCACCCTCATTTTGAAGTTGTTTGTCATATCTTGCATTATCTGAAGCGTGCCCCAGGTTATACCCTATCGTCCATCTTCTTCCTTGTCTGTCACTGGTTTTAGTGATGCTGATTGGGCTGGCAGTCGGACTAATCGCCATTCTACCTCAGGCTATTGCACCTTCGTTGACGGTTATCTTGTTACTTGGCGTAGCAAGAAGCAGACAGTTGTTGCTCATTCGAGTGCCGAGACTGAGTACCGTGCCATGGCCCATACTGCTTCTAAGATGTTGTGGGTTCACTCTCTTCTACAGGATTTTGGTATTCTTGTTCCCACTCCTATGAGTATGTGTTGTGATAATCAGGTTGCTATCTTTATTGCCAATAATCCGGTATTTCATGAACGTACGAAGCATATTGAAGTTGATTGTCATTTTATTCGCGACCTCTTGCTGAGAAAGCAACTTATGACTCCTTATATTCATTCTGAAGATCAATTGGGTGATATCCTCACCAAACCCTTGGCTCGGCCTTCCTTTTATCGCTTATCTACCAAGCTGGGCATGTTTGATCTCTATGCTCCAATTTGAAGGAAAGTGTTAGAATAGTCATATGTTATTATGTTATTATTTTATTAGTTGAGGGTACTATGGTCATATTGTAATATGTCTCCATAGAAATATATACTGCTGGAGTAAGGTTGATTTTCACAACTCTAAACCAATTAGTCACACCATCTTCTCTTCTCTCTCTCTTCCTCTCTAACCCTAACCCTAATATTCAACTCTTGTGCATTCTAACTCTGTTCATACAGCAATAATTTCATTCACGCAAAATGCTGCCGTTTCTTTTCTAGCCCAAACCAATTTTGGTCTGTTTGGTGTCACTTCTTGTCACTAGTGAATCCCCCCCCACCCCCCAAAACTATCGCCATAAGTACACCATATTTCTTCTTTTTTCTTTTGAGTTTTTTGATAAGAGATTTAAGGTTGATGATATAGTCATACTTGGGCAAGATCTTGATCATCTCCATCCCATTTATCAATTGCCTGAAGCAAGTATTTAGTAGCTGCTGGGTAAAATTTTCTCCTCAACATCACCGCTCCAAGTTCAAAAAGCTCAGTTGCACTAGCATCGCCACTTCTCACTTGCTCCTGGAATTTATTAAAAGAAAACAATGGGCAGAAAAAACAGAGAGAGAAAGCATTAGCATGTTGCAGAATAGCTACTATCCAATTTTCACAGAACTAGAGAAAACGAATTCCAAACCACCCACACAACACATGTGAGAGAAACCTAATGAACATGAAAGAACAAAGTGTTCAGAAACTACACAACCCTCAATATTTGAGTTGGGAAAGTGTTCTAAAAACATAATAATAGAAATTTGAAATGGCGCATATTAGCTATCGCAACATATTATTTGCCAGCTTCTCAGACATTATGGATGTGTCTGGTTTGGTTTTGGAAGATAAATTTTCAAAAAAAAAATCTTGGGGAAAGAGTTTAGAAATTTTTTTAGTTTGTTTGGTTGTATATTTTAAAAATAGATTTGGAGTATGTGAGTTTTGAATGATTTGATATTTTGTTATAATTGAGTGTAGACGTGTATAAGAGAAAAAGTGATTGATTGATTGATGTGTAGGAGAGAGAGTGATTTTGAAAAAAAAATTCAAAAAATTTCCAACCAAACAAAATTTTGGAGATTTTTTTAAAAAATTGTGTTTTGAGAATTAAACCAAACAAGGCCTATAAATTCAATAACACAACTTCAAGTATTCCAATTTGCAGTATATGATTCCCTATTCCAAATCTGACTTGGACACCATCTATCTATCTATCTATCTATCTATACTACTATTAAGTGAAGGCCTCAATTGGTGTAGTGAAGCTTTACTCTCCACATGCCACGTGGCACTGTTTTTTTATTTTTTTAAAAAAAGTTAAACAAAGAGGTGGGCAAGGCTTGAACCCATGACCATGGGTTTAAGTACGAGGACTCATACCACTTAAGCTAAGCACACATTATAATATTAATTTCATTATTATTTTCTTTTATTCTTACTTATTTGAATTGCACACGCATCGTGTATGCCACCCGCTAGTATCTATTTATTGCAAGCCATTTTGAAGACAAAATTCAGAATCCATAGCCAGCACATACTCAATAAACTATAAAATATTAACTCCAAAACAGCACACTTCGATAACTTGTGTAAATAAAAATGGTACGTACTTGCAATTCCTTTGCAGAAAGATCAAGTTCTCTTCGAACAAGGACTTGGCGAATCACAAAGAAGGTTCCAACCCCAAGAAAACCTAATAGTAAAAGCAGGTAAGAGAGCTGGATTCCCAGTTCAAATAACTCTCCAACCTCATAAACCGGATCCATTTTGACATCTTCACTAGCTTGTGCCACTTGTATCGATGTCAACCAGGACATTGCTCCATATGAGAAAGCAGGTAAACAGATAAATGGCCTTTTTGGAGTTGTAATATCGCCATTAATCAAAACGTTACACGAGAAATCTGAAAAAAGATGACTATGATATGACTCAATTAATTTAAAAAAAAAAAAAAAAAAAAAAACCCAAAGCAGATATGGAGAAGTTAAAAAAGAAAACGAAGCATGTTAGGTTGTAAATATCTCAAGGAGATAGATACTTAATCTCTGATACTTAATTACATGGCATGACCAATTTGCTCCATCAGCTTCAAAGATGACCAAAACATAAAACAAATATAATGATATACAAAGCCTCCATGAAGTGTAACCAAAACTATGCATTTAAATAGTGACTAAATAGCTTATTGACATGGAAAATTATCATATTTATTCAGCTCACTGAGAGAACTCAGCACTGGCTATTGACTTCTTATGCCAAACTGATCAATATAAAACTAAAACTTCAAGAGAGCTACTATGGACATATTGAACTCAGCATGTGTTAATGTACACCTAAACTCCACCTCCACTTCACCTACTCCACTACACACTCCACTTCACCTACTACACCACTCCACCTCCACTTCACCTACTCCACTACACACTCCACTTCACCTACTCCACATCTCCATCTCCTATATAATGTACACACAATACATCACAACTTACAACAATCAATAATACAATCATTTCTCTTTATACATTAAATTTCTACATGGTATCAGAGCAGGTTTAGAACCTACTATTTTCGCTTCCCCGGCGGGCAGCAACATCATCTTAGCCGCCCGCCGGACCTCAACCTATTCCGCTTGAATTTTCTACACATACCTTGATCACTCTGCATGTCCTTCCTCCTCCTGCTGCTGAATACTGGTTTGCAACTTTGCTCGGTCAGTTCAATTTACACAAGTTCCTATCCTCTGTCAAAGAGAATGGATTGATGCAACCCTCCGAATCTTCATAGCTACAAAACCTTGGAAGACACCTTTTGCAACAATGGTGGACGAGGACAATGAATCATCATCGGCTACAGTCCTCGATCTCACAAGCTTCCAGCTACACGATCTCGACTCAGTCGAGCTTCCACCGAGTCTGACCGAGTTGGACCTCACCGCCAATCAACTCTCCACCTTGGACCTCCGGATTGCCCACCTTTCCAACCTCAGGAAGCTCTCTCTCCGCCAGAACCTCTTACACAGCCGCCACACCCATTTCTCAGCCTACTCTCTCTCTAGATCGAGAGGCCATCCTTCTTCTTCAACAAGCCAGCACTGCCGCCATTTGCACAGACCTCCATCGCGGCTTCAAGCAACACCGCCGAAGACCCAACCATCAACTTGTTGCAGCTTCGACAGTCGTAGGCGTCGCGGCCCAAGCTGCCACTCACCTTCGGTGCTTCTCTTCAGTGTAACGAGCAGCTCCTCACAGACCCAAACACATCGGAGCTCCATTCCTACTGATCGTAGCTCTCTCAAATCTATGGAGCTTGAGAATGCCATCACAGATCGACGAGTGCTTGTTCTCAATCTTAGATTTGTAGTCTTTGATCTCCGACCTCGGATCTGAGTTTAACCACTATGACTCCGCCGTCACGCGAATCAACAACGGCTAGTCGTCGGAGTCGCTGAAGTTGTCTCTTCTGCCTTAAATCGCCTCAGATCGTCAACAGCATTCTCAAGCTGGTGTGTTTTACTCTCTAGTTGAGAGAGTCTTGCACTGAGCCCATCCACCACATGTAACAGCATCAATGTAGTTCATAGAACTGGAATTTCTGACAAGGGAAGGGCGAGAGTGAGAAGCAGCCAGGGGAGGAACAGGACGAAAACCATAGCTGGGATGGGGATCAAATTCTTCATCGCTTTCTTCGTCGGGGTTAAAGAAGTTGAAGGAGGCTTTGTCTTTGGATCCAGAAAGTTCCATGATTTGCTTGTCCCTGCACTCCGATGACTTCATTGATCCAAATTCAATGTATCTGAACAACAATCCAACCTTCTCCACTCATTTATTTTATTATTATTTTATACAAACCCTACTTTACCCACTTTACCTTTATTTATTTTATTTTATCAACAAAACAAAACAAAATTCCACTTTTTAGAAATCTCTCTCATTTTATCACTTTCCAACCCACCAAGGCACATGCTTTCGCCATTAATTTTTTTTTTTATTATTATTATTATTCTTATTACCCACCAAAAAAAAAAAAAAAGCACCATTACAAACAATTTACCAATTTGCACAACCAACCATATTTTATTCATCTCGGGGATCAACCCCGATCACAATTTTACATAAAAAAAAAAAAAAAAAAAAACAACAACAACAACAACCAAACAAACAAACAACCAAAATCACATCCACCGGCGGGATTTTTCTTCTCTACTCTGCCGCCGATCTCTTCTTCTTGCCTCCGTCCTGGGCGGCCCTTGACAGTGTTGCCTCCGTGTTTCCCACTCCACTGGGCACGATCACTCCACCCTGCTCCTCCACTCCAGCATATGGCGGACCTCCAAATCGGAACATAACGGTGGCCTTCCGCTTCAGCTCCTTATTTTCAGCCTTTAGCACACTTATCTCTGCTCGCGCATCCTTATACATGCGTTGGAGCAGAGCCAGCTAGGCGTTTAACTGCTGCACCTCATTTGTCCTACTCTGCAGCCGGTGCGACAGGTTTGTGACCGCCGTCATGGTCTCCACACATGACTTCAAAGTATACTGATTGGCCTCAATATCAGTTTGCACCGCCATTTTTTGCTCCACCGACCGTATCGGAAAGTTCAACGGAGCAAAACCAGAGGCGCTTGGTTGAGGTTCACTGGCCACCGCACCAGTTATCTCTCTTGTTGACTCGTTGAGGTCGGGAAAGAGAGTGAGCAGACCACGGGACGAAGAGGCCATATTCTGGGTAGCTGAACGGGAAGACGAGGCCATGTTATGGGTTGCTGAGTGTTTCAGAGAAGGGTTGGTTACAGAATGGCAACAGAGTGTTCCAGAATCTCTTTCTCAGAAACGGAAGAGTTTTTTCAAAGGATTTTCGGCGGTTTCAGACTGGTTTGCACAGCCTCCGCCTCAACCTTGGTTAAATAGCCGAGGCAGACACGCGCATCATGCACCTCTCGGCGTTCGCCGACAACATGGGCGCTCCTTTTGATAGGCACGCCTTTTGATGGCACGCCTTTTTATAGATTGGGCATGCCTTTTGATGGCACGCCTTTTGAAAGATTGGGCACACCTTTTAAGGGTGCGACTTTTTAGGGGTCCGACAAGACTCTGTAAACTGTCCCGACACTGATTCCGGTTAGCTCCTTCAGGGGTCCGACAAGACTCTGTAAACTGTCCCGACATTGATTCCGGTTAGCTCCTTCAAGGGTCCGACAAGACTCTGTAAACTGTCCCGACATTGATTCCGGTTCGCTCCTTCAAAGGGTCCGACAAGACTCTGTAAACTGTCCCGACATTGATTCCGGTTAGTTTCTACAAGGGTCCAGCAAGACTCCGTAAACTGTCACAACAGTGTCTGTTACAACGGTCCGACATGACCCCGTAAACTGTCTTCTACATCGGTCCGACATGACCCCATAAACTGTCTTCTACATCGATCTGACACAACCACACAGTGTCTGCTACAACGGTCCGACATGACCCTGTAAACTGTCTGCTACAACGGTCCGACATGACCCCATAAACTGTCTGCTACATCGGTCTGACACGACCATACCGTGTCTCCTATCCTGTTTTATTTTATTTATCAGTTTACTTTCCTGTTTTGTTACTCTCTTCAAACTCAAGTTGGTTAGTTCCTATCCTCCTTGAGTTTGAGGAGGGCTGTTAATGTACACCTAAACTCCACCTCCACTTCACCTACTCCACTACACACTCCACTTCACCTACTACACCACTCCACCTCCACTTCACCTACTCCACTACACACTCCACTTCACCTACTCCACATCTCCATCTCCTATATAATGTACACACAATACATCACAACTTACAACAATCAATAATACAATCATTTCTCTTTATACAATAAATTTCTACAGCATGCTAGTGGTGTTTCATCAAATACTATACAATTTACATAATAAAATTGTTTTATTTTGACATGGACCCCTTAATGAAGATGATATGCAAATTATACACATATAACCTCAATCTTATATGAAAAATAAAATGGTCTATGTGATCATTCATTCAAATTAAAGAATACCATAACATGAAGAGAAATTTATCACCCTCAATGGGTGCAAAAGTGAGATTGCTCACAAGCTGATCAATCTGGATCATAAAATCAATTGATCACTGCTCAAACTGGGCATTATCCAAAAGTGAGATGGCCTAGAGTTTCCTGACAATTAGTAGTACGAGCAATTGTTATTAGTTATACATATGTTGTATGTACAAATTATTTGATTAGTTGGCTATGAAGAATCTTAGGGTTGACAGCTCCAGTAATCCGTATAGATAGGCCAGTTGAAAATTTTCAGTGAGGATGTCACTTGAAACCTAAGAAGCATGGACACAGAGACTGATACTGATGAGGACACAAGACGCAGTGATTTCAAAATCTTTTTTATGAATCATCTATTAATTATTTAAATCTAATAGAATCGTTTTTTTTTTTGGGGGGGGGGGGGGGGGGGGGCGGGGGGTTGGAGAATATAATAATTCTAATAGAACCGTTAAAAGCACTCGGGTCGGGGGGGGGGGGGGGGAGAACAAGTTAGTGTGTCCCAGGCGTGACCCCTGAAAACAAATTAACGTATTCCCGTGTCCAACACCACTATGGCACTTGTTTTGCAGGGTCGGTGCTTCATAGCTTCAAACCTTTCATTAGTGGACTCTGCCTCCTTTCGAGCCAGCAACCTATTGGCATGTTGGTATGGGCCAGGCACTGAAAGAGTTCATTTTAGAGGAGGATGAGTATTCAAAACGCTATAAAATGTTAGCACCATCAGTCATTGTGGCACCAGCTAATACATGGGCTAATTATGGGGTCAGATACAGGGTTGAAGATGGATTCTTCTATTGTTTAACCCAAGATAAAAGACACAGAACCATATAACCTTGACTAGCGCAACATAAACAACAAAGCAACAGACAGATAGCACCTAAATCAGATGGTTAATAAAACAGTAGAACAGCAAATGAGAAAATTACTCTCAGAACTTGTTGAGATTGAGGGCAGCCCCAATGTCACTTCACTTCCAAGAATCTGCATTCATCAATGAGAAGATAAACTTTTCAGGTATATTCATTAATCCACTGCTTGGTTCTCTACGAGAATGAAGCAAAAGAAACAAAGCAGGTAAAAGATAACTTCAATAAATAATCTGTTTTTCAACCATCAGGCTTATACCGCAAGGTCAAATCCCTGACTAGAACGAGTTTTGGGAGACTATGCAGGCATTAAATTTTGAAGGGCATCCCTTATACAGTGTGGGCTTTCCAAATTTGGAGGGACTTTACTGAATTTGGGGGAACCCTTACATGGGGATATAAAAATATATGGAAAATTAGCCCTCATATAAAAGTGAGCTTGTCCGCTGACCCCCTTCCCTCCGCCACTGGCCCCACCTGAGCAAAAATCCTAACTCCGCCACGAGTAACACACAACATGTGAAATGGTATATAAAACATGCCAATTCATGGCAACCAAACTTTTTATTAAGAATTTTATCATACCCTTGTGCATCTGAGCACACATTTTGTTCCATTTGCATTTTTTTATTCAAATTCTTTATATTCTCTGAAAAACAAACATATATAGAGATAGATATATACATTAACTTGTGTGTATATACTACTCTGTACACCCCGTCTTTTGGCCATTTACATTTTTTATTCAGTAAAGTTTTATGTTTTCTGATTAACAAAATGTAATTTAACCAATAGCTCCAAAAGACTAATATACATCACTCAAATACAAGAGAAATATGCATATATATGTACATTTGTAATATGTATGTATACTAAAATCTGAAATTAGACAGTAGTGTACACAAAATTGTGGAGAAAACCAACTAAATGCACAAAATTGAATGTAAAGGAGTTACCTGAAGAGAGAATTTATGGAACCTGAACTTGGGGTTTCTGGGTTTTGTTCGCTGGGGGTTTAGAGTTGCTCCGTAGCTGTGGAGCTCAGAGAATGAACAAGAAATGGGGTGTTCATGGCTTCGAAGGGTTCGAATGACCAATGAAGTGTGCGACCCAAGTGGTAAGTGTTGCAGAGAAGGTGAGATAGCGGATTGGAAGACCATTTTCGTCTAGGGTTAGCTTCGGACTGGGATGGGATGGAACTCAACTGTCAAGATTTTCAGTTTCACAAAAAACACCGTGAAATTGGGGTTTTGTTCTTCTTTTAGATCATCCTTTCAAAGTTGGTTAAGGCTTGAAGATAAGTTTGGGTTGAGACATTGCCACTCCTATTCACCAAACAAATAAATAAATAAATAAATGGGTAGTGCTATATAAATAAAATTTTCTTATAAATACTTTTTTATTTATAAAATTAATCAGATTATCGAGTTTTTAAATAAATTTTTAATAACTTTTACATTGAGTATAATTTTCTATTTTTGAATCGATTTAATTTGGGGTAAATTACATTTATCTTTCCTAATAAGATTTTTGACAAATACAGGGACCGCTCTTGTGATTTGAATAATTACAATAACATTTTCTGTTTTACTTGACAATATCAAGATTTTCTCTTCTATCAAATTGTTCCAAATGGTGTTACTTTTTGCTATAATGAATTACTTTACTGTCCTCCCTTTTAAAATATTAAAAAATATTTTTGGATTGGAGAACAGGTTTGGAAGAAACAAATAGTGTTTGGAATAGTATTTTTTAATTTATTTTTTTAAAATATTAAAAAATGTTTAAAAAAAATTATTATTTTTATTTTAAATATATTTTTTTATTTAAATATTTTATTTTATTTTGTAAATATTTAATTTTTTTTATTTTAATATTTTAAACTCAAAGCACAACTTCACACACAAATCGTAACTAAACACATAACTCAAAACTTAATTCAAAAATTATTTTCAAACCTCATAACCAAATACATAACTCAACACTCTACACTACTTTCAAAACTCTGCACTCAAATCGTAACCAAATGCATAACAAAAAAATTAAAATATTTAAAAATATATTTATAAAATAAAATAAAATATTTAAAATAAAAAAATAAATTTTTAAAATTTTTTTAATATTTAAAAATATACTTAATATAAGTTTTTTATTTTTTTAAGTTGGTGTTTGGTTATGAGTATTGAAAATAATTTTTGAATTGAGTTTTGAGTTGTGAATTTGGTTAAGACTCTATGAGTTTTGAAAAGATTTTTGAAGATTTCTAATTAGAATTGTGATTCTAAAAGAGAACCAAACATGTTTCTAAAAAAAATCTTTTTTTGGAACATATTTTTACTTAAAACTCAATTTAAAAATTATTTTCAAAACTCATAACCAAACACAAACTAAAAACTCAATTCAAAACTCTTTTCAAAACTCTTTTCAAAACTCAAAACCAAACTTTTTCAAAAACTCTTTTTTAAAAGAATTTTTTTTTCAAAAAAAAATTATTTTATTTTTAAAAATTATTTTTAGAATCATGATTTCAGTGTAGAGTCGTATTTTGAGTTATGAGTTTTGAAAAGAAAAAATTTGTTTAGTTATAAATTTTGAAATTTTTTGAATTTATTTTTTAAGGGTAAATATTTTATATTTTAAATATTTATTTATTTATTCAGCCCCGCTACAGAGCCCGAAAGGGTTTCGAGCCAAATTTGGCTCGAATTTGAGAAGGAAGAAGGAGGAAGAAGAAGAAGAAGGAGAAACAGAACTGGAAGGGCCATCAAAATCGGGCTGGAGGTGGAGGCGGGCGGAGGCAGAGGCAGAGGCAGAGGCGGGGTTGCGATGCGACGATCGGCCGACGAGCTGCGACGATCGACCGACGAGCAACGAGCTGTGACGACGAGCTCTCGCCTCTCGCCTCTGCTTCTCCTATGTTCAAAACGAAGAAGAAGAAGAAAAGAAAGAAGAGGAAGAAAAAGTAAAAAAAAAAATTGAAACCCAAAACGACGTCGTTTTGGGTTTCGAGCCGCATTCGAGCCACTAGTTTCGGACCCTTAAACATTTTTCTTATTTATTTTAATGTGCATTATATTTCATACATCTATGTGTTGTATTTTTTTTAATATTTTAAATATTAAAAAATTTTAAAATTTTATTTTTTATTTTAAATATATAGTTTTTATTTTTAATATTTTATTTTATTTTATATATATATTTTTAAATATTTTAATTTTTTTGTTATGCGTTTAGTTACGATTTGAGTGTAGAGTTTTGAAAGTAGTGCAGTGTCGAGTTATGTGTTTAGTTATAAGGTTTGAAAATAATTTTTGAATTGAGTTTTGAGTTATGTGTTTGGTTATGATTTGAGTATGAAGTTGTGTTTTAAGTTTAAAATATTAAAATTTAAAAAATTAAAATATTTACAAAATAAAATAAAATGTTTAAAAATATTTATATATTTAAATAAAAAAATATTTTTTAATATTTTTTAAAAATGAATCAAAAAATACTGTTCCAAACACTGTTTATTTCTTTCAAGCCTGTCCTCCAATTCAAAAATATTTTTTAATATTTTAAAAAGGAGGGCAATAAGGTAACTTACTATTGGAAAAAGTAACACCGTTTGGAACAATTTAACAGAAGGGGGAATCTTGACATTGTTAGGTAAAGCGTGACATTGTCAGGTAAAGCAGGAAAAGCTACTGTAATTATTCAAATTATAGGGGAGGTTCATGTATTTGTCAGAAATCTTAAAGGAGATAAATGTGATTTACCCTTTAATTTTTTATAAATCTCTAATTTACACTAAGAAGGCCATAAATTAAATGGTTAATTCCAACTAATAGTGTAATGAAAATCTTTGCAAGTTATTTGTTAATTAATTGAGAGATAAATTATATTTTATTTGTGTTTTTTATTATTATAAATAAATTACAAATACACTCTATAAAATATTTACAAACATTGTTTTACATTTAGGCAAGCTCCTATAATTTAGAATTTATACATTGCTTTCTTCAAGATATTGTTGATCATCTCAAATATAACCAATGCAGTTCTGTTGCCACTTATTTATCGAAACCAAACAAAAGCAAATCACTCAATTGATTAAACAGAAAGGAATATATATATATATATATATATTACGACAATGTTACGTAGCTCAAATTTTGTGGCTCAAAAGTGGCTCAAATGGCTAAAACGACGTCGTTTTGAGTACAGAACAACATAAAAATGGCCAAAACGACGTCGTTTTGGCCATTTGAGCCACTTTTGAGCTACAAAATTTGAGTTACGAGACATTTTCCTGTATATTGTATGTTGATAATTTTAACAGTGTGTAATGTTGAAACTTACCAAAATAAAAAAATACAGAAAAACTTCTAACCACCTAAATATTTCACCTAAAATATACATATATATAATATATATATATATCTAAACATCCCTCTTAACTCTGATGTCATCTCTTATTATAGGATTCAATAATATATTTAAAGGTTATAGAATATAAAAATTATTGAAACTTTTTATAATCCCCTAGACTCATGTAAAGGACTCCACAATACTCCATCTCTCTCCGTAATCAAATACAACCTAATGTACTGAACATGGATTGTTATTACCGTTTGTACAATCATTCTTTGCATTACTCCAGCAATCATTCCGTTGGTACAGTATATTTCCCAACCGACTTTAGTTTCAGCTCAGCATCTTTGCGATAGTTGACAGAGGAACTTTTAGCATGCATTAGGTTTGAATGTCATTTTAGTATGGAAGTATGAAGTTTTAAGTATAATGAAATAAATCTCTTTTAATTTGGGTAATGTTTAAATTTGCTTAAAATATGAATTGTTTTATGTGATTCTGAAAATTATATTTTATCAAAATTTTTTAATATCATAACAAATGGTATTAAAATTAATGCCATATTTACATTAGATACATTGGGTACATTGAGTTCATACATTCTTTGTATTCATATATTTTTATATTCATGTATTTTATATTTATTAAGTATATTGTCTAGATTATATTCATGTACCTAGTTAATTATAAGGTTGTTTAGGTTCATGGATCTTATCCATTGAACTTATGTAAAACCTTCTCTATATTAAAGGATGTAAGCCTTTGGGGAAAATATATGAATCAATAAGTGAGAAAAATTCAATACAAAATATAGTTCATTTTAAAGAAAGTTTTATCAAAAGCTAACATAAGTGGTATCAGAGGTTTGGTTGGGTCAAGAATAAGCTGGGCGTAGAGATCGGATACAGGAAAACAAGCCCCGAAGAAGAACAAACCGACGTCCATGGCGAATCCCAACAACCAAAATGTAGCCACTTTTATCTTTAATGGTGAAAATTTTGATTTTTGGTATGTGAAAATGAGAACTATTTTTGTCTATACGGAGCATTGGGATCTTGTTGAGAATGGGTTCGAGGAACCTGAAGATGAAGGAGCTTTGACAAATCTCCAAAAGAACCAATTAAAAGAGCAAAGGAAGAAGGATTCAAAGGCTCTCTCTTTTATTCAACAAGGAGTTTCAGGAGCAATCTTTCCAAGAATTAGCAATGCAACAAAAGCGAAGGAGGCATGGGATATTCTTCAGAAAGAGTATAAAGGCAACTTGAAGGTAAGAACCATCAAACTTCAATCATTGAAAAGAGATTTTGAAAATTTAAAGATGAAGGTTATGGAATTGTTGAAGGATTATTTTTCTAGGGTTATGGAACTTGTAAACCAAATGAAAATTTATTGGGATAACATTACTAATCAAAGAGTTGTTGAGAAAATTTTGATAAGTTTGCCGGAGAAATACAATCCCATTGTTGCTGTCATTAAAGAAACTAAAGATTTTGCTGATTTGAGTATTGAAGAATTGATGGGTTCAATTAAAGCATTTGAGCAAAGGTTGAGTAGGCAATCTGAAAAGTCAATTGTAAGTGCCTTTCAATCCAAGCTCAATGTTAGTACCTCTAATTCCCAAGGAAGAGGAAGAGGATGAGGAAGAAATGCAACCGGAAAACAAGAAATGCAAGAGAAAGAGGAAGGTCTAATTTTCAAAGAACGGAAAATGAAGAGTCCACTCAACAAAATCAACAAAAGTGTGGAATTTGTAACCGAAGCAATCATGTTGACAAAGATTGTTGGTTTCGAGGAAAGCCAAAATGTTACAATTGCAACAAATTTGGGCATGTCAAGAAGGATTTCCTAGTCAAGAGCACTCAACAAGCTAATTTTTCCGAAGAGCAAGAAAGTGAAGGTCACATGTTCTATGCTTGTCACAAGGCATCGGATCAAACGAAGGATGTATGGTTTCTCGATAGCGGATGTAGCAATCACATGACAGGAGATGAAAGCTGTAGACACCCCATTTTTGACCGTCCTTAAGACTTGGACGTCATTGTTTGAACACTCGATAATCACCCATGTTTGTGTTCGTCTAGAGTTCTCGGAGGTTTCGGCTACGCGCCTTGCTTCAAGACCTCTCGACTTGTTTGTTTTGTGTTTGGTTTTGCACCAAACACTTGTTGTTTTGCTTCTGAGGGTGAGAAATAGCTTATTGGCCATCTTCACACCTCACTGGCCATGGCTTGAGACCACCGGCCCTGTTTTCTTGTTATCGGCCAAAAGTGTTGGCCAGTCGGCAATGTTTTTGGTCGGCCGGCCATTGTTTTGATCAATCGGCCACTTTTTCTGGCCGAGACCTTTTCTTGAGGAGGTTTGAACCTTTTGAACCCTTGTTTTAGCTTCTTGAGGAAGTTTGAACCTTTTGAACCCTTGGTTTTAGCTACTTGAGGAAGCCTGAACCTTTTGAACCTTTGTGTAGACACCTCATTTTTGACCGACCTTAAGACTCGGACGCAATTGATGGTTTACATGGTGGAGAAAGGTATGTAGGGGAAAGGTTCAGTTTCTTCGACAAGGAGAGAGTCAAATCTCAACTTCATACTCCTTTTTGGACCAAAGCTATTTTGGATAGATTTTAGACCTTTAAATCCTCTCTTTCAAAATATTTTTGAAATAAAGTTTCTACAATGTTTCGAGGCTCACATTTTGTTAAATGTCGCGCTTTTCGGTAAACCGAGCAAGGACAAAGTGGAAATGAATGAAAGAGAGATGGAATCTTTGAAAAATCTTTCAAAACACCTTACTTAGGGGTTTGGAGTTGAAAAAAAGAAGAGAAGAGGGAAGAAACTAGTTTGGGAGAAGTTCGACATGAATCCGAGTAGAAGAGAGTCAAGCAGCCCTCGTTGAATCGGGCTTATTCATTTGCATACTTGGATTCTAGCTATGAGGCCACCACCGTTGGAAATCTTACTTCCAGGGCTTCATTTTGCACTCAAGAATCTCCTAAAGCCAATTCCAGACGGGGGAGATATGATTGGTTGAAGTAGGGCATCACTCCGGTTAGACCGAATCTGCACGGCTTCATCAAAACAGCCATAACTTTTTGCATAGGAGGAATTTTGATGCAAGGCTGGTGCCATTGGAAAGCTAACTTCTGGGGCTTCAATTTGGACACCTGGAAGACCACTTTTGGACTTCCCAATCACTGGCCGACCACTTTTCTTTTCGGCAGACCAATTTTTGTCCTGAAAAACCAGAAAAAGTAGCAAGCTGACCAGAAAAGGTGGTCAGCCGACCACCTGAACCCTTTGAACTGGTCGGCCGACTAGGAAAATTGGTCGACCGACCACCTGAACTGGTCGGCCAGTTTTCTCCTTTTTTGTCTCATTGAGTTGAAGCTAGCTGTGCCAGCTGGAAGCCTCAGAATGCATCCTCCATACACGTTTAAGCTTGGTTTTTAGCTTCCTTAAGAAGCTTTAGAGCCTCTCCTCTATAAAGGAGGGACTGAGCTTCCATTGCAAGGGTTGAATCCTTTGGTTAAGGCATACATACACCCTCCTCCATAACTCTCCATTCCAAGCATCAAAACCCCATTATTCTTGGCCATTTTACACTACACCTCATAGCCTACCACCTCCACCATCCATTCAAGCATCTTGGAGGTCATTTGTAGAGCTTGAGGAGTCACATTCTTGGTCCAGAAGTTGCTGAGGGTCGGCTCTACAAGGGTAAGCCTCTATTTCTCCCATTTTTGCATTATTTTGCTCCATAGTTTAGCCTTATTTGCAAGCATTTTTGGACTTCAACATAAGCTGAAAAAATTTTCTTTTGAGCTTACAAACATGTTTGATTAAGGGTATTTTTCCGTTTGGGGTCATCTTCCTCTTGGCATGCTTCATTTCCTCAGGATTAGGGCTATGCATTAGAGCATTCGCATTGGCCTTGGTTTGGCCTCTTAGCTACTGAAATCCAATGGATTTTCAGTGGCTTAGATGTGTTTTTGAGAGCTAAAATTAGAGAGGCGGTGACCCCCTCTCTCCTTGTCTTGCTTGTTGGCCATTTTGGCCTTCCAAAAGGCCCCTTACTTGCATGTTGTGAAGTCACTTTTTAGGCCTAATTTGGTGAGTTTCAAGGTCTTCCTTAGCTCTGTCCAGAGCCACTTTGACCATATTTTGTGTCCCTCATGCATGTGTGGAACAATCCTCCTCAAGGCCTTTCAAGAAGACCTTTCATTGCATGGTTCCTTGACCCATTTCAGGGCCTTTTTGGTCAGTTTTAGGGCTGTTATAATTGATTTCTAGAGTTGGTTTTGCCATGTTAAGTGTTCTTGTGGTATGTGTTGAGTAACCCCTTGCATGGCCCTCCAAAGGAGCTCATCATTTTTGCATGCATCGGATGTATTTCAGTGGTTATTTGGGGTTTATTTGACATGCCATGTTACTGTTTTGGGCTGGTTTGGTGACCTCTCTTATGCTTCATATACATGCCATGTAAACCATGCTTACTAGCCTAGGTTGCATGTTGTTTTAGCCCTTCATGTTAGCACTTTTGGGCCATGCTTGGAACTGATGTTGTGCTTATTTTGGACTGCCTTGGCTCTGTTTTTATGCCTCATGGCCAAATAATGCTTTCTCTGCATACTTGTGGTTCAATGCATTTGTCTAGTTTTGAGTTTCGGGGCCTCTTTCATGCATTGGGTGCCATATTTCCATGATTCGGGACCATTGCACATCATATTTCAGTACTGGAAATTGCATGTTTGCACGCCATCTTTCATCCCCTGCCATGCCTTGGTAGAGTGGCATTTGATGCCTTAGGTTTGGTCCTTGGTATTCGTGCATGTGCGCACGCATTTCGGTTGTCTCATTTTCATCTAATGGCCACTGATTTGGGTGTGGCTGAGGTTCACCCACTTTGGTTTAAGTCCATCTTGCATTTGTATATGCCATTTAGTTCATGTGCGCATGATAGTCTTTGTAAGTGCATTGTGTATGCCATATTATGTCATGTGCATTGTGTATGCCATTTTAGTCCACAGCATTGCGTATGCTAGGTTGCATGATTAGTCGCATTGTGTATGCCATCTCATTGCATTGTGTTTGGAGTAGGGTTTAGTCCAAACACGGGAAACGAGGAACGCTTTGTACTTCAAGTGACAAAACGTGTCTCAATTCTCGGTCACCGACACTCCGGATTACCCATGATGGAGTTTAGGCCTTGTTGTGTTTTCATGTGCATTCATTTCACATTGAGCCGTGCAATTCGACTCCTCGGCCATCATGCATCGAGATGCATGATTGGTGGCACAAGGATCGAGGTGTGCATATATCTGTGAAAATACTTTGCCATGCCCCTTTCTTGCTCTATGTTGTAGCACACCAGAAATCAGCAGCCTTCTAGACGTTTGCACAGCATTCCGAGATTAATTGCAAACAGAGGCAAACCGGGGCATCGCAAGGAATTTCCCGACCAAGGCAACTCAAGCATGCATCTTTCATCAATTGGAACAGAGCTGAGGCGGTCCATGAATTTGCATACTAGTTTATTGCTTTCCTAATTAATTTGTTAATTAATTTGGGTTTTGTATTTATGAGGACTGTATTATTTATTCGAACTGTATTATTTATTCGGACCCTCCGAGCGAGGGCACAACTGTAATAAGTGTGTGTGCGTGTGATGTATGTTTTTCAACCCCACGTCTTTCTCCCTTTTATTTACCAGCTTATGATGGTTAGATTAGAGCATGTTTCAATTAGCATACTTATGCTTGCATGTTTGCATCATTCATCTGTTTTGCATGCACCGGGCTCGGTGCATCATACTAACTGCATTTGTATCTCAATTCCGGTTGAATACTTGTTAGCTGTAGCATTTCACATGTCATTTTAGAATAGCCGAGCCTATTGTAGTTGCATTTTTGCATGTGTTGCATTAGACATTTCTGTATAGTTAGGATTATGCATGGATTTCTAACATAGCTTCAGTTTTGGCTTGGAGTACTCGGTAAGTACTTATGCTTTAGCATCCTTGCATGCGTGTGAGTGACTGCCATGATAGCATGCTTGCCATGAGGCTAACTGCTTATGTGGTACAACTGCCTGAATGCCTGTGGGTGAAGGTTGGGTTATTTGGATTGGAGCAATTCATCAATTGTGAGTTTTAAGCCCACTTGAGAGTGGCAAATCATCATGTTTTCTAAGCCCACCTGAGGGTGACAAATCCACATTTTGGCCTACTTGCGAGTAGCAAACCATTTTTCGAAACAAACATGAAATGTTTTGTTCCAATTCAGGCGATCCAGTCTATACTTGTATGCTGTTCGCATCACATAGTAAATCTAGGCTAATAACCGGAATAAGAACGCATAATGTTTTCAAAACTAGATATCATGATTAGTAGAGGCCAATCTTTGATCGGGCGAGCGGGGGTACTCACGAAGTGACCTTTCCCAATTGTACCCAAGTTCCCGAGCCGAGGCAACTTTGGTGATGACGGACACGTGGCCTTAGGCAACGAGTCAGGATTTCCTAAATTTCCCAAAATAAAATATTTAGGTGGGGACTCTGTATCTGGCAAAGCAGTCCATGTATGGCACTTCTTTAAAAAAAAAATCTGTTTTCAAAAATGATTTGCCAGATTTGGACTTTTTGATGATTCATCGGTCTTGTATTGCACTCTGTGAGATTAGATACAGGACCGTGACACAAATTGGGTCCGAACTGTAGTGAGGCCCAAGGGCGCGTCTACAGTTTCTGGCCACTCTGCTGAGGAATTAGAGAACTTGACTCGAACTCATGATATCTTGTTTTGATTACACTTATGTGTTTCTTTGCATTGCATGTGCATTGGTGCGCCTAGGACACCGTGTTTGCCGTATGCTGTTCCTGAACGATTTGCCAGAGGCTTGCTTTGAGAAGCGTGCCATAAGGCTGATCGGTTGTGGGCTCAGCCACGACGGGAATACAAACCCCGGTTTTACCGGGGCACCCTTTTTTACCATTCGGCCTAGTGCATATTCGGAATCCGTAGTGACCATTCCAAGCTAGAACAGGTTGCTTATCCGATTGTAGGTTGCTTGAAATCGCTGTGTGCGTAATGAAACCCTAGCTCCTGACAAAATAGGACAGGGAAACCCTACCCCTCCATAGGGGTATTTTGGCTCTTACTTGCTTGATATGTGCTGTCAGAGTGTGTCTCTACAGGTTGTATGTGTCAGTTTGCAAGTCTGGGTATCAGGTCTGCGGGCATCAGTATTTGGAAGAATCAGTTTTACCTGAGGGTATCAGTTTACCGGCAGAATTTTGGGCAGAATTCAGTAGAGAGCACACTCATTCAACTATGCTCATATCTGTTCAGGTGAAATCAGGCTGAGATGCTGTCTGTTTTCTCTTTTGCTTGGTAGTCTTGGAACCATAACTTCAGAAGGCTCTAATATCCCCCGGGGGGTACACCGAACTTATGTTGATAAACTTTGTCGGGTCAGAGATTCAGTTCAAGGGCAATCAGTGTTCCTTTACCAGAGGCAGGGTAAAAGGGCCAATCAGGCACAGATCACCAGTTCAACAGTCCTCAGATCAGCGGTTATTATCCATCTCACCTATGCGCAGTTGGGTTGAGATATCTATTTTTACAGAGACAGATATACCGATAGATCAGTTAGATCAGGGCAGTATATCAGGGGGCAATATGTCAGGGATAGAAGATATGGTGCGTCAGCTCCAAGAGAGCATGAAAGTCATGCAGCAGGACGCTGTTCGTCAAGCCGAATTTGCCAAATAACAGGCCGAGGTCATGGCTCAACAAGTAGAGTTGATCGCTAGGTTACAGCAGCAAATCAGAGCATCTGCTTCGCACCAAGCCCCTCCCCCACTAGGAGTTCCAGCACCCGAGGAGGCACCAAATGTCCAGGGAGATACAGACATTCCGATAGGACCGGCTCCGCTCCCACCCCAATTATCCAAAACACCCACCAACCTGCCGGATTCTCCCTTTGAGTCCGAGGCGAGCCCCACAGCATTGAAGGTGAGCAAGCTTGAAAAGCTGTTCAAGAAATCTCAGGGCATCAAGTCCATCCCGAACATTGAGGATGGGTATACCGATGCGGCCGTGACGCTGCCAAACCGCTTTAAAATGCCACATATTGACCGCTTTGACGGGTCTGGGGATCCCATGGTGCACTTACGGCTATTTTCAGACATATTAAGGCCGATGGGCCTCACAAGACTACAAAAGCTTTCTTTATTCGACCGGACCCTGTCGGGTGTGGCGGCCATCTGGTACGCAAAACTGGAAGACGATGTTAAGAGGAATTGGGATGAGATGGTCGAGGTTTTTGTCGCTCAGTACTCCTATAATACACAGATCGAGGTAACAACCCGTGATCTCGAGACGACTAGGTAGGAGCCTAAGGAGAGCTTTTCTAAGTTCGTAACCCGGTGGAGGGCCAAGGCCTCAATGATGACCCTAAGGCCCACTGATAAAGATCAAATTCAGATGATTGTGCGCAATCTCCAGCCCAAGCTCATGCAGAAAATGATTGTTCTCCCCTTTCCCACATTTCCAGATTTACATGAGATGGGGGTACAAATTGAAGATGCTATGAAGCAGGGCCTCATTGACCAGGAGAAGGAGCAGCCCAGGAGGGCGTTTTCCCACAGTTCGAATGCAACCACCAGTGGTGATGCAGTTGCAAGATCTTCTGAAGTAGGTATGGTCACCACCGCAGTATCAAAAACAGTTACCCCATTCACTGGCGCGTCCGAAAGTAGCTCACAAAAATCCAAATATCCACCTCAAGTCAAGAGGGTTTTTACCCCACTTTATATGCCTTTGTCAAAGGCTCTAGAGGCCTTATTCCGGAAGGGATATCTGAAACTATTGGAACAACGGCCTCTACCCGATCTTATCCCTCCAAAGCATGACCACACTAAATACTGTGCCTACCATCAACAAATCGGTCATGACACTGACAGTTGCTTTCGTCTTCGCCACGATGTACAAGATCTGTTTGACAATAAGGTCATCGCCGCACCAGCTCAACCAAGTCTATCAGCACTTGATCAGTGAACCTGTAGGGGATAATGTGATGTGATCAGGGGGTGAACCACATGCGGGCGGCGCTCAATTTACTCCAGATGTGGCGTATGTCGCGCACTGTTTTAAGCATTTGTAAATGCTAGTTTTTGTATTTTCTGACTTGGGTATTGGGTCAGTTTTGTTATTTTGTGCATAGTCAGTCTTTTTGTACTGTGTCAGTTGGGTCTGTCTTGTTGTATTGAGTCAGTCCTATTTTGTTAGAGTCGGGTGATCCCGGGGGCGTTACCTCGGATATCACTATTTTGTTTTGTGTCTGTCTTTTCGCTTCCTTTTGAGTATGTTTCTGCCGGGGAGCCAGTAACACCAGAAGATTTGAATGAAACAGCAGTGGTTTTTCATGCTTTTGTGCTTGCTTCTGCCTTGTGCCGGTTGTGCCAGAAACTTGAATGAAACGACAGTTCTCTTCACCTGCTCTTCTGTGCCTTGAAATCATTGTATTGACCTAAGCTTTTCAAAACATTTTCTAACACTACGGTGAAAACAAAGAGGAAGGAATTCCTCGGGTTTTGTAAAAATTTGATCAATTGAGAGAAAGAGAGGCGTGCTAAGCCCTTAATGAATGAGATCATGTTTGTTAATGTGAGTACTGAGAAGGACCCTAGCTTGATCTAGATTGGTTTTACACTGCCTTCAGCGCGAGCGATTTGTCGCTTTCTTAAAAAAATTTCAAAAAATGTTTTGCGTGGTCCTGCAAAGACCTGTGTGGAATCGCTCTTAAGATTGTGCAGCTTAGGATCGCTCTTAACCTCAAGACTTGACCCCTCTTGATTTCAAACCTTGAACTTGGATTCAGAATGTTCCAAGGCCAGTCATGATGTGAGGCCTGTGTGGCTAGATTTGAAGCAGCCCGCGAACTAGGGACAAGAAAAGTCAGATCAAGATGCTTGTGAAGCTAGATCAGGAGCACCCCTCGAACTAGGGACAAAAATGTCAGATGTGCTCGAAGAGTCAAAGACGAAGATCGGCAAGAATGCCAAATCCCATAAGGGAGGAAAGAAGAAAGTATTGCTAAGACCGAGTTCCTATCTACAACACTAGGAGCAAATTCAGCCCCCCATTGGATGGACTCCGGCATCGTCAGCGAACAGCATCCATTCTCCTGGATTCAGATGACTTCAGGATCTCAAAACCATTTGACATGGACAAAGCTACACTTTTACTCTTGAGAGGCTCGCTGGGCCAAAAACCTGGAAGGGCAACCCAGGCAAAAGTTAGAGCAAAAAAAAAAAGAAAGAAAAGAAAATGCAAAAAAAAAATGAAGAAAAAGAAATAAAAAATCTTGAAAAGATTGAAGAAAAGAAAATGAAAAGAAATGAAAAGAAAAGAAGAACAAAGCTCGCAAGGTTGAAAACTCGGAAGGGCGACCTTGGCAAAAGTTAGAGCGCAAAGGGAGAGGTTAAATACATGAGTGTACCTTAACCCCGAACTACGCAAGGCTTGATTCCTATCTTTGGGATATGTAGGCAACTTCATTTTGCAATCCAGCCGTAAAACACTTCAAATTCGACTGTGTCCATGTGATGGTTCTAATCATCGTTGTCTTCTCTGTATCCGAGAGTTCAGTTGTGATCGTCACCTTGAAAACTGGTTATAGTGTGCTGCGGTTCTATTCAAACAAGGGGCAACTTTTTGTTGCCATACAGAACGCTGCAGTGCTATTCAAACAAGGGGCAACTTTTCGTTGCCATACAGAACGCTGCGGTGATATTCAAACAAGGGACAACTTTCTGTTGCCATGTAGCGTGCTGCGGTGCCATTCAAACAAGGGGCAACTTTCCGTTGCCATGCAGTGCCGTTTAGACAAAGGGCAATTCTCCTTCCGATCTGAGGTTGTGCATCCTGAGAGTAGGCTCCGTGCTCGTTGAGCAATGGTCGTTTGCAAAAAAACAGTTTTGAGAATTTTTACTAAGGTTGACTAATTCTCTCGAAAATTATTCCACTTTTCCAAAATTAGACCATTTCTTGGACCCAAAAAGGAAAATTTTCAGTGCTCATAACCTAACTTGCATGACTTTAAATCAGAAAATCGAACAAGCATGTTAATCTAACTCTCATGTTGGTCAAAATTATTTTAGCAGAACGTCAAAAACAAAAAATGGTCAAAATAATGAACTAGGGGCACAGTTGAGTCAGGCTTCCTGTCTTTCCCCCATTGTCAATGCATTTGCCAGAAAGGGCACCATATTTGCCGGAAAGGGTACCCTATCTGCCAAGAAGGGCACAACTGAAGTTAACAACAAAGGGCTGAAAGCTCTCTCATCCTCCAAGCAGCGAGGTATCAAGTCGAGTGCGAAGCACGAATTGGAATGGGTCAAGATACTCCACTCCTTCATCTGGGGCATCGACTAAATGTCACCGAAGGAAATAGCCGCGAGCTGATAACGTTGGGCATTAACCCGCAACTTCTTGTTTATCCATCAACCACCCAGGGGAGGGATAAAAAATGAGAGATTGAAGAATAGAGAGATGTGCGCTGAGAGGAAAAGTGAGGAAAAGGGCTTTTTCAGAGGAAAAAAAGGAGAGCCTGAGGGCTGAGTGATGTGAGAATCATAAATGAGAAAGGGTGGAAAACAATACCCAGAGAAACAGGCTCCCTGTGCACGTCTGAGTGTCGTGTCTTTTTGTCACGACCCCATTCTGCCCCTAGTAGAATGGTGCCGTGATGGCCAGTAATCCGAGATTACCGAAAGCCAACTTTCAAAATTCACACACAATCAGAGTATTACATATGGGGCTAACAAGTGCGGAAGCAATGATTTACAATACAAGTGGTCCATAAGAGCTGTGCGTAAGTCAAATGAAATGGCATACATCTTTACATAGCTTTACAACTCGGATACAGTAAAATGAAATACAAAATACATCTTGACCAAAAGGCTTCTTAAGCCATCATTCTCGAAATACAAAGAAATGCAAGCTAAGAAGCATGATCTTCAAGATGCTACAAAAATGCGAATCCAAAACAAGTTGCAAGGCACATCTAGGCGTCGTCGCCATCCTGCTCATCACCTACATATATATAGAGAAGGTGAGCTTGAATACTCAGTGAATGGTACAAGAAATAAAGGGTTTGCATGCATGATATCCTAGATCTTTAACAAAACGATACATAATAATGGCTTGTAACTAACAAAGGAGGAATCAAGTTCATCTAACAAATCTTTCAAGCTTCATCAGTCAAAGTCTTTCAAGGCTTTCAAGTTTCAAGGGGGTGACGTTAACAAAGGTTGTGCTACAAATGCTTATAGTCCCCTAGCACATACAGACTTTCAAAGGTTGTGCTACAAATGCTTATAGTCCCCTAGCATGTATGGACTTTCAAAGGTTGTGCTACAAATGCTTATAGTCCCCTAGCATGTACGGACTTTCAAAGGTTGTTATCCAAAACAAGACTAACACTGGATACACAAAATAGGGATATCATTCATGCTTAGCAAATACTTTTCAAAATAAAGCAAAGCTTTATCAAAAACTTTATAACATAGCTTTATTAAAAATACCACTCACATAGCTCTTCAAACGTCGGGGTCAAGCAAGAGTCCAAGTCCTACAAACACATGGCAAAGTCTATTGAATGCACTTTCAAACAAGCTTTACATGAATGCAAATGATCTCGGCATTCCTTCAAAACCAAGTCGAACCAAAACAAAACACTGTCCCTCATCTCGGGAAGACATAATGGGCACCAACCAGATCTTGGCCGAGGTCCCACACCTCCTTGCCGAGGTGTGGTCCCGATGGCCACATCCAAGGAAATGAAGTCGAGAAAATCTGAGTTTCCCTTTCATGAAGAACATGAACATGAAAAACATGGATGTAAAGATCACAACTTATCATTACAAAATCTGAGATTTTATGCCATGAATTCAAAAACATGGACCTGGGTACCCATACTCGAAGATTTTATGAAAACAAACACAAAACATAAATCTCGATGCAAGCTTTCGGATCAAACAAGGCTTCTATTCAAGAACACATGAATATCACTTTCTCTTTCTAAAACCAAACTTTAAATCGATGCATGGTTTGCAAATCAGGTTCGATCATGCAATGCAGCTAGATGATCAATAAGAACAATAAGAGTAGATTAAGATTCTAACCTCAAGACACGAATCTAACGGTTCAAGGTGTGAAAATCAAGCTTGGAAAATCTATCCCTCCTCTAAGAACTCCTTCTCCCTCTTCTAGAGCTTCTCTCTCCTCAAGAACAAAGACATATAGCAAATGATACATTTCTAGGTCTACTGGCTGACTTAACACTCAGTTGGTACACGTGGTACTACCGGGTTGGTTCTCCTAAAAAAGGTGGCTGAGTGAAAAGACAAGACTATGACAAGGTGTGTTCAACAAGCAAGATGGCATGGGCACTCTGGCAGGTAATGATCTCGGCTAAGGACAAGGCATCGGCAAGTAGGGGAACAATGATCTCGGCTAGGAAGGACAACACTTGACCTAGCTGTGCCATACCTTGGCCTAGATGTACCACACCTCGGTCTAGGTCATACCACTCCAGGACAAGGTCACTTAGGTGCAAAGGTAACATCTCGGCCTAGATAATACAAATCTCGGCCTTGGTGATGAACACCTCGGCCTAGATAATGACATCTCAGCCAATATGTCAGGGCGAAAATGGAGGTCAAACAAGGTGGTTCCAAGATAATTATAGACTGAAGATGACCTCGGCTAAACTCATACCAAGCAAGGTACAAAACATGAAAGAAACACTTAAGCAAAACAAATCAAGGTTTGCAAAAAATGTAACATATCAAGACAAGATCGTGTAATATATGCAAGCATGACTAGAGTATAGTGAGTGTTGTTACATCCTACCTTCCTTAAAGAAGTTTGGTCCCCAAACTTAAATTACCTTGCTCTACAAATAACCCCGGATAACGAATTTTCATTTCTTCTTCCATTTCCCATGTAGCATCCTTGTCGTAATGCTCTTTCCATTCAATTTTCACCATTGGTATCGATTTGTTCCTCAACTGTTTCACTTGTCTATCAATAATTTTCATCGGCTTCTCCTCGTAGCCTAATTCGTCATTAACCACAATCCCGGAATAATCAATTACATGCAGTGTATCCCGAATGTACTTCCTCAACGTCGAAATATGGAACACATTGTGAACTTGACTTAGTTCTGGTGGTAAAGCAAGTCTATAGGTAGCTGGGTTAACCTTCTTAAGTATTTCAAACGGCCCGATGTAACGAGGTGCTAACTTACCTTTCTTCCCAAATCTAGAAGTTCCTTTCATTGGTGAAACCTTCAGGAATACATGATCTCCAACTTCAAATTCCAACTCTCTTCTCCTCTGGTCGGCATAGCTCTTCTGTCGACTTTGAGCAGTTTTGATCCTTTGTCGAATGAGCTTAATCTTCTCGGTTGTAACTTGAACTAGCTCAGGACCAATCAAAGCTTTATCTCCCACTTCAGTTCAACATATCAGCGATCTGCACTTCCTTCCATACAAAGCCTCGTATGGTGCCATGCCAATGCTAGCTTGGTAACTGTTGTTGTAAGCGAATTCTACCAACGGCAGATGTACTTCCCAACTTCCCTTGAAATCTAACACACATAGTCTGAGCATATCTTCGAGCGTCTGAATTGTTCTTTCTGTTTGTCTATCGGTCTGGGGGTGAAAAGCTGTGCTAAACTTCAACTCGGTTCCCAAGGCTCTCTGCAAACTCTGCCAAAATCTAGAAACAAACTTCGGATCTCGGTCTGACACAATGGACATCGGCACTCCGTGAAGTCTCACAATCTAATTCATATACAATACAGCAAGTCAGTCAGCATTGAATGTGGTTTGAACAGGTAAGAAGTGTGCTGACTTAGTTAATCTGTCAACGATAACCCAAATTGAATTCATACCCTTCTGCGTCCTCGGCAAGCTAACAGCAAAATCCATGGAGATATGCTCCCATTTCCACTCAGGGATTGGCAAAGGTTAGAGAAATCCTATTGGTCTTTGATGTTCTGCTTTCACTTGCTGGCAATACAAACATTGGGATACAAACTCTGCTACCTCTCTCTTCATGTTTGGCCACCAAAAGGTCTGCTTCATGTCTCGGTATATTTTGGTGCTCCCTGGATGAATGGCGAACTTGGAACCATGGGCCCCCTGCAAAATCTTATTTTTCAACTCTGGGACGTCGGCCACGCACAGTCTTCCTTCAAACTTGAGTACCTGATTTTCAATGGCATACCCTGACCTCAACTTAGAGGCAATCTCATCAATTACTTTCCTGAAGAATCTGTCTTCGATCTATCTGCTCTTTATTTCCTCTATGATGGTCGGCTCCACTGAAATCATTGACAAACATGCTGAATTCCCAACTAACTTTCTGCTCAACGCGTCGGCCACTGAGTTTGCTTTACCTGGATGATACTGAATCTGCATGTCGTAATCTTTTAGTAATTCAAGCCATCTCCTCTGCCTCATATTTAGTTCCTTCTGGGTGAACAAGTACTTCAAACTCTTGTGATTTGTGAAAACTTGACAAGAAGCTCCGTACAAGTAATGACGCCAAATCTTCAAAGCAAAGACCACGGCTGCTAGTTCTAGATCATGGGTAGGACAATTCTTTTCGTGAGGTTTCAACTGACGAGATGCGTATGCTATAACCTTACCGCCTTGCATTAATACACAACCCAAACCCTTATGTGAAGCATCACTGTAGATCTGAAATTCCTCATTGCTTGATGGTAGGACAAGAACTGGTGTGGTGACTAACCTCGTCTTTAATCCTTGGAAGGCTAACTCTCTATCATCGGTCCATTCATATGTCATTCCCTTCTTAGTTAGTTGTGTCAATGGAATTGCAATCCTTGAGAAATCCTTCACGAACTTCCTGTAATAACCTGCCAAACCCAGAAAACTACGAAACTCGGACACATTGGTCGGCGTCGGCCAATTCACGACGGCTTCAATCTTACTTGGATCAACAGAGATTCCTTCTTCATTAATCACATGGCCCAAAAATGAAATGCTGGAAAGCCAGAACTCACACTTGTTCAACTTAGCATACAACTTTCTGTCTCTCAAGATTTGTAGGGCAAGTCTCAGATGATTCCCGTGCTCATTTGTACTCTTGGAATAGATTAATATGTCGTCAATAAAAACAACCACGAACTCATCTAGATACGGCTTAAAGACTCTGTTCATCAAATCCATGAATGATGCAGGCGCATTAGTCACTCCAAAAGGCATTACCAGGAATTCATAGTGACCATATCTTGTCCGAAAAGCAGTCTTCTCAATATCCTTGGATTTAACCTTCAGTTGATGGTAGCCTGACCTAAGGTCAATTTTTGAAAAGACTCGTGCTCCTTGTAGTTGATCAAGCAAATCATCAATCCTAGGCAACGGGTACTTATTCTTAATGGTCACCTTGTTAAGCTCTCTGTAATCAATGCAAAGGCGAAGTGTGCCATCCTTCTTCTTAACAAATAGAACGGGTGCTCCCCATGGTAAAGTGCTCGGCCTAATGAATCCCTTATCCAACAATTCTTGTAATTGTAGTTTCAGTTCCTTAAGTTCAGCTGGAGCCATTCTATAGGGTGTTTTGGAGATAGGTTGCGTTCCCAATATGATGTCAACGAAAAATTCTATTTCTCTATCGACTAAGTGGCTAGGCAAGTCATTTGGAAAGACGTCGGGGAATTCTCTAACTACTGGGATATCGGCTAACTCAACATTTCCATTCAAATTACTTAATATACTACACAGATAACCATGGCACCCCTTTTGAATCAATTTATAGGCTTTCATGGATGAGATCAAGTAAGGTGGGGATACTACTCCTTTACCCTGGAAAATAACCTCGACTTGGTTTGGAGGTTTCAGCGTGACACTCTTAGAAATGCAATTTATGGATGCATGGTTTGCTATTAACCAATCCATTCCCAAAATGACATCAAAGTGAGTTATGTTCAACGGCATCAAATCAGCTAATAATTCTACACCCTCAATCACAACGACACACGCCCTATAAATGGATGCAACAATCATAGTCCTCCCAGTTGGAGTAGACACATATAACACATAATCAAGGGGTTCTTGTTCTCTATTTAACTTCTCGGCAAATTTAACAGATACAAATGAATGTGTGGAGCCCGAATCAATTAATATGTATGCATCTTGAGAGCAGATTGGGAGTATACTTGACACGACTGTCTCAGCATTCTGAGTGTCTCTTGGTACCAATGCAAAAACTCTGCCCTGTCTCGTCTGGGCATTTCTGATGTTATTTCTCTGTGCAGAGCCCGAGCTACTCCCATTCTTCCTACCATCATCAGTCCTTGCCTTCGGACAGTCTTTCACGCGATGACCCATTTTGCCACATTCAAAACAGGCTCCTGATGCCCAACGACAAACTCCGGAATGCGACTTCCCACAACTTGCACACGTCAGCTTAGTATTACCTTTCTGGTTCGAGTTGCTGGAGCTGCCCACATTCGCTTTCTTCTTGGTGTTAAACGGAACTCAGAGATTATCATAGTTCTGTCTCTTCCTCTGGCTCTCTCCTGAATTCTGATATCAGTTCAAGTTAGCTTCTGCGATGATGGCCTTGTCCAATACTCCAGCGTAAGTCGACATGTTGAGCATGTTAACCCGATCCTGTATCGGCCCACGAAGCCCACTTTCAAACTTCTTGGCTTTTCTACATTCATCATCGACCATGTGGGGCGCATATCTCGCCAGCTCAGTAAAAACACGGTCATATTCTGCCACTGTCCTGCTGCCTTGTGTTAGAGTCTGGAACTCTGTAGTCTTGCGGTCTCGAATGCTAAGGGGAAAGTGTTTGTTGTAGAACAACTCCAAAAATCTGGCCCAAGTCAAACCTAGGTTGCTTTCTCGGGTCATCATCCAGCATCTTCGTGCATCGTCGTTTAGTGTGAACGCGGCCAATGAGACCTTCTGGGCGTTGGTGCTGGGAAAAATCTCAAACAGTTTCTCCATTTCCAAGACCCACGCATCGGCTTTCATTGGTTCAATACCCCCAGAGAATCTCGGTGGTTTCATTTTCTTAAACTCTCGGATCAGGGCTATGGTGCCGTCCCCATATAAAGCTTGCTGTGGAGGCACTTGTGGCGCTGGAGGAGGTGGTGGTGGTGGAACAGCATGTCGGCCGTTTGTCTGCTCGGCCTGGGTGGAAGCTGTACTAGTGCCTTGTGGCCTAGGTTGTCTCAACTCACGGACCAAACCTTCAACCAATCTCTCTAATCTGTCCAATCTGTCTTCAGGATGATCTTGGCCAACTGGTGGTCTACCCCTCCTCATGATGCTATGAGTATGTAAAACGTGACTTTAAAACAAAACGATCAAACAATATGTATGCAAATAACAGATAGTCACGCCGAGATGATGCACACATTGTCAAGTAGCAAGCATTATGATGTAATCCCAACATCAATTCTAAGGGAAATCCTATGCTCTTTAGGACTCAAAGTGTGTGAGCAACGTACTATAAGAAACTTGTGCTCTGATACCAATCTGTCACGACCCCATTCTGCCCCTAGTAGAATGGTGCCGTGATAGCCAGTAATCCGAGATTACCGAAGGCCAACTTTCAAAATTCACACACAATCAGAGTATTACATATGGGGCCAACAAGTGCGGAAGTAATGATTTACAATACAAGTGGTCCATAAGAGCTGTGCGTAAGTCAAATGAAATGGCATACATCTTTACATAGCTTTACAACTCGGATACAGTAAAATGAAATACAAAATACATCTTGACCAAAAGGCTTCTTGAGCCATCATACACGAAATACAAAGAAATGCAAGCTAAGAAGCATGATCTTCAAGATGCTACAAAAATGCGAATCCAAAACAAGTTGCAAGGCACATCTAGGCGTCGTCGCCATCCTGCTCATCACCTACATATATATAGAGAGGGTGAGCTTGGATACTCAGTGAATGGTACAAGAAATAAAGGGTTTGCATGCATGATATCCGAGATCTTTAACAAAACGATACATAATCATAGCTTGTAACTAACAAAGGAGGAATCAAGTTCATCTAACAAATCTTTCAAGCTTCATTAGTCAAAGTCTTTCAAGGCTTTCAAGTTTCAAGGGGGTGACGTTAACAAAGGTTGTGCTACAAATGCTTATAGTCCCCTAGCACGTACGGACTTTCAAAGGTTGTGCTACAAATGCTTATAGTCCCCTAGCACATACGGACTTTCAAAGGTTGTGCTACAAATGCTTATAGTCCCTTAGCATGTACGGACTTTCAAAGGTTGTGCTACAAATGCTTATAGTCCCCTAGCACGTACGGACTTTCAAAGGTTATTATCCAAAACAAGACTAACACTGGATACACAAAATAGGGATATCATTCATGCTTAGCAAATATTTTTCAAAACAAAGCAAAGCTTTATCAAAAATTTCATAACATAGCTTTATTAAAAATACCACTCACATAGCTCTTCAAACGTCGGGGTCAAGCGAGAGTCCAAGTCCTACAAACACATGGCAAAGTCTATTGAATGCACTTTCAAACAAGCTTTACATGAATGCAAATGATTTCGGCATTTCTTTAAAACCAAGTCGAACCAAAACAAAACACTGTCTCTCATCTCGGGAAGACATAATGGGCACCAACCAGATCTTGGCCGAGGTCCCACACCTTCTTGCCAAGGTGTGGTCCCGATGGCCACATCCAAGGAAATGAAGTCGGGAAAATCTGGGTTTCCCTTTCATGAAGAACATGAACATGAAAAACATGGATGCAAAGATCACAACTTATCATTACAAAATCTGAGATTTCATGCCATGAATTCAAAAACATGGACCTGGGTACCCATACTCGAAGATTTTATGAAATCAAACACAAAACATAAATCTCGATGCAAGCTTTCGGATCAAACAAGGCTTCTATTCAAGAACACATGAATATCACTTTCTTTTTCTAAAACCAAACTTTAAATCGATGCATGGTTTGCAAATCAGGTTTGATCATGCAATGCAGCTAGATGATCAATAAGAACAACAAGAGTAGATTAAGATTCTAACCTCAAGACACGAATCTAACGATTCAAGGTGTGAAAATCAAGCTTGGAAAATCTATCCCTCCTCTAAGAACTCCTTCTCCCTCTTCTAGAGCTTCTCTCTCCTCAAGAATAAAGACATATAGCAAATGATACATTTCTAGGTCTATTGGCTAACTTAACACTCAGTTGGTACACGTGGTACTACCGGGTTGGTTCTCCTAAAAAATGTAGCTGAGTGAAAAGATAAGACTATGACAAGGTGTGTTCAACAAGCAAGATGGCATGGGCACTCTGGCAGGTAATGATCTCGGCTAAGGACAAGGCATCGGCAAGTAGGGGGACAATGATCTCGGCTAGGAAAGACAACACTTGACCTAGCTGTGCCACATCTTGGCCTAGATGTACCACACCTCGGTCTAGGTCATACCACTCCAGGACAAGGTCACTTAGGTGCAAAGGTAACATCTCGGCCTAGATAATACAAATCTCGGCCTTGGTGATGAACACCTCGGCCTAGATAATGACATCTCAGCCAATATGTCAGGGCGAAGGTGGAGGTCAAACAAGGTGGTTCCAAGATAATTCTAGACTGAAGATGACCTCGGCTAAACTCATACCAGGCAAGGTACAAAACATGCAAGAAACACTTAAGCAAAACAAATCAAGGTTTGCAAAAAATGTAACATATCAAGACAAGATCCTGTAATATATGCAAGCATGACTAGAGTAGAGTGAGGGTTGTTACACTTTTTGTTTTATCTCGATTCTTGTTTTGAGTCGTTTCGAGTGTTACTCGATGTGTTTAGGTTGTTTACCTTTTGTTTTCCGTTGTTGAGTCGTAGTGCATTGTGTTCAGTCGTAGGCTCAATACCTTGGTCAAGAACTCATCTCTCAATTTCAAAAATAAAATCGTTTTGCACTCCGAGTGCCGTGCCGTTCTCCACATCTGTGCAAAACAAGATTCGTTCTTTCATAAAATCGCAGTGTTCAACCCAGGTCATGCGCAAACAGTAAAACCAGGACCTATCTGAAGCTATATAGGTTCCAGACTGCAAAGCAAAAGAAAAGAGGGAAAATGTCGGGTATCTGAGTTTGTTTCAACTTCAGTAAGTTCCTAGATTGCATTCCGTGTGTACCTCTTCAGGTCTTGCTAATGCTCCAAAGTATGAGTGTGCCTCTACCTTAAGTTCAAGATCAAGTCTGCTTCAAGCCAGGATAGCGATCAAAAGCGCTCTCCCTAAGTATCATTCCCTGCCAGAGGCATCTTGGCTGTGTTCACAATGAGTTCCTAGGAGACCAACTGCGATGGTGGAAACTAGGGTTCGAATGGCTGTTGCCCAGAACGCAAAGGTTCAGAATTTTCGAGACTAAAGTCTGGTTTAAATACCCAGAGGCATGTCCTCGGCTTGAAATCTATATAGAAGCCCCATAGGTTGAGATAGCGTGTATGCACCTCAATTCTGGATACCGAACCAACCTAGTCTGTCACCCCATTTGAGAATAAGGAAAGTTGTGAATATGATCATGAAGAAAGGCAGCATCCATAGTGTTCTACGTGAAGAAGCCTTGTTAGTATTCCAGAGCCTTTGTACTTTCAGTTGAAGGTAAGTGTTCGAAGAGCACGAGGAGAGATTCCCATCAGAGCAGAGTGGTTCATCGCCACTTACCCCATGAGGTGCTTTCTAAAGCGCCGCTACGCTTGTTTATTGCGTTCCTTAAACATCATGCATCGTATTGCATTGTACCTATCAAGTTTCTTTCTCATTCATGCACGATATGGTATGTACGGTTCATTCAAAGAAGTTCCGTTTGAGATCATTTATTTAGTGTATCAATCACACTTCATTTACTTAGTGTATCAATCACACTTCACTTTCTTCATTTACTTAGTGTATCAATCACACTTCTTTTTCTTCATTCACTTAGTGTATCAATCACACTTCATTTGTTTAGTGTATCAATCACACTCTCTTCACTTAGTGTATCAATCACACTTTTTTCATTTTCTGTATCTATCACACACACATTCTCATTTTCTGTACCTATCACACATATTCTCATTTTCTGTATCTATCACACACATCCTCATTTTGTGTATCTATCATGCACATATTCACTTCATTTACTTTAGTTTATCCATCACACTTCATTATCTTTTGTGTATCCATCACACCTATTCACTTAGTGCATCTATCACACTTTGTGTTCACCTTTAGTGTATCCATCACACTTCATTCACCTTTTGTGTATCCATCACACCTGTTCACATAGTGTATCTATCACACTTTGTGTTCACCTTTAGTGTATCTATCATACTCTGTTCACATAGTGCATCTATCACACTTTGTGTTCATTTTTAGTGTATCTATCATACTCTGTTCACATAGTGCATCTATCACACTTTGTGTTCACCTTTAGTGTACCTATCATACTTGTTCACTAGGTGTATCTATCACACTTCGTGTTCACCTTTTGTGTATCCATCACATTTGTTCACATTGTGCATCTATCACACTTTGTGTTCACTTTTAGTATATCTATCATACTTTGTTCACATAGTGCATCTATCACACTTTGTGTTCACCTTTAGTATATCTATCATACTCTGTTCACATAGTGCATCTATCACACTTTGTGTTCACCTTTAGTATATCTATCATACTCTGTTCACATAGTGCATCTATCACACTTTGTGTTCGCCTTTAGTGTATCTATCATACTCTTGTTCACTTAGTGCATCTATCACACTTCGTGTTCACCTTTTGTGTATCCATCACACTTGTTCACTTAGTGCGTCTATCACACTTCGTGTTCACCTTTTGTGTATCCATCAGACTTTGTTCACTAAGTGCATCTATCACACTTTGTGTATCTACCACACGCTCGCTTTGTGTATCTATCACACATTTACTTTGTGTATTCATCACACGCACTCTTTGTGTATCCATCATATCTTCACTTTAGTGTATCTATCATTACACTCGCTTTGTGTGTCTATCGCACATGCTTACTCACTCTGTGTATCTATCACACCTCGTTCACTTTTGTGTATCTATCGCACATGCCTGCTAAGATTGCATAATCTTTTTATATCCTTTCTGCATGTAATGTAGTTTGGTTTTTATTCGCTCGCTTAAATAGTTGCATTCATTGTGTATATGTGCTTTATTACAGCTTCATTTGCATGATCATGAGTTACGTTCGGCTTTGTGCATATCATTTTGCATTTTGCCCCCTACTTGCGGGCATGCCTGCGGGCACATCTTTGTTTATCTCGCCTGTTTGTCTAAGTCTTCGGCCTTGTCAAAAATGGGTCGTCTCTGGGCTTTGACATTCACTCCCGTCACTTATGACTTCCGAGTTCTGTCAAAGAGGGGCAACTGTAGACACCCCATTTTTGACCGACCTTAAGACTCGGACGCGACTGATGGTTTACATGGTGGAGAAAGGTGTGCAGGGGAAAGGTTCAGTTTCTTCGGCAAGGAGAGAGTCAAATCTCAACCTCATATCCCTTTTTGGACCAAAGCTATTTTGGATAGATTTTAGACCTTAAAATCCTCTCTTTCAAAACATTTTTGAAATAAAGTTCCTACAATGTTCCGAGACTCACATTTTGTTAAATGTCGCGCTTTTCGATAAAATCAGCAAGGACAAAGCAGAAATGAATGAAAGAGAGATGAAATCTTTGAAAAATCTTTCAAAACACCTTACTTAGGGGTTTGGAGTTGAAGAAAAGAAGAGAAGAGGGAAGAAACTAGTTTGAGAGAAGTTCGACATGAATCCGGGTAGGAGAAAGTCGAGCAGCCCTCGCTGAATCAGGCTTATTCATTTTCATACCTGGATTCTAGCTATGAGGCCACCACCATTGGAAAGCTTACTTCTGGGGCTTCATTTTGCACTCAAGAATCTCCTAAAGCCAATTCCGGACGGGGGAGTTATGATTGGTTGAAGTAGGGCATCACTCCGGTTGGACTGAATCTGCGCGGCTTCACCAAAACAGCCATAAATTTTTTCATAGAAGGAATTTTGATGCAAGGCTGGTTCCATTGGAAAGATAACTTCTGGGGCTTCAATCTGGACACCTGGCTGACCACTTTTGGACTCCCCAATCACTGGCTGACCACCTTTCTTTCCGGCAGACCAATTTTTGTCCTGAAAAACCAGAAAAAGTAGCAGGCCGATGAGAAAAGGTGGTCGGCCGACCACCTGAACCCTTTGAACTGGTCAGCCGACCAAGAAAAGTGGTCGGCCGACCACCTGAATTGGTCGGCCAGTTTTCTCCTTTTTTGTCTCATTGAGTTGAAGCCAGCTGTGCCAGCTAGAAGCCTCAAAATGCATCCTCCATACACATGTTTAAGCTTGGTTTTTAGCTTTCTTAAGAAGCTTTAGAGTCTCTCCTCTATAAAGGAGGGGCTGAGCTTCCATTGCAAGGGTTGAATCCTTTGGTTAAGGCATACATACACCCTCCTCTATAACTCTCCATTCCAAGCATCAAAACCTCATTATTCTTGGCCATTTTACACTACACCTCATAGCCTACCACCTCCACCATCCATTCAAGCATCTTGGAGGTGATTTGCAGAGCTTGAGGAGTCACATTCTTGGTCCAGAAGTTGCTGAGGGTCGGCTCTACAAGGGTAAGCCTCTATTTCTCCCATTTTTGCATTATTTTGCTCCATAGTTTAGTCTTATTTGAAAGCATTTTTGGACTTCGACATAAGCTGAAATTTTTTTTCTTTTGAGCTTACAAACATGTTTGATTAAGGATATTTTTCCGTTTGGGGTCATCTTCCTCTTGGCATGCTTCATTTCCTCAGGATTAGGGCTATGCATTAGAGCATTCGCATTGGCCTTGGTTTGGCCTCTTAGCTACTGAAATCCAGTGGATTTTCAGTGGCTTAGATGTGTTTTTGAGAGCTAAAATCAGAGAGGGGTGACCCCCCTCTCTCCTTGTCTTGTTTGTTGGCACTTTTGGCCTTCCAAAAGGCCCCTTACTTGCATGTTGTGAAGTCACTTTTTAGGCCTAATTTGGTGAGTTTCAAGGTCTGCCTTAGCTCTGTCTGGAGCCTCTTTGACCATATTTTGTGTCCCTCATGCATGTGTGGAACAATCCTCCTCAAGGCCTTTCAAGAGGACCTTTCATTGCATGGTCCCATTTCAGGGCCTTTTTGGTGAGTTTTAGGGCTGTCATAATTGATTTCCAGAGTTAGTTTTGCCATGTTAAGTGTTCTTGTGGTATGTGTTAAGTAACCCCTTGCATGGCCCTCTAAAGGAGCTCATCATTTTTGCATGCATCAGATGCATTTCAGTGGCTATTTGGGGTTTATTTGACATGCCATGTTACTGTTTTTGGCTGGTTTGGCGACCTCTCTTATGCTTCATATACATGCCATGCAAACTATGCTTACTAGCCTAGGTTGCATGTTGTTTTAGCCCTTCATGTTAGCACTTTTGGGCCACGCTTGGAACTGATGTTGTGCTTATTTTGGATTGCCATAGCTCTATTTTCATGCCTCATGGCCAAATAATGCTTGCTCTGCATACTTGTGGTTCAATGCATTTGTCTAGTTTTGAGTTTCGGGGCCTCTTTCATGCATTGGGTGCCATATTTCCATGATTCGGGACCGTTGCGCATCATATTTCAGTGCTGGAAATCGCATGTTTGCACGCCATCTTTCATCCCCTGCCATGCCTTGGTAGAGTGGCATTTGATGCCTTAAGTTCGGTCCTTGGTATTCGTGCATGTGTGCACGCATTTCGGTTGTCTCATTTTCATCTAATGGCCATTGATTTGGGTGTGGCTGAGGTTCACCTACTTTGGTTTAAGTCCATCTTGCATTTGTATATGCCATTTAGTTCATGTGCGCATGATAGTGTTCGTAAGTGCATTGTGTATGCCATATTATGTCACGTGCATTGTGTATGCCATTTTAGTCCACAGCATTGCGTGTGCTAGGTTGCATGGTTAGTCGCATTGTGTATGCCATCTCATTGCATTGTGTCTGGAGTAGGGTTTAGTCCAAACACAGGAAACGAGGAACGTTTCGTACTCCAAGTGGCAAAACGTGTCTCAATTCCCGGTCGCCGACACTCCGGATTACCCATGATGGAGTTTAGGCCTTGTTGTGTTTTCATGTGCATTTATTTCACATTGAGTCGTGCAATTCGACTCCTCGGCCATCATGCATCGAGATGCATGATTGGTGGCACGAGGATCGAGGTGTGCATATATTTGTGAAAACACTTTGCCATGCCCCTTGCTTGCTCTATGTTGTAGCAAACCAGAAATCAGCAGCCTTCTAGAGGTTTGCACAGCATTCCGAGATTAATTGCAAACAGAGGCAAACCGGGGCATCGCAAGGAATTTCCCGACCAAGGCAACTCAAGCATGCATCTTTCATCATTCGGAACAGAGCTGAGGCGGTCCATGAATTTGCATACTAGTTTACTGCTTTCATAGTTAATTTGTTAATTAATTTGGATTTTGTATTTATGAGGACTGTATTATTTATTCGGACCCTTCGAGCGAGGGCACAACTGTAATAAGTGTGTGTGCGTGTGATGTATGTCTTCCAACCCCACGTCTTTCTCCCTTTTATTTACCAGCTTATGGTGGTTAGATTAGAGCATGTTTCAATTAGCATACTTATGCTTGCATGTTTGCATCATTCATCTGTTTTGCATGCACCGGGCTCGGCGCATCATACTAACTGCATTTGTATCTCAATTCCGAGTTGAATACTTGTTAGTTGTAGCATTTCACATGTCATTTTAGAATAGCCGAGACTATTGTAGTTGCATTTTTGCATGGGTTGCATTAGGCATTTCTGTATAGTTAGGATCATGCATGGATTTATAACATAGCTTCAGTTTTGGCTTGGAGTACTCGGTAAGTACTTATGCTTTAGCATCTTTGCATGCATGCGAGTGACTGCCATGATAGCATGCTTGCCATGAGGCTAATTGCTTATATGGTACAACTGCCTGAATGCCTGTGGGTGAAGGTTGGGTTATTTGGATCGGAACAATTCATCAATTGTGAGTATTAAGCCCACTTGAGAGTGGCAAATCATCATGTTTTCTAAGCCCACCTGAGGGTGACAAATCCACATTTTGGCCTACTTGCGAGTAGCAAACTGTTTTTTGAAATAAACATGAAATGTTTTGTTCCAATTCAGGCGATCCAGTCTATACTTGTATGCTGTGCGCATCACATAGTAAATCTAGGCTAATAACCGGAATAAGAACGCATAATGTTTTCAAAACTAGATATCATGATTAGTAGAGGCCGATCTTTGATCGGGCGAGCGGGGGTGCTCAGAAAGTGACCTTCCCCAATCGTACCCAAGTTCCCTAGCCGAGGCAACTTTGGTGATGACGGACACGTGGCCTTAGGCAACGAGTCAGGGCTTCCTAAATTTTCTAAAATAAAATATTTAGGTGGCGACTCTGTATCTGGCAAAGCAGTCCATGTTTAGCACTTCTTTCAAAAAAAAATCTGTTTTCAAAAACGATTTGCCGGATTTGGACTCTTTGATGATTCATCGGTCTTGCATTGCACTCTGTGAGATTAGACACAGGACCGTGACACAAATTGGGTCCGAACTGTAGTGAGGCCCAAGGGCGCGTCTACACCTTGGTTTTAGCTTCTTGAGGAAGCTTGAACCTTTTGAACCTTTGTTTTAGCTTCTCCAAGAAGCTTGAACCTTTTTAGCTTCTCCAAGAAGCTTGAACCTTTTGTTTTGGCTTCTTAGAGAAGCTTGAACCCTTTGCTTAGCTTCTTGTGGAAGCTTGACCCCTTTGCTCTAGCTTCCGCAAGAAGCTTGGCCCTTTTGCTACAAGCTTCTAAGAGAAGCTTGGCCCCTTTGCTCCAAGCTTCTCCAAGAAGCTTGGACCTTTGTTCCTCTATAAAAGAAGAGCTCCTCTTCCATTGCAAGGGTTGAAGAAAATTGCTAAGGCAAGAGACATACATACCTTCCTATATCTCTCTACTTTGAGCTCCAAATTGCTTGGTTCTTGGCCCCTTTGCACACCAACTCTTAGCCTAACACCTCCATCATCAACCTAAGGATCTTGGAGGCCATTTTCAGAGGTTGAAGGTCTGGTTTTTGGGTCTCAAAGCTGCTGGTTTTTCTGAAACTACAAGGGTAACACACTTTACCCTCTTTTGGTCTTTATTTTGCTTAATCTTTTAGCCATACTTAGAAGTATTTTTGAGCTTTGTCATAAACTGAAAAAAGTCTTACTTTGAGCTCCTTTTGAAGTTTGTTTAAGATCACTTTTGTGTTTGGGATTGTTTGACCCCTCTTAGGCCTTGTTTGGCCTCATTTTTGTGCATTTTTTGTGAGCTCTGGGACCACCTTATCTTGGCCTTCCCACCACTGAAATCCAGAGGGATTTCAGTGGTAGGGATGGTGTTTTGAGGTCCTAAGAAGGAGAGGGCCATCCCCTCTCCTTGTTGTCTTCAATATATGCCTTATTTGCCTCATATTTGAGCACCTTTGTTAAGTGTGTGTTGACCATATATTAGCATGTATTTGGGGTTATTTCAGCATGCCTTAGATCTATTTTGACTTGGTTTAGTCATCCCATGCATGCCTTATACACTTGTAGTGTAAATCTTACAAACTAGCTTTGAGTGCCTCATGTTTGAGCATGTCTTTTAGCTTGTTTTTGGGGCCATCTCAAGAGGTTTTTGGTACTGTTTTGACATGCCTCAGATCTGTTTTGGGCTGGTTTGGTCGGCTCTTGCATGGTTAACACACTTGTAGTGTAAATCACACACATTAGCTTTGTATGCTTCATGAAGTAGCATGTCATTCTAGCCTATGTTGTGTCTATTTCAGCATGTTCTTGGGCTTGTTTTACCATGTCATACATTTGTCTAGGTTTGGTTTGGTTAGTCTTTGCATGCTCCATACACTTGCCATGCAATCCCATGAAATAGCCTAGTATGCATCATGCCTTAACATGTCATTTTAGCATGCTTTTGGCTTGGCTTCAAGAAGCTTTTGTCTTTGTTTTTCCATGCTTGATGTCTGGTTTTGGTTGTTTTGATCATGTTTGCCATGACTTGTGTAGCCATCATACATTTTAGCTTGCTAGCTTTGGGTGTGTGGGTCACTAGCATGCTTTACTTGGCTTATTCTCATGATTTGGCATCATTGGAGATCATATTTCAGTCCATGTTTTATTCTTGTATGCTTGCATTTTCCATCCTTTCAATGCTTTGAAGAGTTGATGTCTTATGCTCCATGTTTAGGCCCTTGTGTATGCATGCTTGTGTGTGTGTCGCATCATTTTGGCCGCTGATTTGGGCCTATTTGAGAGCTGCCCATATTGGTTTAAGACCATCCCTTGCATGTTGTTGCATGTTTGCCTTGCATGCTTGAATGTCCATGTTGCATGCTTGTCTAGGTTGCATTGCATTTGGCATGCTTGTTACCTTAACATGATCATGTTGCATTAGTTTTGCTTGCATGCTTGCATCCCATCCCTCTTGATCAACCATGATAGAGATTGGAGGCCTTATGTGTTTATGTGCATTTCATTTGACATTGAAATTGCACACTTGGCCTCTTTGGCCATCACGCATTGAAATGCGCGATTGGTGGCCCGAGAGTCTAGTACCATACTCCCTTGAGTCTTAAACATGATAGGGAGGTTGGTTGTGCAAACATTTGCTTTGAAATGCATTGCCATGTCTTGTTTGTCCTCTGCTGCTCTCAAACAGGTTTCTGCAAGAATAGATGGCTGGTTGGCCATCTCCAGTGCCGGCCGGCTATCCATATTTGGCCGAGAGTTTCATTTGTGGTTGATGACCACTTATCCATGGCCGGTGATCATTTCTCTTGGCCTGTGGCATCCCACAGTGCTCAGAGAGTGTACCTTGGGATTTGTGCAATGTTCAGAGGTGCAGAGCAGTGTAAACAGAGGCAACTGTGGCATGGCGATGGATTTTTGAGCGGAGCCGGGCATGCGTGCATTTAACCCTCCTCCCAAGGCTGTTTTGTTGCTTTCTTCATTTAATTAATTTGTTTAATTGGTTAAGTGGTTGTGTAATATTTAATTAGCTTGTAGGTTAGTTAAATCTGTATTATTCTTTCAGTCCCTCTGAGAGAGGGCGAATTTGTAATAAGCGTGCGTATGTGTGATGCATGTCTTCCAACCCCCACGTCTTTCTCCCTTTTATTTAACTGCTTACGATGGTTAGATTTAGGGCATATTTCAATTAGCATACCTTGCGCTATGTATGTTTGCATCCATTCATCTGTATTGCATGCACCGGGCTCAGCGCATAATGCTAACTGCATTGTATTTCAATTCCAAGTTGAATACATGTATTGAACTGTCGCATCTCATATGCCATTCTTAGGGTAGCCGAGCCTATTCTAGTTGCATCTTTGCATGTGTTGCATTAGCCATCTTAACATGAACTAGGATCATGCATTTGATTACTAACTAGTTTATGTTTGGGCTCGGAGCACTTAGTAAGTGCTTATGCTTTAGCATCCTTGCATGCGTGTGAGTGTTGCCATGACAGCATGCTTGCCATGAGGCTAATTGTTTATGTGATATAACTGCCTGAATGCTTGTGGGTGAAGGTTGGATTGCTTGAATTGGGATAATTTATTGAAATCTGTATTTTAGCCTACTTGCGAGTAGCAAACTTCAAACCATTTTCCAAACAAACGGATATGCAATGCTTTGTTCCAAATTAGGCGATCTAGTCTATACTTGTATGCTGTGCGCATCACATAGTAATTGTAGGCTAATAATCGGAATAAGAGCACATAATGTTTCCAAAACTCGATATCATGGTTAGTAGAGGCCGATCTTTGATCGGGCGAGCGGGGGTGCTCGTAGTTGACCTTCCCCAATCGTACCCAAGTTCCCGAGCCGAGGCAACTTTGGTGATAACGGACACGTAGCCTTAGGCAACGAGTCAGGGTTTCCTAAATTCCTCCAAAATAAAATATTTAAGTGACGACTTTGTATCTGGCAAAGCAGTTCATGTTTGGCACTTCTTTACAAAAATCTGTTTTCCAAAACAATTTGCTGGATTTGGACTCTTTGGTGATTTATCAATCTCACATTGCACATTGTGAGATCAGATTAAGAACCGTGATAATTTGAGAGTCCGAACTGTAGTAAACCCACAAATGAACAAAACGGGGATTCCCTCCCCGGACGTTCGGGGACGTCTACAAAAGCAATTTTGTAAAAATGGATGCTTCCTCCAGTTCTCAAGTAAAAATGGGAAATAGTGCCTTAGGCCAAACAAAAGGAAAAGGTACTATTGCTATAGAAACCAAGATGGGTACAAGTTTCATTTCCGATGTTCTCTTAGTTCCGGACTTGGAGCAAAATTTGCTAAGTGTTGGACAACTTATGGAGCATGGATACCTTGTTTACTTTGAAGACGCTTTTTGCAAAATTTTTGACAAAGGGAGGAAAAGCCAAGTTGTAGCAAAAATGAAGATGGAGAAGAATAAAAGTTTTTCTCTCATTTTCTAGTATAGTAAAAATGTAGCTTTGAAGATGGATGTGATTGATAATTCATAGCTTTGGCATAGAAGATTTGGGCACTTGAATTTTCAAAGCTTGAAGCATCTACAACAAAACAATATGGTTTTTGGGTTGCTAACCATTTATGAAGTGCAACATATTTGTGAAGGTTGTGCACTTGGAAAGCATCACCAGGAGTCATTTTCAAAGGAGAAAGCATGGAGAGCTAAAGCACCATTGGAGCTTGTCCATACCGATGTGTGCGGACCTATGGATACACCAACTCAGGGAGGTAACAAATACTTTATTATCTTTGTTGATGATTTTACTAGAATGACTTGGGTGTATTTCATGAGACAAAATAGTGAAGTTTTCTCTATCTTCAAGAAATTTCAAAATCTTTTTGAAAGACAAAGTGATTGTTTGATGAAAGTATTGAGAGGTGATAGAGGCGGAGAATACAACTCAAATGAGTTTATGAAATTTTGTGAAGATATTGGAATGGAAAGGCAATTGACTGTTGGGTACACTCCACAACAAAATGGTGTGGCGGAAAGAAAGAATAGAACCATAGAGGAGATGTCCAAGTCTATGCTACATGAGAAGGGGCTACCCAAAACTTTTTGGGGTGAGGTCGTGTATACAGCAGTTTACTTGATGAATAGATGTCCTACAAAAGCTCTTAAGGACAAAACTCCATTTGAAGCTTGGAGTGGAAGGAAACCATTAGTGAATCACTTGAAGGTGTTTGGTTGCATTTGTTATGCTCATGTTCCAAAAGAAGTGAGGCACAAGCTTGATGAAAATAGTAAGAAATGCATCTTTGTGGGTTATAGCTTAAAATCCAAAGGCTATAGACTCTTCAGTTTGGATCAAAAGAAGGTGATTATTTGTAGAGATATTCTCTTTGACGAGAAGGCGTCTTTTGATTGGAAGGAAAAGAAAGTCCAAGATCAAAGTATTGCTTTCAATGAAGAATCGGAAAGTCTACAAGTTGAAGATGTTGCAACTCTTGAATCTCCACAAAGATTGTCACCAATTACTAGTTCACAATTTTCTCCAAATTCAAGTTCAAGTTCAAGTTCAAGTTCTTCATCTCCAAGTTCAACTCCAAGAAATATTAGGAGTCTTAGTGATTTGTATGCAAGATGCAATTTATGCATTATTGAACCTGAAAATTTTGAAGAGGCAATTAGAGATGAAGCATGGAAAAAAGCTAGGGAAGATGAAATTCATGTGATTGAGAAGAACAAGACTTGGGAGTTAGTGGAGAAACCGAAAGAAAAAGAAATAATTGGTGTGAAGTGGATTTTCAAAACAAAGTTCAATCCGGATGGCTCTATTCAAAAGAACAAAGCAAGACTTGTTGCAAAAGGGTATTCACAACAACCTGTAATTGATTTCCAAGAAACTTTTGCTCCTGTGGTTTGACTTGATACAATTAGAGCTATCATTGCTTTGGCGGCTCAAAAGGGTTGGTTGTTATACCAACTTGATGTAAAATCAGCATTTTTGAATGGAAAATTAGAAGAAGATGTGTATGTTGATCAACCTCAAGGCTTTGTTGTCAAAGGCAAAGAAGATAAAGTGTACAAGTTGCATAAGGCTTTATATGGCCTAAAGCAAGCACCCCGGGCATGGTATAGTGAAATTGATGCTTACTTCAATGAAAAGGGTTTTCAAAGAAGCAAAAGTGAGCCAACTTTGTACATCAAGAGGCAAGGTACAACCGATATTGTCATTGTTTCACTTTATGTTGATGATTTGGTTTTTACCGGTAGTGATGAAAAATTGATTGAAGATTTTAAAAGGGAGATGATAAAGAAATATGAAATGAGTGATTTGGGACAACTGCATCATTTTTTAGGCATTGAAATCTACCAAAACAATGGTGGTGTTTTTATTTGCCAAAAGAAGTATGCTCAAACACTTCTTGAGAAATTCCAAATGAAGAATTGCAAATCAATTGCTACTCCCTTGATTGTGAATGAAAAGTTGTCAAAGGAAGATGGAAGCAAAGAAGCTGAAGCATCTTGTTATAAAAGTTTGGTTGGAAGTTTGTTGTACTTAACTGCTACAAGACCGGACATCATGTATGCTACAAGTTTATTGTCTCGATTCATGCACAGTCCAAGCCAAATTCATTTTGGGGTTGCAAAAAGAGTGTTGAGATACATTCAAAGTACACTTGATTATGAAAATTTTTATGAGAAATTTCTTATGCAAAGTTAATTGGATTTTGTGATAGTGATTGGACCGAATGCGTTGATGATATGAGAAGCACTTATGGGTGTGCATTTTCTCTTGGATCGGGCGTAATTTCATGGTCATCCAAGAAACAACAAATTGTGGCACAATCATCTGCTGAAGCCGAATATATTTCAGCATCATTGGCAACTACACAAGCAATTTGGCTAAGAAGAATTTTGGATGATTTTGGTGAGAAGCAAGGTGAAACTACTCCAATTATGTGTGATAATAAGTCTACTATTGCTATGGTAAAGAATCCTGTCTATCATTCTCGTACCAAACACATTGCTATAAAACATCATTTCATTAGAGAAGCTATGGAAGATGATGATATTCAAATCAAGTATTGCAAGACTGAAGATCAAGTTGCGGACATCTTCACCAAAGCTCTACCAAGGGACAAATTTGAATTTTTTAGAGAAATGTTGGGTGTCGCACAATATGGCATTAAGGGGGAGTGTTAAAATTAATGCCATATTTACATTAGATACATTGGATACATTGCATGCATTGGATACATTGAGTTCGTACATTCTTTGTATTCATGTATTTTTATATTCATGTATTTTATATTTATTAAGTACATTGTCTAGATTATATTCATGTACCTAGTTAATTGTAAGGTTGTTTAGGTTCATGGATCTTATTCATTGAACTTATGTATAACCTTCTCTATATAAAAGGATGTAAGCCTTTGGGCAAAATATATGAATCAATAAGTAAGAAAAATTCAATACAAAATATAGTTCATTCTAAAGAGAGTTTTATCAAAAGCTAACAAATAGACTATTTTATTAATAATTCATCATCTCAATTAATAATTTTTAATGATGTCAGAAATATATTTTAATTAATAATTCAGATAATTTTATTATCATGTAAGGGAGTAGTTATGAATTTCAATTTTTTTCTATTAATTTAGTTAAATAAAAAATTCTAATAAGGGGTATTTGTAAGTTTTTTTAAATCACAAGAGACACTTCGTATTTTAAGTAAATCTTAGAGGTATATTTATAATTTACACTATTATTATTAAAAACAAGAGAAAATTAGTCTAAGGTTTCTCTCTCATTTTTAATAATGTAAGAGATCTACAATATTATTTTATGATGTCTAAGGTCCCTAAACTCCACACCCATATATCACAGAGAAATTTGACTCTCCCAACCATGGCACTCAATCTCCTACAAAGACAAATCGGTATTTCTCTTTCTCTCTCTAGATCTATCGATCTAATTTTGTTGATATTCATTCATTCATACATGACTTTGATTTGCAGAATGCATAACTAGAATGTCGAATTTGAACCAATCAGTGAATTCAAGTGGAACAGCGAATGAAGAAGTTTACAAGATCTTGATCCACGACAAGTTCTGCTAAGACATTCTCTCCCCTCTCATCCACGTCAAGGACCTCCGTAAGCACGGTAAAACCCTATACTTCCTCATCCACAAGGACCACAAGCCTGTCCATGATGTTACTGCTGTCTATTTCGTCTAACCCACTCATCTTAATGTTTAGTGAATTGTCTCCAATGCCTCTCGATCTCTCTACGATTCCTTCTACCTCAATTTCTCATCCTCGATTACTTGCCATTTCCTTGAAGATCTCGTGTCAGGGACTCTCAATTCCGACTCCATCAATCGAATTTCCAAGGTACACGATCAATACTTGGAGTTTGTAACTCTAGAGGATAATTTGTTTTCTCTTGAGGATAAGTTTTGTTATGTCCAACTGGTTGCAAAATTATGTGTCGGATGATCAACATTGGAGTGAGGTTAAGAGCTGTTTTGTTGAGTTCAAGGTTTGTAAGAGAATTGAAGATGATATGAGGGTGTATATATATACAAATTTTGAAAGATTTGTATATATAGATATGGCTATGATGAAATAGAAGTGAGGTGTGAGAATGAAGCTCAGAGGAGTTGCATTACATTACAACAGTAGAGAGAGAGAGAAAAAAAAAAAAAAAGTCCAGAGAGGGAGAGAGGGCAGAGCCCCTCTCTCTAGGTGATTTTCGGCGAAGCTCCGACGAAACTCTGGCGACTTGTTGGCGATCCTCTCTTTTACTTTCAAAATGTAGATTTACGTTCCTAGAGTATAGATCTATTATTTTCGAGTGTAGATCTGGACTTTTCATGTCCGAAATAGGAGTTTTGAGTGTTTTCTCCTCCAATTTCGACATAGATTTTTGGTATTTCGACACCTACAATGGTTCCCTCCTTTCTACACCTCTCTCCCATACTATTGTGGGTGTCCTCCCTTTTCCAGTGACAATGGCGATGACATTGGGCAGTAGCGATAGGGATGTTGTCGACAAGGACGCGCAGACTTTCTTTTAGACCACATCTTTGAGAAGATCGGTGGTTTCCTTGGATTGTAGCTGAGTTTTTTGTTGTTGTTGTTGTTTTTTTTTTTTTTTTTTTTTTGTTATTTGGTTGGGATGACCCTTTGGGGTCTTTTTTTTATACTCTAATGCTTTATCAATATATTGTTTCCATGTCCCAAAAAAGAAAAAGAGAAAAAAAGAAAGAGATTTACAGAGAAATTTCAATTCTCTGTGAACAAAGCTAGAGAAATTTTCAATTTTCTCTGAATTTCTCTAGTTTGAACTCAGAGAACTTTCAATTTTCTCTGGTTTGAACCCAGAAAATTTTTCTGCACGAAAATTCCTAGATCAAAATTTCTCTAAAAAAATATTAGGGACCTTAGCCATTATGAAAATATTTCTCCAGTATTACCATCTTGCGATGTTTAGTTCATTTTTTAGAACTTGTTTTTTGAATTTTTTTTTTTGTTGAAAAATTAGTAACTAGTTTGAGGTTCTTTCTCTTTTCTTTGGAGAGCTCTGGATCAATGCTGATGGACTTTAGACATTATAAAAATATTAAATATTTTTTCATGTTATAAAATCTTAATATCAATGAGTCTAAAAAAAAAACAAACCATGTTTTGTGGTTTTTCATTAGAAGCCTTTCATAGATAATCTCTCCCAATATTTCAAATTTTTCTAAGTATTATTTTACGTTTAAATTTTACGGAAAAAATTCTAAAAGAAAGAGTTTGAGTTTTAAATCTTAAATTTTTAATTTTATCAATTTAAATTTAATCTTTTAATTTATTTTCATTTTAAATCATCTATGTGCTTTGATTAACTAAAATTATTGAAAAAAAATATTTTAGTCACTAAATTTGATAAAAATACTTACTTTAAACATATTTTTATATATATTTATATTGAATTTAATGATCAAAATATATTTTTTTTCAACAATTTCACTTAGAATAATAATTAAATTAAAAATAAATAAAAAATGTTTTGCTACAAAACTGAAGTCTGATTTTTTTTTAATTATTAATAATTAATTAATTAATTTTTTATTTTATTTTAGGGAAAATTAGTCTAAGGTCCCTCTCCCATTTTTAGTAATGGAAGAGATCCACAATATTATTTTTTAATGTCTAAAGTCCCTCAACCCACACCTATCTATCACAGAGAAATTTGATATATCTCACTCCATATGAAATTGATTGCTCTCCAAATCTTTCTTTAGAGCAAAATCTCTCTCCATCTTCAGAAAATTGGATCTAGTAGTGAAGCTGTAGAGTTCTTGATCTCATGTTTCTGACGACGATCTCATGTTTCCAGCGATCTCATGTTTCCGGCGCTGGAATCCGATGCAACCGGAACACTTACAGATCTCGATCTCATCATCATCACCCAATGTGCGTAATTCTCCTCCGCCTCGATCTCGATCTTTGATTTTCCATCTCTCTCTTCTTTGCATTCCTTGCTCTTTTGCATCCTAAACACCGACCAGAACGACGATTTCCTCCAATTAACCAGCAGCAAAGCTTCGGCGAATTGAGAATGTCACAATCTGAGCCGAAGTTGCTGGACTTCGTTATGCTCTTGAAGTTGCAAATCACCACAGCTTGGTATGAAAAGCTAGCACGCAACATAAACAATTCATGAATTGAAGACCAAAATAGTTCAAAAGCAAAGAAAACAACCAATTTCTTAATATTTAACCATGTCTTCTTTGTTGCAGAGATTTGAGGTGCAATCTATAAGTATGATATGACTTTTTTAAAAACAGTTTATGAAAGCGTCCAGCAACCAAAAACATGCCAAGAAAGTAGGGATAATTGACTTTTATTCTCCCAAGTCACGCATCCTCTCTCGACCTTGCTTTCTGGTAATACCAACAAAAAAATCACACAATGATTCTCTTCAACAATTCAAAGCACCCAATCACTGTGTTACAGTGATTACCAAGGCTATGCATCCAAAGTAAATTTCTCTGGTTAGAGGAAGATTTTCTCTAGGTTTGAGTAAATTTCTCTGGGGTGAAGAAGGGAATTTATCTGGTTTTGAAGAATTTCTCTGAGTTAAATCCAGAGAAATTCTTTGAATCCAGAGAAAATAGCCGAATTTTATTTCTTGGTTGTACTCAGTGTAATTATTTTGTATATGATCTGTTTGGTATGCACATTTTTTTTTGTATCAGTGCTAGTGTTGCTATTGTTGTTGTTTTGCTTCCTTTTTTTTTTTTTTTTTGAGTTAAAAACCATAGCTGTTAGTTCTTCACATAATTTGGAAATTTCTCTGGTATAGGATTTTGAATTTTCTCTGGTAAAGGATCTGAATTTTCTCTGGTTTCATAGAGAAAGGATTCTACAAACGTAAACAAATAATCACAGAGAAATTCTGGGAACAAACCAGAGAAATTTCAAATTTCTCTGGTTTTAAATTTTTCTGGACTGAAATTTCTCTGGGTTGAAATTTCTCTGGATCGAATTTTCTCTGGTTGAATTTTCTCTGGATCGAATTTTCTCTGGATCGAATTTTCTCTGGATTGATGTTGAGGGACCTTAGACATTATAAAAATATTGAGTGTCCTTTATGCTATAAAATCATAATACCAGGGACCTTAAAAAAAAAAAATCTTTATTTTATAATTAGTCAAATTTTATACTCCTATTTACAAATCAATTTTCCTTAAAATACTTGTAGAGAAGACCAAAACTAGAAGTAAAAGAGAGAGATCATCACATTCACCGGTAAGGTGGTTGAGACCTCCGCCCAGTTTCGATGCACTCGAGAAAACATCCCTTCTTCCTCACTCTCTTCTACTAATACCAACCCACCTTCACCTCCACCTCCACCTCCGTCTCCAAATCCTCGCCATTTGTCTCTCTCTCTCTCTCTCCATCAATGGCTCACCTTCTCAACACCGCCTTCATTCCATCCTCCTCCTCCCTCCGCCGCCACTCCTCCTCCTCTCTCTCTTCCCCTTCACTCCCCTCCCCCAGCATCAGAAAAACCCTAATTCAAGCCAAGATCCGAGAGATCTTCATGCCGGCTCTGAGCTCCACGATGACCGAGGGCAAGATTGTCTCCTGGGTCAAGTCCGAGGGCGACAAGCTCTCCAAGGGCGAATCTGTCGTCGTCGTCGAGTCCGACAAGGCCGACATGGACGTCGAGACCTTCTACGACGGCTACCTCGCCGCCATCATGGTCGACGAAGGCGGCGTCGCCACCGTCGGCTCCGCCATCGCTCTCCTCGCCGAGACCGAGGACGAAATCGCCGAGGCCAAATCCAAGGCCTCCAATTCATCTCCTTCTTCTTCCTCGGCTGCAGTTTCCGATTCGCCGCCGGTGGAGGTTTCAGCCCCCCCGCCGCTGCCGGTGGTAGCAAAAGCTGCTCCGGGAGCGGCCGCGGCGGCGTCGTCGGTGCACCCGGCGTCTGAAGGTGGGAAAAGGATTGTGGCATCGCCGTACGCGAAGAAGCTAGCGAAGGAATTAAATGTGGATTTGCGTGGGGTGGTGGGGTCTGGGCCGATGGGGAGAATTGTTGCTAAGGATGTTGAGGCTGCCGCCGTTGCTGGTGGTGCGCCTGCTGCCACCGAAGCCGAAGCGCCGAAGGTTGTGGTGAGCCCCAAGCTTGAGTTGGGTTCGGTTGTTCCGTTTACGACAATGCAGAATGCTGTTAGTAGGAACATGGTTGAGAGTCTCGCCGTTCCGACTTTTAGAGTTGGGTATACTATCACTACCGAGGCACTCGATTCTCTGTACAAGAAGGTAACAATTTCTCCAAATTAAGTTGGATTGGACTAGTTGCAATTGTTGTGAATTGTTGATTGTGCTCCTGAAATTCAATCCAAATAAAAAAAATAGGGTAATTTAGATTTGGAGGTGAGAGAAATTAAAAAAAAAAAAAAAAAAAAACCCCTTTTGACATTCTTATTAAGTTGGCTGGGAAAATCAGTTGAATGATTAGGAAATGAAGTTAAAAATGGAGGATAAGCCAAATAATCTATAAAAAATAAAAATAAAATTAAGGGTCCATTTTGATGGATGTGACATTAATCATTCAATAAGAATAACTCAAGTTTGGATTTTATGGTTTATTATGAATTTCAAAATTGAAAAGTAGTTATTTGAAATCATGCTAAGAATTTTCTTTTTACCTAGAAGGACCTAGAAGGATCCTACTAAAATTCATATCTTCTATTTTAACTTAGAAAATGTTTGTTGGCCCGAATTTTTGTGGCTCGAATGTGTTAAAACGACGTCATTTTGGGTGTTTCGAGTTATGTTGTTTCGGGCCACATAGCATTGTCATTTCAACTTATCTTCTTGTGTAATTTTTTTTTTACCTATAATAGCTAACTCTCCAATATTTTTAACTTCAAATCCCTTGATTTGAAATTTACATCCATCCAAATGGATCCTAAGTTTATCTTAAATTGGCATTGCGGCAACAATTTTGGATTGATGGTGAGCAACTAATAGTATTCGAAACCATGTGATAAATTAATAGTATTTTTTTTTTTTTTTTTGATTCTTTAGAATGATGATATGCTATCCATTTTTGTTGAGTGATTGGTTTGTGTTGATAATCTTTTTAGATTAAATCAAAGGGAGTAACTATGACAGCATTACTAGCAAAGGCGACTGCTCTTGCATTGGTTAAACATCCTGTTGTGAACTCTAGTTGTAGAGACGGTAAGAGCTTTACATATAACAGTAGTATCAACATTGCAGTTGCGGTGGCTATGGATGGTGGGTTGATTACTCCAGTGCTTCAGGATGCTGATAAGGTGATGTTATGCTGGTTTTTTTTTATGTAATCTTAATTGCCTTTTTGGTTTCTATATTTGTGTTGTTATACTTACAAAGGGTTTGTGCAAATCTTGTTTTAGGTTGACATATATTCCTTGTCAAGAAGGTGGAAGGAGTTAGTTGATAAGGCCCGGACCAAGCAGCTGCAACCTCATGAATACAGTACAGGTATTTAGTGATCTCTCTACTTATACATGCTTGCTCCATAAACACACATCATCTTCCCATGTAGAGTAGTCAATGATTACCATTAGTAACATTGTCTACTTGTCTTGCTTCTTTCACAACTCAGTTGTTTTTTTTTTTTTTTTTTTTTATATATATATATATATATATATTTATACTATGATACTTGATATTCTTGATTTGTATTTTAACGAATCAATTGGTATTTATTGGGAGCTGATGGTTGATACTGAAGTACTCAACTCTTTTAAAAGAATAAAAACACATTCCTTTTTATGTAAGTCATTAGTTACTATGAGTTTTGAAAACATGAGAGCCATGGATTAGGCAATGCAGGTTAATATAACACAAGTATCCGGTTGATATGATAGTTAGCAAAGTTGTTTTTGTTAGATTATATGTTTATTCATTATTTTTTCCCAATAAGAATTTGTCAATACATTTTAAACACTTTGTAACATTTATTAATGTCAATTAACTTCTAATCCACTTTTCAGTATGCTGTATATGTTATCCCTAATATAACTACTCTGAAGCAACTATAGTGTCGAGTGAGTTATCCAAATGAATATGATTATGGGTGTCTATTTTGGCTTATTCCTGTATAGAATATCCATGATGTTTGTGATAAGTCAAGTAATATATTTTTACTTCCACGGAAATCTCTTTTGTATGAATATATGCGTTTTGATAATAGCAAGTCTTGTTTGATTTTTTCCCCAAACCAGTTTTTGTTATCCCTTAACTGTGTTTTCAGGATTATTGTATTTCAACTTTTCTTTGGAAATAAAAGAATATTTTGAAGTCGCATTCATAAAAGATCCAATGCCAAAATTTTTGGGGAATGACATTAGAGTAGAAGCTGAACTTACTCTTGTAATTGGCTGGCTATAAGTAAACCATTCTAAATAGTATAAATCATAAGACTTTGCAAGGACTATATATTTCTTGCTTATTCATATTGCCATATGGAGGGCATACGGGGCTAGCTCTTAGCCCTTTATTTATTTATGTGTTTTGTGTGTGTACTTTGGTCTGGTAGATGCAATGTGAGAAAGATTGATATGACATGATCCTTGTAATGGAAATGTTATGGGAGAGGGGAGAAGACCTAAATTGACATTGGATGTTGTAGTAAAAAATAGTTATTTAATTTAACCATATAGGTTTTGATAGAGCATAATGACAAAAAGTTATTCATGTAGCCGACATAGTTATACCTTGCATGTACTATTTTTGCCTATTTTGGTGCACTTTAGCGATGTACTCCATAAAAAAGAGTAAGAAAAAGTACATTTGAGGGCGATTGTGGTAAGGGATGCTAGGGTTGATAGGGGGATTGAAGTTGGGTAACCTGGCGGAGTCTCTTATTGATTTGATGTTGGTGCTTGTTGGAGGAGCAGAGTATGGTGATAGTTCGGCTTGCTTTGGAAACAGACAAAGGACAGATGAGCTTCAAGAAGGGCACGATAAGCTTCTTCATTCTAATTTGGGAGAGGGGAATGAGGCGTCTAAATAAGTTATGCAAAGGGTCAAAGGTCTTGCAAAATTTATTGGAATCCCATATGAGGGATTTAAAGAGGATGTTATGAAACTGATAGCAGCTATTGAAGCAAAAATGAGGCTAGGACGGATGAAATGTCTATTAAGAGGAATTAGGAAAGCAAGGCTAGAAGTGGTGGAGAGTTGAGAATTTGGTTAGTACCATCAAGGCATCAATTGTGATAGTAGAGATAATAGGGCTAGACTGGAGGGAGGTACAGGAGGCGTTCGTTGATGGCAATCCTGTTTCGTTGCTTTTGGACCCTTATGGTCTCCTTGCAGGCTTGCATTTGTGTGTGTGTAAGAAGAAAAAAGGGTATACAATAAAGCTCAAGACACGTCCAAAAAGGACACATGCAGACATGACGAAGAGGCCCACCACCTCATAAACGAGGCAACTCAAAACCTGACGAAGCCAATAGAATAAAGCCACTCACAAGCCTGAGAGGCTAGGCCAAATAAAACATTTTCTCACACCAAGTGGAGCAGACACAAGAGTTTGAGTTCATATAGGGGTTCTTTTGTTTTGCTGTTGTACCTGATGGTGTCACCATGGACCCTTTAATAAAATGTTGTTTAATATTTTTCTGTATATTTTGTGGATCAGGGTTATTTCGATGATTTGTAAAATTTCTGGATATGAGCTGTAGGTTAACACTGTTAGCAAATCTGGGAGAGAGGAAAACACTGTATTAATCCATCAAAACCTAATTACATAGTTTGTACAAAACTAAAAATATAGAGAGCAAAATCTTAAATTACTGTAATGACTAAAATACCCTTGTACAAAATATAAAATAACGAAAATATTGAGCGATAGAAGAAATCATTTTTTTTCATGCTTCATTATATATATATTTTTTGACTTAGTTTTTATCTTATTCCCATAGCACATTAATTGAAACATGAAAAGGGGTATCAGCCTGGTACTCATGCTCTATGGGTGAGACATAGACCTGCCTATAGATCCAAAAAAGTCGTGTAGAAAACAGCATTAAATATATAGAATAATCAAATATTTCAGATTCCTGAGCACGAAAACATTTGATTAGTTCACTTTTGATGAGATGATATTAATCACAAATTTATCTACTTACTATAGTTATGTGTTATAGTTTCAGTATATTTTTCTAAGATTGTTTCTTTGCTACTTGTACTTGATGCCATGTGTCTTCGTGATGCTTTTTGGTACTCAACTCAACTTAGCAAAGCTTTTGTTCTAATTACTTGGAGTCAGCTACATGAATACATTTCCTACAATTAGTTCTATTTGCAATCATATCCTTAACTAAGGATAGTCATGTCGTTTGTTATCACACCTCCTTGGCCTTACTCTATTTGTTTTACCACCTTCCATTTGGATCAAATCGCTAACACCCGAATGAAAGAATTTAGGATCCATGTTTGTAATGGTGTGACTGTGAGGCTATGTTTGGATTGAGAACTCGTCAAAGGAAAGGAAAAAAAAGAAAGGGAAATGGAATCTATGAAGCACGGACACGGACACGGACACGGGACACAGCAATTTCTAAAAAATGGGGACACGGACACGGCAGGGGACACGGCAAATTTTTTAATTTTTTTATAAATATTTTTATTTTAATACACATTAATTATTTTATTTATTTATTATATTTTTTAAATAATGTGTTATTGCTAATTTATTATTTTTATTTTTAAATGATATATATATATTATATATAAATAAAAATATATAACAAATAAAGAATAATAAAATATGTTAAAATAAATAAAAAGAAAAATTAGATATTTTATTTTATTATATATGATTTAATTAGATTTCTTTTAAATAATTGGATGATTTATTTTATTTATTATATGTTAAAAAGTTAAGAAATAATAATTTATAAAAATTATTATTATATATGATATTTTAAGAAATAATAATTAAATATTTTATTTTACAAGATAAAAATTATAATTTATATATTTTATTATATATATTAGATATGATAAATTATATTATATATATATATATATTATATGATCAATTATCTTATATAAAGTTAATTATATGCAAAAACACAGAGAAAGAGGGAGAGGGAGAGGGAGAGGGAGAACAGAGACGATCGAAGACAGAGAGAGAGAGAGAGAGGACAGAGACGATTGAACAGAGACGATCGAACAGAAAGAAAGAGCGAGAGAGAGAGAGAGCTTACCTTCGAAGTCGTTTGGATGGAAGACGACTGATGGAGATCGACTGATCGATTGAGAGAGAGGGGCTTACCTTCGATTGACTTGATGGGGGTCAAGGGTCTTCGATCGACTGGATGGAGGCGGTGGATCAATTGGTTTAAATCAACTGATGGAGGTAGGTCTTCGATTGGATAAGCCTGAACCGACTGTCTCTTGACCTTGATCTTCTCCTTCTCTTTTGCTCTTTGTGTCTAGATTTGGACACGCGTGTCCAGATTTGGTGGACACGCGTGTCCCCGCCGTGTACCCTGTAAAAAAATAATTAAATTAAAGGGACACGCCACCCAGCGTGTCCAGTACGTGTCCCCGTGTCCCCGACGTGTCCCCGTGTCAGACACCCCCATGGCATGGAATCTGGTGTGTCCATGCTTCATAGAATGGAATTATTTATTTATTTTCCCTTAACAAAATACCATAATGAAACACAACCTAAATTTTATGTTGGCTGTCGACCTACCACAATCCTCCTCTTTTTTCTGTAAGACTGACTGTACAAAAGATAAATTACTAAGTACGAAACAGGAGGAATTTCTTGCTGTTTCTTGATGTGCAATAAATATATACCTGGATGATTAAACAATTTATTGAGTGCTGTTTGCTGTGATTAATTGTTAATAAGCAATCAATATGATGTTTTATGATTATCTTATAGGGTGTAGGTAATTTATGATTATCATCTCAAGAAACATGTAGTAATGCTCTGCTTCCTTTCTGATGATGTTATTCTATGGTCATCCTGTACCAGAAGTTACATACATCGTCCCCACTCAACTTTCTTAGAAAATAACTGTGTTATATGCTTACTAATTGTGGTTGTTTTGGTGTTGTAGGCACTTTTACTCTCTCCAACCTTGGTATGTTTGGTGTGGACCGCTTTGATGCCATCTTGCCACCAGGAACTGTAAGTGACAAAGTTTGAATTTGGATGTGATTGTCAATTCTGCATTACTTTACTGATAATTTTTGACTGAATTGTATCTGTCTGGAATTTAACCACTATAATGTGTATTGTATGTTCTCAGGGTGCAATAATGGCTGTTGGAGCATCTCAGCCCACTGTCGTTGCCACCAAGGATGGTCGGATTGGCATGAAAAACCAGATGCAGGTAACATATATTTCCATGTATTTTCTTTCTTCTTGGTTCCACAATTTACTTCAGATGTGATATTATTATAATTTTTTTTTTCCTTTGGCAAAACCTTGGGAAGGGATTATGTATTGAATTCTTACACCAGGAAATGCAATTTCCACAGGTAAATGTTACTGCAGATCATCGTGTCATATATGGTGCGGATCTGGCTTCATTCTTGCAAACCCTAGCTAAGATAATTGAGGATCCTAAAGATCTTACCCTATAGGATCGTACTATGTGGTCTGAGATTATTTCCTTGTAGTGTGTTCCTCCACTTCTACTCTTCAATTATCATCCTTGATCTTGGTGGGGTAAGTTTGTTGAGAAATTTGAGACCTAATCACTATCTTCTCAATCAAGGTTCCGAGGGACAACAGGCGCAGAATTTTGAAAAGCAATTGTATTGGCATGTTTCCCATTTCATAATCTTTTGTTGAGTTTCAATTTATAATGTCCTTTCAAAAACCAAATCCACCATCTTTCAATTATTTATGTCACTATTTTGTTTGTTTGTTTGTTTGTTTTTTTGTTGGGCGAATATGTCACTAGTTTGTTGAGGATTGATATATGTTCATGGAAATTTTTCGCAACAAAGTTCATTCAAGTAGATTCCCTTGTCAAATATGATAACTGTTTGATATGGTTTGCTGTTTGTTACATTATCAACATCGACTTGTATTTCCATACTGTACTAGGCTGAGAACCTAGTCTTCAGTACGATTTTTGGTGGGCAGCCACTGCTTCCATGGTTTTGTTGAAAGTCAACATTGGTATTGTAGTGTTTATGAGGTGCTTGTTTCTACTTATATCAACAAGAATAGTCGAGGAACATACAAACCCATCACAAAATTTGATAAATTTTGTAAAATCTTATAAACTTGTGTGTATTTTGTGTTTGGCTTTTGTATTTGTCGCAGAATTGATTCAAAAAGGGGTAAAAGGAAAAAAGCCTTTGTTCATGTTCATGCACACTGTCACAAGCAGTGCAGGTATTTTCCCATGTTAGCACATGAATTAACATTTATCTGTAAGTGGTTGATGTAATAATAGTACCAACAAAGGGGTGTATTAGAAATGGTGAAAATTTTGGTCCTAAAAGGATAGAATTCATAACTAGAAGTCCAATTTTGTCACTAAAAATATAACAGTGACATTTTTGACAATCTAGATTTTTCATTTCAAAAAAATAAATTTGTTCCAAAATTTTTATTTCTGAAACATTAATTTGGTGTAGTGTAAAGAGGAATTATTGGGTATTGACTGATGGTGCTTTTCTTAAATGTAATTGATTTATACAGTGGAGTCCATCATATTTATGTTAATGTTTTACTTGACGATAAAAATGTAATAATGGGTGATTAACAAGGAGTATCAGATGCAATATCACATGCTACTCTCCTTGTAACCAATAATTTTTCCCTAGGATGATGCAAAGAAGCAAGAGCGAGGGTTTCAAAATCTTAATTGATTCTGCAAAATGCTAAAAATAATTAAAAAAAAAAAAAGAGACAAAAAGGAAGAGGAAACGACTTTGAAATGTATTTAAACTAAAAAAATCCTAATAAGCATTGGAAATATACTATTAAAGTCTAGAATCTAAGCCAGAACATGCAATGAAAATGCCAAGAACATATTGCAAAGAATGTAACTTCAATTTTATTGCATACAACATAATGTCCTTGAAGTACATGTAAATCTAATGCCACAATTTTTCAAGGAATTATAACTTATCATTTATTATATTAAGAACAGTACTAAAGCTCCTAACATATTTTGCGTGCAACAACCAACTACAGGACACATGAAGAAGCTGCCATGAAAACGAACAAGTAGTGCCGAGTCATACGATATTTATTTTTCATGAGAGTGAATGCGAAAACAAGTCGGAGGATATTTATTTTTCATGAGGGTGAAGGCGAACCGGGGCACCATGCACTGGAGTGGGGGATCCGCGGAATACGATCTTTTCATTCGGAATTGCTTTCTCCATTTCAAATTTTGTAACCACATTATGCAAGAAAACAAGTATCTCTAGTCTTGCGTACTCTTTTCCAGGGCACATTCGAGGTCCTCCTCCAAAGGGTACGAAGGTGTACGGTGCAGGCCCACTTCCATCAAATCTTGAAGGATCAAACTTTTCTGGTTCCGGGAAGTACTTAGGATTCTTGTGTGTTGTATGTACTGTCCAAAAAGCCTACACAAAATTTGTTTTTGATTAGTCTTGATTGAATTGATTTAATTTTATACCATGTCATGTTTTAGAATTAATGACATCACTAACCTTCCACCCCTTAGGAATGGTAAAACCGGCGTATGTGAAGTCAGTTGTGGTCTCTCTAAATGATCCTAGAGCAGATGGTGCTAACCTCATTGATTCACGCAACACATTCCACGAATACTTCATCTTCTCGATGTCTTCCCAAGTTAACAACTCTCCAGAACCTTTCGATTTTGCAATTTCCATTTGTTCTGTAGATCAAGATAGACAAATTTTCATGTAATTGAGAGGTATTAAACATATAATTGTTAGTGAATTTTAACTATTTAAGCCAAAATCAGTGATTATTACCTTTCAAAACTTCTTGATAAATATGGGGAAGCTGTGCAAGAAAGTTCAAGACCATGGTGAGTGCTGTACTGGTAGTGTCATAACTGGCAACTAGTAAGCCAATAATGTTATTAGATATCTCCATTTCATTCAACAACAACTTGTCATTCTCTTCATCCATAGCAAGCAACATTTGTGACAACATATCTTTAGTGACAAAATCTTTATTCTCCGACAGTTGATTTTTCCTCTGCCTAATAAGTGATAAAAGCTCATCCCGAATCATTTTCCCTCCTTTGATGGCGCGATTATAGGCAGTGCCGGGAAAATTAAAGGGCACAGAAAACATACCAGATATAACAAGGCCAAACGGATCCGATAACCTTTTGATGTCCTCGGGATCTTCAATTTTCAAAAACAAACGACATGCCAAATCAAAAGTGTACTTCTTTGAAGAAGGAAAAACCTTAATTTCCTTTCGCGGACTCCATTCTGCCTCTATGTGTTTGCGTGCCATGGAATCCATTATCGGTATGTAATTGCGCAGAGCTTCTGGCCTTAGCATTTCTTGCATAAAGTTGTGCTTCGCTATTATATCTTTTGGAGAATTCTCAACAAAAGTTGGGAAGACCAAAGCCTTTTTGATTGAGAGCGGTAACCATGAGGTGAGAAGCTTGCTGTCATTGGAGAAAAAGAACTTGTTCCCTGCTGGTCCACAAAACACTGCCATCTCCTCTCCCAAAAGGGACGTTCGGAACACATCTGGCGAGCATTTGTTCATTCTTCCACTGATGTATTTCTCCGGGCCTAACATGGAAAACTTTATGCTTTCTCCAACCACCGGCCATCCAGTTGTGCCTGGTGGAAGTTTTTTTGGGCTGCCAGCGTCTGGGTTTTTAGCCCGAAAGACGAGAAAGAGTGATGCAATGAGGGTTACAAGGAGCAGTAGATATGAGAATAAGGCATCCATGCTTTTCTTGTAGTGTGAAATTTCACTGTTTTTCAATTGGAAAAACTCAGGATGTGTTTGCTTCTAGGAAGGTTAGAGAATGAGTATTTATAGGAAAACAAAGGCATGCAAAACATAAATAACATACCAATGAAGCCAAAGCAAAGTATTAAAGTTGTGTGTGAATTGTGTTATACCATTTATGAATCATATGCACTGAATGTTGACAAAATTTGGTATTGTCACCACCATGAGAATGTCGCCCAAGTTTAACAATTATCCCATTAATTTTAACCCAAAAATAAAAAAAATAAAAAAATTACATTGATATCTTATCTACGGAATTTTGTCTTTAGTTTCTAATAGATTTATTTTCACAGGACCAGGTTATCTCCAGTAGTCCAGTCCGGCCATTGGGCCATTTATGGATCCTATTTTGATAATTTACTCCGTCTATTTTTAGGCATTACAATAAAGAATTAATTTCACTTTTTATTCTTGAATTATGGTCAAATTGTCTACTTGAATTCTAAACTATCGATTGAGTTTATTAAATCGCTAAAGTATATAAATCAAAGTTGAATCTATTAATTTAATTCAAATTTATTTAGTCTCAGAATATATTATAAAAAAAAAAAATTAAGCTCATAAGTATTAGAAATTAATAAAAGACTCTACCAAGTTAAGATTTTATTTGCAAAAAGCCTTAAATTTCTATTCTGTCTTTACAAAATATTTTGTTTCGTTGTGTGTTTAAAATTTCTTAACTTTGCTAATAAAATTATATGAATATTAGATATACTGTAGAAGTAGAATTATATAATTTAAATAATTGTATTTCGCTATAAAGAATAATAGAATAAATATTTCATTAATTAAGTTATTCAAAGAACTTAATGAATTACTTAAAGACAATCAATTAAAAATTATAAATGAAATTTTACATATAATACCAGATAAAGGTAAGTAAGTAGCTAAAATATTATAGATAAAAACCTTTACCTTTATAAAAGAAATTCACTAGAAGAACTGAGGTCTACTTTTTTAAGACAATAAAAATTAAGATTTTTAAGGAATAAAATTTTAATTAGGTAGGTTCTTTTAATAGTTATAGGCTTGTATTTTATTTTTGTAATCTTTTCATGAACTAAATAGGTTTGAATTAAATATTTTAGGAACTTTAACAAATTGAATTGATAGTTTAGAAACTAAGTAGACTTTGATTTATATAATTTAGGGATTTTGTAGACTCAATCAATAATTCAGGAATTAAATAAATAATTTGATGATAATTTAGAAGTAGATTGTGAAAATAAAGCCCAACAATAAATTAAAATTTTAAAGACAAAAATTTAGGGACAAAATCTCTAAGTTACCAAATGTGTTATTGTTATATTTTTAATGATGAAATATTTTGACACAAAATTGTTCTCTAAAAGTGTATTTATAGAAATGTAGGGGATACAAAAAAAATTAACAAAGCTATGGTAGTGAATATGAAACTATGAAAAATGTTTAGAGAACAATAAATTTTTTAGTCTTGATCAAATAGATTAAAAATAGAATTCCCATGTGTTTGCACCTGTTTTTTGCAAGGCCCATTGACAGGTGGTTTAGTCAATTGAGGACACGTGGCTAAGGCCTCGTTTGGCAAGTGGCTCTTTTAGCTAAAAAATTAAAAAGTCACTAAAAAAAATTAAAAAGCCAAGAATTCATACAAAAAAGTCAAAGATTCTCATTTTTCTCTATTTTTTGCACATCTTTTCGTAAAAAGTTAAAAAGTCATCTCAAACATACTAGTTTTTTTTAGCTCATATTTTAGTCAAATAGCCAAAAAGTTAATAAATTAGCCTGTTTTCAAATGAGGCCTAAGTCTAGGTTGGATAGTTGGCATCAGAAAACAAGGGTCATCAAGTTTTGTGCCTATGGATTAGCATTGGATGGTGGACCAGTTACTGGTAGTGATCATGGACTTAGTGGGTAGTCCTTCAAGAGGAAGGATGAACAAAGTGGGAGTCTTTCTATGTCGAGGGTAGGTTAGAAGGGCTTGTAGGCACGTGATAACTTGAAAAAGGGGCAGTTCGACAGACAAAAGTGAATGACTAATGTGATTGGAAGGCCTAGAAGCCAGGAAGTAGTTGTAGCAATTATAGATTGAAGAGATCATGGAGGCGTGGGAAAGAAAAAGTATAAAGGCCAGAAATTTGCAGAGAGGGAGAACAACATCAAGAACAACACAACAACTTAGTTATTTAGACTTAGGAGTAGTTCAGATTGTAACTTAGGAGTAGTTTCTCTCTGTAATTTGTAATCTTTGTAAACATTGGTGGTTTCATTTTGAAATCATCTTTAGTTTGCTTTGTTTACTTTGTTTGATATTCTTGATTGTAACTTTTGTTCCAAAAAAGTCCGTGTACTTTCAAGGCATTTGAATAAAAAACACAATCACTTGATTGCTCTTGTTCGATTGTTTAATCAAAATTGTTGTTTAATTCCAGTCGATTGGGAGTTAGCATAATTTTTACTAACAATTTTTGGCACGCCTAGTGGGACCTGTCTAATTTGGAGTTATGGCGATGAAGAAGCAAACTAATGCTTATGGAATCATACCTTTAAGTGGCATATCTACGTCTTATGCACCCATGGATGCAAACCGCCAATGGAATGACATTATTCCCATGGGTATAAATTATCAATGGAATGTCTCCTCTTCCATGTCTAAAGATTGCCAATATTATAGAAATAATTCTAACACCTATTACCAAAATAATGGCATGATAAATGATATGGAAAGAATGATTCGGTACTGTAAAGAAGAAATTTATTGGCACGGGAGTGAAAGTTTGGCCATAAAAAGAGAAACTAATTTTCTTTATTGGCAAAGATTTCAAATAGTTTCATTAACTCCATATTATTTGATGCAAGGAGCTTTAAATTATTTTGATGAAAAAATTCATCAACTTGAAGGTCAAATTTACCTAATTGATGAAGAAATTCGATATTGGGAGCATAATTTAGAAGGCTTAATGGCCAAAAAAAAAAATTAAGGTATGAAAATAATATGGCTTAGGAGGCTAATACCCATATTTCTAAGAAGCCAATTATTCATGAAAAGCCAAGGTATGTGACTCGAAAGGGTTGGTACACCAAGTCATGAAGTACTTCATAGGCCAATAGTGACTAAAATAAAAAAATAGTCCATTCTCTCAAAAGATGTTCAAAATCCATTGTAAAATGATGATGAAAATACACTTGGGGGGCATGATTTTTTGCCAAACAAGGCAAAGAGTGCCCAGCCATTAATGGCTAAAAAAAAAAAAACAGTCCCTTTTGACAAGGAATGATGAAGATCCATCACAAAATGATGGTGAAGATTTACTTGAGGGGCATAATTTTAAGTCAAAGATGACTAAAAATTATGAATGTTGGGGGCATGATTTTAGACCAAAAGTGGCTGAAAATTATGAACAACCCCCGTCTGTTGAATTTGAATTTTTTTACATTGTTAATTTTGTCAAAAAATTTGATTTTCTAAAGCCGTTTGATATTATGGTTTCTGCTACCTAACGACTACCATGGATTTGTGGTTCACATCAAAAGTTGATTTTGCTAAATTGGTTAACAAAAATATTTTATTCTTATAAGTTTGATGCAATACAAAAATGCATAAAATGGCCATATAAAAGACACTACTCGGCCAAACAATGGCCAATGGTTTAAATTCTGCATGAAGTTTGAGGGAGTTGACAAATCGATAGAGGGCTAATTGATTATGCAAAAATCAACAGCAGAAAGAATTAAAAATAATGAAGTTTGAGAGAGTTGGCAAATCGATAGAAGACTAATTGATTATGCAAAAATCGACAGAAGGAAGGAAAAACAAAATTTCATAGACTAGTTTGTTGGAAGAGCCACTGCCAATATTGATTGAAGTGAATGTTAGTGATACCTTAAACAAGGAACCTTGGAATAATAATGACCACGTTGAACTCCACAAAAAATGTTAATATCTTTTGGTTTCAAAATTTTTGCTAAATGTTATGAGTGTGGACATACGCCTTGTTTTAGTAAGTACGAGTGATTCCATTCTTAAAGAGTTTAGGATATTGTTTGTGCCATAAATTTAGTCTCATTGATTGTGTGATGTCAATTATGGCCAAAATAGTCTATGAATTTTAGTAAATATGGATTGTTCCAAGTTTTGTCTTTTATATCATTTAAGGCAAAATTCACTTTTACCTTAAATGGAAAGCATTGTTTGCACTTGTTTTTTGCCGGGCCCTATCAACAGGTTGTCCAGTCAATTGAGGACACGTGGCTAAGTCCAGGTTGGATAGTTGGCATCAGAAAACAAGGGTCATCAGGGTTTGTGCCTATGGGTTATCATTGGATGGTGGAGCAGTTATTGGCAGTGATCATAGACTTAGTGGGCAGTCCTTTAAGAGAAAGCGTGAACAAAGTGGGATTCTTTCTCTGTCGATGGAAGGTTAGAAGGGCTTGTAGGCACGTAATAACTTCAAGAAAGGGCAGTTCGATAGACAAGAGTGAAGGTCTAATGTAATTGGAAGGCCTAGAAGCCAAGAAGCAGTTGCTGCAGTTACACAACAGCAGTTATAGATTAAGAAGATCATGGGGGCGTGGGAAAGAAGAAGTATAAAGGCTAGAAATTTGTAGAAAGGGAGAACAACATCAAGAACAACACAACAACTTAGTTTTTTAGACTTAGGAGTAGTTCAGATTGTAACTTAGAAGTAGTTTCTCTTTGTAATTTGTAATATTTGTAAACATTGGTGGTTTCATCTTGAAATCATCTTTAGTTTTCTTTGTTTACTTTGTTTGATCTTGCTGATTGTAATTTTTGTTCCAAAGAAGTTCTTGTACTTTCAAGGCATTTGAATAAAAAACACAGTCGTTTGATTGCTTTTGTTTGATTGTTTAGTCAAAATTGTTGTTTAATTCTTATCGATTGAGAGTTAACATAATTTTTACCAACACTATGTAATAAAAAAAGGGAACAAAATCTATTATAATCTCTTGTAGTTCCCATGCTACCTTTATGCTTGCTATCAAAATTGACAAAATATGTATTTCACACACAAATTTTTACTGTAAAAAAACAAAATTAGCATTGTATCATCTTCCATAGGGGTGTAAATTTGACCGACTCGGCCCATGTCGAGCCTCGCGAGCTCTTGCCAATGTTCGGCCTGGCCCACGGGTCAAAAAATTAGGCCCATGCCCAGGCAGTATTCGGGCCTTGGGCGGGCCAGTGGCTTTGGGCCTGGGCTCGGGCTTAGGGCGGGCTTAGGTGGGCCTGAACAATTTTTTTTGTTTTTTGGTTTTTTTTTCTACTAAAATTTTATTATTTTTCACTAAAAAAAACACTGGGCCTTGAGCGGGCTAGGCCTCGAGTGGGCCTTAAACGGACCGATGGGCCAGGGCGGGCTTCAAAATGATGGCCCAGGGTCCCTTGAGACCCGGGCACAAACGGGCTGGGCTCACTGTGACTTACCTTTTTCTCGCGCCCTAGCTTTCGAAAAGGTTTGAAAAGAAAGGCCTCACAGTTCGGACTCCCACGGTTCTGAATCTAGTCTCATAAGTGCAATGTGAAACTGATAAACACCAAAGAGTCCAATCTGGCAAACCTTTTTTGGAAAATTGATTTTAAATCAAATAGTGCCAAAATTGGATTGCTTTACCAGATATAGAGTCGCCACCTAAATATTTTATTTTGGAAAAATTTAAGAAACCTTAACTCGTGCCAAAGGCTACGTGTCTGTCATCACCAAAGTTGCTGTAGACACCCCATTTTTGACCGTCCTCAAGACTTGGACGTCACCGTTTGAACACTCGGTGATTATCCATGTTTGTGTTTGTTCGGAATTCCCGGAGGTCTCGGCTCGCGCGCCTTGCCTCAGGATCTCCGAACTCGACCGTTTAGTGTCTGGTTTCACACCAAACACTTGTGTTTTGCCTTTGAGAGGCAGGGTAGGGCTTGTAGACCATCCCTACCCACCACCGGCAGTGGCTAGAGGCCACCGGCTGGTGTTTGGTGCCACCGGCAATGTATATTGCCGGCCGGCACTATTTGTTGCCGGTCAGCACTTTTTAGTGCCGGCCGGCACTCTTTTGGGCCAAGATGGCATTTTTGGCCGGCCGATTGCTGTTCATCTGCTTTTGCAGATATTTTTAGACAGCTGTCTTGCTTTTGCATCCCTCCATACACGTGTATGGAGGGATCTCCCTCTTGCAAAGCTTGTCTTGTAAGCTTTACAAGACATATAGAGAGAGGCTCTCTCTAGAAGCAAAGAGAGGGAGGACTTAGGTTAGAGTTTAGATATTTTGAGAGCAAAAACAGCCATTGTTGAGCTCTGGTTTTAGGGTTTGAGTTAGATACATTTTCTATCTCTCTTTCCCTCTCATTTTGTGCACTAGGTGTTTTGTGTCTTACTATTGCACACAAACACCTAGTGTTTCACCTTCCTTTGGCTCTTGAGGTTCTAAAGGACTGGTTTTGAAGTTTTGGTGTGGGATCCAAGCTAAAGGAGGCCATTGGAGCACCATTTGTGAAGGGATCATCAAGGGTAAGAAACTTACACCTTTATTCCCCCTTTTTGCATTGATTTTCTACCTATCTTAGAGCTTTTTTTGTGCTTATTGTATAACATAAAAAAGTTTTGTTTTTAGGCCTTCTTTATTGTTTATTAAGAGTGTTTTGTTGTTTGAGGGTGGTTGACCCCCCTTAGGCCTTGAAAGGCCTCATTTTGGGCCATTTTGTGCTAGTTCCGGGATTTTGGTGTTGGGGTCTCTTCACCACTGAAATTTTGAGGGATTTCAGTGGTGAAGATGATGCCTTGAAGTCCCAAGAAGGAGAGGGCCACCCCCTCTCCTTGTTGTCCTTGAAAAGGGCATGTTTTGGCCTCTTGAGAGAGCATTATGCTTGAGTGTGTGTTGAGCATGTTTAGGTTGTTTTTCATGCTTATATATCCATAATATAACATGATTTTAAGTTGGTTTTGGTATTCCATGCATGCTTAGCATAGTTGCCATGTAATGCCTTGTTTATGCCTTAATGTGCCTTAGGTTGTTAACCTTTGTTGGAGCATGTTTTAGGCTTAGTCTTGTGAAGATTATGTGCTTATTTTGCCATGTTCTAGGTCTGTCCTAGGTTGCTTGGGTCGAATTTGGCATGCATCATATAGCTCCTTTGTATTTAGGCTTGTTGGCCTTGAGCATATGCATGTATAGCATGGCACCTTTGCATTGTTTTGGTGATTTGGGGCCACCCTACATGCTATTTCAGTCCCATTTTCATGCTTGCTTGATTGCCTCTTTGATGCTTTGAAAGCTTGTGTAGCAATGCTCCATGTTTTGGTGTTTATGCATGCCTTTGTTTTTGGGTCATTTAGATGCCGTCTAAGTGGTCCTTAGGCCTTGTATTGATGCCCCAAAACTCTGTTTTTAGTCATTTAGTCCATGCCATGTTTGGTCTTACTAAGTGTAGTTCAATGCCCCATTGGTTTGCTTTCAACACTTGGGCTATTTGTTGCATATTTGGCTTGATATATTGCTTGGTTTGGCACCATATTTTAGCATGATTTCAATGCTTATGTTGCATGCTAATTAGTCCATGATTCCCCCCTTCAAATGTGTTTGAGGGTTGTTCAATTTGTGCTTACGTGTTGGCCTTCAATTAGGTGCATGTGTGCATGTATATTTGGTCCTTCATTATAGCATTTTGGCTACTGTTTTAGGCCTATTTAGAGTTGCCTAATTCATGTTTAAGACCATCTTTGCATCCATTTGCATTGCCATATGTATGCTTGTATGCTTGCATAAGTTAGTCATCATGCCATGTTGCATCCTTAGTTTGTATGCTTAGGTTGCATTGCATCTTGCATGCATGCCTTGTTCCTTGACTTGATGATAGGAATTGGGCCTTGTTTGGTTTGATTTGGTTTGCATGCATTTGAAATCAAAGTTGCATACTTGATTCTTTGGGCCATCATGCATGGAAATGTGTGATTGGTGGTCCGAGAATCGAGGCACATGCCCTTTTGAGTCATTACAATGATAAGGGACATGGTTGGTGCATATATGCCTTGAATTGTGCTGTCATGCTTTGCCTTGCCCTCTGTTGCTGTCATTTGCAGATTCTGCAGGAACACTCTGCCGACCGGCAGTGTAAGGTGCCGGCCGGCAACAATTTCTCTGCCGACAGCTTCATTTTGTGCCGATGGCCACACACCACTGCCGGTGGTAATTCCACTCAGCCGGTGGTACTCCCCAGTGTCCAGGGATGCAATCCTGAGGTTTTGACAGCCTCCAGAGGAGTGAAGGAAGGAAAACAGAGGCAGCCTATGCATGGCGGCGCGTTTCCCGAGGCATTTTTTCTGTTTTAATTAATTTATTTAATTCGTTAATTAAATTAATTTGTAATATTAATTAGCTTGCGTAGTTAATTAATCTGTAATATTTATTCGATCCTTCCGAGTGAGGGTAAAGATGTAATAAGTGTGCGTGAGTGTGTGTATGTCTTCCAACCTCACGTCTTTCTTCCCTTTTATTTACCTGCTTATGATGGTAGATTAGGGCACGTTTAATTTAGCATACCTTATGTTATGCATGCGTGCATTCATGCATTTGTACTACATGCATTAGGCTCGGTACATCACGCTAACTGCATTTGTACTTCAAATTCTAAACTGAATATGTGATAGTTGTGCATTCTCACATGCCATGTTTAGGATAGCCGAGCCTATTCTAGTAACACTTTGTATGCGATGCATTAGGCACTTAACATGGACTTGGATCATGCATGTTTGCTAACGAGTTCTTTGTTTTGGCACGGAGTACGATGTAAGTATTTCCGCTTTAGCATATCGCATGAGTGTGAATGTTGCCATGACAGCATGCTTAACATGTGGCTAGATGCTTATGTGTTATAAACTGCTTGGATGCCTGTGGGTGAAGGTTGGATTGTTTGAGTTGGAAGAACTCATTGAAATCCGTGTTTTAGCCTACTTGCGAGTAGCAAATCCAAAACATTTTCCAAAACAAATGGATATGCAATGCTTACTTCCAAATTAGACAATCTAGTCTATACTTGTTTGCTGCGCGCATAACATAATAATTCTAGGCTAATAATTGGTTTAAGAACACATAAAATTTTCAAAAACGGATATCACGGTTAGTAGAGGCCGGTCTTCGGACCGGGCGAAAGGGGGTGCTCATAACTGACCTTCCCCGATCGTACCCAAGCTCCCGAGCCGAGACAACTCCGGTGATGACGGACATGTGGCCTTCGACACCGAGTCAGGGTTTCCTAAATTTCCCCATTTTAAAAATATTTAGGTGGCGACTCTGTATCTGGCAAAGCAGTCCATGTTTGGCACTACTTTTTCAAAAATCTGTTTCTCAAAACGATTTTCCAGATTTGGACTCTTTGGTTCAGATTAAGAACCGTGACACAAATCGAGAGTCCGAACTGTAGCGTGAGGCCTACGCGCGGGCGCCGTTACAGTTGCCTCGGCTTGGGAACTTAGGTATGAGAGGGGAAGGTCCTGAAATGAGTACCCCAGGTCGCCTGATCAAAGATCGGCCTTTACTAATTATGATATGATTTTTTATAAACATTATGTGCTCTTATTTCGGTTATTAAACTAGTTTTATTATGTGACGCACACAAGCAAGTATAGACTAGTTTTTGCTCAATTTGGAACAATTCAACTCATGTTTATTTGCGAAAATGGTTTAAATTTGCCACCCTCGAGTGGGCTTAAAAGATGCGGATTTGCCACAAACATAGTGGGCTTAAAACATGATTTTGCCACAACAAAGTGGGCTTAAAACACACAATCGTTGAATTGTTCCAATTCAAACAATAAGCCTTCATCCATAGGCATTCATGCATTTTAGCATTTAAGCACATAGCCTCATTACTCATGCTAAATATGGCATCATGGCAATCACACTTATGCAAGTATGCTAAAGCGTAAAACTCACCGAGTACTCCAAACCAAAACAAAAACTAGTTAGAAAAATGCATGATCCTAACTATGCAAGATATCTAATGCAACACCTGCAATATGTAATTAATAGGCTCAGCTACTAATATGGCATATGAATCAATTTGAACAACATGCGGTTAAACACGTATTCAAAGATATATTAAAATGACGATGCAGTTTGAATGATACGCTGAGCCTTGGTGCATGTAAGACAAATGAATGGATGCAAACATGCAAGCATAAGGTATGCTAATTGAAAATATCCCTAATCTAACCATCAAAAGTGATTAAATAAAAGAGAGAAAGACATGGGGTTGGAAGACATACACACACGCACGCACATTTATTACAACATTATGCCCTTGCAAAGGAGGGTCCGAATAAATAAGCCAACTAACTAGCTATGCTAATTATGCTAACTAATTATTACAACATAATATTTAACTAACTACTCTAAGCAATTAAATATTACAACACCTAACTAACTAATTACAAAGCAATTAAGTTAATTAATTACAACACGAATTAATCAACTAATTAACTAGACATGTTAACTAAACGGCCTTGGGAAACGAGAGATGCATGCATGCTCGGTTCCTCCACCTAAAAAGCCACCGTTTTGCTGCTGCGAGCCTCTGTTTGCACATTTGAACACTGAAAAGGCTGCCCACTTCCACAACACCTCCACTTCAACTTACCAACACATTGTGCAAATTTCATTGGTGGCTGACAGGGGGCATGTCGGCTACTGGTGGTGGCCGGTCGGCCACTGATGACATGAACTCCTGCTTTTGCTACAACAAAGAACAAGCAGAGCAAAACAGTGTATTCTCACAGGTTTGTGTATACTGTTTACACTCTTTATCATCAAACAAGCTCATAGGAGTGAAACTCTTGGCTCTCAAACCATCAATCAAGCAATTTTCATGCATGATGGCCAAAAAACTAGGTTTGTACAAGTTTAATGAGTGCAAAACAAGACTCAAAAAGACCATGACCCTATCATGCATGATCAAGGGTGGTGACCAAGGAAAATGGCACGTTTCATCACTTAAAGTATGAAATGTCCCATTTTTCTCGTGTTCGAATTAACATCTGATTTGAACACATGAAATGCAACACAAAAGATGCTTACCTTTCCTCTTTTACTTGTTCATTTTATTTACTCATTTTAGTTACCGATTTATTCTTTAATTGATTAAGTCCATTAGTGAGTGTCCTCTAATGGAAAGATGGCTCAAACCACAAGTTACTTTGAGCATGAAAGAGGCATTACATTGTTGGTAATGAACCTCCTAAGGAATTAAACGATTAGGTGTAACACCTCAATTCCACACTTAGGCAAACAAGTGGTTTGAAACTACTTTCAAAGCAAACAAAAGAGTGAAGAATGGAAGGAGGTTGCAGAGATTTTAAGTGCTAAAATGAAGCGCAAAACAACACTAAAACATGTTTTCAACTCAAAACAATGCTGATCAAAGCATTAAAACACTAAGCTAGTGAAGGAATAAACACTACAACTATGCAATACACGCCTCAACTGAATTAACCAGCACAAAATAGAGCCAAAACAGGTCAAAACAGAGGCAAAAACATGCTGGACTTAAGCTAAGTTAAGCTAGAAAAACATGCTAACGCATGAAGCTAACTAGGCATACAAACAAGACACAAGGAGGGGAGGCTAACCCCTCCAATTTTGGACTTCAAAATAAGGTTTTCACCACTGAAAACCTGTGAAATTCAATGGTTAAAAGGCCCAAAAAAGTTGATTTGACAGTGATGAAAAGATGGCACAAAAGCTTAACAAGCAAAGAGACAAGAAGGGTGGACCACCCCCTAATCATGTCATATTGCATTGAGTATGCCATGTAGTTTATTCGCATTGTGTGTGCCATGCTTGCTTGCATTGTGTTTGGAATAGGTGTTAGTCCAAACACGGGAAACGAGGGGCGTTTCATTCTTAAAGTGATGAAACGTGCCTTAATTCCTGGTTGCCGACGCTCTCGATCATACATGATAGAGTTCTAGGCCTTATGTGTTTACTTGTGCATTCATTTTCATATTGAATTGTGTAACTTTGCCTCTTGGCCATCATGCATGAAAATGTGCGATTGGTGACCCGAGGGTCGAGAACCATACCTCTTTGAGTTCATCACATGATAGGGAGGGTGGTTGTACACACATATCTTGCAAATACATTGCCATGCCCTTTCTTGCTCTCTGTTGCAGAAAACTCGAGTCTGGCAGCAACAACTGGTCGGCCAGCCAAAAAAAGTGCTGGCCGACCACTTTTCTTGGTTTTCAATAACAAAAAGTGGTCAGCAGGGGTCTGGAGAGACCAAAAGTGGTCGGCCACCCTCCCACTAGATTCCCAAGGTGGATTTTCATCTTTCTGGAGCTTGGTGCAAGTTTCTGAGAACAAATGAAAACAGAGGCAAATCGGGGCATCACATTGGATTTTCGAATGAGGCGACCGAGCATGCATTTAGTCTTTTCCCTCCGAGAACCTCTTGTTTTACTGCTTTCCTTAGCTGCCATGCTTAGATAGCTAGTTTATGCTTTGGTTTGTACCTTAATAGTTAATGTGTTTAGCTATTTCAATTCGTTTTGTAATAATTAGTTAACTAGGATTAGTTAATTAATTTGTTGCGTAATAATTAGTTTAATTAGCTTAGATTAGCTAGTTAGCTTCTTATCCGGTCCTTCTTTCAAGAGGGCGCATTGTTGTAATAAGCGTGCGTGTGTGTGATGCATGTTTTCTAATCCCCATTTCTTCCTCCCCTTTACTTAACCGCTTACAATGGTTAGTTCTAGGGCATATTTCATTTAGCATACCTTATGCTTTGCATGCATGCATCCATTATCTGTTTTGCATGCACCGGGCTCGGCGCATCATACTAACTGCATTGTATTTCAATTCCAATTTGAATATATGTACCAAGTTGCATTTCACATGACATTCTTAGGATAGCCGAGCCTATCTTAATTGCATTTTTGCATGTGTTACATTAGCCATCTTAACATGAACTAGGATCATGCATGATTTCTAACTAGTTCCTTGTTTTGGCTCGGAGTACACTGTGAGTGTTTACACTTTAGCATACTGCATGTGTGTTAATGTTGCTATAAAAGCATGCTTGCCATAAGGCTATTTGCTTACATGATTAACTGCTTGAATGCCTGTGGGTGAAGGTTGGATTACATGAATTGGGACAATTCATTGAAATTCACATTTTAGCCTACTTACGAGTAGCAAACTTCAAACCATTTTCCAAACTAACGGATATGCAATGTTTTGTTCCAAATTAGGCGATCTAGTCTATACTTGTATGCTGTGTGCATCACATAGTAATTCTAGCTAATTAACCGAAATAAGAGCACATGTGTTTTCAAAAACAAGATATCATGCTTAGTACAGGCCGATCTTTGATCCGGCGAGTGGGGGTGCTCATTAAATGACCTTCCCCAATCGTACCCAAGTTCCCGAGCCGAGGCAACTTTGGTGATGATGGACACGTGGCCTTAGGCACGAGTCAGGGTTTCCTAAATTTCTCCAAAATAAAATATTTAGGTGGCGACTCTGTATCTGGCAGAGCAGTCCATGTTTGGCACTTCTTTACAAAAATCAGTTTTCCAAAACGATTTGCCAAATTTGGACTCTATAGTGATTTATCAATCTCACATCGCACATTGTGAGATCAGATTAAGAACCGTGACATTTGAGTCCGAACTGTAGCAATGAAGCCCAAGGGCGCGCCTACAGTTCCTGGCGACTCTGCTGGGGACTTAGAGAACTTGACTCGAACTCATGATACCTTGTTTTGTTCACACTTATGTGTTTCTTTACATTGCATTTGCATTGGTGCGCCTACGACACCGTGTTTGCTGTATGCTATTCCTAAACGGTTTGCCGGAGGCTCGCTTTGAGAAGCGTGCCATAAGGCTGACCGGTTGTGGGCTCTGCCACGATGGGAATACAAACCCCGATTTTTACCGGGGCACCTTTTTTGACCATTCGACCTAGTGCATATTCGGAATCTATAGTGACTATTCCAAATTAGGACAAGTTGCTTACCCGATTATAGATTGTTTGAAACTGCTGTGTGTGTAGTGAAACCCTAGCTCCTAACAAAATAGGACAGGGAAACCCTACGCCAACATAGGGGTGTTTTTGCTCTCATTTGCCTGCTATGTGCTGTCAGAGTGTGTCTCTACAGGTTGCACGTATCAGTTTGCAAGTCTGAGTATCAGACCTGAGGGCATCAGTATTTTGAGAATCAGTTATATCTGTGGGTATCAGATTCAGTTTTGGGCCAGCTATTTGGGCAACAACGATCAGTGTTTGAGAACAGTGTGCTTCAGCTTGTAAATGTCAACTGTGTGTTGTGTTTATTTAAAGCCGTTATGCTGTCTGTTTTTCTGGTTGTTTATTTATTTATTATGCTTTATTTATCTTTTTGCAAGGTAGTTTAGCATAATTGCATTTGACCAGGAAGATATTCCCCGAGCACTCTGGGTTAGAGATTGAAGACTTAATCGATCCAGGGATCTGATAGACGGACAAGCAGTGTTTCTTTCTTTACCCCCGGTTGCTAGACGGAGTTCAAGAAGGCACAGTGTATCAGTACAGCGGTTGTCAGATCAGTGGTTATTGAACAGTCAGGCTGAGGTCTCAGTTCCTACTGTAGAGTCAGATATACCGTTTGTTTAGTTAGATCCAGACAATATGGCAAGTTTGGAAGAGATGATGCATCAGCTCCAGGAAAGTATAAAAACCATGTAGCAGGATGCTGCCCGTCAGGCAGAAGTATCTACGCATCAAGCCGAGGTAGTAACCCAACAGGTAGATTTAATTGTCAGACTACAACAGCAAACTGGAGCATCTGCTTCGCACACACCTCCTTCTCCACCCAGAGTTCCAATACTCGGGGAGACGCCAAATGTCCAAGAAGATACGAACATCCCCATAGGTCCAGCTCCGCCCCCAGCTATCTAAAACACCCACCAACCTAGTGGATTCACCGTTTGAGTTTGAGGTAGATCCAATGATGTTAAAAGTAAGCAAGCTTGAAAAGCTGTTCAAGAAATCCCAGGGCGTGAAATCCATTCCAGATCATTGTTTTCAAACCCGGACCGGACTGGTTGAACCGGGAACCGGGCTTTGTTCCGGTCCGGTCAACCCCCTAAACTCGGATTGGGGCCAAAACCGGGAAAACCCGGTGACCCAGTGGTCGAACTGGTAAAACCGGTGACCCATTGGTCGAACCGGCCAGAATCGGTCTATTTTTTTTTTTTTTTTTTTTTTGGGTTTTACTTTTTTTTTTTTATTTTCTTTCTTTCTTTTCTCTTTCTTTCTTTCTTATATATATATATATATAAATATATTTCAAAATTTTGACTAAAAATTCTTATTTCAAGAGTCTCCTCTCATAAGAAAGAGTCTCATTGAAAGCTTGAGAAGATTATGAAAGTCTATTCCTATTTATAGGAAAAGATTTTTCAAAGAGAACCTACAAAATTCTATGTGGGATTCAATCAAATTATTTGAAACATATTGATTGGAGGGAGAGTTGAAAATTTCATTTCCCTCCAAAATTAAATCTAGCATTCAATCAATTTATTTGGAGGGAATGTTTAAAAAATTTAATTTCTTTGAAATAAGTGATTTTTTTTTTATCAATTATGACTTTATTAAATATTATTAATAAATATTATGCAACAATTTTTATTTTTATTTGATTATTTATATATATATTTTTTTATTTATAATTTATAATTATATTTTTTAATTATATAATATTAATTATGACGTCACGGTTCGACCGCTTTGACCCGACGGTTGAACCGGTGACCCGTCCACCCGGTCCCTTTTCCAGTTCGCTCACCGGTTCGGTTTTGAAAACATTGTTCCAGATATAGGGGATGGGTATACTGACTCGGCCGTGACACTGCCAGATCGGTTTAAAATGCCACACATCGACCACTTTGATGGGTCTCGGGATCCCATGGTACATTTGCGGTTGTTTTCAGACATCCTAAGGCCGATGGGCCTCTCCAGGTTGCAGAAGCTTTCTTTGTTTGGCCGAACCCTGTTGCGTGTAGCGGCCATTTGGTACGCAAAATTGGAAGACTCCGTCAAGAGGAGTTGGGAGGAGATGGCTGAGGCCTTCATAGCTCAATATTCCTATAATACACAGATCGAGGTCACAACTCGCGATCTCGAGACTACCAGGCAAGAATCGAAGGAGAGCTTCTCTGACTTCGTAACCCGTTGGAGGGCCAAGGCCTTAATGATGACCATTAGGCCCGTTGACAAGGTTCAAATTCGGATGGTTGTGCGCAACCTCCAGCCCAAGCTCATGCAGAAGATGATCGTCCTCCCCTTCCCCACCTTTGCAGACCTACATGAGATTGGAGTGCAGATCGAGGATGCAATGAAACAAGGCCTCATTGATAATGAGAGAGAATAGCCTAAGAGGGCATTCAACCGCAGTACAAATGCAGGCACAAGTAGTGCTGCAGTTGGCAGAACTTTAGATGTCGGAATGGTCACCACCACCCTTTCCAAAACCCTCAGAGCTACCCCATTCATTGGTGCGTCCGGTAGTTGCTCACAACCAGCTAGATATGGGCCCAAAGGCCAAAGAACCTTCACCCCACTATACATGCCCCTATCCAAAGCTTTGGGGGTTTTGATCAAGAAAGGGCACTTGAAACCCCTAGAGCTGCGACCCTTGCCAAATAAACTTCCTCCTTCTCATAACCCGGCAAAGTATTGTGCCTATCACCAACAGCATGGTCACGACACCGACTAGTGCTTCAGACTGCGTCACGATATTCAAGATCTCGTTGAGAATAAGGTGATTGCACCCCCGAAAAAACCAAACGTCACAACCAACCCACTCCCACCACATAACCAAGCTCCACCTCCCAAATGCATTAACCTAATCCAAACTGGGGTTATGTCATACGACCCTAGCATATATATTACCCCTTCTCACCTACCCAAGCCGGAGGTGTTCATTCCAGAAAGCACGGATTTGTGTATGTTGGACATCTTCCATGCCCAACCTGAGCCGGTGGTAGTGACTATCGAAGATAGAACCGGGATGATTACGGGAACAGATGGAAATCATTATTCAGGGCCTGAGGGGTCTGCGAGATATGTTTACGACCCGAGCGGTTACATTACACCAACAGGGCAAACTAAGTTAAGGGTGGAACTACCGGCCGGGGCAGAGATCTGTGTTGTTCGAGAGGATGGACCAAATCAGGGGCTAGATGACCTAGCGGAATTGGAAGAGGACATAGCCAACCTTCAATTCTTCAATGAATAGGATTTGGGGGACGTGACTGTCAATTGGTTTGATTTGGAGGGGTCAGCAGAAGCTACTGGGTGGCTCAGTGACGAGCCGGATGCTATTGAACAACTTCAGCCAGACCAGGGGTAATCAGGGGTTAGAATATCATTAGCAGTGGCCGGAATGGCCGGGGATCAGGAGCAACCGCCGGAGAGCACCGGTTTTAAGAATTTTGTTCGGGATTAGAGCATTTCGAGTACAGCAGATATTGAACAGCAAGCTGCACTGAAATAGTTTGAGCGGGAAAAGATCAAAGATCTGGAGAAGGCTCGTAAGGCCAAAGTCCTTGTGGGGACTAAATGTACTGTGAGTATGGGAACAGAATGTGCTGTGGGCACATGAATAGTTGTTACAAAATCAGATAGTTGCTTGTCAATGGCTGATGGCATGTGGTGGGAAGATGATGACCTCTGTCTTGCCCATACAGACGAGGCTTGGGGGAACAACCGACCGGATGATACCTGGTATCTTGGAGAGGTGGACCACATGATCAGGAGTAGGCGGTACTTCAAGCCCCTACACCTAGATCAACCAGAGGCGTCTGGGAAGGACAGGGAGGCAGAGAAACAGAAAGAAAAGTTACTCGAAGAGGAGGCTGTGTTGAAACAGTTGAAGAAGATACAAGCAGACATCTCCATCTGGGGACTGCTTATGGCTTCAAGAGTACACAGACAAGCTGTCCTTTCTGCAATGGACAAAGCCAAACTTTCAATTGACACCACGCCTGAACAGCTGGTAGGGTTGGTTTTTTCGGGAGGAACTTTCTCGACGTTAACCTTTACTGATAAGGAACTACCGCCCGAGGGCGCAAACCATAACAAACAACTTTACGTCTCTGTGGAGTGCAGAGACAAATGGGCACCAGTGGTTCTTGTCGATACAGGATCCGCTATCAATGTATGTCCATCAAGGACAACATATGCAATCGGATTGAAGCCCGCAGACTTTGTACCCATTGCCCAAGTGATTCGGGCATACGACAACACCAGCAGAGAAGTGATGGAGACTGTGCAGGTTCAGACTAAGGTCGGTCCAGGACAACACGATATTGACTTCTATGTCTTGGACGTTCCCGCAACCTTTAATCTACTCTTGGGGCGGCCGTGGCTGCACCAAGTGAAGGCAGTCTCTTCCACTCTCCATCAGATATTGAAATACCCCCACAGAAGGGGGGTGGCCATTGTTTTTAGGAATTCATCAATCCATCCGCCGCCAGAGGTGTCTACGCTAGCACTGGAGATCGAACATGGCGCGGAGGATGTGTTCCTGTCAGGGTTTACCCTAGCCGAGGCCCGGGTTGGACAGAACATTCTGGCTATTGATGAAGGGCTCTATGTCAGCGCACAATTACTGTATCTCATGACCAAGTTACAGCACATCCCCGAGATGGGATTAGGGCGCAGTGGCCGAAAAGGCGTTGCAGCATCGGCCGGAGTGCCGCATAACCCACATACCTTTGGTCTAGGTTATCTGCCTACCAAAGAGGACTGGGTGAGAAAAGGCAAAGAAATGGCTGGAAGGGCCAGAGCTAAGCAGATGGAAAGGCATTTTGAGTTGATGCACCGACCAATCCGGGGTACCCTAAACGGACGCTTTGTCCGAGAGGGGGAGGACTTCCCATTTTGTGGCTTCCTAGAGCCATGGTTGAATACAAAGAGGCAACGCTTGCCGGGATTTGAGATATTCTTCGACTTACAATCGTCTGGGGATGACGTTGCCGAGGAGCAAACAGACCCAATAGCTGAGGCTAAGCAGTGTAAAGAGGAGGTTTCCGAGGAAGTAGAGATTGAAATGGGGGTAGCACTGGCTTGCCTACTTTCAGATCCTTCGATCGTACATGAGTGCTTGGGGAATGACCTCTCAGTGTTCATGATTGGGAATGAAACGACTGCAAGCCCATCTTCAAATATCTTGGATGCATCCATTGCACCTTCTCTCGTCTGGCAATATGAGGAAGGTTCTTATTGAGCAACACCGGGTCAGGTAATGAGCCGAAATCTGATTCCACCGAGTTCGTAGGGTGGAAATCAGGTTCCAACTCGTCTGAGTCTGAGTCTGAGACCGGTATTCCTGGGAGTGATAACCCGGATGCCACAGTCCTGTCTAGGTCGTTTTTTTCTTTTTCCTTTAAGTCTGTTGTAACAGAGGAACCAGGTGACTTGGAAGTACTTAATGAGAATTGTGCGGCTGTGGCCTTCGATTACTTTTCTGTGCCTTTAATTTATTGCATGAATCAGGATTTTCAAAATTTTAATGAAAACGACGAGGAAGAAATTCCTCTGGTTTTGCAATATTTGCTTGATCAAGAGCATGAGAGATTTGTTAAACCCGTGGTTGATGAAATCACCCAAATTAACGTTGGTACTGAGAAGGACCTGCGACTGGTCCAGATTGGGTCCACGTTGTCTTTGGAGGAGCGCGAGCACTTAGTCGCTTTATTAAAAGATTTCAAAGATGTTTTCGCGTGGTCCTACGAAAACATGCCTGGAATCAATCCTGAGATTGTACAGCACTGGATCCCTCTTGACCCAGAGGCCCGACCTGTCAAACAGAAGCTCAAAGGATCCTCCCTGACTGGGCTCTCAAGATCAAAGAAGAGGTCACCAAGCAAAATTGATGCAGGGTTCCCGTTAGTATCTGAATACCTAACTTGGTTGGCCAACATCGTTCCAGTACCGAAGAAGGATGGCAGAATTCGGGTATGGTGGACTTCAGAGATTTGAACAAAGCCAGTCCGAAGGACGACTTTCCTCTGCCGCATATCGATGAGTTAGTGGACTTCACTGCAGGGCATGCGTTGCTCTCGTGCATAGATGGGTTTTCTGGCTACAATCAGAAATTGATGGCACCCAAAGACCGGGAGAAGACTGCTTTTACCACCCCGTGGGGAACCTATTGTTATAGGGTGATGCCGTTTGGGCTGAAGAACGTTGGAGCTACGTATCAACGGGCCGCGACCACAATATTGCACGACATGATCCACAGGGAGGTTGAGGTGTACGTGGACGACATGATTGTCAAGTCCAAGGAAAGAGAGGGCCACTACACCGCCTTATAGAAGTTCTTTCAACGGATCAGAGAGTATAGGCTGCGGCTGAATCCTCAGAAGTGTACATTCGGTGTTACAGCAGGGAAAATGCTGGGGTTCTTGATCACACAGAGGGGCATCGAGGTCGACCCTTCCAAAATCAAGGCCATCTTAGAAATGCCACCACCAAGGACTAAAAAGGAGGTGCGAGGCTTTCTAGGTAAAGTGCAATTCATAAGACGATTTATTTCAAAATTAACCTTGACTTGTGAACCACTCTTTGGCCTCCTAAAGAAAGGAAACAAGTTCCAATGGGACGGCCGATGCCAAGCAGCTTTTGAACAGATCAAACAATACTTACAAAACCCACCTGTGTTGTCACCGCCTGAGCCGGGGAAACCGTTGATTCTGTACCTTTCAGTGACTGAAACTACAATGGGCTGCATGCTCGCACAAGAGTCTGAGGACAAAGTAGAGATGGCTATCTACTATTTGAGCAAGAAAATGTTGGAGTATGAGACCCGCTACACCCCGCTGGAGAAGGCTTGCCTGGCCTTGGTATGGGCTACTAGGAAGCTGCGGCATTACCTGTTAGCTCACTCTGTAATACTGGTTTCGAGATTGGGTTGCATCAAATATCTTTCCTAGAAACCATCACTTACGGGGTAGGTTAGCCCGTTGGTTGCTTTTGCTTTCCGAATTCGATATGAAGTATGTGACGCGCAAGTCAATAAAAGGAAGAGCGGTAGCGGAGTTCCTAGCCGATCACCCAGTTGAAGGGGATGAAGCAGTTGAGTACCTATTCCCAAGTGAGGCCATTTTGCATATCGAAGATGAAACTTAGACGATGTACTTTGACAGAGCGTCAAACCAATACGGGTATGGGATAGAGGTGTTGCTGATAGCGCCCAACAATTCCCGTGTACCTTTAGCATTCAAACTCCGGTTCAAAGTCTCGAACAATGAAGTAGAGTATGAGGCATGCATTACCGGTTTAGAAGCTGCCCTAGAACTAGGGGCAAAACGGTTGGACCTCATCAGGGACTCGAACCTTGTTGTATCTCAAGCTAAAGGAGATTGGAAAGTCAAAGCAGAAAAGATGAAAATCTATCACCAAGCCTTGGACGTGCTAATTTCTCGGTTTGAGAAGCTGAATTTTGCCCATCTGTTAAGAGAGAACAACAGGCTCGCAGATTCACTAACAACTCTATCTTCCATGATAGACATCCCTTTCGGAGTCCGGATGCGTCCGATCATCATCGAACAGAAGTTTGTGCCAGCCTACGAGTTGCTTGCTGCCATAGATGAAGTACAAGATGAGAATTCTTGGTATTATGACGTCAGGAACTTCTTAGAAAAAGATGCATATCCACCAGGGGCAAATGTCAAAGACAAGAGGGCAATTAGAAGAATGGCTACTTAGTTCATTATCTGCGGGGGTAAATTGTACAAGAGAGGTCATCTCGGGATGCATAAGCTATGTGTTGATGCCGAAGAATCGAAGCGCCTGATGGAGGCGATCCATGGAGGAGAGTGCGGAGCGCACATGAACGGGGTAATGCTAGCCCGGAAGATCCTTAGGCAAGGTTACTAGTGGTCCACCATGGAGGAGGATTGTATTGGCTTTGTCCTGCGATGCCATAAATGTCAGATCCATGCCAACCACATGAACATTCTGCCGTCGAAGCTGCACAACATGACCTCGCCATGGCCCTTTAAAGTCTGGGGGATTGATGTGATTGGAGCTGTCACTCTGAAGGGGTCCAATGGGCATGAGTACATTTTGGTAGCGATAGACTACTTCACGAAGTGGGTTGAGGCCCAATCTTATGCGGTGTTGAAGGCTTCGCATGTCCCAAAGTTCATCAGGAACAACATCATCTGCCACTATGGGGTCCCGAACGAGATCATTTCAAATAATGGTTTCCACTTCAAGAAGGAAGTGACTGACTTGTTGGACAAATACAACGTGGCTTTTCATAAGTCATCCACATATCGGCCACAGACCAATGGTGTAGTTGAGGCTGCCAACAAGAACATCAAACACATTTTTGCAAAAGATATTGGAAACCTACCGGGACTGGCCAGATAAGTTGCCATTTGCTCTGTGGGGCTACCGGACTTCAATTCGAACTTCTACCAGGGCGATTCCGTATTCCTTGGTTTATGGGATGGAGGCTGTCCTCCCTATCGAAGTTGAGGTTCCGTCATTACAGGTACTGGCTGAGTCTTAGATAGCTGAGGCAGATTGGCAGCAAAGCAGGTTCGAAGAACTCATGCTGTTTGATGAGAGAAGGTTGAAAGCACTGTACCATGTTCAGGGTTATCAACGCAGAATTGCCAGGGCTTTCAACAAGAAAGTTAAGTCCAGGAATTTGAAAGAAGGGGATCTAGTGCTCAAAGACAACCGAGCTCCCATTCACGACCCTAGGGGCAAGTTCAGACCCAATTGGACTGGTCCTTACATGTGATCTCCAGTGCAATGCTACTCAGACTAGGGGCAACTTTCCAGTTGCTGGAATCCGGGGTTGTGTATCTCAGTGACAGATCTCAGGCGTGTCCAGTTCTGATCCATATCGAAAATGGTTTTGAAAAGTTTTAATAAAAGTTGATTTTGTTCAAATTAATCTTTTTACAACTTAGACCATTTCTGGACCAAACGAGAAATTTTCTGTACCTACAACCTTCAATTTCATTGATTTCAATACAGAGTTTTCCTGTTCTTGAATACAAAATTGAAGTTGTTTTTCATTGTATTCATAAAAAAAAAAACTTGAAAGTTCTGATTAAAGCAAATAAATCTGGGGCATAGTTAGGTGTTCCTGCGCCCCCTCCCAGAGCTAGTCGAAGCCTCTGATGCTAAAGTGGGCCCTACCTGTAACTCTTCATTGAGCCAACCTATGCACTCATCAGAGAGGGTACAGTTGAAAGTGGGAGCGGGGGCCAGAAGCTCTCTAGTCCTCCATGCTGCGGCATACTAAGGTAGTTGCGCGCCTCAGACCGGAAATGTAGCAAGGTACTCTATCCCCTCCTTCGGACAAGTCTAATCATGTCCAAACTGACGCCGGAACCGAAAAGGAAAATAGAACACATAGTGTGTCATGCCAATCAACTGAATCCTTGGTTGGCGAGTCATACTATAACTCATTGCCGACAGATTGAGCCAAGGACAACGCCAAGCAATGTGGTCCACGGACAAACTGCACATCCAGTCAAACCACCTTCCCTTATCAAGGGCATCGACTAGACGTCGTCGGAATAAATAGCTGCGAGCTGAGTATGCGGAGCAGGAGTCCACGATCCTCAATTTGTCCATCAACCATATCTGGGGAGGGATTAAAAATGAGAGATTAAAGAATAGAGAGGTGTACATCGAGAGGAAAAGTGAGAAAAGGGTTTTGAGAGAAAAAAACCGAGCCTGAGGGCCGAGTGATGTGAGAAATATATGTGAGATAGGGTGGGAAACATTACCTATAATAGTAGTGGACTCCCTGCCAAGCTAGCCGTCTCCCGGCAATGAAAAGCGTCCAAACCTATCAATGTCTCAGCCAATGCCATGGCGATACATCTCTTGCCCTCTCTTAAGCCTTGGGCGACTTCAATCAAGCGAGCGCTAAACCCACCAGAGCCTGGGGCAAGCAAGAAATGAGACAACATGCACAAGCAAAGTGCATGTCGCCGATAACCCTGCTAGTCATGGTCGTCGCGGTCACCGGCGTCAGAAAATCGACGAATCAAGCTGGGGATAACCGGCACTCCATCGCGAATCAATGACCGAGCGTTATGCAAAGTGAGCCCACACATCCATCCTAAGGCTTGGACGTGGCCAAAGCAAAATTGTGGCAAAATTTCTTCATTACGTTCGGATTCCATTAAAAGTTGGAAGTCTTCGAAAGTGGGACATACCTCTTGTCCGCCAAAGCTAAAGGCGTGTGTTATCGGGTTCCAAAACCTTGCCGCGGCATGGAGAAATAGAAATCGCAGCGGGGTGCGGCTCAGCGTGAATAGTGCATTTATGTCAAAGCTCCGGAAATTCACCTTTTCCGAGCCATCCAAGGAAGCAATCCAATTTGAGAGATTTTGGATGAGAAATGCCTTCATTTTGGTGCAAGAGTGAGTTAGAATGAGGGAACCATGAAGTTGGAGCCTTCATAAAGGATAAGACACTGTTTGGAGGACAAGTGTCACAAAACTGGAGGTTTCCAGGATAAGTGGTCGGCCGACCACTTTTTCTGGTCAGCCAGCTACTTTTTTGGGCTGCAGACAGAAAAGCTGGTCGGCAGGCTCCTCTGGTGGTCGGCCATAAGTATGAAAGTGGTTTACACCTGTTTCTTGCCTCCAGGAGTGAGTCTCTAACTTCCCCGTGTGCTGGGAGTGCTGAAGGTTCGAGTTTACCTCTGTTTCGGATGTATTTTGTCGATTTGTTTGTCTCAAAATGCATTCGCTCTTCGAGTTGTTAAATTTTGCTTATCGAGTTGTTCTGCTTATCGAGTTGTTGCTCTTTGCTTATCGAGTTGTTGCTCGTGGCTTATTGAGTTGTAAACTTGCTAAGGTTTTGTTTCTTAGTGAGTTAAGTTGTTTAGTTTGTTGTGTCGGTTCACTACCTGACTTGGCAATACGCATTGTTCTGTTTTCATTCAAATTTCATTTTCGTGAAAAATGGAGCGATGCGATGCTCAGAATACAAATACAACACTCTTTGAACGAAAAGTCGATTTCATTCCATCATAGCTTCTTTTTTACAACATTTTACAAAAGGGTACAAGTTTTGAAGAAAAATGAAACTGCCTAAGCTGTACAATGTGCTACAACTACATGTAAAAAGAAAAATAAAGCAGGAACATCTGCATCAGTGCCATCAAGCTCAAGTCACCTTCCTCGGAAGCCTCCTCGGCGTCGCCTCCTTCCTTCGAACCCGAACTTGAGTCATTGTCCCTACCTGCAGATGTCACGACCCGAACCCGCCCCCATGGGTTAAGGACGTAACCGGCCAGTAATCCTGAGATTACCTACGGCCTTAAACCAAAATAGACATAATTCAACAGAGTAGGGGGGCCAAACGGAAGCAATAATCAAAAACTTTGTCCATAGAGTCGTGCTTATATGCACTTCAAAACAAACCAAACTCATATACGTTAATAACCCACGTCAAAAGTACAGTACCATAAAATTCTTTACAGACAGGATCATCTAATTAAGTCAACCCATGACAGACCATTTACAAATATACATAAAGTCCTTGCCGGCAAGACAAAATATAATTACATAACAAAAAGGCAAGGATAGGTCTCAAGAGTGAGACGCAAGGCTGACTTCCTCAAAACTCGTATTTTTCCTAGCAGACTTCACTGGGGCTGGGTTTGGACTTCCCTTGGCTCACCTACAAACACATGAATGAGCGTGACCGATAGCCCAGTGAATAATATCAAATACAGAAGTCATATAAACAATATGTAGAACAACATACTCCAAACGGCCTTGGGCCCAATTCATATTCCTACTTAACATATGTACATTTATACGAAGTTTAGATCAAGTGACTGTAGTTCCAAACATATTGGCCTTTAGCCCATTCTGATTTCCATTTACGTCAAAACGGCCTTCGGCCCATTCATTTATGTCAAAACGGCCTTCGGCCCATTCATTCTTGTCAAAACGGCCTTCGGCCCATTCATTCTTGTCAAAACGGCCTTCGGCCCATTCATTTATATCAAAACAGCCTTCGGCCCATTCATTTATATCAAAACGGCCTTCGGCCCATTCATTTATATCAAAACGGCCTTCGGCCCATTCATTCTTGTCAAAACGGCCTTCGGCCCATTCATTTGTGTCAAAACGGCCTTCGGCCCATTCATTTATATCAAAACGGCCTTCGGCCCATTCATTTGTGTCAAAACGGCCTTCAGCCCATTCATTTATATCAAAACGGCCTTCGGCCCATTCATTCTTGTCAAAATGGCCTTCGGCCCATTCATTCTTGTCAAAACGGCCTTCGGCCCATTCATTTGTGTCAAAACGGCCTTCGGCCCATTCATTTATATCAAAACGGCCTTCGGCCCATTCATTTGTTCGTATCAGACTTTTGTCCACGATCCCAATTAGCAAATTCATAAGGCTTATAAGGGAATAACAATTGGACATTCACAAGCTTTCAAATATTGATATTACTCACAGTGATCGGCTTGTGGATTTGCCCTGGAGCTTGACCCTACACATTTCATGAACACAACAGGGTCACTAACAGTTCAATCCATTCTTTGCTTTACATGTTCCTCATTAGGCTTTATTCATATCTCATTAATTCATTTACAATGCTTAACATATGCCTAAGAGTGCTTACAAGTGAAAGAGAACGGAAAACAAAACTCAGAATGCAAAAATAGAATCTCAGAAAATAGGGTCCCCGCTCGAGCATGGACTTCCCCGCTCGAGCGGACCCCTGGAGCCTGCAAAAGTACTGGATATAGGAAATTTACGCTCGAGCGTTAAATCTGGCGCTCGAGCGGAAGGCCTCTTTACATGGCTTCCCGCTCGCGCGCGAACTTACCCGCTTAAGCGGAAGCCATGCCTGCAAAAAGTTCTGGATGTCTCATTTTTACTCTCGAGCGTTACCTAGGACGCTCGAGTGGAAGTCCATCCCACGTAGCTCCCTGCTCGAGCGTGGACTTCCCCGCTCGAGCGGACATCAAGGGCTGCAGAAAATATACTGGGAGCACGTATTTCCCGCTCGAGCGGTAGTTCCCTCGCTCGAGTGGACATCAAAATCTGGAAATTCCAGATTGAGTTCTTGAGCTTCAATTCGAAATCTCAGCCTCAATACTTGCATGCAATGGCTCAAATCTCAAATATAATCATACTAACATGGTACCAATGCAAGATTATAACATTATGGAGCTCAATTTCTTGATTTATCTACATGCATGTCTCACAACATGTCAAACTCAACATCAACATAACAAACTCATGCATTCAAGCTCATGTCTTCTCAAATTGTACATGCATGTGATGAATTAGCCACATCCTCAACTTAGATGGCACAAATGATGATTATAACATGAGCTTCAATTAAAATTATACATGGATTATACAAAACATGCAAATTCAAGGTACTTTCTTACATGCATGCACATAATGGCCTTCAATTCAACCAAATCACTTCAATTTCCTCATAATCAAACTAAATCATGTTCTTGACCATTATTTCAACTTGAATTCACAAAATCACAACTTAATATCCATGAATTCACTTACCTAGAGGCTTGATTCTCCCAATCTACGGTCAAAACTTGAATAATCTTTAAGGCTCCCAAGCTTTGAGCTAAGTTTGCTCAATTCTCTTCTCTCCTCCTCTCTACAGCCGGCTCTCTCTTCCTCTCAATAGTCTAACTCAGATTTTGAGTTCATAAGGGCTAGAGGGGAGTGTAATGCTATCATACAACAAGGCCCACTAACATAATATTTCAATATAAAATATTTGGGCACTAATTCATCAATTAAATCGACTTAATCTGGCCCGAATCAATTTTTCAATTCAATTTTACCGTAGGCTCTAAAAAATTACGCTAATCACAAAGGCGTAATCAATTTCGGATTTTGTAGCCGATAAGGCCCTCAATTTAATTTCCAAAGCGAATTATTCAAACAGATATTCCTACGGTGAACAGATAGAATTGCAAAATCACATATATTCACATAATGGCACATAAAATCATGCTAAACACATAATCATATTCAAATTAAGGACCAATTTAGCATATTACGGAATAAGGGTATCACAGTCTTCCCCTCTTTAGGAAGTTTGGTCCTCCAAACTTAATTTACCTTCGTCGGGAAACAAATGTGGGTAGCGTGGTCGCATTTCCTCCTCTTTCTTTATTTTGGGCAACCAATAGGTTTGTTTCAAATCCTGATACATTTTATTGTTACCCGGATGTATAGCAAATATGGACCTGTGGGCCTCATCTAAAACCCTCTTCTTTAGTTCTGGGATATCTGGGACACATATCCGATTTTGAAATTTCAATATTTCATTCTCAATACTGAATTCTGCTTTCGGGCTTGCCTCGAATTCGTCAATCACTTTCTTGAGGTACTCATCCTCTTTCTGTTTCCATTTAATTTCATCAATGATCACCGGCTCGGCTGTAATAGCGGCTATCAATCCGCCTTGTTCACATATTACCACTTCAATTTCAAACTTCTCAAAATCTTGCAAGATCTCTCTCTGTTCAGTAAGCAAACAGGCCATACTCCCCATTGATTTTCTGTTCAAGGCATCAGCAACTGTATTAGCTTTCCCGGGGTGGTACTGAATTTCTAGGTCGTAATCTTTTATTAGTTCTAGCCACCTTCTCTGACGCATATTCAACTCTTTCTACGTGAAGAAGTATTTCAGGCTCTTATGATTCGTGTAGACTTCACACTTTGCCCCATACAAATAGTGCCGCCAGATTTTCAAAGCAAAAACGACTGCGGCCAATTCAAGGTCATATGTTGGGTAGTTCTTCTTGTGTGGCCTCAACTGTCGGGAGGCGTAAGCAATAACCTTTCCGTTCTGCATTAACACACAACCCAAACCCTTATAAGATGCATCACTAAAGATTACGAAATTTTTCGTACTTGAAGGTAGTGTTAAAATTGGTGCAGTAGTCAATCTTGTCTTCATTTCATGAAAGGCTGATTCCCTTTCTTCGTTCCACTCAAAAGGTTGCCCCTTGCGTGTCAGTTGGGTAAGAGGCACTGCTAATTTCGAAAAGTCCTTCACAAACCTCCTGTAGTACCCCGCCAAGCCCATGAAGCTACGAACTTCTGTCACATTGGTCGGTGTAGGCCAATTCACAATTGCCTCTATCTTCTGCGGGTCCACTGAAATTCCTTCCTTGTTGATCATGTGCCCTAAGAAAACAACCTCATCCAACCAAAACTCACATTTCTTTAATTTAGCAAATAGTTTCCTTTCCCGAAGTATTTGTAAAACAGTCCTCAAATGATGTTCATGTTCAAGTCTATCTTTAGAGTATATCAAAATATCATCAATGAAGACTACAACAAACACATCAAGGTAGGTTTTAAAAATTCTATTCATTACGTCCATAAATGCTGCCGGAGCATTAGTCACTCCAAACGGCATAACAAGAAACTCAAAATGACCATACCTCGTTTTGAATGCGGTTTTCTCAACATCCTCTGCCTTAACTTTCAGTTGATGATACCCGGATCTCAAATCAATCTTAGAAAACACCTGTGATCCCTGTAACTGGTCAAATAAGTCATCAATACGGGGTAAGGGATATTTGTTCTTTATTGTTACCTTGTTCAATTCCCGGTAATCAATGCACAGGCGCAAAGTACCATCCTTCTTCTTTACAAATAACACTGGTGCACCCCAAGGCGAAGTGCTAGGTCGGATAAACCCTTTATCAAGAAGGTCTTGCAACTGTTCCTTTAATTCTTTCATTTCGGCAGTAGCCATTCTATAGGGAGTTTTAGAAATAGGCTGGGTGCCTGGCACAGTTTCAATGGTAAACTCGATCTCCCTGTCTACCAATCCCCCTGGTAATTCATTCGGAAACACATCCGGAAATTCTCTAACAATAGGAATATTATTCAATTCAACATTCTCAGATTGTTCAGACAACACGTAGCACAAATAACCCTGGCACCCTTTACTAATCAGTTTACATGCTTTCATTGCGGATATCAAATAAGGTGGAGGCACTACCCCGTTACCCACAAACACAATCTCTTTCTGTTCTGGTAGGTTAAAGACAACCCTTTTTGTCACACAGTCTATGGTGGCATAGTACTTGGTCAGCCAATCCATGCCCAAAATTACATCAAAATGTCTAAAGTTCAAGGACAACAAATCTACATATAGGGTAGCATCCTCGATATGCATGTCACAAAACCGATATATATAATCACATAACACAAACTCCCCCGATGGAGCGGACACACATAACAAATATGGAAATAACTCTAGGGGTCTATTCAGTCTGGATGCAAATGTATATGTTACAAGTGAGTGCGTTGATCCAGAATCAATAAATACAGAGGCATCCTGATTACATATTGAAATAGTACCTGAGACAACGGCATTAGCATTCCGTGTATCGCTCGGAATAAGTGCAAAGACTCTCCCCTGTCTCACTGTATCCCCAGCAGTAGCAGATTTCAAAGTGTTCCCCGGCTTCGGGATCGATGCAGTGGAACTAGCTGCTAGTTTCCCACTGTTCTGATTACATTCTCGGGCTATGTGCCCTTGCTTCCCACATTTGAAATAGGCTCCTGATGCACGGTAACAAACTCCACGGTGCCTTTTGCTACAAATATTGCACATGGGAGCTGCGTCTCGGGAAGAACTCGAAGTATTTGAGGAGCCCGTGTTTTGCTTTTTCAGAAATTTCTTCTTCGAAAAGAAACCTTGTCTTTTGTTGCCTTTCCATTCTGTCACTGGCTTAGCTTGTCTGGCTATGTTAGCCTCTGATATGATGGCTCTATCATGCACCCCAATGTAGGTTTCCAATTTCAGGACATTCACCCTCTCTAGGATGTCATTGCGGAGCCCACCTTCAAAATGTCTTGCTTTCTTATAGTCCGTGTCAATTACGTGTGGTGCAAACCTAGCCAATTCAGTGAATTTGGCCTCATACTCTGCTACAGTCATGCTGTCTTGCTTGAGTTCCATGAATTCTGCCACTTTCCTATCCCGGACACATTGCGGGAAGTACTTGTCATAGAATATTTCTAGAAACTTTACCCAATTAACATCCCTATGATTTTCTCGCATCAACATCCACCATCTTCTTGCCTCGTCTTCTAGCATAAAAGTGGCTAGAAGCACTTTCTAAGTCTCTGAACAGGGGAACACTTCAAATAATTCCTCAATGTCGAGGACCCATGCTTCGGCTTTCAACGGATCTAATCCCCCGTGAAACTGTGGTGGTTTCATTTTCTTGAATTTCTTAGTGAGAGCTATAATCCGGTCATCATTCTGATGATCTGGCACGGGTGGTGCCGGAGGTGGAGGTGGCGGGTGTGGTTGCTGCCACTGTTGTTGCCACTCCTGTTGCTGTCTCAAAGCTTCTGCCATTTCCTGTATTAGTCTTTCCTTCCTGTCCATTTTGGTAGTTAAGGATTCTTCTATTTCATCTCCTCTGGTTCTCACCATCTGATTAAACTTGCATTATATTTTATACAAAAGGTACACAAAGATGCATGTAACAAGGAGCATACATGTTCAAGTAATTTATAATGCAAGTAATTCACAACTCATAACTTATAATTGTTCATATCAAAACATTTAAGCATATAATCAATGCCTCCAAATTCATATTTATCACATGAATGCATCCTAGATCTTATCTAGACGCTTATTGCTCTTTTTGGACAAGTGTGTGAGTTATTAACTCGTGCTCTGATACCACTCTGTCACGACCCGAACCCGCCCCCCATGGGTTAAGGACGTAACCGGCCAGTAATCCTGAGATTACCTACAGCCTCAAACCAAAATAGACATAAGTCAACAGAGTAGAGGGGCCAAACGGAAGCAATAATCAAAAACTTTGTCCATAGAGCCGTGCTTATATGCACTTCAAAACAAACCAAACTCATATAAGTTAATAACCCACGTCAAAAGTACAGTACCATAAAATTCTTTACAGACAGGATCATCTAATTAAGTCAACCCATGACAGACCATTTACAAATATACATAAAGTCCTTGCTGGCAAGACAAAATATAATTACATAACAAAAAGGCAAGGATAGGTCTCAAGAGTGAGACGCAAGGCTGACTTCCTCAAAACTCGTATTTTTCCTAGCAGACTTCACTGGGGTTGGGTTTGGAGTTCCCTTGGCTCACCTACAAACACATGAATGAGCGTGAGTGATAGCCCAGTGAATAATATCAAATACAGAAGTCATATAAACAATATGTAGAACAACATACTCCAAACGGCCTTGGGCCCAATTCATATTCCTACTTAACATATGTACATTGATACGAAGTTTAGATCAAGTGACTGTAGTTCTAAACATATTGGCCTTTGGCCCATTCTGATTTCCATTTACGTCAAAACGGCCTTCGGCCCATTCATTTATGTCAAAACGGCCTTCGGCTCATTCATTCTTGTCAAAACGGCCTTCGGCCCATTCATTCTTGTCAAAACGGCCTTCGGCCCATTCATTTGTGTCAAAACGGCCTTCGACCCATTCATTTGTGTCAAAACGGCCTTCGGCCCATTCATTTATATCAAAACGGCCTTCGGCCCATTCATTCTTGTCAAAACGGCCTTCGGCCCATTCATTTGTGTCAAAACGGCATTCGGCCCATTCATTTATATCAAAACAGCCTTCGGCCCATTCATTTGTGTCAAAACGGCCTTCGGCCCATTCATTTATATCAAAACGGCCTTCGGCCCATTCATTTATATCAAAACGGCCTTCGGTCCATTCATTTGTGTCAAAATGGCCTTCGGCCCATTCATTCTTGTCAAAACGGCCTTCGGCCCATTCATTCTTGTCAAAATGGCCTTCGGCCCATTCATTTATATCAAAACGGCCTTCGGCCCATTCATTTGTGTCAAAACGGCCTTCGGCTCATTCATTTATATCAAAACGGCCTTCGGCCCATTCATTTGTTCGTATCAGACTTTTGTCCACGATCCCAATTAGCAAATTCATAAGGCTTATAAGGGAATAACAATTGGACATTCACAAGCTTTCAAATATTGATATTACTCACAATGATCGGCTTGTGGATTTGCCCTGGAGCTTGACCCTACACATTTCATGAACACAGCAGGGTCACTAACAGTTCAATCCGTTCTTTGCTTCACATGTTCCTCATTAGGCTTTATTCATATCTCATTAATTCATTAACAATGCTTAACATATGCCTAAGAGTGCTTACAAGTGAAAGAGAACGGAAAACAGAACTCAGAATGCAAAAACAGAATCTCAGAAAACAGGGTCCCTGCTCGAGCGGACCCCTGGGGCCTGCAAAAGTACTGGATATAGGAAATTTATGCTCGAGCGTTAAATCTGGCGCTCGAGCGGAAGGCCTCTTTACATGGCTCCCCGCTCGAGCGCGAACTTACCCGCTCGAGCGGAAGCCATGCCTGCAAAAAGTTCTGGATGTCTCATTTTTACTCTCGAGCGTTACCTAGGACGCTTGAGTGGAAGTCCATCCCACGTAGCTCCCTGCTCGAGCGTGGACTTCCCCGCTCGAGCGGACATCAAGGGCTGCAGAAAATATACTGGGAGCACGTATTTCCCGCTCGAGCGGTAGTTCCCTCGCTCGAGCGGACATCAAAATCGGAAAATTCCAGATTGAGTTCTTGAGCTCCAATTCGAAATCTCAGCCTCAATACTTGCATGCAATGGCTCAAATCTCAAATATAATCATACTAACATGGTACCAATGCAAGATTATAACATTATGGAGCTCAATTTCTTGATTTATCTACAGGCATGTCTCACAACATGTCAAACTCAACATCAGCATAACAAACTCATGCATTCAAGCTCATGTCTTCTCAAATTGTACATGCATGTGATGAATTAGCCACATCCTCAACTTAGATGGCACAAATGATGATTATAACATGAGCTTCAATTAAAATTATACATGGATTATACAAAACATGCAAATTCAAGGTACTTTCTTACATGCATGCACATAATGGCCTTCAATTCAACCAAATCACTTCAATTTCCTCATAATCAAACTAAATCATGTTCTTGACCATTATTTCAACTTGAATTCACAAAATCACAACTTAATATCCATGAATTCACTTACCTAGAGGCTTGATTCTCCCAATCTACGGTCAAAACTTGAATAATCTTCAAGGCTCCCAAGCTTTGAGCTAAGTTTGCTCAATTCTCTTCTCTCCTCCTCTCTACAGCCGGCTCTCTCTTCCTCTCAATAGTCTAACTCAGATTATGAGTTCATAAGGGCTAGAGGGGAGTGTAATGCTATCATACAACAAGGCCCACTAACATAATATTTCAATATAAAATATTTGGGCACTAATTCATCAATTAAATCGACTTAATCTGGCCCGAATCAATTTTTCAAATCAATTTTACCGTAGGCTCTAAAAAATTACGCTAATCACAAAGGCGTAATCAATTTCGGGTTTTGTAGCCGATAAGGCCCTCAATTTAATTTCCAAAGCAGATTATTCAAACAGATATTCCTACGGTGAACAGATAGAATTGCAAAATCACATATATTCACATAATGGCACATAAAATCATGCTAAACACATAATCCTATTCAAATTAAGGACCAATTTAGTATATTACGGAACAGGGGTATCACAGGAGATGTCTCAGACTGAGGATGTGCCAACTTCTCCTCCTCGCTTGACTCCTCGTCATCCTGACTGACAGGTGCTTTGCGTCCCCCTCGGCCACGTGCTGAGACTCTTCTCCTAGCTGCTCGAGAAGGCCTGGATGGCCCAGTCCGCAAAGGCGGGACCTGAAAAGGACAGTTTGAATGCGTCAGCCAGTATGTATATCAGATGCAGATGCGAGAATTACATAGAGTGGATGCATGCAGATGTAGTGTGTGAATGCGATGTGTTAGATGTGCTCTATACATGTAATGAATCAATACAGTGAAATGTTCAGTTTCCATATGTCATCAGAAGCATGATAAATGCGAGGAAATTAAAAAGTACCTGAACGTCGGAGGCACAAAGCATCGTCTCCCTCCTCAGAACCATACCCTCGAGTGAAGCCACCACTCCGAGTGACCCCTCAGTATACTCCCTAGGAGGCTGCACATATAAGTTCAAGTCATCAGTGAATGAATGAATGTCTAAATATCTGAATGATAAATGAAGACTGTAAAACATATCGGTGGTGAGTTAGGGTCACTGATGTATCGGTGATTCGGCCGCGGAGGCTCTAGCGGGATCTGGTATGGTGTCCCATACTCCCAACCTGTCAGCCGGTCGGAAGATCTGGCCATCCGGCATACTGGCAAGTAGAGGGCATCCATCTAGCCCCACCCCTCGATGTGCCGGCTCCGCTAGTCGAAGGAATGCCTCTAGCTCGGGCGCGACTCGAGGAAGGTGCGTCAGCAGCTCTCCTCCTGGGGATACGGACATCTGTCCAGAAAAAGGACTGCATCAATACCCAGTATGAGGTCCTCCGTCTTCCGAGGCGTAAGATCCCCTGCGGACCGCATCTCTGGTGGAGGCGGTGAGGGAACGTCCTGATCGGAGTTGCCCATCGTTTGGCACATGAAGCGCTCTCCGAAGAACCAGGCTTTGCCGACCGGTCCCTCAAGCAGGACCCTGTATCACGAAGTGCCCCATGCCCCAGCGAACAGAAATCGAGGATTCCCTAGCATGGCTATCCAAGGCTGCCAGGACACCTGTGGGTAGCAAGTGCATAAATTGATTAGATGTTGTAATTATGCAAGATAAATCAAAGCGGAAAGTATGAAGAACTTAGAGTTTTAGATTACCTCCGTCGCCCGTACAGTATCGAAGAACTGCCGGAGAGAGGGCAAAGTCTCCCGGGGCTTGGGCCGACACCGTCACTCAAATCTGCGCGAGTAAGGGATCATAAGGGGTACCTCGACCTCTAGCTCAGGGGCCAGCATCGGGAAGTACGCATAAACCCACAGCTGTGAAAGGCGAGACAATGACTATCAGAATACAGAATGCTGTGTGCAGTGTACAGTATACAGAATGTACAGAGAATACAGAGAGCTGAGTGCAGAATGTCAGAATAACAGAATGCTGTGTGCAGTGTACAATATACAGAACGCTGAGTGTAGAATGCTGAGCGCAGAATGCTGGGTGTAGTGTACAATATACAGAAAATATAGGAAATACAGAATGCTGAGTGCAGAATGTAGAATACAGAATGTGATGTGTGCTGTGTGCGGTGTACAGATAATGAAAAGTAGAACTGTAAATTAAGAGGGCAGAATGTACCTCCTAGGCTTGCCAGTAGCCTCCAACTATGGTCCTCCGCTCACGGGAGGTCACGCTCATGTAGCAGTAAATAGTAGCAAGGCCCGCGCCACCCCAATCATACTGACTGGCCCGTGATAGGTCTACCAGAGTACTGAGCAGATAAAGCCCAACTGTGTTCCCCCTGTCGGAGAACAGTGTGGTCCCGAGGAGGAACATCAAGAATCCCCGGGCATAATGCTGTACGGTCTCAATGGTCTGGGGCGAAGTCCCCCTGTACTGCTCGGAGAACCAGGTATACCTGACCCTAGCTGATGATCTGTCGATCGGCGGATGGTCTCCGAGAAGATAAATCCATGCGGCCTCCCACTCGCCCATATCTGCGTCATATGGGATCGGCCGGCCTGCCACGTCAAGGCCTATCAACATGGAGAAGTCATATGGGGTCATCGTCATGTCCCTAGTAGCTGAAAAATGGAAAGAGTTGGTGGTGTCCCACCATCTCTCTACAAGTGCGCCTAGGAAGGCCCTATTCGCTGGATGACGTGACAATCCTGCACAGAATAGGCCAAACCCTACCTCATCCACTATATGTTGAACAGCGTCTGGGAGCTCCATGTACCACTCCCTCGCGAGGATGTACCCATAACCCCATGTGAAACGGGAAGATACCTGTATTCAGAATGAACAGATTTATTTAGTTTCAGAATAAAATGTATGAGCTGTGGTTTCAGATTCAAGTGTGTGAGCTGTGTGTCCAGAAGAGAATGTATTGAGTTGCGGTTTCAGATTGAAATGTATGGGCTGCGTGCAAATGAAAATATTTGAGCAGCGTGTTCAAAATTTAAAAAAACGTGAGCTGCGTGTTCACAACAAAATTCTTGAGCTGCGTGTTCAAAATTTCAAAAAATGTGAGCTGCGTGTTCACAACAAAATTCTTGAGCTGCGTGTTCAAAATTTCAAAATTTCAAAAAATGTGGGCTGCGTGTTCACCAAAATAGTTGAGTTGCGTGTTCAAAATTTCAAAAAACATGAGCTGCGTGTTCACAACAAAATATTTGAGCTGCGTGTTCAAAATTTCAAAAAATGTGGGCTGCGTTCACCAAAATATTTGAGCTGCGTGTTCAAAATTTCAAAAGATGTGGGCTGCGTGTTCACCAAAATTTGAGTTGCGTGTTCAAAATTTCAAAAGATGTGGGCTACGTGTTCACCAAAATATTTGAGCTGCGTGTTCAAAATTTCAAAAGATGTCGGCTGCGTGTTCACCAAAATTTGAGCTGCGTGTTCAAAATTTCAAAAGATGTGAGCTGCGTGTGTTCACCAAATATTTGAGCTGTGTGTTCAAAATTTCAAAAGATGTGGGTTGTGTGTTCACCAAAATATTTGAGCTGCGTGTTCAAAATTTCAAAAGATGTGGGCTGCATGTTCACCAAAAATATTTAGGCTGCGTGTTCAAAATTTCAAAAAATGTGAGCTGCGTGTTCACCACCAAAAGTTTGAGCTGCGTGTTCATAACTTGAAAAATGTGAGCTGCGTGTTCACCACAAAAAAGTTTGAGCTGCGTGTTCAAAACTTGAAAAATGTGAGCTGCGTGTTCACAACAAAAGTATGAGCTGCGTGTTCAGAAATTCAAAAGTTTGAGCTGCGTGTTCAAAACTTGAAAGATGTGAGCTGCGTGTTCAAAATTTTCAAAAGATGTGAGCTGCATGTTCACCAAAATATTTGAGCTGCGTGTTCAAAATTTCAAAAGATGTAAGCTGCGTGTTCACCAAAAGTTTGAGCTGCGTGTTGAAATTTCAAACATGTGAGCTGCGTGTTCACAACAAAAGTATGAGCTGCGTGTTCAGAAATTCAAAAGTTTGAGCTGTGTGTTAAAAATGCAAAAGTGTACTGTGTTATGAGCTGTGTGCCGATCAAACAGAATGCTGTGTTATGGACTGTGTGTTCAGATTGAGCAGTGTTATGAGCTGTGTGCCGATCAAACAGAATGCTGTGTTATGGACTGTGTGTTCAGATTGAGCAGTGTTATGAGCTGTGTGCCAACAAAACAAAATGCTGTGTTATGGACTGTGTGTTCAGATTGAGCAGTGTTATGAGCTGTGTGCCCAAATATGCTGTGTGCCCAAATGAGCTGTGCGCAAATTAACCAAGCGTTGTGTAGTGAACTGTGTGCCAAGTCAGCAGAATGCTATCTACGAATTGTGTGTTTAGAATGAGTGAAGTGCTGTCTACGTGAATATGTTCATGACAAGCAGACAGGATACATAGCGAAAATACATCGCAGAAAATGTGCAAATGTAGTGCGTACCTCATGCGCGTGATGAGATAGATGGGACTCCGGCTCCCGCAGCAGCAGGTCTTCAGGTGCCCGCCGCGCAAAGTCCGTGAAGTGATAGAAGGTGGTAAGAGGAAGGATATGCTCTTTTGGGTCGTACCCCTCAGGGTCGAATGGCCGTATCCTCGGATGCAACGGTATGATGTCGGGCTCGTCCTCTGCATATGGAAAGCCTCCGCCATACGGAATATCGTCGTCCATTTGAAGAAATCTGCAAAAGATGCAAAAACGAGTGAAATGAGCCAAAATCGCAAAAAGTCAACAAAAGTCAACTCTCGGGAAGAGAAAAAGTCAACAAAAGTCAACGCCCGAGAAAAGGTGCTAAACTTTGAGACAAACATACCTCAAGTGGTGAAAATGGAGAAAGAGGCTCTGAAAACAAATTCTAATCGGTGCAAATCGAAGAAAATTAAAAGTTTTTGCGAAACAACTTCGCGTGGGGCGTTGGAAAACGCGTATAAAGTGCAGATCTGAGAGATAAAAGGGTCTAGGGAGCAAGAAGAATGTATTTCGGCCTTGGAGGTGTGATACAAACTGATTTGGAGTTGTGTACTTAAAGAACCGAAGTTAAAAGACCAAACTGCCCCGAATTTCTGTAAATTGGTCGGCCAGCCAGTTTTTCTGGTCGGCCGACCACTTTGGTGATCAACAACTGGTCGGCCAACTTCCTAGGTGGTCGGCCATCCCTCCTGGGTGGTTTCCAAGGTCCCTTTGCTCTCCCTATGTGTTTTGATAATGATTGGAGTCCTCAACTCTCGAGAAATTACCAGAAAAGTACACTTTTCGGCTCAAACATGTCCCCGTGGGAACTTCAATTCAAGTCTTCGATGCGTAGCTCATCGTTTACTCGTCAAGAGCAAGGTGTATCCTTTTTGAGTATGTTGTGACCCCTCCGAGAGGTAAATCGGGGGTTACGTTTGAATTACGCTTTTCTCTTTCGGCATTTCCTTTCAAACATACATCTGAAGTTGCGCACTTCTTTCGCATTATCTTGCACTTTTTGCATGCGTTGTCATGCATGTTTCACCTGCATTATTATGTACACCACTTGTGGCTTTGTTATACACTCACTACTTGTGTTGGCATGCTCGTTTCGGTTGCATTGTTTTGCATCCATACCGCATTGTTATGCGTCACACTTAGGTTGCATTGTCATGCATCCCTCGACTTGCGTTATTATGTGCTTTTCATTTGCATTGCTATGCATGTTTCTAACAATATTGTACCTGTTGAGTTTCTCTCTTTTGCAGGCCCAGTATTGTATGTAGGGTTCATTTGAAGTTGGCACGACCAGATGAACCCGACGGTGTTATTCTCCGCATGAGACGTAGTGAGAAATGTATAATTCTCTTACATCCTTTCTGCATGTAATGTAGTTTGGTTCGTATTCGCTTGCTTAAACTGTTGCATTTATTTTTGTAATTGCTTTGTTACAGCTTTCTTTGCATGATCATAAGTTATGTTCGGCTTCTTGCATATCATCTGCATTTTGCCCCTGCCTGTCGGTGCATCTCTTTATTATCTTGCCTGTTTGTCTAAGTTTTCGGCCTTGTCAAAAATGGGTCATCTCTGGGCTTTGACACTTACTCCCGTCACTTGTGACTTCCGAGTTCTATCAAAGAGGGGCAACACTGTAGACACCCCATTTTTGACCGACCATAATACTCAGACGTCATCGATTGAGCGCTCGGTGATAGTGCATATTGTGCTCGTTCTGAGGTTTCGGAGTTTTGGCTGAGAGCCTTGCCTTTGGGCCTCAGAACTCTTTGTGCTTTGGCTCGGTTTGCGGACCAAGTCTTGTTTTCCCTTCCTGAAAGGAGGGAGTGGTCATGTAGACCATCTCTCTGTGGTCGTAGACTACTTTTCGTGGTCGTAGGCCACTTTTCCCGTTTGGAGACTAGTTTCCGATTTTTGGAGCCTTTGGCCGCGCGCCTTGTCTCGGGACCACTTAACATTCTTCGTTTGGCGTGATTTTTGAACCACACCTTGTTGCCTCTACCTGGAGGAACACTGTGGTTCGGGACACCACTTTTGTGGTTGCATACCACTTTTGATGCTCGTCAGCTAGTTTTCGGGGCTTTTGGCCGCGTGTTTTGCGTCCCAATTTCTCGTCTTGCATCCCCTTTGGTTTGTTTTTGGTACAAACCTTGATTTCCTTGTTTGGAAGGTGGTACAAGGGTGGGAGACCAGTATTTCTCCTGGCTGACCACTTTTCCTTTTTCCAGCTAGTTTTCTTGTCAGATAACTGGCTTTCTTGGTCTATGGACCATCTTTTCTGGTCGACCACCACACCACCACCTTGCATTTAGTGTGTTGACCTCTCCCACCTATGGCCGACCAGTTTTTGCTCTGGTTGACCACCTAAAGTGGTCGACCGACCACTTTTACTAGCAGCTGCTTTTTGACACATTTTTGGAGATATTTTGGGACAGCTGGCACAGCAGGAGAGCATTTGAGCCATCCTCCATAGTGTATGGAGGGATGGCATTCAACCCTAGCTTCTCCAAGAAGCTTTGGCTTTCCTTTTCTATAAGAGGGAGGCTCCTCCTCCCTCCTCCAGGTTTAGAAAATTGCCATTAGAAGGATAGATATAGCATCGTCTCTATATTGCCTTGTTTCTCCATTTTTGTGCATCAAAAGTGTAGATTTGTCTTAGTTTGACACACAAACACACACTCAAACACCTTCCTTTTGCTACTGAGGTGCCAAGGGGTTGTTTTTGGTGTTCTTGGGTTGCCTTGAGCTTGAAAAACCTGCTGGAGTTGCAGTTATAAAGAGGGTCTTCAAGGGTGAGCTTTTGACCTTTAAATCCCCCTTTATTGCTTAAGCTTTTAGCCTATCTTGCATGCTGTTTTAAGCTTAGCTCATAACTGGTAAAAGTTCTATTTTTGCATGCTTAAAAAGTTTGTTTAAGATGACTTTGTGTTTGGGGTTGTTTACCCCCTCTTAGGCCTTGTTTGGCCTTGGTCTTGAGCTTTTTTTGTGAGATTCGGGACCACCTTGTATTGGTCTTCTCACCTCTGATTTCAGTGGTGGGGATGGTGTTTTAAGGTCCTAAGAAGGAGAGGGCCATCCCCTCTCCTTGTATGTTCCATACATGCCTTAATATGCCTCATGTTTGAGCACCTTTGTTAAGTGTATGTTGACCATGTCTTAGCTTGTTTTGGTGGTTATTTTTCTGAGGCATACCACTGTTTTTACTTGTCTTGGTCACTCCATGCATGGTTAATACACTTGTAGTGTAAATCACACAATCTAGTCTTGTATGCCTCATGTTTGAGCATGTGTTTCTAGCTTGTTTTGGGGCCATCTCACTAGGTTTTTGGTGTTATTTTAACATGCCTTAGATCTATTTTGGGTTGGTTTGATTGGCTCTTGCATGGTTAATACACTTGTAGTGTAAATCACACACACTAGCTTTGTATGCTTCATGAAATAGCATATATTTCTAGCCTATGTTGTGTGCATTTCAGCATGTTTTGGGGCTTATTTTACCATGTCATACCTCTGTTTAGGTTTGGTTTGGTTAGCCTTTGCATGCTCCATACACTTGTAGTGTAGTTCCATAAAATAGCCTAACATGCATCATGTTATGACATGTCATTCTAGCATGCTTTTGGCTTAACTTCATGAAGTTTTTGTCCATGTTTTAACATGCTTTAGCTCTGATTTTGGTTGTCTTGGTCATGCATGACTTGCTTTGTATAGCTATAGTTCAATCTAGCATGTTAGCTTTGTACACCAAGCTCACTAGCATGCTCTACTTGGCTTATTTGAATGATTTGACATCACTTGTTATGTGATTTTAGTCCATGTTTCATGGCCATGCACTTGCATTTATCGCTCATTCAATGTGTTGGAGGGTTTCCCCCTTTATGCCTTAACATGAACCATTGCGTATGCCTTCATGCCTTTGCTTGGGAGCTCTCATTTCAGTGTTTATTTGGGGTTATTATGCCATGATATAACTATGATTTTTTTTTCTTAAGTCATTCCATGCTTGGTCTTAATAGGTGTAGTGTAATCCACCTTATTTGCCTTGCATTCACCATGCTTCATGCCCTTCATGCTAGCATATTTTGGCCTACTTCCATGCATGTTTTACACTCATTCTAACATGTACTAGGACTATTTTGGGTCGCCTTAGTCACGTGCTTTATGTTTTGTATACTTGTAGTACAAATGCTCTTGCTTGCCTCAAGCTTTGAGCACCATTGCATGCTTCATTTGTGTTGTGTACATGATTTGGCATCATCTAACATGATATTTCAGAGCTTATAGCATGCTTTTGTTCCCACTTCATTCATGCTTTGAATGTCTTTAAGTGTTGTGCATTATGGCCTTGTTATGGCCTTAGCTTGCATGCTTGCATGCCTAGGCCTTCGAGCCCTCGTCTCAGCATGTTTAGGTTCTTGTTTTGACCTACTTGAGCTCTGTCCATGCTTAGTTCATGCATTTGTGCCATGTGTTGCATGCCTCCTTTGCGTTGCTCTTTGCTAGCTTTCATGCCTTAGGACCCTAGCATGCTTTACTTATGTTGTTTGAATGATTTGGCATAATTTCTTGCTTCATTTCAGTGCACTTAGCGTTGTTACACTTCCACTTTTGTCACTCATCGAGCACTCTTGAGAGTTGTGCTTTTTGGCCTCTTTGATGGCCAATGCATTGTGCATGCATGCCTTGCTTTATGTGCCTTCATTTCATCACCAATGGCCATTGATTTGGGCATGACCGAGGTCTACCCCTTTTAGTTTAAGTCCATTGAACATGCCATGTATATTGCATTGAGTATGCCACATTGTTCATCGCATTATGTATGCCTTGTACTTTGCATTGTGCATTCTTAGTTCACATCCTTGCGTTGTGCATGCTAACTGTTATTTGCATTGAGTATGCATGTCCCTAACATTGCTAAGTTGCCCTTGTAGCATTGCATTGTGCATGCATGCATTAGCATTGTTCGCATGTCATTAGCTTTGTTAAGTTAATCATGTCACATTGCATTGAGTATGCCATGTAGCTTATTCGCATTGTGTATGCCATGCTTGCTTGCATTGTGTTTGGAATAGGTGTTAGTCCAAACACGGGAAACGAGGGGCGTTTCATACTTAGAGTGATGAAACGTGCCTTAATTCCCGGTCGCCGATGCTCTTGATCATACATGATAGAGTTCTAGGCCTTATGTGTTTACTTGTGCATTCATTTTCATATTGAATTGTGCAACTTTGCCTTTTGGCCATCACGCATGAAAATGAGCGATTGGTGGCCCGAGGGTCGAGAACCACACCCCCTTGAGTTCATCACATGATAGGGAGGGTGGTTGTGCACACATATCTTGCAAATACATTGCCATGCCCTTTCTTGCTCTTTGTTACAAAAAACTGGAGTCTGGCAGCAACAACTGGTCGGCCAGCCAGAAAAAGTAGCTGGCCGACCACTTTTCTTGGTTTTCAACAACAAAAAGTGGTCGGCAGGGGTCTGGAGAGACCAAAAGTGGTCAGCCACCCTTCCACTGGATTCCCAAGGTGGATTTTCATCTTTCTGGAACATGGTGCAAGTTTCTGAGAACAAATGAAAACAGAGGCAAATCGGGGCATCACATTGGATTTCTGAACGAGGCGATTGAGCATGCATCCAGTCTTCTCCCTCCGAGAACCTCCTGTTTTACTGCTTTCCTTAGCTGCCATGCTTAGATAGCTAGTTTATGCTTTGGTTTGTACCTTAATAGTTAATGTGTTTAGCTATTTCAATTCGTTTTGTAATAATTAGTTAACTAGGATTAGTTAATTAATTTGTTGTGTAATAATTAGTTTAATTAACTTAGATTAGCTAGTTAGTTTCTTATCTGGTCCCTCTTTTAAGAGGGTGCATTGTTGTAATAAGCGTGCGTGTGTGTGATGCATGTCTTCCAATCCCCATTTCTTTCTCCCTTTTACTTAACCGCTTATGATGGTTAGTTCTAGGGCATATTTCATTTAGCATACCTTATGCTTTGCATGCGTGCATCCATTTATCTGTTTTGCATGCACCGGGCTCGGCGCATCATGCTAACTGCATTGTATTTCAATTCCAATTTGAATACATGCACCAAGTTGCATTTCACATGACATTCTTAGGATAGCCGAGCCTATCTTAATTGCATTTTTGCATGTGTTGCATTAGCCATCTTAACATGAACTAGGATCATGCATAATTTCTAACTAGTTCCTTGTTTTGGCTCGGAGTACACTGTGAGTGTTTATGCTTTAGCATACTGCATGTGTGTTAATGTTGCCATAAAAGCATGCTTGCCATGAGGCTATTTGCTTACGTGATTAAATGCCTGAATGCTTGTGGGTGAAGGTTGAATTACTTGAATTGAGAAAATTTATTGAAATCCGCATTTTAGCCTACTTACAAGTAGCAAACTTCAAACCATTTTCCAAACTAACAGATATGCAATGTTTTGTTCCAAATTAGGCGATCTAGTCTATACTTGTATGCTGTGCGCATCACATAGTAATTCTAGCTAATTAACCGAAATAAGAGCATATGTGTTTTCAAAAATAAGATATCATGCTTAGTACAGGCCGATCTTTGATCGGGTGAGCGGGGGTACTCATTAAATGACCTTCCCCAATCGTACCAAAGTTCCCAAGCCGAGGCAACTTTGGTGATGACGGACATGTGGCCTTAGGCATGAGTCAGGGTTTCCTAAATTTCTCAAAAATAAAATATTTAGGTGGTGACTCTGTATCTGGAAAAGCAGTCCATGTTTGACACTTCTTTACAAAAATCAGTTTTCTAAAACGATTTGCCAAATTTGGACTCTTTGGTGATTTATCAATCTTACATCGCACATTGTGAGATCAGATTAAGAACCGTGACATTTGAGTTCGAACTGTAGCAATGAAGCCCAAGGGCGCGCCTACACTCTCTTTCATTCATTTCCACTTTGTCCTTACTTGGTTTACCGAAAAGCGTAACATTTAACGAAATGCGAGCCTCGGAACATCGTAGAAACGTTTTCAAAAATATTTTGAAAAAGAGGGTTTTAAGGTCTAAAATTTTTAGTCAAAATGGTTTTGGTCCAAAATGGGGTGTAAGGTTGGGATTTGAAGCTCTCTTTGCTGAAGAAATCAAAACTTTGCACAACATAGCTTTCACTATCGAATGATCAATCAGTGGTTCCCAAGTCTTAAGGGCGGTAAAAAATGGGGTGTCTATGTCCACCCCAGGCCACGGACGGGGTTGCTTCGGGCTACGGGCCATTTTTACACTTCTAATCTTTTACATTTCACTTCATGCTCTACGTTAAAAATTCAAACCCAAACCCATCCACCCACATCCTCTCACCATCAACCTACCTATTTTTACCATTTCTTTCGCCTGTCAGCTTCTCCACCTCCCCAACCACCTACTGCTTTCCCTCGCATCTCAGTGCTACACCCTCCCATCCCATCTCTCCCATCAGTAGTAATTATCTAGCCTTTTGGGAATTCCGGGAATTCTACGTTAGTAGTGTGCCGAATCAATAGTAGAAGGATAAATGAATACATGGTCTTAAAGATAAGGGAATGGTGGACACATAGGCACATGGACATGTGGTGTTTCAGACCCAATTTTTACTATTTCCCAGCCTCCTCCTAGCCTTCTTCTCAACCTCCCTCCTCCATTCACTCCTCACCTGTTGTGCTCCTTGATGTCAAATCTATAATTTCAAAATCATACACAATGATAGCTGCTACTGCTGCACTTTTGCACAGCAAAGTTGCTGTGAGAATTTATTTTGATCGGGATGTTTCCATCCAGCACATTCAATTGGGATTGTGCTTTCTGTTCATTGATTCCTACACTTATAAATATACTAGTGCTATATTACCTAGAACGTGAATCGTTTTGATATATAGAATGGAAACGGGAACATGGTACGCTCAAGGTTTCAAAAAGCAGTTGTGGTCACGGTCACGTAACGGTTGTGGTGGTGTGGTTGCGGTTGCGGAATGTAAAGGTCGTAGCGTAATGGTCGCGGTAACTAAAACCGTAATTTTTTTTTTATTTTTTGCACAATTTTAATTTTTTTTTACCAATGTGCATTTTCCCCCCTTCAGAATCGCATTTATTGGTGTTTAAAATAGATTTTGATTAATTTTTGTTAGTTTTTAAGTATCATTTAATATATTTCATATTTTTAAATCACTGTAAAAAGAGCTTTTTACATTTTATTTTAATAGTTAATAATTAATTTTAAATGTCTACAAATTATTTTTGACCAATACCTGAACTAACTGAATAAAAAATATTCACAATTATTAAATGAAATTATTATAAAATTGTGCCATAAACAATAAATATTTTTGAGGCATTTTTTTAGACAATACTTTACAGTTAATTAAATAAAATTATTTATAATTAAGTATTAAATGAAATGATTATAAAAATAAAAATTGTGCCATAAACATAAATTATTTTTGAGCTATTGATTTTTTTTGTAAAAGACATTTTTTAGACAACATATTATAGTAACAAAATATAAAAATATTTACAATTAAATATTAAATAAAATGATTATAAAAATAAATATAACCGCTGTTTATATATTTTTTTATTTTACATGCTAATGTAATGAAATAAAATTAAAAAATAAATTATAAATAAAAAAATAATAAGATTTTTTCTTTGGGCTTAGGTCACTTGAATATTTGTTCTTTTTTTTTTGCTTTTATTTATTTCTTAATTTATTTTTATGGAAATGAAGCTATTTAGAATATTGTAAAAGTGTGTAACGGACTGCTATGGCCATTACGATACCGCTACAGCTGTTACGTAACACCGAAACGACCATTACACGTATGAATTTCTATCACACCGCTATAGCGGCCGTAACGTGTGGCGATAACCGCTACAACCATTACGTAACAACATCACATAATAGTTCGGCCGCTTTTCGAAACCTTGGCTACATAGTCTAAAATGTGGTACAATAGGAATAAACTTATATATATTACACTTAAGAAGTTAAGATACTTGTAGATATCCAATAAATTTTTATTTTTATTATTATTTTATTTTATTTATTTTTTCATGTGGCAAATCATTTTTATGAAAATTATGACCCATTTTTGATATTTTTGTCTAGTCAAAACTTAACGAGTTCATGTGTTTGATTTTTTTTCTCTCCTAAGATAACATTTAAAGAAATATATTGGAAAAAACTTTTGAAATTGTTTCAGATCACTGGATTTACTGTTTTGAAACGGAAATGTACCATATTTTGGAATGTGCGTACCAATACTTAATTACCTAGAGTATTAGCGTTTTCTGATAACATAGCTCTTGTCTGTTTCTATTTCTCCAGCATTTATTCTTTTTATTTACAATTTCATTTTGTTTAAGCCATGCACATGGTGTTATGTTTAGTGTGGATTGTTTTTATGCTTGTAGGAGATTTGCATTGATTATATTTTATACGGATTAGTAAAGAATTTCTTAAAGACAGAGTTTTGGGAAAACTGGTCTCTGCAATGATGAGACCTTTGTGTTGAGATGCACTCTGTATTTATAAACCAGAATTACATTCAGTCATGTCTAATTTACTGCAATTCTGTACATATTTGACACCTGATAAATAAGAAAACTACATGACTTTCATACATGAGCTTCATCTTTGGTTTGTTCTCCTTGATTTCAGCATATAGATTGTCTGCATTCTGCAGCATATTTTCGACACGCTACTGCTGATGATTTTCAACACTCGTTTTATGAGAGAAATTTCTTTCCTCTTTAATTAGGCCATGCACAGTATGTATATATAACGTAATATCTGATTAAATATTCAAAATTAAGTTTGTTAAAAAATTACGGATTCAAGATTCTTTTAATTGATTTTTTTATTTATCTTTGATATTTATATTTTTTCTTCACCAATAGGTAGTCATGGAGGCAATTCCCCACCTTGCAAAAAGAATTAGAAATGGAGGAAGACATAAACAGTATAACTGCACCAGCTCAACTTATTTTTCTAGCCCTTTGGTGGAAAACAGATCAAAATTGCACTTTCATGTTCATTTTATAACAGCCTTCCCATGTGTTTCGTATAAACCAAACAGCATAACTGATTCTTCTGCTATTGACTTATATAGATTGAGTGCACTATTTGTTGTTCAAATTTATATGCTTTTACTATTTGATTTTTAAGTTCATGATGATTAATCTGATGGTTTGATTTTAACTTCATCAATGGTACTCATCAGAATCGTTAACATATCTTAACTGTTAAGAACTTGGACCCCTATCATTGTTTTTCTGCAATCACAACAAGACATGACAGTAAAGAACATAATTTACCGTTCCACACAATGGGTTTCAAGTAAAATGTAATCAAGTGCCATATTTTCAAGTAAAACTCATCATTTATTATATGAAAAACAGTACAAAAGCTCCCAAATCACAAATGAGGTAATGCATATGTATTTGCACATATTATTTATGCCACCAACTATAGGACAACATGAAGGGGCCGCGATGAACACGAGCAAGTATCGTGTGCCAAGCCATAGGAGATTTATTTTTCATGAGGGTGAAGACGAACTGGAACTCCATGCACTGGAGTGGGAGATGAATGGAATACTATCTTCTCATTTGGAATTGTTTTCTCCATTTTAAATTTTGTAACCACATTATGCAAGAAAACGAGTATCTCCAGTCGTGCGTATTCTTTTCCAGGGCACATTCGAGGCCCACCCCCGAAGGGTACAAATGTGTATGGTGCAGGCCCACTTCCTTCAAATCTTGATGGATCAAACTTTTCTGGTTCCGGAAAGTACTGAGGATTCTTGTGTGTTGTATGTACTGTCCAAAATGTCTGCACGAAATTTGTTTTGATGAGTCTTGATCGTATTAATTTAATTTCACACCATGTTAGGTTTTAGGATTAATAAGATGTCGACCCTGCCCTTAGAATCATCAATCACCACTTACCTTCCATCCTTTAGGAATGGTAAAACCGGCATATGTGAAGTCAGTTTTGGCCTCTCTAAATGACCCTTGAGCAGGTGGTGTTAGTCTCAATGCTTCGCGCACAACATCCCACGAATACTTCATCTTCTCAATGTCTTCCCAATTTAGCAACTCACCTGGACCTTTTGCTTTCGCAATCTCCATTTGTTCTGTAGATCAAGATAGCCAAATTATCATGTAATTGAGTGGCATAAAAGGTATAATTGTTAGCAAATTTTGAATATGCAAGCCAAAACCTGTTTGGATTATTACCTTTCATAACCTCTTGATAAATATGGGGAAGCTGTGCAAGAAAGTTCACGACCATGGTAAGTGATATACTAGTAGTGTCATAGCTGGCTACTAGTAAGCCGATAACATTATTAGATATCTCCATTTCATTCATCAACTTGTCATTTTCTTGATCCACGGCAAGCAACATTCGCGACAATAGATCTGTGGCAACCATGTCCTTATTCTCTGACAATTGCTTTGCCCTTCGCCTAATGATCGATAAAAGCTCGTCCCGAACCATTTTTCCCCCTTTGATGGCGCCACTATAAGCAGTGCCGGGGAAATCAATGGGCATAGAAAATAGGCCAGATATAACACGGCTAAATGGATCCGATAACCTTTTAATGTCCTCAGGATCTTCAATGTTCAAAAACAAACGACACGCCAAATCAAAAGTGTACTTCTTTGACAAAGGAAGAACCTTAATTTCCTTTCGCGGACTCCAATCTGCTTCTATGTGTTGGCGTGCCATGGAATCCATTATCGGTATGTAATGGCATAGAGCATCTGGCTTGAGAATTTCATGCATGAAATTGCGCTTCAACGCTGCTATGTCTTTCACAAAATTGTCAACAAAATCAGGGAAGACCAAAGCCTTTTTGATCGAGAGAGGCAACCATGAGGTGACAAGCTTATTGTCGTTGGAGAACAAGAACTTGTTCCCTGCCGGTCCACAAAACACTGCCATTGTCTCTCCCAAAAGGGAGGTTCAGAACACATCTGGCGAGCAGTCTTTCATTCTTCCACTTATGTATTTCTCCGGGCCTAACATGACAAACTTCATGCTCTCTCCAACCAACGGCCAACCAGTTGTGCCCGGTGGAAGTTTTGAGCTGCCAGACCCGGTGTTGTGTTTTTTAGCCCGAGAGACGAGAAAGAGTGATGCAGCGAGGATTACAAGGAGCAATAGACATGAGAGCAAGGCATCCATGCTTCTTTTGCAGTGCGAAATTTCATTTTTTTTTTTTTCGTTTTTGTTTGAGAAGCTCAAGATGTGTTTGCTTACTAGTAGTGAGAGATTTGGGAATGAGAATCACTACAAGAAAAAACACTTTCCGTGACCAACATTTTGGTCGCGAAAAGTACCATATTTGGTCGCTAAAACCTTTTCGCGACCAAAATATGTTGGTCGCGAGTTGGTCGCTAAAGCCTCGTCACAGATAGTTTTCTGCGACCAAAAAAGCCTTTGGTCGCTGTAGACACCCCATTTTTTACCGATCTTAAGACTCAGACGTCACCGATTGAGCGCTCGGTGATGGTGCATATTGTGCTCGTTCAGAAGTTTCAGAGTCTCGGCTGCGAGCCTTGCCTCTGGACTTCTGGACTCTTTCATGCTTTGCCTTGGTTTGCGAACCAGGCTCTGTTTTCTCTATTTTCTCTTCTCGAAGGGAGGGAGAGGTCTCGTAGATCATCTCTTAGTGGCCGTAGGCTACGTTTCGTGGTTGTAGGCCATTTTGCCTGTTTGGAGTCCGGTTTCCGATTTTTCGGAGCCGTTGGCCGTGTGCCTCGGTTCGGGACCGCTTAACCACCTCTGTTTGCTCCGATTTTTGGCATGCATCTTATTTTATCCCTTTTAAGGGACACTGGGATCTGAGAAACCAACTTCGTGGTCGAACACCACTTCCGGTGCCTAACAGTCAATTTTCGGGGCCTCGGGCTGCGCGTTTCGGCCCCCGAACCTTCATTTTGCATCGGTTTGAGTTCATTTTTGGCAGGGACCTCTGTTTCATTGTTAGGAAGGTCGTAGAAGGGTGGGAGGCCAACAATTGTTCTGACAACCAGTTTTATTCCTCCATCGCCCTCCGTCGCCCGTTTTTCCTCACTTGAAAGCCAATGTTGACCACCCTAAGGCCACTTTTTCTTGCCTCAAACCACATATTTGTGTTGTACACACTTGGGAGGCCACCAATATCACATGGCCGGCCAGTAATTCTGTGTGACCCTTTTGAACCCCTCCTAAAAGTGGCATTTTTTTCTCTCCTGGTTCATTTTCTCCAGTTTTTGACCACATGGTTGCGTTGTGCACACATGGAAGGCTACCAATCTAGGGTGGCCGGCCACTAATCATGATTGACCCTTTTGACCCTTGGCCGGCCGGCCATGGGGAGAGCCGGCCGGCCACCTGCAACCTCAATAACCAGCCGGCCATGATCCTCTCTCCAGGTACATTACAGAAGTGTATTCTGTTTCCCCCCAGAATTTGTATCCGTGGGGCTGCACTTTTGGGGGGAAACTTGAATTCTTTCCCCCCCATTTTTCTCCCCTCTTTTGCCTATATAACAGCAGCTCCAGCTCCTATCTGAGGGTTACAAAAAATTTACCCTAAGCCTCTTGCATTGATCCTCCCTCTTCTCCTCTTCCAAGCACCAAAACCTCCCAAGTCCTACACCATTTACCCTACACCCCTTAGCACAAGGCCTCCATACTCCATACCAGCAGCTTGAGGCTGTTTTTCAGAGCTTGAGAGCACCCAAACTTGGTCCAAAAGGCTATCAAAGATTAGTCTTCAAGGGTAAGTCACTTTCTTCCCTTTTCTAGCCTTCTTTTGCATGCTTTCTAAGCCATACTTGCTTCCATTTTTGGGCTCCAATCCTAACTGAAAATAGTCATGTTTTGATGTATTTTTCATATTTGTTTAAGGACCTCTCCCTGTTTGAGGCTTCCTTTTTTCACTTGCTTCTTTACCTCTCTTGTATGCTTCTTTCTTGCATAGTATTTTAGGCTCATTTTTAAATTGTTTCGAGCTTGGTTATAAACTGTGAAGTGGCTTATTTTGAGCCCTTCTTAAACATTGTTGAAGGGATCTTTATTGTTTGAGGCTTTCTTTTGTCACTTGCCTCTTTATTCGTCTTTTGGCCTCATTTTTGCATGTTTTTTTTAGCCCCTTATTCTTGTATTTTTGGGCTCTGGTCCGAACTTTAAATAGCCTTATTTTGACCCTCTATTCATGTTTGATCAAGGTTCTTTTGCTGTTTGAGGCTCCCCTTTTACACTTTGTGTTTAAACCTCTTTTTAGGCCTTATTTTGCATAGTATTTTAGGCTTGCATGTGCACTGTTTTGGGTTTGGTCACTAACTGTAAAATACCATGTATTGAGCCCCTCTTCAACTTTGTTGAAGGGCCCTCTTCTGTTTGAGGCCAGAAACCATCACTTGCTTCTTTGTTTCCCTTTTGGCCCATTTCTTGCACATTGTTTTAGGCCTGTTTGTGTTTAGATCCGTGGCTTGTTATAAACTGTAAAGTGCTTCTTTTTGAGCCGCTCTTCAACTTTTTTGAAGGGCTCTTGGCCGTTTAGGGCCATCAGCTACTACTTGCTTCATTACCTCTCTTACGGGGCCATTTTTGCATGCTAGTTTAGTCCTATTTGTGTCCATTGTTTGGCCTTGCTTAAAACTGTAAATATGCTTGTTTTGGGACTTTCTTGATTCTTTCTTCACACTTCATGTTCAAATAATGCATGTTTTGTATAGTTATAGGCCAATGCGTATGCCTAGTTTTGTGTTTCGGGGCCATTCCATGCATCGGGTGCCATGTTTCCATGATTCGGGGCTGTTTTGTGTCATATTTTAGCGCTGAAATTTGCATGTTTGCATACCATGTTCCATGCCTTGCCATGCTTTGGTAGAGTGGCATTCGTGCCTTAGGTTCGGTCCTCGGTTTGCGTGCATGTGTGCACGCATTTCGAGTGTCTCTTTTTTCATCTCATGGCCTCTTATGTGAGTGTGGCTGAGGTCCACTCATGTTGGTGTAAGTCCATTATGTATTGTGTATGCCATTTCATTTCATAGCATTGCGTATGCTAGGTTGTATGTTAGAGCATTGTGTATGCCATGTTACCTCGTGCATCGTGTATGCCATCTCATAGCATTTCTCATGCTAGGTTGTATATTAGTTGCATTCATGCATGTCATGCATATTGCATTGTGCTTGGGATAGGAGTTAGCCCGAGCACGGGAAACGAGGGACGTTTCGTACTTCGAGTGACGGAACGTGTCTCAATTCCCAGTCACCGACACTCCGGATTACCCATGATGGAGTTTAGGTTTTGTTGTGTTTATTGTGCATTCATTTCATATTGAGTCGTGCAATTCGACTCCTCGGCCATCATGCATCGAGATGCGTGATTGGTGGCACGAGGATCGAGGCATGCACACATTTGTGAAAACACATTGCTATGCCTTTTTCCTGCTCTCTGTTGCAGCAAATCAAGAATCAGCAGTCTTCCAGGGCTTGGCGCGCTTTCCAAGAAATTATTACAAAATAGAGGCTAACTGGGGTATCGCAGTGGATTTCCGCACAAAGCAACCCGGACATGCATCATTCATCATCCGAAGCAGCGTCGAGGCAGTCCCTAGCTTGCATGCTAGTTTATAGCTTACCTAGTTTAATTTGTTAATTAATTAGGATTTTTGTAATTATTTGGACTGTAATATTTATTCGGGACTATATATTATTTATTCGGACTCTCTGCGCGAGGGCACAACTGTAATAAGTGTGCGTGTGTGTGATGTATGTCTTCCAACCCCACGTCTTTCTCCCTTTTATTTACCCGCTTATGATGGTTAGATTAAGGCATATTTCAATTAGCATACAGTATGATAGTATGTTTGCATTCATTCATTTGTCATGCATGCACCGGGCTCGGCGCATCATACTAACTGCATTGTATTTTCAATTCCAAGTTGAATACATGTTAGCTGTAGCATTTCATATGCCATGTCCAGAATAGCTGAGCCTGCTATAGTCGCACTTTTGCATGTGTTGCATTAGGCATTTCTGTATAATTAGGATCATGCATGGATTTCTAATTAGTTTCTGTTTTGGCTTGGAGTACTCGGTAAGTTTTACGCTTTAGCATCCTTGCATGCGTGTGAGTGAATGCCATGATAGCATGCTTACCATGAGGCTATGTGCTTATGTGATATAAATTGCCTGAATGCCTGTGGGTGAAGGTTGGGTTATTTGAATTGGAACAATTCATCAACTGTGAGTTTTAAGCCCACTAGATAGTGGCAAAATCATGTTTTCTAAGCCCACCCGAGGGTGGCAAATCCACGTCTTAGCCTACTTGCGGGTAGCACCATCAAACCATTTTCAAACAAACAAACATGAAATGTTTTGTTCCAATTCAGGCGATCCAGTCTATACTTGTATGCTGTGCGCATCATATAGTAAATCTAGGCTAATAACCGGAATAAGAACACATAATGTTTTCAAAACTCGATATCATGGTTAGTAGAGGCCGATCTTTGATCGGGCGAGCGGGGGTGCTCACGAAGTGACCTTCCCCAATCGTACCCAAGTTCCCGAGCCGAGGCAACTTTGGTGATGACGGACACGTGGCCTTAGGCAAACGAGTCAGGGTTTCCTAAATTTCCCCAAAATAAAACGTTTAGGTGGCGACTCTGTATCTGGCAAAGCAGTCCATGTTTGGCACTTCTTTCAAAAAACTGTTTTCTCAAAACGATTTGCCGGATTTGGACTCTTTGGTTCAGATTTAGAACCATGACAATTTGAGAGTCCTGAACTGTAGTGAGCCCAATATCGAACGGAACGGGGGGGACTCGCTCCTCCCCGGGGCGTTCGGGGGACGTCTACAGTTTCTGGCGACTCTGCTGGGGATTTAGAGAACTTGACTCGAACTCATGATATCTGTTTTTGACTACACTTATGTGTTTCTTTACATTGCATTTGCATTGGTGCACCTAGGACACCGTGTTTGCCATCTACTATTCCTGAATAGTTTGCCGGAGGCTTGTCTTGTCAAGGCATGACCATAAGGCTGACCGGTTGTGGGCTCTGCCAGTATGGGAACACAAACCCCGGTTTTACCGGGGCACCCTTTTGACCATTAGACCTAGTGCATATTCGGAATCCATAGTGACCATTCCAAACTAGGACAGGTTGCTTACCCTATATAGGTTGTTTGAAACCGCTGCATGCGTAGTGAAACCCTAGCTCCTGACAAAATAGGACAGGGAAAACCCTACCCCAACATAGGGGTGTTTTGGCTCTCAATTATCTGTTATGTGCTGTCGGAGTGTGTCTCTACAGGGATTACATGTATCAGTTTATGAGTTTGGGCATCAGGTCTGCGGGCATCAGTCAGTGTTTGAGAATCAGTTATCTGCGGGTATCAGAGATTCAGTTTTGGGGACAGTGATTCAGGGATAATGATCAGTGATTGAGGACAGTGTGTATTCAGCTTATCGACCGTGTGTTGTTATGCCCGGCTGTGTGTCATGCATTTACTTTAAGCTGTTATGCTGTCCGTTTATCTGTTTATTTATTTCTTTATTGCTTTATTTATCTTTTTACTAGGGCAGTTTTAGAACAATTGCTTCCGACCCAGTAGATATTCCCCAAGCACTTTGGACAAGAGGTCGCCGGCTCAATCGATCCGAGGATCTGGTTGACGGACAGCCAGTGTTTCATTCTCTACCCCCAATTGTCAAAAGAAGGCCGAGAAGACGCAGTGTGTCTGAGCAGGGGTTACCAGAACAGTGGTCTGCCCTAGCAGTGAACAGTCGGGCTGAGGTTTTAGTTTCTGCCATTGAAATACACATACCAGTCAGTCAGCAAGATCAGCAGAATACTGCTAGGATGGAAGAAATGATGCGCCGCCTCCAAGAGAGCATGAGACAAATGCAGGAGGACGCTGCCCACCAAGCAAAGTTCTTTAGACAGCAGGCCACAGTCATGGCTCAGCAGGCCGAACTAATCACTAGACTGCAACAGCAAAACGCAGCATCTGCCTCACATCAAGTTCCTCCCCCACCAGGGATCCCGTTACCCGAGCAGGCACCTACTGTCCAGAATGCCCTGCCAAACACCCAGAACACCTTACCCAATGTCCAGAACATCCAAGAGGACACGGACCTTCCAACGGGGCCAGCTCCGCCCCCGCTTCCGCCTTAACTGTCCAAGACCCATACACCCAACCACCCGGACTCTCCCTTCGAGTTCGAAATAGACCATACAGCTCTGAAACTGAGCAAGCTCGAGAATCTTTTCAAGAAATCACAAGGAGTAAAGGCTATTCCGGATATCGAGGACGGATATACCGATGTGGCCGTAACGTTGCCAGATAGATTCAAGATGCCACAGATTGATCATTTCAACGGATCCGGGGATCCCATGGTCCACCTCCGGTTATTCTCAGATATACTGCGGCCAATGGGCCTAACTCGACCACAAAAGCTTTCACTGTTCGTCCGAACCCTGTCGGGTGTGGCCGCTATCTGGTACGCGAAGTTAGAAGATGAGGTAAAAAGAAGTTGGGATGAAATGGCCAAGGCCTTTGTTGCACAATACTCGTATAATACCCAGATCGAGATTACAACTCGTGATCTCGAAACAACGAGGCAGGAGCCCAAAGAGACTTTCTCAGATTTCGTAACCCAGTGGAGGGCGAAGGCCTCGATGATGACTTTAAGGCCCACCGATAAAGACCAGATCAGGATGATTGTGCGCAATCTCCAGCCAAAATTAATGCAAAAGATGATTGTACTCCCCTTCCCCACTTTTTCAGATCTGCACGAGATGGGGGTACAGATTGAAGATGCAATGAAACAGGGTCTGATCGACCAAGATAGGGAGCAACCAAGGTGGACTTTCAACCGTAATAACAATGCAGGCCCGAGTGGTGCTGCAACTGCAAGAGCTTCAGAGGTGAGCATGGTCACCACCATCCCCCCTCCCCTTCCAAGACCCATGGCAGCCACACCCTTCTCCGGTGCATCCGGAAGTAATACCCAAACCACTAAATACCAACCCAGAGGCCAAAGAACCTTCACCCCATTGTACATGCCTTTGTCTAAGGCTCTGGGGGTCTTAATCAGAAAGAGGCATCTAAAACCCCTAGATTACCAAATCCACTTCCACCCTCTCACATCCCAGCCAAGTACTGTGCATACCACCAGCAGCACGGTCATGATACTGACCAATGTTTCAGGCTACGTCACGAGATTCAAGACCTCGTTGACAAAAATGTGATTCTACCCCCGGAGAAACCCAACGTCACAACCAACCCACTCCCTACACATAACCAAGCTCCACCTCCCAAAAGAGTCAATCTTATCCAGACTGGGGTCGTGTCTTACGATCCTAGCATCTATATTACTCCTACCCATCTACCTAAGCCGGAGGTGCTCCTTCCCGACTGCACTGACTTCTTGTGCATGATGGACATCTCCACAACCCAACCCGAGCCAACGGTGGTGACCATCGAAGATGGGGCAGGGCAGACTTCAAGAAAGAATGGGATTGTTGAGTCTGGGATTGAACAGTTTGAGAGTTTTGCTGGGGAAGCCTACGATCCAAGTGAGTACATCTTGTCAACAGGCCAGATTGGGCTGGGTATAGAATTTCCAGAGAAGGAAGAGCTGTGTATGATCCAGGGGGATGGATTTGAGCAAGGGGCAAATGATCTAACATTTGTGGAGGAGGACTTTGCCAACCTACAGTTTTTCGATGACTAAGAATCAGGGGGTGCAGCAGTCAACTGGTTCGATTATGAGGAATCGGCAGAGGCCACTGGATGGCTGGATGATCAACCAGATGTGGTGGAAGAATCCCAACCAGAACAAGGCCCGGCAGGGGCGAGAGTATCAACTGTGGCCGGAAGGGTCGGAAGTCAGGTTACATTGCCAGAGAGCGCCGGTACAAAGAATTTCCCTCAGGACAGAAGCATTGTGAATGCAGGGAAAGTTGAACAACAAACTGCACTGACGCAGGTAGAACAACAGGGTTCTGAGAGAACTGGGAAAGCCAAAATCCATGAGGGGATCGGAAGTGCTGAGGGCACAAGAACAGAGGATGCTGTGAGCATGCAGGCTGAAAGTGCTGTGAGTACAGACATGCCCGAGCCAGACAGGTGCCTTTTGAATGCCAACGGAATGTGGTGGGAAGACGATGACTTATGTCTTGCCCACACAGACGAAGACTAGGGAAACAATCAGCCAGACGACACCTGGTACCTCGATAAGGTTGATCACATGACAAGAAGCGGGCGGTACTTCAAGCCCCCGCACCTAGACCAACCCGAGGCATCTGGGAAGGACAAAGAAGCTGAGAAATAGAAGGAGAAGCAGTTTGAAGAGGAGGCTGTGTTGAAGCAGTTAAAGAAAATACAAGCAGACATCTCCATCTGGAGACTGCTTATGGCGTCGCGAGTACACAAACAGGCTGTCCTTTCAGCAATGGACAAAGCCAAGCTTTCTATAGACACCACGCCAGAGCAGCTGGTTGGGCTGGTTTTTCCGGGAGAAGGTTCCCCGGCATTAACCTTTTTAGACAAAGAACTACCACCTGAGGGCACAAATCACAACAAACCCCTCTACGTTTCCGTGGAATGTAGAGACAAGTGGGTGCCAGTGGTTTTTATCGACACGGGATCCGCCATTAATGTATGCCCGTCAAGGACGGCATATGCGATCGAGTTGAAGCCCGCGAACTTCGTGCCGACTACTCAAGTGATCAGAGCCTATGATAACACTAGCAGGGAGGTGATGGGGATTGTCAAAATTCAGACTCAGGTTGGTCCAGGACAACACGACATTGAATTCCATGTCTTGGACGTTCCCGCAACCTTTAACCTACTTTTGGGGCAACTGTGGTTGCACCAGGTCAAGGTAGTCTCTTCCACTTTGCATCAGATGTTAAAGTACCCTCACGGGAAAGGGGTAGCTATTGTTTTTGGAAATTTATCAATCCATCCACCGCCAGAAGTGTCTACACCAGTCTTGGAAATCGAGCACGGCATGGAGGATGTGTTTAATCAAGATTTACTTTGGCTGAGGCCCGGGTTGTGCAAAATATCATGGCCGTTAATGAGGGAGTATACGTCAGTGCTCAATCCGTCTACCTCATGAACAAGTTACAACACATCCCCGGGATGGGATTAGGAAGGAGCGGCCGGAAGGGCGTCGCAGCATTGGCCGAAGTGCCACACAACCCTCATACCTTTGGCTTGGGTTATCTGCCCACCAAAGAGGACTGGGTGAGGAAGGGTAAAGAGATGGCTGGGAGAGCCAGAGCAAAGAAGGCTGGGAAGCCTTTCGAATTAATGCATAGGCCCATTCAGGGTACCCTAAACAGACGCTTCGTCCGGGAGGGGGAGGATTTCCCATTTTGTGGCTTCCCAGAGCCATGGCTGAACGCGGAGAGGAAGCGCGTGCCTGGTTTCGAGATCTTCTTCGACCTGCAACTATCCGGGGATGACGTTGCCGAGGAGCAGACAGACCCATCAATTGAGGTTGAACGGAGTAAGAAAGTACAGTCTGAGGGCACCGAATTTGAAATGGGGGTAGCGCTGGCGTGTCTACTCTCAGATCCTCCGATCGACCATGAGTGCTTGGGGGATAACTTCTCGGTATGTGTGATCGGGAATGGAACGGCTGCGAGCCCGCCAGCAACTATTTTGGATGCATCTATCGCACCCTCTCTCACTTGGCAGTACGAGGAGGGATTTTTGTCTAGCAGCACCGGGTCAGGTAGTGAGCCAGAATCTGATTCCACCGAGTCTTGTGAGTCGAAATCAGGTTCCAGCTCGACTGAGTCTAAGTCTGGTAATCCTGAGGATGATAACCTGGATGCCACAGTTATGTCCAGATCGTCTTTTTCTTTCTTGTTTGAGTCTGTTGTAACCGAGAATTTGGACGATTTGGATGTGCTTAATGAGAATCAAGTAACTGTGGTTTCTGAGTACTTTTCTATGCCCTTAATTTATTGCATAAACTCAGACTTTCAAAATTTTGATGAAAACGACGAGGAAGAAATTCCTCCGATTTTGCAACGTTTAATTGAGCAGGAGCAGGAGAGATTTGTCAAACCCTTAACGGATGAAATCATTACCGTAAATATTGGTACTAAGGAGGACCCGCGACTGGTCCAGATCGGGTCCACGTTGTCTTTGGAGGAACGCGAGCGCTTAGTCGCCTTATTAAAAGATTTCAAAGATGTTTTCGCGTGGTCCTACGAAGACATGCCTGGGATCGATCCTGAGATTGTACAGCACTGGATCCCCTTTGACCCCGAGGCCCGACCTGTCAAATAGAAACTCAGAAGGATCCGCCCGGACTGGGCTCTCAAGATTAAGGAAGAGGTCACCAAGCAAATCGATGCAGGCTTCCTGCTGGTGTCCGAATACCCGACTTGGTTGGCCAACATCGTCCCAGTGCTGAAGAAGGATGGCAGGATCCGGGTGTGCGTGGATTTCAGGGATTTAAACAGAGCTAGTCCGAAGGACGACTTTCCCTTGCCGCATATTGATGAGTTGGTGGATTTCACAGCAGGGCATGCTTTGCTCTCATTCATGGATGGTTTCTCAGGGTACAATCAGATAGTAATGGCACCTGAAGATCGAGAAAAGACTGCATTCACCACCCCGTGGGGGACATACTATTACAGAGTAATGCCGTTTGGGTTGAAGAATGCTGGAGCAAATTATCAACGGGCCGCAACCACAATATTGCATGACATGATCCACAAAGAGGTTGAGGTGTACGTGGACGACATGATTGTCAAGTCCAAAGAAAGAGAGGGCCACTACACCGCCTTGCAAAAGTTCTTTCAAAGGATTAGAGAATTTCGGTTGCGGCTGAATCCTCAGAAGTGTACATTCGGTGTTACAGCGGGAAGAATGCTGGGATTTCTGATTACACAAAGGGGCATCGAGGTCGACCCTTCAAAGATCAAGGCCATCTTAGAAATGCCACCACCAAGGACTGAAAAGGAGGTGCGAGGCTTTCTGGGTAAAGTGCAATTCATAAGACGGTTTATCTCGAAATTAACCTTGACTTGTGAACCACTTTTTGGTCTCCTGAAGAAAGGAAAGAAATTCCAATGGGATGGCCGATGCCAAGCTGCTTTTGAACAGATCAAGAAATATTTACAGAACCCGCCCGTGTTGTCGCCACCAGAGCCAGGGAAACCGTTGATATTGTACCTTTCAGTGACTGAGACCACAATGGGCTGTATGCTCGCACAAGAATTCGAGGACAAGGTGGAGAGGGCCATCTACTATCTGAGCAAGAAGATGTTGGATTACGAGACCCGCTACACTCCGCTGGAGAAGGCTTGCTTAGCTTTGGTATGGGCTACCAGGAAGCTGCGGCACTACTTGTTAGCTCACTCCGTAATGTTGGTTTCACGACTCGATCCCATTAAATACCTTTTCGAGAAACCGGCACTTACGGGTAGGCTAGCTCATTGGTTGCTGTTGCTCTCCGAATTCGACCTGAAATATGTAACACGCAAGTCAGTCAAGGGAAGAGCAGTAGCAGAATTCTTAGCCGATCATCCAGTGGAAGGAGGTGAAGCAGTCGAATACTTATTCCCAGATGAAGCCATTTTGCACATCGACAACGAGTATTGGACGATGTACCTTGACGGAGCATCAAATCAGTACGGGTATGGGATAGGAGTGTTGCTGATAGCACCTGACAATTTTCGTATCCCTCTAGCCTTCAAACTCTGGTTCAAAGTCTCGAACAACGAAGCAGAATATGAGGCATGCATTGCCAGTCTAGAAGCAGCCCTGGAACTAGGAGCAAGATGGCTGGACGTCATCAGGGATTCAAACCTTGTTGTGTCTCAAGCAAAAGGAGACTGGAAAGTCAAAGAAGAAAAGATGATGATGTACCACCAGACCTTGGACTTGTTAATTCCTCGGTTTGAAAAGCTAAACTTTTCTCATCTTCCAAGAGAGAACAACAGGTTCGTAGATTCTTTAGCAACTCTATCTTCCATGATAGACATCCCATTTGGAACCCGGATGTGTCCAGTCGTCATTGACCAGAAATTTGTGCCAGCCTATGAGTCGATCGCTGCTATAGATGAGGTTCGGGACGAAAACCCCTGGTATTATGACATTTGGAATTTCTTGAAAAAGGAAGCATACCCGCCAGGGGTAAATGCCAAGGATAAAAGGGCAATCAGAAGAATGGCCGTTCAGTTCATCATCTGTGGGGGTAAGCTGTATAAAAGAGGTCATCTGGGAATGCATAAGCTGTGTGTTGAAGCCGAGGAATTGAAGCGCCTGATGGAGGCCATCCATGGAGGAGAATGCGGTGCGCATATGAACGGAGTAATGCTAGCACGGAAGATCCTCAGACAGGGTTACTACTGGTCCACCATAGAGGAGGATTGTATCAGTTTTGTCCGACGATGCCACAAGTGTCAGATTCATGCAAACCGCATGAATATCCCGGCGTCAAAGCTATACAACATGACTTCGCCATGGCCATTTTCAGTATGGGGAATTGATGTGATCGGGGCAGTCACTCCAAAAGGGTCAAATGGGCATGAGTTCATCCTGGTTGCGATAGATTATTTCACAAAGTGGGCCGAGGCCCAATCGTATGCGGTGTTGAAGGCGTCACACGTTGCAAAGTTTATCAGAAACAACATCATCTGTCGCTATGGGGTCCCAAACGAGGTCATTTCAGATAATGGTTCCCACTTTAAGAAGGAAGTGATTGACTTGTTGGAGAAATACAACATGGCTTTCCATAAGTCATCCACATACCGGCCGCAAACCAACGGAGCGGTCGAGGCCGCCAACAAGAATATCAAACACATACTGCAGAAGATGGTGGAAACCTACCGGGATTGGCCAGATAAGCTGCCATTTGCTCTGTGGGGCTACAGGACTTCAATTAGAACTTCTACCGGAGCGACTCCGTATTCATTGGTTTATGGGATGGAAGCCGTTCTACCTATCGAGATTGAGGTTCCGTCATTGCGAGTATTGGCTGAGTGTCAAATAGCCGAAGCAGATTGGCAGCAGAGCAAGTTTGAGGAACTCATGCTCTTTGACGAGAGAAGACTGAAAGCACTGTACCACGTTCAAGGTTATCAGCGCAGAATTGCCCGGGCTTTCAACAAGAAAGTTAAGTCCAGGAATCTAAAGGAAGGAGATTTGGTGCTCAAGGACAACCGAGCTCCCATCCACGACCCAAGGGGCAAGTTCAGACCTAATTGGACTGGTCCCTATATCATCAAAGCTATTTGGTCAGGTGGAGCTGTGGTTCTGATGGACCTAGATGGCCTGGAATTTTCCCAACCGATCAACATGGACAAGTTGAAGAAATATTATCCCTGAGAGGCTCGCTAGGCCGAAAACCCGAAAGGGCAACCTAGGCAAAAGTTAGAGCACAAAAAATTAGAAAATATAAAAACTGAGCTCGCAAGGTTGAAAACCCGCAAAGGGCGACCTTGACAAAAGTTAGAGCGTAAAAGGAGAGTGAAAATACTCGAGTGAACCTAAGCCTAAACTACGTAAGGCTTGATTCCCATCTTTGGGATACGTAGGCAACTTCATCCTGAAGTTTAGCCATAAACTTTTCCCCAATCAACTTTGTCCATTTTGACCATCTCAGTCATCTTTATCCATCAGCATTTATTGGAATCTCCGGTGCAGTGCTATTCAGACTAGGGGCAACTTTCCGTTGCCATGCAGTGCCGCGGTACTCTTCAGACTAGGGGCAACTTTCCAGTTGCAGGGATCCGGGGTTGTGCATCTCAGTGACAGATCTTAGGCGTGCCCAGTTCTGATCCATATCGAAAATGATTTTGAAAAGTTTTAATAAAAGCTGACTTTGTTCAAATTAATCTCTTTACAACTAAGACCATTTTTGGACCAAAGCGGAAAATTTTCAGTACCACAACCTTCAATTACATTGATTTCAAAACAGAGTTCTCCTGCTCTTGCATACAATCGAAGTTGCTTTTTATTACATTCATAAAGAAAACTTGAAAGTACTAGTAAAGCAATAAATTCGGGACATAGTCAAGTCAAGTATCCCTGCGCCCCCTCCCAGAGCTGGTCGAAGCCTCTGATGCCAAGCTGGGCCCAACTTGTGCCTCCTCATTGAGCCAATCCAAGCACTCGTCAGACAAAGTGCAACTGAAAGTGGGAGCGGGGGCCAGGAGCTCTCTAGTCCTCCATGCTGTGGCATATCGGGCAAGCTGTGCACCTCAGACCGGGAAAGCGGCCAGGTACTCAATCCCCTCTAACGGGCAAATCTGATCATGACTGAACTGGCGCAGGAGCCGGAACAGAAAGTAGAACACACAGTGGGTCAGACCAATCAACTGGATCCCGATCAGCCGGGACATGCTATAGCTCATTGCCGAGAGATTAAGCCAAGGACAAGGCCAAGCAATGTGACCTGCAGACAAATTGCACATCCAGTCAAACCACCACCTTTCATCAGGGGCATCGACTAGGCGCTGTCGGAAGAAATAGCCTCGAGCTGAGTAGGCTGGGCAAGAGTCCACAACCTGCAATTTGTCCATCAACCATACCTGGGGAGGGGGGATGAAAAATGAGAGAATAAAAAATAGAGAGATGTACAGTGAGAGAAAAGTGAGAAAAGGATTTTTGTGAGAAAAATCGAGCCTGAGGGCCGAGTGATGTGAGCAAATACATATGTAAGATTGGGTGGGAAACATTACCTGCAGCAGCAGTGGACTCCCAGCAAATCTAGTCGTCTCCCGGTGATAGATAGCATCCAAGCCCATCAGCGTCTCGACCAAGGTCATGGCGACGCAGCTCTTCCCTTCTTTCAAGCCTTGAGCAACTTCAATCAGACGAATGCTAAATCCGCCAAAGCCCGGAGAAAGCAGAAAGTGAGACAGCAGGCACAAGCAAAGGGCGTGTTGCCGAAAACCTTGCCAATAATGGTTGCTGCGGTCACCAGGGTTAGAAAAGCGATGAATCAAACCGAGGATATCCAGTTCCCCATTACAGATCAGAGACCGAGTGTTATGTGCGGTGAGTCCACACATCCGCCCTAAAGCTTGGGCGTGGCCAAAACAGAACTGGGGCAAGATCTCATCATGACATTCAGATTCCATCAAAACTTGAAAATCTTCAAAAGTTGGACATACCTCTTGCCCACCAAAGCTAAAAACATGCGTCACCGGGTTCCAAAACCTCGCCGCGGCATGGAGGAAAGGAAGGTGCAGCGGAGTGCGACTCAGCGTAAACAGTGCATTCAAGCCGAAACCCCGGAAGTTCAACTTTTTCGAACCATCTAGAGAAGCGATTCAAGCTGTGAGATTTTCAACGAGAAACGCCTCCATTTTTGTGCAAAACTAAGATGAATTGAATGAACCACGGAGCTAAGGCTTTTAAAGAGGAAAAGACACTATTCAGGGGACAGGTGTCAAAAATTTGACGGTTGCTGAGCTGAGTGGCCGGCCGGCCATTTCTTTTTTCAAAAACTGGCTGGTGGCCTCCCCTTTACAATAAATCTGGCCGGCCGGCCCCAAAAGTAGCCGGCCATGCTCCAATGGGTGTCTTTAGCCCTGTTTTGCCCTCCAAGAGAAAGTTTCAAGCATTTCCATGCAACGGGTGTGTCGAAGGCCTCTATTTCCCTCTGTTTCGGATGCGTTCCGTTGCCCAGATCGTCCGAAGTACACTTTGTTTTGTTAAGTTTTGTTTATCGAGTTGTTGTTTTGTTTATCGAGTTGTCGTTTTGCTTATCGAGTTGTTTGTCGAGCTGTCGTGTTTTGTGTTTTTAAGTTGTTACTCTTTGTTTAAACATCTTTTGTTTGAGTCTTGTTTATTGAGTTGTCAAAGCTATTGTATTTTGCTTATCGAGTTGTAAACTTGCTAAGGTTTTGTTATATCTTAGAAAGTTAAGTTGTTGCGTCGGTTCACTACCTGACTGGGAAAAATGTACAATGCACATTTCCATTCAAATCTCATTATGGTGCAAAATGATGCGATATGATGCTAAGAGTTTAAAAGACAACACTTTTTTCAAAAGCTGTTTCATTCCATCATGCCTCGCCTGTTACAACATTTTACAGACTAAGGCACAAGTTTTTCAAAGAATACAACTGCCCGATAATGTACAATGTGCTACAACTACTAGCAATAAAGATAAATAAAACAGAAAACAGCCGCATCTATGCTCTCAAGATCAGTAATAAGAGGCCCTCTTCGTCCTCTTCTGCGGAATAGACTCTCCGCCACCATCGCCATCACCATCATCTGAATCGGAGTCGTCATCCTCGGGATCCCCCTCAGCCTCGCCTCCACTCCCGAAACCAAGACCGGAGCCATCCTCTTTGTCAGCAGATGTCTCCGATTGACGGTCTGCAGCCTCCTCCTCCTCATCCTCACCAGGCTCCTCCTCTATAATGTGTGCTCTGCGTCTACGAGACGACCCCCCTCCAGCTCCTCGAAAAGTCCCGGATGGCCCAGCTCCTCGAAAAGGCCTGAATGGTCCACCTCCTCGAGAAGGCTCAGGTGGCCCGGCCTGCGGCTGAGCATATACCGGGGGCATCTGAGAATAAAGAGTTCAATTTAAATACATCAGTCCAAATATGTACATCAGGTGGAGATACAAGAAAACTACATGAAGTGGGTACATGTAAACACAGTGTATAAGTGAGGTGTGTGTCAGATGTGCTCTACACAAGTAGCCTATCAATGCAGTAGAAATCAGCATATCATCAGAAGTATGATAAATACCAGAAAACTAAAGGGTACCTGGAAGCCCATGATGGACAACTGCGCCTCCCTCTGCAGGACCATCCCCTCAAGTGAGGCTACCATCTCGAGCACCTGATCCATGTACTCAACAGGGGGCTGCAGATGCAAAGGCAAGGGTATCAGTAAAGGGATGAATGTCCAAGTATCTGAGTATTGAATCAAAGCCGTAAAACATACCGGTGGTGAGTCGGGGTCTCTGACATATCGATGACCGGGCATCGGAGGCTCTATCGGGATCGGAATCGGAGAGGTAGTCCCATATTACCACCCCATCAACTCGGTCGGCATGTCCGGCCATCCAGGATGAGGATAAGTCGGAGGAATCGGGGGAACCAATCCACCCCCACCTCTAGATGTACCAGCCCTGCTGGTGGAAGGAGCGTCTGCAGCCCGAGCCCGGGCCTGGCTCGAAGATGGCATACCGGCAGGCCTCATCGTCGGAGTACGAACTCCCGTCAATGGAGGCATCAGGTATATGTGACGGTACGTAGCGTAATCCCCCTCCTCAAGATGTAGCAAGGCATCAGTACCCAGCATAGCATTAACAACATCTCGGGAAGAGAGCCTATCAGCAATCCGCATATCGACTGGGGGTGCTGAGGGAGGGTCCTGAGAAGTGTACCCCCAGACCTGACGCAAGAAGCGATCCCCCAAAAACCAGGCCCTACCAACTGGCCCTTCGAACAGGAGCCTGTACCGGGAGGCACCCCACCCTCCAGCAAACTGGAATTGGAGACCTTCACCTAAAGGCGCCCAGGGCTGCCATGTAATCAGCGGATAACAGGCGCATAAACCAAGTAGAAATCGAAAATGTACAGGACAAATCAAAGATGAAAATAGAAAGAACTGAGAGTTCTGAAATACCTCCGTCGACCGCACAGTGTCGAAATACTGTCGCAGATAAAGAAGAGACTCCCGAGGTCTCGGCCGGTGCTGGCCTTCAAATACAAGTGAGTACGGGGTCACAAGAGGTCCCTCTACCACCAACTCCGGGCCAATGTCGGGAAATACACATAGACCCACAACTGTGGAAAACAAAGCAGAATACGAAGTGCTGAGGGCAAAGTGCACGATACAGAGTATAAAGTGCGCCGTGTGTGCAATGTGCAAGTAATGAGGAGCAGAAATGTAAATCAAGAGGACAGAAAGTACCTCCCAGGCTCTCTAATAGCCGCCAAGTAAGTCCCCCCATCCGTGGGAGGTCGCACTCATGTAGCAATAAAGGGTAGCCAAGCCGGCGCCACCCCAGTCATACCGTCTGACCTGTGACAGGTCCACCAAAGCACTCAACAGATAAAGCCCAACAGTGTTTCCCCTGTCGGCAAACAAAGTGGTCCCGAAGAGGAACATCAGAAAGCCGCGGGCATACTGTGCTGCCTCCTCAGGAGTCCCGGGCTCCATCTCCACCCGCCGGAAATGGGAAGAGAACCAGGTGTATCGGACTCTCCCCGAAGCTCTATCAACAGGCAGGCGAACACCCAGCAAATAAATCCAAGCAGCCTCCCACTGGCCCATGTCCTCGTCGTAAGGGATAGGCCAACCTCTCACGTCAAGGCCAGTCAGTACAGCAAAGTCGAACGGGGTCATAGTCAAGTCCCCCGTGGCAGAAAAATGGAAGGAGTTGGTGGTGTCCCACCATCTCTCCACCAAGGCGGCCATCAGCGTCCTCCTGGCAGGACAACGAGATAGCCCAGTACAGAAGGGCCCAAACCCCGCCAAGTCAACCAAATCCCGAACAGCCTCCGGGAGCTCGGCGTACCAGTCTCTCGCCGCGGTAGAGCCATATCCCCGCACAGTGCGAGAAGTCACCTGCATTCAGAATGAATACATGTTTTAGCATAAAATGAATAAGCTGCATGCAAATAAAATGAATAGGCTGCGTGCAAAGTAAAGTAAGTGAGCCGCGTGTTCAACTCTTAATCAGTGTGTGCTGCGTGTTCACCTTCAATTTGGGCTGTGCGTTCAGAAAATCAGTGTTTTGGGCTGCGTGTTCAACTCTAAATCAGTGTGTGCTGCGTGTTCACCTTCAATTTGGGCTGTGTGTTCAGAAAATCAGTGTTTGGGCTGCGTGTTCACCTTCAATTTGGACTGTGTGTTCAGAAAATTAGTATTTGGGCTGCGTGTTCAACTCTCAATCAGTGTGTGCTGCGTGTTCACCTTCAATTTGGGCTGTGTGTTCAGAAAATCAGTGTTTGGGCTGCGTGTTCAACTCTCAATCAGTGTGTGCTACGTGTTCACCTTCAATTTGGGCTGTGTGTTCAGAAAATCAGTGTTTGGGCTGCGTGTTCAACTCTAAATCAGTGTGTGCTGCGTGTTCACCTTCAATTTGGGCTGTGTGTTCAGAAAATCAGTGTTTTGGGCTGCGTGTTCAACTCTCAATCAGTGTGTGCTGCGTGTTCACCTTCAATTTGGGCTGTGTGTTCAGAAAATTAGTGTTTTGGGCTGTGTATTCAACTCTCAATCAGTGTGTGCTATGTGTTTACCTTCAATTTGGGCTGTGTGTTCAGAAAATCAGTGTTTGGGCTGCGTGTTCAACTCTCAATCAGTGTGTGCTGTGTGTTCACCTTCAATTTGGGCCGTGTGTTCAGAAAATTAGTGTTTTGGGCTGCGTGTTCAACTCTCAATCAGTATGTGTCGTGTGTTCACAATCAATTTATGGGCTGAGTATTCAGGAATTCAAACGATTGAACCGTGTGTTCAGAGTGCAAACAGAATGCATGAAAAATTCATAATATGTTACAGAAAAGGTAAGAACGAAGTAAATACCTCTCGTGCCTCATGGGAGAGGTGATACTCTGGCTCCCGCAGAAGGAGATCCCCGGGTGCTCGCTCGTCGAAATCGGTGAAGTGATAGAAAATAGCCCGCGGGAGGATATAAGCCTGAGGGGCGTACCTCTCGAGGATAAGAGGGCGAACCCTCATATGCAAAGACATGATGTCAGGCTCGCCTCTGGCGTCTGGAGAACCTCCGCTGTAGGGAAATTGACCCGCCATTTCAGGAAAATCTGCAAAAGGGGCAAAAATGAGCAAAAATGAGCAAAAATGAGCCAAAATTGGAAAAAGTCAACTCTCGGGAAATGAAAAAGTCAACAAAAGTCAACTCCTGAGAAAATCTTCCAAATATTGAGACAAACTCACCTCAAGTGGCGAAAATGAGAAAAGAAGCCCCGAAATCAAAATTTAATCGGTTCAAAGTGCTTAAAACTGAAAGATTTCGCGAAAACAACTTGCGTGGGACGTTGGAAAACGCGTATAGAGCCCAGATCTGAGGGAGAAAATGGTTTGGGAAGGAAGAAGAGATGTTTTCGGAGCTGCACTTGTGAGCATGAAGTGTTTGGATGAGTGTATTTAAAGAAAAGAGGCTGAAAAGACAAAATTGCCCCGAATCTGGGCTAAGTGGCCGGCCGGCCACTTTTTTTGGCAGGCCGGCCATTCTCTTTTCAAAAACTGGCCGGTGGCCTCCCTCGCCCAATAAAACTGGCCGGTGGTGTTCCCCACATGCCCCCCAAGGTCCCTGCAAATTTTGGGGAGGATTGGAGTCCCCGGGACCTGAAAAAGTACAAGAGAAGTGCACTTTCTGTCGTGAAATCGCTTTGCCGGAACCTCAGCTTCAACGTCCGATGCGTGTCTCATCACTACTCGTCAAAAGTGAGATGTATCCTTTTGAACATGTTGTAACCCCTCCGGGAGGTGAACCGGAGGCCGCGATCGAGCCGCCCTCGCCGAAACTTGCATTTCTTTGCTCGTTGTTTTGTGACAAACATACATCCTGGTTTACGCTTGTTCTGCATTATCATGCACATAACTTGCATTCTCATGCACATACTTGCATTGTTATGCACGTCTCTTTGATATCACCGAGCCTCCGTGCTTAAACTCGCGTTGTCACGCGTGTTCCTTCCCGCATTGCGATGCACTTTTCCATCAACACCGCGATTGTCTGCATTCGATATCACATTGAACATATATTGTTAGATATGTTGTGCTTGCTGAGTTTCTTTATTTTGCAGGCACGATATTGTATGTACGGTTCATTTGAAGCCGGTGCGACCAGACGAATCGCGCAGGTATCGTATCTTCTCTGTGTGAGACGTGGCGAGAATTGGATAATTCTCCGCATTCTTAACTGCATGAAATGTAGTTGTTGTTTTGCATTCTTGCTTAAAACTGTTGCATCTATTGTGAATATGTGCTTCATTACAGCTTGCTGCATTCGCATGATCCTTGGGTTACCTTTGGCTTCTTGCATTATTATTTTGCATTTTGCCCCTGCCTGTGGGCATGCCTGTGGGCACATCTCTGTTTATCTCACCTGTTTGTTTAAGTCTTCGGCCTTGTCAAAAATGGGTCGTCTCTGGGCTTTGAAATTCACTCCCGTCACTTATGACTTTCGAGTTCTGTCAAAGAGGGGCAACTGTAGACACCTCACTTTTGACCGACCTTAAGACTCAGACGCCACCGATTGAGCGCTCAGTGATGGTGCATATTGTGCTCATTCAGAAGTTTCAGAGTCTCGGCTGCGAGCCTTGCCTTCGGACTTTCGGACTCTTTCATGCTTTGCCTTGGTTTGCGAACCATGCTTTGTTTTCTCTGTTTTCTCTTCCCGAAGGGAGGGAGAGGTCTCGTAGATCATCTTTCAGTGGCCGTAGGCTACGTTTCATGGTCGTAGGCCATTTTGCCCGTTTGGAGTCCGGTTTCCGGTTTTCAGGAGCCGTTGGCCGTGTGCCTCGGTTCGGGACCGCTTAACCACCTCCGTTTGCTCTGGTTTTTGGCATGCATCTTATTTGCTCCCTTTTGAGGGACACTGGGGTCTGAGAAACCAACTTCGTGGTCGAATACCACTTCCGGTGCCTAACAGTCAGTTTTCGCGGCCTCGGGCTGCGCGTTTCGGCCCCCAAACCTTCATTTTGCATCGATTTGAGTTCATTTTTGGCAGGGACCTCTGTTTTATTGTTAGGAAGGTCGTAGAAGGGTGGGAGGCCAGCAATTGTTCTGACAACCAGTTTTATTCCGCCATCGCCCTCCGTCGCCCGTTTTTCCTCACTTGAAAGCCAATGTTGACCACCCTAAGGCCACTTTTTCTTGCCCCAAACCACATATTTGTGTTGTACACACCTGGGAGGCCACCAATATCACATGGCCAGCCAGTAATTCTGTGTGACCCTTTTGAACCCCTTCTAAAAGTGGCCTTTTCTCTCTCCTGGTTCACTTTCTCCAGTTTTTGACTACATGGTTGTGTTGTGCACACATGGGAGGCCACCAATCTAGGGTGGCCGGCCACTAATCATGATTGACCCTTTTGAACCTTGGCCGGCCGGCCATGGGGAGAGCCGGCCGGCCACCTGCAACCTCAATAACCAGCCGGCCATGATCCTCTCTCCAGGTACATTACAGAAGTGTATTCTCTTTCCCCCCAGAATTTGTATCCGGGGGGCTGCACTTTTGGGGGGAAACTTGAATTCTTTCCCTCCATTTTTTCCCCCTTTTTCTCTCCTCTTTTGCCTATATAACAGCAGCTCCAGCTCCTATCTGAGGGTTATAAAAAATTTTCCCTAAGCCTCTTGCATTGATCCTCCCTCTTCTCATCTTCCAAGCACCAAAACCTCCCAAGTCCTACACCATTTACTCTACACCCCTTAGCACAAGGCCTCCATACTCCATACCAGCAGCTTGAGGCTGTTTTTCAGAGCTTGAGAGCACCCAAACTTGGTCCAAAAGGCTGTCAAAGATTAGTCTTCAAGGGTAAGTCACTTTCTTCCATTTTCTAGCCTTCTTTTGCATGCTTTCTAAGCCATACTTGCTTCCATTTTTGGGCTCCGACCCTAACTGAAAATAGTCATGTTTTGATGTATTTTTCATGTTTGTTTAAGGACCTCTCCCTGTTTGAGACTTCCTTTTTGCACTTGCTTCTTTACCTCTCTTGTATGCTTCTTTCTTGGATAGTATTTTAGGCTCATTTGTAAATTGTTTCGAGCTTGGTTATAAACTGTGAAGTGGCTTATTTTGAGCCCTTATTCAACATTGTTGAAGGGCTCTTCACTGTTGGAGGCTTCCTTTTGTCACTTGCCTCTTTATCCGTCTTTTGGCCTCATTTTTGCATGTTTTGTTAGCCCCTTATTCTTGTATTTTTAGGCTCTGGTATGAACTTTAAATAGCCTTATTTTGACCCCCTCTTCATGTTTAATGAAGAGTCTTTTACTGTTTGAGGCTCCCCTTTTACACTTTGTGTTTAAACCTCTTTTTAGGCCTTATTTTGCATAGTATTTTAGGCTTGCATGTGCACTGTTTTGGGTTTGGTCACTAACTGTAAAATACCATGTCTTGGGCCCCTCTTTAACTTTGTTGAAGGGCCCTCTTCTGTTTGAGGCCAGAAACCATCACTTGCTTCTTTGTTTCCCTTTTGGCCCATTTCTTGCACATTGTTTTAGGCCTGTTTTTGTTTAGATCCGTGGCTTGTTGTAAACTTTAAAGTGCTTCTTTTTGAGCCCCTCTTCAACTTTGTTGAAGGGCTCTTGGCCGTTTAGGGACAACAGCTGCTACTCGCTTCATTACCTCTCTTACGGGGCCATTTTTGCATGCTAGTTTAGTCCTATTTGTGTCCATTGTTTGGCCTTGCTTAAAACTGTAAATATGCTTGTTTTAGGACTGTCTTGATTCTGTCTTCACACTTCATGTTCAAATAATGCATGTTTTGTATAGCTATAGGCCAATGCGTATGCCTAGTTTTGTGTTTCGGGGCCATTCCATGCATCGGGTGCCATGTTTCCATGATTCGGGGCTGTTTTGTGTCATATTTTAGCGCTGAAATTTGCATGTTTGCATACCATGTTCCATGCCTTGCCATGCTTTGGTAGAGTGGCATTCGTGCCTTAGGTTCGGTTCTCGATTTGCGTGCATGTGTGCACGCATTTCGAGTGTCTCTTTTTTCATCTCATGGCCTCTTATGTGAGTGTGGCTGAGGTCCACTCATGTTGGTGTAAGTCCATTATGCATTGTGTATGCCATTTCATTTCATAGCATTGCGTATGCTAGATTGTATGTTAGAGCATTGTGTATGCCATGTTACCTCGTGCATCGTGTATGCCATCTCATAGCATTTCGCATGCTAGGTTGTATATTAGTTGCATTCATGCATGTCATGCATATTGCATTGTGCTTGGGATAGGAGTTAGCCCGAGCACGAAAAATGAGGGACGATTCGTACTTCGAGTGACGGAACGTGTCTCAATTCCCAGTCATCGACACTCCGGATTACCCATGATGGAGTTTAGGTTTTGTTGTGTTTATTGTGCATTCATTTCATATTGAGTCGTGCAATTCGACTCCTCGGCCATCATGCATTGAGATGCGTGATTGGTGGCACGAGGATCGAGGCATGCACACATTTGTGAAAATACATTGCCATGCCCTTTTCCTACTCTCTGTTGCAGCAAATCAAGAATCAGCAGTCTTCCGGGACTTGGCGCGCTTTCCAAGAAATTATTGCAAACCAGAGGCTAACTGGGGCATCGCAGTGGAGTTCTGCACAAAGCAACCTGGACATGCATCATTCATTATCCGAAGCAGCATCGAGGCAGTCCCTAGCTTGCATGCTAGTTTATAGCTTACCTAGTTTAATTTGTTAATTAATTAGGATTTTTGTAATTATTTGGACTGTAATATTTATTCGGGACTGTATATTATTTATTCGGACCCTCTGCCCGAGGGCACAACTGTAATAAGTGTGCGTGTGTGTGATGTATGTCTTCCAACCCCACGCCTTTCTTCCTTTTATTTACCCGCTTATCATGGTTAGATTAGGGCATATTTCAATTAGCATACAGTATGATAGCATGTTTGCATTCATTTATCTGTCTTGCATGCACCGGGCTCGGCGCATCATACTAACTGCATTGTATTTTCAATTCCAAGTTGAATACATGTTAGCTGTAGCATTTCATATGCCATGTCCAGAATAGCCAAGCCTGCTATAGTTGCACTTTTGCATGTGTTGCATTAGGCATTTCTGTATAATTAGGATCATGCATGGATTTCTAATTAGTTTCTGTTTTGGCTTGGAGTACTCGGTAAGTTTTACGCTTTAGCATCCTTGCATGCGTGTGAGTGAATGCCATGATAGCATGCTTACTATGATGCTATGTGCTTATGTGATATAAACTGCCTGAATGCCTGTGGGTGAAGGTTGGGTTATTTGAATTGGAACAATTCATCAACTGTGATTTTTAAGCCCACTAGATAGTGGCAAAATCATGTTTTCTAAGCCCACCCGAGGGTGACAAATCCACGTTTTAGCCTACTTGCGGGTAGCACCATCAAACCATTTTCAAACAAACAAACATGAAATGTTTTGTTCCAATTCAGGCGATCCAGTCTATACTTGTATGCTGTGCGCATTACATAGTAAATCTAGGCTAATAACCGGAATAAGAACACATAATGTTTTCAAAACTCGATATCATGGTTAGTAGAGGCCGATCTTTGATCGGGCGAGCGGGGGTGCTCACGAAGTGACCTTCCCCAATCGTACCCAAGTTCCCGAGCCGAGGCAACTTTGGTGATGACGGACACGTGACCTTAGGCAAACGAGTCAGGGTTTCCTAAATTTCTCCAAAATAAAACATTTAGGTGGCGACTCTGTATCTGGCAAAGCAGTCCATATTTGGCACTTCTTTCAAAAAACTGTTTTCTCAAAACGATTTGCCGGATTTGGACTCTTTGGTTCAAATTTAGAATCATGACAATTTGAGAGTCCTGAACTGTAGTGAGCCCAATATCGAACGGAACGGGGGGGACTCGCTCCTCCCCGGGGCGTTCGGGGGATGTCTACAGTCGCTAAAAGTGACCATTCGCGACCAACTTTTTTGGTCGCGGAAAGTCCAATTCATATTAGCCAAAAGTAAACTTTTAGCGATCAAATATAAGTTGGTCGCCAAAAGTCAGTGCCATGACCCAAAAAACATAATTCTTTTGTGTTGCCTAGGACTTGAACTCCTGACCAAGGAGTCACCATGCACCCAATCCACTCTGCTAATAACATGCTTCTTGTTCATATTTGGCAAAAAATATATATAACCCATAAAAATTTGGTTATATATTATTTTATGAAACTTTTAATGCCTAAACAGAAAAATAGCATGTAATTACAGTAGTATTATTTTTTTAAAAATTTATCCCGCCTTAACTTTCCGCGACCAACTTTTTTTTTGGTCGCCAAAGGGTAATCTTCCGCGACCAAAAAAGCCTTTGGTCGCCAATAGTATACTTTCTGCTACCAACTTTTTTTTTGGTCGCCAAAAGGTGATCTTCTGCGACCAAAAAAGCCTTTGGTCACCAATAGTATACTTTCCGCGACCAACTTTTTTTTGGTCGCCAAAGGGTAATCTTCTGTGACCAAAAAAGCCTTTGGTCGCCAATAGTATACTTTCCGCGACTAACTTTTTTTTTTGGTCGCCAAAGGGTATACTTTCTGTGACCAACTTTTTTTTTGGTCGCCAAAAGGTGATCTTCCGCGACCAAAAAAGCTTTTGGTCGCCAATAGGTATACTTTTCGCTACCAACTTTTTTTTTGGTTGTCAAAAGGTGATTTTCTGCGACCAAAAAATTGTGGTCGCCAAAAGTTAAATTTTGGTCGCAGAAAGTGGACTATTTGCGACAAAAAAAAATATATGATCGCCAAAAGTGTTTTTCCTTGTAGTGAATATATAGGAAAGAAAAATGATGAAAGGATGTAAATGGCAAACTAATGAAACCAAACTCAAGTATAAAAGTTACTAGTGTTTGAATTATGCCATACCATTTATGAATCTCAAGCCATTCGTGAATGTTGACAAAATTTGGGATTGGCATCACCATGAGAATATCGCCGATGTGGGTTTAGTATATATTCCCATTTGTCTCATTGACAGAACTAATGTTTGTTAGAATTCTATCCAAATTAAGAAGATATTTACTATTTTAGTTATGTGTGAGACGAATCAGCATCTCGATCGAGATGTTGAAAGCTCTCGTTAAAACCGCTGGGAAAGATAGTTGGAGAGGATCCAAATCTCGCACAGTCGATAAAGGTGTGTTTAGTTGGGAGATTTGTGGAGAAATTTAGAAAGAAAAAGAGAAAAGGCAAGTGAAATGTAGGTATATTTTATTCACATTTCACCTACTTTTTTTTATTTTTCTTTCCAAATCCTCTAACCAAACACAGCGTAAGTGAATTGGATCCTATATGATTAGGAGTTCGGATTTGTGAAAGTTTAAAATTTTCAATTTGACTGATTAAGAATACCAATTTGTATTATTTTGATAATTTAAACCGTTCATCTCGTACACTCAACAGTAAGAAATCATGTTGATCCAATATTGATCGTCATACTATCGAATCATTTTTATGGTGTTCATGTTTTTAAAAATAAACTAACTATTTATTATAAAACATATGTGTTTTGATTATGTAATTGCTAATATTTGATTAACTTAATTTTTTATATGCATATTTTTTTTAACTTGTCATATAAGACGAACAGTTCACATCATCGAAACAAAGACATATATACTCTAAAATGTGTTGATCCAATATAGATCGTCATACAATCGAATCATTTGTATTCATTGTAATATTTTAAATCACAATTGTCAGTTATTTTTATATATACAAATGTGAGTGGATGAAAAGGTTAACGATATCCGATTAACTTGATTTTTTACAGGTATGTTCTACTTGATATATTCTAAAATGTGAACGATTTGAATTATCAAAACAATCCCCAAAATGGGTTTTTTAGCGGCATAGCAGCCGCTTCAAATCCACTAATGGAGATATATTTCAAAATCATATAACAACTACATTTTTTTTCCTTCTTTATATATATTTTTTTTGTCTTGGATGACAAGTAGGTATCTCGCAAAATCCCAATTTTTGTCTTCCTTTGGTTAAAATAAAAATAAAAATGGAGATATATTTAAATTTATGAATAAGGTTTTAAAATTATTCTACCTTCAAATTTTAATGATTCAATTCGTATCTTGAGACAAAAAATGAAAAAATTTGGAGATGAAAAATTCTTAGTCTTGAAAAGTGATCAACTCAAGCAAGTTTATGTTGAATAAGGTGGGTACATCCGTAATGGGACCTAATAAAACATATAAACAACTTTAATCATATAATTCATGTCATAGTATCACAATATGACTTAAAACTTAAATAAACTTAAAATTTAAAATCAAGTTTATAATTCATATAACATATAAACAACTTTAATCATATAATTCATATCATAGTATCACAGTTTGACTTAAATAAACTTAAAATTTAAAATCAACTTTATAATTCATATAATTCAGCCACCCAATCACCACTACCTACCCACCTAATCATTGCTATTCTCACCCCCTTCATGACCACCTCTCTCTCCCTCACACCCAACCAGCCACCCCATTACTGCCATTTAGGGTTTGTTTGAGAAGTGAGTTGGCTTTTTGATTTTTTGATTTTTAGCCTGGGGCTAAAAAGTTTTGTTTGGGAATGATTTTTTGGTTTTTTTGACTTTTTATGAGAGAAAGAATGTAATGATTATGGATTGAATGTGATATTTTGTCTCATTGAATTAAAAACCTTATTTTGTCTTTTTGTGACTAAAATAGCCTCAACTCTTCTTCCCAAATGAAACCTTAGCCACTGAACTTTTCCACCCACCCTTTCATGTCCACACACCCCCACCCTTTCATGGCCAATAAAGTCTTTTTATTTCCCATATTATATAATATGATATTTTTTTTATAAATAAATAAAAATTACAAATTAATTTTCTAAAATTAGATAAATAAATTGAGTATTTTTATTCATAATTTTGTCTTGAAGATTAGTTTTATGATCTTTCATTGCTAAAAGTACAACAATGGCATATTTGATAACTAAAATATTTTGTTATTAAAGTTAAAGAATGAACCATTTCAGATTAAATGAGGAATCCAAATCTAATCTGAAATGGTTCATTCTTCGTTGAATAGATCAAATTTTCCCCGAATTGCATCCATTTTTTTTTAACAAATATTATCAATTGAACTAAACATTGACATAATATAAAAATTAAAAGACAAAAAACACAAAATCAATGTGCATAAATTTTACCCTATTTGTAAAATTCTATGACATAAAAAACACCAGCACAAGGAAAGACTTGAAAATCACGAAATCGAGAACCTTTACAAAGAGTCTCAAATTCTTTCTTAGTCCTCTCTTTTCCTCCAAATTGAAGTAACATCGCATTATCAAGTTGGGTTGCATACTTAGCACCAAAACTTGAATCTGGAGTCTCTGACAACACAATGTCTATTATGATCACCTTCCCATTCTTTGGCAATGCATCATAGCAATTCTTCAAAATTGTCAAGCACTGTTCATCACTCCAATTATGGAGTATATTCTGCATATATATACAGAAAAACATTATATAATGCACGTCACTATGAAATATAGACACTTCTAATAAAACACGTCTGCATTCCAATACATGTCAGAAGTGTGTCAAATATATTATTTTTTATTTTTATTATTAACACATTAATCCGTAAGATTTTAAAAACAAAAAATTAGAGACAAAATTACTTTTTAGGGACAAAAATATTTTTATTACTAAAAGTGTCATTATTATACTTTTAGTGACGAAATTGGATATTTAGTAATGAATTAAAATAATTTTGGGACCAAAATTTTGGTCTGAAAAAATCAACTGTTTTTAGATCCAATTATTCTCTCTAAAAGTTCAGTTTTATTAGGGACATTTTCAAAAAATTGCCGCATAAAGTCCTTTTAACCACTATCTCCACACGGCAAATAAAATCGGTTCCAAAATATTTTTTGCAACAGCATTTTCACCGTTGGGGACAAAACATAAAACTTCAATTTATTGTCGTGTTAGTTGTTGTAACTCTTTTATAAACTACAAGCCATAATATTAGCTAACAATATTAAAATAAAGTTCTTTTGGTTGATAAAAAAAAAAAAAAAATTCAAATACATATCCTTATCCGCAATACAAATGCACCTTCATCATAATGGCATCCCCTCCTTTAGGAATGGCTCTAAACATATCTCCGCCAACATTTTCTATACCTGCATTTATTAGCAACAAGTTAATCTACATCCCACATGCAGAAAATATTAAGATTATATTTGGTTGGAGGATTTGATAAGAAAAATGAAAAGAAAAAAAGAAATACAATTTCACTTTTGTCTTTTGAATTCATTTATACTCTTTTTTTTTTTTATATTTTTAAACTCAATCAAACATAATTTGTAATTCAAATCATATCAATTCTTTTCCTTTTTCTTTCTATTTGTTTTTTTTTTTTTTTCCTCCATCAAATTTTCCAACCAAATAAAGTCTAAAAAAATAAATAAAATATTGATGGAAGTGTACTAAAGTTTTGACTAATGAGTAAGTATTAAAAATAGAGTAAGATTGGCACCAGGAATAAATGGAGCACTCTCTATAACGCCAGGCAAATCAAAGTTAATGCCTTTGAGGGAAGGATACTTGGATACAAGAAGGGTAAGGCTCCTTCCGATCCCACCACCCACATCGACCAATGAGGTTAGACCTTCGAAACCTTTGTATGTTTCAAGAATTTTCATTATAGTTACAGAGGAAATGGCAAACATTGCCTTGTTGAAAACCTCCTTCATTGGTGGATCAATGTTCATGTATTGGTAGATACTCATCCCATGCACTTTGTTAAACTGGTTCCCACCTTCAATAATGGCATCCTTCATGCGTGGCCTACAAAAACAAATTAAATAAAGTGTATGGTATCAAAAAAATTTTCAGAAATTTATTCAATGGCTAGATTTCTCTCTAGTCCAAGATCAAACTAGAGCATGCTGTTCGGTCTGTGGGGGTCCACGGATCTTGTTTTGATAATTTGAACCATTAATGTATAAAACTCATTGAGTACTTTATCCCTACAAAAAAATCACATTGATCAGATATCAATAGTTACTTGATCGGATCAAATTTGTCAATGGTAAATATAATTTTCAAAATAGATTATTGACAAAAATCTGATTCGATCAAGTAGCTATCAATGTGATTTTTTACAGGGATAAAATACTCGACGAGCTCTACACATTGAACGGTTCAGATTATCGAAAAATGACTCGTGATGGGCCCCACAAGCCCAATAGTACTGTTTAGTTCACAAAGTACACTGGAGACAAGTCTAACACTTTGTATATTTAAAATTGTTGTTGTGGGGCTACTTCTTGAGTGAATTTGACCATAGATTTGAAATTCCGAGTAAAAATGGATATACAATCTTACTTTCTAGACTCACATTTTAAACCATGTGCAATAGAGATAAGTGGCTGATGATTAGAAAAAATATGAGAGAGAAAATTATTTTCGATATTCTAGAAGACTGTCACATTATTGAATTTAAAAAGTATATCTAACTTTTATGAGAGTAGCACTACTCACATATTCTCTAGTTCCAAATCCGGACTAGTGGATGTCGTTCAGGCATGTGAGACTTATCACGGCCCATTTTGATGATTTAAATTGTTTAGTTTGTAAGGAAATTTAGTGTACATCATCCACAAACAAAATCAGACCGATTCAATAATTATAACATGTTTAGTTTATTATGTTTTTAAAAAAAATAAAAGAAAAATATATTTTTATAAATATATTATACATTATTGTTATCGGATGGAATTTAAATTTTATTTTAAATGATTATGTTCCTTGGTCCCCCACAACTTGATTATGTTTTAAAGACTTACAAGACTTTCAAGCCGACTGGGTGGCAGGCCACAGGAAACAAAGAAGCCAAGGAACCTCCTTCCCTACTCTCAACAAAATATTCACCCGCCGATGACAGCCCATACAGCCTCTCTCCAACCGACCCATCTTCAAGTGTGCGCACAGAGCAAGTGAGAAGAGAGTGGCACACCAGCAGACTCAGCAATCGGTCCACCATTGACACCACTTCTGGGTTCTCCGCCGCCACCGGTAGCCTAGCCACAATCTCCGCCGCTGAGATACCACTACCACTTGCTCCTCCTCCGGCGGCGACTATGTCGAACAACTTCATCTCAACCGCCGCATTCAAGGCTGTGGGCAAGATTTGACAGGTTGACAAATGCAATGCATAAACAAAAGCCTCTTCTTCATCATTTGAGGATGACTGTTTGACATGGCTCATATTCTTCCCCCTTTTTTTTTTTCTTTTCTTTTCTTTTTTTTATTTTTTATTTTCTCTCAGTTTTGTTTCTCTATGGTGATATGGTGTTTGTTGGAAATTTTTTTGGGGATTTAAAGGTTGCCAAGAAGAAGAAGACAGTTTCATAAGAGCAATGATAGGTACACAAAAGACACAATTTGTGGTTCAGCTTCATTTTTACTTATTTTAAACTAGCATATTACCCATGCACGGGTATATTTGTTAAAATTAAATAATAATATAAAAATTATTTAAAATATGTAGTAAAAATGATTTATAATCAATTAAATTCATGTCATAATTTAATTAATAAAAATTAAATAATAAATTACAAACGTTATATTTAATATAAAATATAAGGACATTTCGTTTTATAAGTTTTGTAATTTTAGTTTACCAGATGATAATAATAAATTACATTTGTTAATATACTAATGTTTTAGTATTTTCATTATTAAAAAAATTAGAATTAAACAAAATTAGTTGAGAGTTTAAACCTCAAAGAAACCCTATTGAATTGTAATTAAATATAATATAGATATAGATTATTTAAAATTGAAAAATATAAATATAAATATAAATTACTCAATCATAATACATTTAAATCTGTACATATATATATATATATATATAAACGTTTAATGTGTATGAAAATAATGAGTTTTGATATGTCCGTTACGTAGTGGCAATAGTGAGAAAAAAAAATATGTTGCGCAATTTTAATTATATAAATCATTTTATGCTTTATGATGAAGAATTTAAAATATTTTAATGAAAAATATTTTACGACGAAATATTTTTTAAGTGTGTGATTTATTAATTAGTATTTTTCATTTGGAAAACTACTTGAGCGTACGATTTATTAATTATTATTTTTTAATTGCAAAACTCCTTATTTGTTTGATTGTAAGGAAGGAATGATTTTATGAATGAAAAATGCATTCTTTATTTAAAAAAAAAAAAAGTGTTCGAGCGTGTGATTTATTAATTATTTTTTAAAATTAAAAAATTAAAAAATTTAGATTGAGCATTTGAAGCTGTCATATTTATTCTTACTAAAACTCCCTTTTACTTACATAATATATAGATAAGGAGTTGAATTTAGACGACACGATTATTTTCTATGTATATTTCTTGAGATTTATATATGCAAAAATAGATTTTTTATATAAAAATGATATAATTTTTTTACGATTCGTTCATTTGTTGGATATTTTGTATTTTAAAGTATGAAATCTAATTAATTATAACGAATATTCTTTGAATGTCTTTAATTATATTTATTACCGGTTGTAACTCATTATAACAAATATTCTTTAAATGTCTTTAATTATATTTATTATAGGTTGAGCATCTCCAACGGTAGTAGGCATTTTACCTATCTAAATATTACTATAAAGTATATATTTTATTTTGCCTATCAACTATTTTATGTTTTTACTCCAACCATGCTCTTTATTTTAGCTATTCATCCAAATACTATTAATTTTATAGAATGCCACGTCAACAATAAAGATGGAGGGAAATGATCCTAATGATTGAATACATTTTGCCTAGCGTTGAAGGCTAGCTACATGTAGCTAGTGAATATGAATTGAGCCAAAATGCCTAATCATATGCCTAGTGCATTGGAATTGAAAAAAGTGAATCACACTAGGCATTTTAACTAACAAGTATTATATGCCTAGTGCATTGGAGATGCTCTAACTCATTAATCAAATCTCCAGTTATTTGTTTTTAGGGACTTATATGTAGGTCCTAATAGGTGGACTGATTGTCTAATAGGTTATATGATAATTAATTATCTTTTTTGTCAAACACTATTTAAAAAGTCACTAATTGTTAATTTTTGGTGATAATTTAAAAATTTTGTCACAAAAAATCATTAATTATAAGTTTTAGCAACAATTTTAAAAAATTGTCACAAAAAAAAAAACAATGTTACTAATTTTCAGCCTTCAATGACAGCTTAAAGAATTCATCACAGAAAAATATTACTAATTGTAAGTTTTAGTGACAATTTATAAAAACTGTGACAAAAAGTCACTAATTGTTAATTTTTAGCGACATATGCAAAAAATCGTCACAAAAATTATTTTTAACGATGATTTTAAAATGACTTATTTTCAATAGGATTTTATGGGAATTAAATTAATTATTAGGAATTGTTTGTAATTTACCCTAATTTTTTTTTGGGTAAATAAATCTCCATTTTGATTCTTACCCAAAAAAACAAAAAAAAATTCTCCATTTTGAGTGCTTTATAACAAATATTCTTTAAATGTCTTTAATTATATTTATTTTAGGCTGTAATAGCATCTCAAATGGTATTTGCTATAATAGCATTAGCATTGTTGTAACTTGGCAATGGATAGTAGTAAATTTCCAAATTATAGCAATGGTGCTCCAATAGTGACATGCTATTTTGGCAAATCTTAATCAATTTTCCTTACAAGTTTGTAGGTGTTGTTTGGATATAGGTTTTTTAGTAATTTTTTTTTGTTTATTTTTTTGTCTTTTGTGGCCTTTTTTCAATTGTTTCTAAAAAAAATTATATATTTACATTATACTCAACTAGACAAATATAAAAAATGAAAAAATTTGAAAAATTGAAAAAAAAAAATATAATTCACCCCACCAAAAAACATACCACTACAAAAAAAAAAAAAAAAGTAAATAAAATATTTATTAACTACATTAAAAAATAAAGAATCACCAACTACCCACCAACAACCATCCACCTTGCTTTTATTCACCAACAACCACCCACTATTCACCTTGCATTTATTCACCAACAATCACCTACCAACAATCATCCATCATTCACCCAGCATCCCAACACTTGTTCATTTTTATTACTAATTGTGGAGACATAGTTTTTGAGTGACAACACGTGGCCGAGGTGGCACCGAAGTGCTAGCCGAGGTGCCACGTATCCTGGTCATGACGCCGAGATAATCTCGGCTAGGCCGAGATTATCTGCGAGAATATCAAAATCCGGGATAAGCGGATAAGGGACAAGAGTCATAGAGGAGGAGCGGAGTTCAGTTTGGATAAGGATAAGACTCTTAGAGAATTTATCCAACCCTACTGAAAGTCCAAGATTTGCAGTAATCCTAAGTCCATTGAAGCTAGGCTTGTATTGGGATTAGGTAAGTGTTGGCTATAAAAGAGAGGCACCCTCGTGGGTCTAAGGTATGCTTTTTATGTTCTGAATAATGAGTTAAGCACTTTTGCTATCTTTGAGAGTTAATTGACTTGATCGTCGGAGTGCCCCCGGGTGGACGAACCACCGCCGGAATCTCTTCTTTTTGTGACAGGTCGTTTGGGCTTAATCTATTCTGCCAGTGTTCTCTAGTTGAGTGCTTGATTGGCAGTGTGGTCGGAAATTGAAACACACAATTTGGCACCGTCTGTGGGAAAAAAAGAAGAATAGATGGCCAACGACAGACAGAAAGAGAAGATTGGGGACGACACTCCTACTGGGAGTGGGAAACCTGTTGACCTTGACGCCGAAGAAAACAACTGCAACAAAGAGACTCACGATAAGAATCACGGAGGAAAGGACGTTAGCCAAGAGGGCGACGTACCAAAGAAAACGGACCGAAGCGGGTATTATAACAAGGATGACCGCCAAGTATGGAAAGAAAGATGCCTGCAGAGGGATGATGAGGTGAAGGTCATGCTGAACAAATTGGTGACCTACAAACGGTGGTCAATTTCATGATGTAGAACAACGTCATGCAGCCACTGTTCTTGCTACAAGATACGTCGATTCCAATAGCAAAAAAAGGTACCCAGAAAGGAGGGCAGAAAGCAGTTCCTACAGCCCTTCAGCACGACGGGACCAAGGGACATTCTCATCGGCCTTCGCGGGAGGTCAGGCATAAAGAATCAAGAAAAGGGGAATCCCAGAAGACGTGACGAACCAAAGAAGACCGCACCAAAGAACATCAGGATGTTCAAGAGAATGAACTCTATTTTGACACGACCTATGGAGGGAAGTCCAAAAGGACTCACAATGACACAGGCAGTAACGCACCGAAAAGGCTGAATTCTGGAGATAGCTGAGCTCCTGGGTTGACTAAAGAGGACTTGAGGGATTACTTCTAGAGAAAGCAACAAAATGTCGAGGTAACCTCCTTGGTTAAGCCGAGAACACCATTCTCGGTAGAGTTGGACAAATTTGAGGCCCCGAAAAGGTTTAGTATGCCGAGGTTCCAGATATACGACGGTAAGTCGGACCCCAACTTTCACGTCGATTTGTACCTGAACGCGATGGCATTGTACACAGGGAACAAGCCGTTGCTTTGCAAGGTGTTCCCCTCATCCTTCGGGGAAATTGCATCGGACTAGTTTTACAAATTGCCGAAAGGAACTGTAAAAACTTGGGAAGGCCTGGCTGAGATGTTTGTGGCCCAGTTCGTGACAAAAAAACTACAGCCATTGTGGGTAGACGCCCTGATGGCCTTGAAAATTGGCGAGGACGAAAGCCAGAGGGCCTATGCCGAAAGGTATTATGAGGCATTCAACTGAATACCAGAATGTAACCAAGAGGTGGCCGTCGTATCGTTTAAGAACGGCCTGAAAGATGATTGCCTGCTCCGAAAATCACTGGCAAAAACATTGCGAAAAATCATGGAGGAACTTATGGCCAGGATAGAAAAGTATGCCAGGACCGAGGAGGACATGCCGGGGACAAAGGCACCGAAACCAGAGAGGAAAAACAACTCGCCGAAGCGAGGCCGAGGTGATGGTGGATACAACAAGCAAGAGACAGGATTAAGGGCTGCATAGGCAGTCACAACCGTATTCTGAATCCCAGTTCGCAAAGTCTTGGAAAAGATCCGAAATCAACCATATTACAGAGCACCAGCAAGGGTTCCAGGAGAATTTATGGGAAAAAGCCTTGACAAGCACTGTGCTTACCGCAATGAGGCTGGACATCTGACTCAGTGGTGCAGAGCCTTGAAAGCACATCTGGAAGACTTGGTAAGGCAAGGTCATTTGAGGGACCTTATAGACGAGGCCAGGACAAGGGAAGAACAAGAAAGACTGCCTCAGGCATCGGCAGCACCACCTTCTCCAGCACCATAACCACAGGCAGGCAGACCTCGGGTGATCAATGTAATCCACTCGAAGGTCAATGAGAATGAAATACGTGGGGAGACACAGAAGGTAAAACACTTGCAACATGTATACCAGGTCAAACAGAAAAGACCTAGGGCAGATGATTGCCAGGGACAAGTGGTGTCCTTCACTGAAGCCGACCTAGAGATGGTGCAACATCCACACAATGATGCCTTAGTAGTATCCCTCCAAATTGAAGAGTGCCAAGTGAAGCGCACCCTAATTGACCAGGGCAGCTCTTGTGACATCATGTATGTCAGATGTTACAAGAAGCTTGGCCTTCACCACGACGATCTGGAGCAGTCTAATGGCCCAATGGTTGGGTTCAATGGAACGCCAACGTGGCCCCTGGGAGCAGCAAGTTTAGAGGTGTAAGCTGGCACCAAGAAGGTGAAAACTGAGTTCACCATAATTGACACCCCTTCCCTTTACAATGCCATCTTGGGAAGGCCATGGCTACATGCAATGGGGGCAGTCCCCTAAAGTTGATGCATGTCAAGGCAGTAGAAGAGGAAGTGGATGGACTTCTGGAGGCCAGAGCCATTCAAGAGGTAAATTATCCGACATGGCTATCAAACATAGTGGTAATGAAGAAAAAGAACGGTAAGTGGAGGGTCTGCGTGGACTTCACCAGCCTGAACAAGGCTTATCCCAAAGACAGTTTTCCATTACCCAAAATTGACCAATTGGTGGATACCACTTCAGGACATGGAATGATGAGCTTCCTGGATGCCTATAAGGGGTACCATCAGATAGCTATGTACCCCCCAGATGAGAAAAAGACTGCGTTCATAACCCCAAAAGGGCTATATTGCTACAAGGTAATGCCTTTTGGATTGAAAAATGCAGGAGCAACTTACCAGAGATTGATAACCAAGATGTTCAGACATCTAATTGGGAAGATAGTAGAGGTATGCATAGATGACATGGTCGTGAAGACCAAGGAGCCTAAGGATCATCTGGAAGACTTAAAGGCAGTTTGTGACATCCTTAAAACATATCGGCTCTGACTCAACGCATCGAAGTGTACATTTGGAGTTGGGTCTGGTAAGTTCTTAGGATATTTAGTAAGCAGAAGGGCCATTGAGGCAAGCCCAGATCAGATCAAGGCTATCTTAGAACTGAAGAGCCTAACATCGACAAAACAAGTGCAGATACTGACTGGAAAGGATGCAGCCCTGAATAGATTCATAAGCAGAAGTTTTGATAAGTGTAAGTCTTTCTTCAGCTTAGTAAATAAAGCCACAGACTTCTTATGGACCGAAAATGCGAAGCTGCCTTGGCCGACTTAAAGAAGTATTTGACCACAGCTCCAGTCCTCTTAAATCCAATACCTAGAGAGGAGCTGTTCTTATACTTGGCAGTTTCTGAGCACGCAGTAAGTGCAGTAATAGTCAGAGAACAAAAATGGGAGCAAAAGGCAGTTTACTACGTGAGTAAAACCCTAGCAGACGCAGAGACCAGATACTTACCCTTGGAGAAGTTAACACTGGCTTTAGTAATGGCTTCCAAGAAGCTGAATCATTACTTTCAAACCCACAAAATTATGGTGTTAACTAAACATCCTTTAAGGTCCCTATTGCAACAAGGAGATCTGACAGGCAGAGTAGCCAGATAGGCAATGGCCTCAGGCCAATATGACTTGGAATTCAGACCCAGGATAGCAATCAAAGGCCAAATCTTAGTCGACTTCGTGGTCGAGTTCACACCAAACGTCGTCATACATCGGACTCTGTTGAGCCGAGGTATACAACATCCAAATGAGCAAGAAAAAACCCAACGGGGGGCAATAGAACAAAAGAACAAAGAGAAACTCAGGCCCTGCAGTATTTACATCGGCGACTCCTTTCGGTTGTTTGTTGATAGGAGTTCAAACTGACAAGGAGCGGGGGTAGGAGTAGTATTAGTATCGCCAAATGGGTAAATACTGGAACAATCCATCCGTTTGGGGTTTAAGGCCTCAAACAATGAAGCAAAATATGAAGCGCTAATCGCACGGTTAAAGCTGGCAGCAACCATGGAAGCCGACAAGGTAATAGTCTTTTGTCACTCCCAACTTATAGTCAACTAGGCAATAGGCAAATATGCAGCCCGAGATAAAAAGATGTCGGCCTATTCAAAGGAAGTGGGCCGACTGGTAGCCTTATTTCAAAATTGTCGACTACATCAGGTAAGCCAAGATGACAATAGCCATGCCGATGCACTGGCCAACCTGGCTAGTGCAATGAAGCTTGGAGAGGCAAGAACGATAATGGTTGACTACTTGTCAGGTCCAAGCATAAAACCACTGAACACAGAGCGTGAAGCAATGTGTGTGGAGATGAGACCAAGCTGGATGGATGCAATAATAGTATTCCTTAGAGATGGGAAGTAGCCAGATGACCGAAAAGAAGTGCACAAGATCAGACTGAAGTCAACAAGATTCAGTTTGACCGCAGAAGGACATCTGTAGAGAAGATCTTTTACTGGACCCCTTTTAAGGTGTGTACATCCTTTACAAATTTAAGACTTCTTGTATGAGATACATGAAGGAATATGTGGAAGTCACACAAAGGGCAGATCACTTGCTCATAGGGCCATAACTCAGGGATACTGGTGGCCCTATATGCAGAAAGATGCTAAAGCCTATGTGAGAAGTGTCAAAGGTTTGCACCTCTGATACATCAACCAGCAGCAGACTTGAACCTAGTGTCCAGCCCTTGGCAATTTGCCCAATGGGGCATGGATCTTGTTGGACAATTGCCTCAAGCAACTGGACAAAGAAAGTACTTGCTAGTGGCAACTAATTACTTCACCAAATGGGTGGAAGTCGAACCCCTTACAAAAATTCGAGATGTTGATGTGAAGAACTTCATATGGAAGAACATCATCACCAGGTTTGGAATTTCGAGAGCAATAGTAGCAGACAATGATACACAGTTTGACAGTAAGCTAATCAATAGCTTTTGTGCAAAATACAAAATCAAGAACTACTATTCCACTCCAAGCTTCCCTCAGAGCAATGGACAAGCAGAAGCATCAAACAAAACAATCCTAGATGGGATCAAGAAGTGACTAGAAGCAGCAAAGGGAAAGTGGGTGGATGAGTTGCCTAGTGTACTTTGGGCATATTGGACCACACCGAGAATATCAACTGGAGAATCCCCATTTGCCATGACCTTTGGCACAGAGGCAGTAATCCCATTAGAGGTCGGCATCCCAGGGATCAGAACCCAGGGAGTGGAAAATGGGACTAATGATGTATTCTTAGCCCGAGATCTGGATATGCTAGAAGAGAGAAGAGAGAAAGCAGCAATTCAGTTGAGGGCATACCAGTAGCAGCTTGCCAAGGCTTATAATAAGAAGGTCAACCCAAGAGAGTTCCAAGTTGGGGACCTCGTCCTGAAAAAGGTTGTCGGCAATAAGAAGGATCCCAGGGAGGGCAAGCTTGGCCCAAATTGGGAGGGACCCTATAGAATCATCTCAGTACTGGGCAATGGGGCATATCGGCTTGAAGATAGTGAAGGCAAAGAGTTGCCAAGACCTTGGAATACTTGCAATCTGAAGTTTTTCTATCATTAGATTTTCTTGTCATTTGTTATTAGCCGAAGTAATAATAAAGTTTCAGCTTGATTTTTTACACTTGTGTAGTATGACTGATCAAAAACTTGCATGCTCAAATGAGAACCCAAGTAGAACCTAGGTTCTAGGAGGCAGAGAATTGGAGAATGATACCTGGGAGCTGGAATCTACAGGCTAAGACTAGTTTAACGCTTGTTGAAATTTAAATTTGCAAGTTGAAGTTAAACCGAGATCATGTTTAACGCTTGTTGAAATTTTAAGTTTACAAGTTGAAGTTAAACCGATGTCATGTTTAACACTTGTTGAAATTTTAAATTTACAAGTTGAAGTTAAACCAAGATCATGTTTAACGTTTGTTGAAATTTAAATTTACAAGTTGATGTTAAACCGAGATCATGTTTAACGCTTGTTGAAATTTTATGAAAAATTTACAAGTTGAAGTTAAACTAAGGTCATGTTTAACACTTGTTGAAATTTTATGAAAAATTTACAAGTTGACATGAACCCGAGGTTATGATTAAAGGAAGATTGGTTTTAACACTTGCTAAAAATTTTAAGAACAATTTACAAGTTTAAACCAAGGTTGTAATGAAAGAAGCACTTACATACTTGCCGAGATAAAAACGTTCATTTTCTTTGACCGAGGTACATCACCCCAAGAAGATTGCACAGGTTAAGGTGTATGTTAAAAACATTTAAATTATTCTAAGTATAGAATCACATAAAGAAAACAAAGATACAAGCATTCAAAAGAGGAAGTTGTATTTACATTCAAAAGAAGTCACATCGGCCGGATAGAGAGCTTACATTGTTTCAAAGAAAGAAAAAAGTATAAGGTACAGAAAAAAAGGAGAAAAACATCAAACTAAGACTCTTTGGCGTCCCTGGCTGGTTGGGTCTGGAGTTCGATAGATTGCTGAGAAGACATCTTGGTGGCCCTCTCAGCCGCGAGCTTGGCATCTATTTCTTGAAGAGTTTGGTCGAGGCTCTTGTCGGCAATAGGCACGTCCTATGTTGCCTTCTCAGGAGTAGCGTCTTTGGAGACCTCACCCTCCTCATCCTGAGTTAAGTCTAAGACTTGCTCATTTAGAATGAGGGACTTGGCCCCAGTAGCTTCCTTCTTCTTCCTAACCAAGGCTTCCTCCTCAGACTCGGAGTTGTCTCCGGATCGGCTTGGAGTAGGAGGAAATGGTAGGGGGAGGTCGCCAGCATTCTGGAGGGGGGAGTCCTCGGGGACATCTAGCTTTTTGAGGGCAGCCATCCAACCAAGGGCAAAACCCTTGTTGCATGCCTGCCTCACTTGCTTCTTATAGTCCTTCTTGACGTCGACCACCCCCTCGACGTATGCCTTTTCATCAGCAGCCTTGATCTCGGCCTCTTTGGTGGCTAAGGTGTCTTGGAGTTCTTTCTGGGCCTCAGCCATTTTTACTTCAGCCTCCTTCTTTTCGGCCGCGAGGACCTTGGCAATAGCGTCTGCAGCTTCTGATTTTTCCTCGGCCTCGTCCTTAGCTTTAATGGCTACCTCGGCCTGATCCAACAAGGTCTTTATTTTTGCCTCCATCTTTTTGATGGTCTTCTGTAAACCACCAACCTCCCTAATCTTGTCGGCCAACTCCTTCCTCATCTCAAAAGATTGCATTGAGAAGGAGTGGGCGTGCTGGATCGCTTGAAAGAAAATGGACAGAATAGAAGTTAGTAGAAATTCTCTAAGTATGGAAAAATAGAGAAAAAGAAATACCAAGTGTAAAGAACTTACTTGAATAGAATGCTGCAGCATCAAAGCAAAATTTTCATATTCGCTCATCTTGGAGTTACGATTAAGATCTTCGAGAAGAAGCAAAGCGGTAGAGAGGGCAACGCCGACCTCAATGTCGTTGGCACTGTCACCAGCCTTGACTGGATTGTCGTCAATTGTAATTGGCGGGGCCCAGGGGGAATCATGTTTTAGAGATCCCGAGGTGGCCGCAGACGACCTCGGCCTCTTTGACTTGGTGGATTCGGATGGTTAGGCCTCAGCGGGCCTTTTTTCGGTAATGGAGGAGGTCTTCTCGCTCTCGGCCAATTTTGAAATTGGCAAGGTGTCTTCAGTGTCAATCTGAGTCACTGTTGCCTTGGGCTGAGCCTTCTTGAGTCTTTTGGGCTTTGGCTTTGGTTGAGGCTGGGATTGTGCTGGTTGAGCGTTGACAGTGTTGGGGATGTCGGCTAGAAGATTTTCTGCGACTGCTTTCTTGCGGCCCATCTCGGCGGCAATTGCAGTTCGACGTCGGTGTCAGCATTGAGACGGTGGGATCAACTGTGGAGCCAAGGTAGATGGCTGATCAGCTAGATCTGAGGTTGACCACTGATCTGGTCGAGATGATGATGTTGTTGGTGGAGTTGTGACGGAAAGAGGAGACTTGTTTTTTTGCTTCTTTGGGACATCGGGAAGTACCGACTTGTAGGTCGAGATGAAGTTGAGTAGTAGAGGAGCTCTCCGCCTATGGACTGGCAGATCCAACAACTTCTTAAGATCCTTGCTGGAGAAGAAGGACTTATGAAAGTCTTTTGGTGGTTGTGGAAGAACTGCATGAAAGAACATAGACGTTAGAACATACAGAAAGAATAAAGTTTTAACAACTTGAAAAATAAGTCTGTGTAATACTTGGTTCTTATCATTACCCTCTACGAATACTTTTTGGCTAAGAGGGTAGAGATGAAGGTCTTCATCTGGAGCAAACTCCTAGTTGCCCGAGACAATGAAGTAATCGTCCCCGGCCCCCTTGTTAGAGTCTGGGAGGTCGGCAACAAGTTTGTATTCAGTGGACCCCGGTTTGAGGTAGTAGACATAGCCTTTTTCTAACTTGAGGCCACACATGGTATAACAGTATTGAATGTCGGCTAAGGTTACCCTAGCTTTTTCTCAGTGTGCTAAGGCAATTATACCATTAATAACTCGGTAAGAGTTAATGGCAAGCTGCATCGGGTTTAATTTGTAATAATGGAGGACTTCTCGAAAAAGGATGTCTAGTGGAAGCCTAAGTCCACACTCAATGAAGGAGACGACCGGAAATGGCATGGAGTCAACAGTGGGCATAATGGAGTTGTCCTCCCCAGCCAACCTAAGGTGAACGTCGGCTGGGATGGAAAACTCCTACCTAAAGTATTCTAACTTAGTTGAGGTGTCTACCCTATGCTTCCACATACCCATGATGTCGGCTTAAGGGGAAGGTGTTGGATTTTGGAGGGGTGTGCTTCGAGAGGGTTTGAGGGACCTCGGCAAAACCCAGGAAAATGATGAGGCAAGAAGTTTTGAGGATCTAAGTGAAGTTCGTTTCAGTGCTTCCTAAAATTCGTGAGTTCTACAAACAAAATCTCAAACCTAAGTCTAGGCAAACAAAGATTGAAGGCAAGAATCTAGAAAAGACACAAAAAACATAAACAAAAATGTGATTCAAAATCAAGAAAAGTGATGCATTATCAAGAACACTGTAACAGAGTGTATGCAAGGGTGCAAGGCCAAGAACAGTGGCGAAGTGAACAACTATTTAAAGCAAAGCGTATACTCGAGAATGGATTAGGCAGGAACCAAATCATAAGATAAACATGCTCAAATACATGATTGGATTCGATGCACAAATTTGTAATCAGGAGTATGAATGAAGTTACAGTAGTAGTATACAGACGTAATAGTTTGAAGAAAAACCAGAAATTGAAACAAAAAGGAACAGTAACTCACTGGAGAAAAATGAAGCCGAAGTAAAATTTGCCGGGATCAGACGATGGTCGAAAGTAAGGAAGTGCAGCAGAAGCCTCGCCAGAGGGGAGAATGAGACTGGTTGCAGAAGAAACTTCACAAGAGCAACAATGGGGAAATTGAGAAAGTAAGAGAGAGAGAGAGTTTGAACAAAGACAATGACGTGAAGTGAAAAGATAAAGAGAAAGAGAAGAAGTTTTGTCAAAAACGCAAAGAGGCAGCAAAATGTAATTGATGTGCCTAGAATGACGAATTTGTCAGACGACGCACGCAGGCGCGAGGTGACTTAATGGCGCGTATCAGACACGGTCTAGTGGGGGAAGGACGCGTCGTAGAAACGGTTGAGTTGCAATGTATGACAGATCATACACGTGTTGAAGCTTTCGGAGTTCTTAATATAATGAAGGAAAAACCTCGGCTAAGAAGGCGATCTCGGCTTAATGAACTTGAACGAACTTGATTATTGGTTCGAGAGCATTTGATGAACACAGATTACAGGTCTTGGTCATTTAAAGCCAACGAATGATGACCTCGGTGATGAAAGATAAAGCGAGCTTAGCCGACGTGCTAGATGGAAGGAATGATATAGGTTCCATCACCTCAGGATGCCGAGGTAATAGAACCTAGGGGGTAGTTGTGGGGACATAATTTTTGAGTGACAACACGCGGCTGAGGTGGCACCAAAGTGCCAGCCGAGGTGCCACGTGTCCTGGTCATGACGCTGAGACAATCTCTGCTAGACCGAGGTTATCTGCGAGAATATCGGAATCCGGGATAAGCGGATAAGGGACAAGAGTCCTAGAGTGGGAGAGGACTTCAATTTGGGTAAAGGTAAGACTCTTAGAGAGTTTATCCCAATCCTACTGGGAGTCCAGGATTTGCAGTAATCCTAAGTCCATTGAAGCTAGGCTTCTATTGGGATTAGGTAAGTGTTGGCTATAAAAGAGAGGCACCCTCATGGGTCTAAGGTATGCTTTTTATATTCTGAATAATAAGTTAAGCACTTTTGCTATCTTTGAGAGATAACTGACTTGATCGTCGGAGCGCTCCTGGGTGGACGAACCACCGCCAGAATCTTTTCTTTTAGTGACAGGTCATTCGGGCTTAATTTATTCTGCCAGTGTTCTCTAGCTGAGTGCTTGATTGGCAGTGTGGTCGTAAATTGACACACACACTAATAATATAATGCTAACATTTGAGGTGATATATAATTTTTAGTAAATAAATGTAATCATCATTATATTATGAATAAAATTGTGTTGAATCATGAATTGGTAAAGGAATTTGAAAAAAGAAAGGCAAATATAAGAGAAATATAAATAAAATATAAGCTAAGTTTTTTATCCACTTTCTCACATTTTCATTTTCATTTTCAAATCACTATTTAAATTCACAATCAAATATGATTTTAAGAGAAATTTTTTTTTAATAATTGATTTGGCCATTTTCCAAATAGTGCCTGAATAAAGGACCCACAATACTGTTTTTATTTAGTGCTTTATGTCAATAGCAAGCTTGACTAAATAAAAAAATTGGTGTTGATTCTTTGGTACTATGGGTTTTGGATCTCTTGTACCTATTTTTCTATACCCATCTTATGTTCCATTCATCTCATGCTGCCACATCGTCAATCTTGAAATCATAAATTGTAATGACTCAAAATAATAATAATAATAATAATAATAATAATAAAGAAATAAAATAAAATAAAATAAAATAAAATAAAGAAAGGGTATATATTCTAATGATGGTTTTTGTGGTGGAAGATAGGATGATGATGTTTTTTGTTTTTGTTTTTGTGTGATGGAATACAATTATATATGGAACATGCATGGTCAGCAGGGTAGTGGAGGTTATATCTTTACAAAGGAGAGAAGTGAGTGCTGGAGTGGGTTCAAAAGGTGTAAAGAATATGTTAGCAGATATTTTAATATTATAATGTGTCATAGGTTGTTTCTCTTTTCTTTTCTACCTAGTTTGCTTCCCATTCTAGTCTCCAAGACTTCCTAAATAAGTCTTCCTAGTCTTCTCCAAGTCTTCCCATTCCTACCCATTCCAAGACTTCCAAGGTAAGCCATCCAAGGTCTTGGTCAAGTCCACCAATTCTTATCCATCAAGAACCTTGCCTAAGAAGTTTTCATTTCTATATATATTGAACTTATGTCATATCTTAGAACATGTGAGAGAAGAAGTTTTGGTTGTGTTGTTATGTCTTGAGTGAGATTATCAGGCAAATAAAAAGGGTGTGTGTGATAAAGCTTTGGGTTCAACCAATTGTGTAGTATTGGTGAACCATACGAATTAGTCAGGCTGTTGTATCCTGGGGGGGGAACAAGTCAAGGGTTTTTTTGCTGCACTGGTGTGATGCTTTGCCTAACCGCAGAGGGCTTGAATCTCCTTAAAGAGAGCGAATTTTCCGTGCCTCAGCCCTTTCAATAATTATTGTAATTTCTATTATTTGTATTTTCTAGTGTTTTATTTGTAATTATCACCAACAATTTTAAGGAGATTCAAATAGCAAAAGTTCATGGAGCCAATACTGGAGAAGCCCAACGAGAATACCGACGATCTCGACAAGCCCTTCCGGTTCAAGAGAGCTCATTTCAAGAGATGGAACGGCAATGTGCTTTTCTGCCTCAGTCTCCTCAAGGTGGCTTATATCCTAACCGAGAAAAATTCGAACAAAGTCCCCACTGAAGAGATGACTGACGAGGAGTATGTTGCTCATCTTGAAAAACTCAAAAAATACAACACAGATGAGTATAAATGTCGATACTATCTTTTGAATTGTCTTTCAGATCAATTTTATGATTATTATGATACTACTTACACCACTGCCAAGAAAATTTGTAAAGCCTTGCAGAACAAATATGACACTGAAGAGGCAGGCGCTAAAAAATATGTTGCAAGCCGTTTTTTCCGCTATCAGATGATAGATCGAAAATCAGTGGTGGAGCAAGTTCAAGATTTTCAGATGTTAGTAACTGAAGTTAGATCTGAAGGCATCAAAATTGGAGACAATCTTGTTGTAGCAGGTATTGTTGACAAACTTCCATCATCTTAGAGGGAGTTCCAGAAGTCAATGCGTCACAAGCAAAAAGAGACGTCCTTGGAGACTCTAATCACACGGATTCGGGTGGAGGAAGAAGCACGAGGACAAGATGCGCTTATGACACAAGAGTATTCCACTGCAAAGGTAAATTTAACTTCTAGAAATACTTTACCTAAAGGTCGATTTCATAAAAATAGTCATTTGAAGCCAGTTAAGAAAATTTGGAAAAATACTGGAAGGCCACAAAATATAAAATTACCGGAGGCAAAAGAAATGGAACCAAGAACCCCCTTCACAAGATCTGATAAATGTGACATGTTTTGTGTGTGGCAAAAGTGGGCATATTGCTCGAACTTGCAAATTTCGGAAACAACAGTCTCGACCACAGGCTAATGTTACCGATGAACCATTTGTGGCTATGATCACAGATATTTTTATGGTTCAATCTGTAGAAGGGTGGTGGGCAGACTCTGGTGCCAATAGGCATGTCTGCTATGATAAAGATTGGTTCAAAGACTTCACTCTTTTTAATGAGGAGAGGACTGTTATGCTTGGTGACTCCAGTTTAACTAAGGTGCTCGGGTGTGGGGATGTTGAGCTGAATTTTACCTCTGGACGTGTGCTTATTTTAAAAGATGTGTTGTACACATGTCCATGAGAAAAAATTTGATGTCAAGTTATTTGCTTAACAAAGCTGGTTTCAAACAGACTATTGAATCTGACCAATATGTAATCACTAAAAAAGGCATATTTGTAGGGAAAGGATATGCCTGTGATGGAACGTTTAAATTAAATGTTGAGAATAAGAAAGCACATGTTTCTGTTTACATGTTGTCTTCTATGATTTTTTGGCATGCTCGTTTGTGTCATATTAATAGCCGATATGTGGGAGTCATGAGTAGTTTAGGATTAATTCCCTGACTAACAAATAAGTTTGAGAAATGTGAAGTTTGCAGTCAAGCAAAAATAACTAAAAGGCCTCATAAAAGTGTGGTGAGAAATACTAAATTGTTAGAATTAATTCACACTGATTTATGTGAATTTGAAGGAATTTTAACACGTGGTGGAAATAGATATTTTATCACTTTTATTGATGATTTTTCAAAATACACTTATGTATACTTGTTGAAAAGTAAAAGTGATGCTTTTGAAAAATTTAAAGAATTCCTTCTTGAAGTCGAAAATGAATTCGGTAAAAAGATTAAAAGGTATAGGAGTGATAGAGGCCAGGAGTATGAATCTTTTGGATTCAACTCGTTTGCTCAGTCTTTGGGAATAATCCATGAAACTACTCCACCATATTCACCTGCATCTAATGGTGTAGCAGAAAAGAAAAATAGAACTTTAACTGATTTAACAAATGCTATGCTAATTGAAGCAGGTGCTCCCTCAAATTTGTGGGGAGAAGCAATTTTAACTGCATGTTATGTTATGAATAGAGTGCCACATAAAAAAACAAAAGTTACACCTTTTGAGTTGTGGAAAGGACATAAGCCAAATTTGAGATATTTGAGGGTTTGGGGTTGTCTAGCTTTTGTTAGACTAGTGGACCCTAAAAGACCTAAATTAGGTGTGAAAGCTGCCACTTGTGCTTTTCTTGGATATGCAACAAATAGTACAGCCTATAGATTTTTTGATATTGAAAACAAAATAATTTTTGAATCAGGTGATGCAATTTTTCATGAAGAAAAATTTCCTTTTAAATCTAAAAATGGTGGGGGTCAAAATTATCAAGAAAATATTTTATCTGAAACCGGTTCCTCTACTCCTCTTTTACAAAACCAAGATACTGTAGTTTTTGAACCAAGAAGGAGTAAAAGAGCCAGATCAGAAAAAGATTTTGGCCCTGATTATCATGTTTTTAATGTGGAGGAAACTCCATTAACTTTACAAGAAGCTTTGATATCTCCTGACTCTGTTTTTTGGAACAAGGCTGTAAATGATGAGATGGAATCATTATTATCCAATAAAGCTTGAGTATTAGTAGATTTACCACCAGGTTGTAAAACTATTGGCTGTAAATGGGTTTTGAGAAAAAAAACTTAAACCGGATGGAACTATTGATAAATATAAAGCAAGGCTTGTTGCAAAAGGTTTTAAACAAGCAGATCTAGACTTTTTTGATACATTTTCTCTGGTTACTAGAGTTACATCCATTAGATTATTAATTGCAGTGGCTGCAATTCATGATCTAAAAATTCATCAAATGGATGTTAAAACAGTTTTTTTAAATGGAGACCTGGGTGAAGAAATCTATATGGATCAACCTGAGAGTTTTGTGGAACCCGGTCAAGAAAGCAAAGTGTGCAAGCTAGTTAAATCCCTATATGGCTTAAAATAGGCCCCTAAACAGTGGCATGAAAAATTTGATTCCTGCATGATTGAGAATGGCTATAAAACGAATGAATGTGATAAATGCATTTACTATAAATCTGAAGAAAATTCACATGTCATTATTAGCCTCTTTGTAAATGATCTACTTATATTTAGCTCTAATTTGCATATCATCGTGAAAACTAAAAATATGCTTAGTAGCCATTTTGATATGAAAGATCTTGGTGAGGCTAATTATATTTTGGGAATGAAAATTACCAAAACCTGTGATGGTATATTTCTTGATCAGTCGCATTATGTTGAGAAAATTTTGAGAAAATATAATTTTTATAACTGCAAGCATGCTGTTACTCCTTTTGATCCTCATGTGCGTTTATTTCCTATTGAAAATGATGAAGATGTAATTAATCAAAAGGAATATGCTAGTATGATTGGTAGCTTGCGTTATGCGACTGACTGTACTAGAGCTGACATTGCCTATACAGTTGAAGTACTTAGCAGGTTTACTAGCAAGCCTGGCAATGATCATTGGCTAGCCATTGAGCGTATTATGAAATATTTATCTGGTACCATAAAATATGGCTTGTTTTATAATAATTATCCTGCAGTACTTGAAGGTTACAGTGATACCGATTGGAATACCTTGTCAGGTGATTCATTATCAACCACTGGTTACTTATTTACATTGTGAGGTGGTTCTATAAGTTGGAAATCAAAAAAATAAACCATTATTGCTAATTCAACAATGGAAGCTAAGCTTATTGCTTTAGCTACAGCTAGTGAATAAGCAAATTGGTTAAGAGATTTGTTAAATGAAATCTCTTGTTGGGAAAAATCGATTCCACCTATACTAATTCATTGTGATAGCACCACAGCAATTGGTCAAGTTAATAACCGTTATTATAATGGTAAATCCAGACCTATCAGAAGAAAACAAAGTATTGTGAGATCTTATATGAATAATGGCATCATAAACGTGGATTATATTAAATCTGGTGATAATCTTGCAGATCCATTAACTAAGGCCTTAGCAAGAGATAGAGTCTGGAATACATCGAGGGGGATGGAGTTGAAGCCCATTGAATATAGCAGGAGCCATGTATGAGGATACTCAACCCAGGGATCAGAGATCCTGTAACTGGGTTCAATGAGGAAAACGATCATATGATGGCTGTGAGAAATGCACTAAATTACTTTTTTTCCATCCCTATGATGTAAATGCATTTATCCTGTAACGTTGTAGAGGCTGAGTTGTTAAAAAAACTCTTAATGAATTTCTGTAGCTCTTATTGAGTGGGGTGTCATAGTTATAGGAGCACCCTTGACAGAATTCACCTATGTGAGTGTGGTAGTGGGGCCGCTACCTATGAGATTTGGGCTAATTCTCAAACATACTCATGAATCCTGGAATTGCACAAGGTCGTAATGTGCTAACTTTTAAAGCTTTTGTGAACACCTGGAATATTATGTGTGTGCAATAATGATTTATTTCCCTTAAGTAGTCATAGTTCAATACTGAGCATACTATTAGCTCTGGAGTAGATATTATTGTTTCACTAATGGAGGTTCAATGCAGAGCACACCTACCATGATGCATAATATCCTTATTTGCCTAATAATCTCAGTTTTTGTTACCTGTAATATTAAAATATGTGGGGGAATGTTAGCAAATATTTTAATATTATAATGTCTCATAGGTTGTTTCTCTTTTCTTCTCTACCTAGTTTGCTTCCTATTCTAGTCTCCAAGACTTCCTAAATAAGTCTTCCTAGTCTTCTCCAAGTCTTCCCATTCCTATCCATTCCAAGACTTCCAAGGTAAGTCATCCAAGGTCTTGGTCAAGTCCACCAATTCTTATCCATCAAGAACCTTGCCTAAGAAGTTTTCATTTCTATATATATTGAACTTATGTCATATCTTAGAACATACGAGAGAAGAAGTTTGGGTTGTGTTGTTATGTCTTGAGTGAGATCATCAGGCAAATAAAAAGGGTGTGTGTGATAAAGTTTTGGGTTCAACCAATTGTGCAGTATTGGTGAACCATACGACTTAGTTGGGCTGTTGTATCCTGGAGGGACAAGTCAAGGTTTTTTCTGCTGCACCGGTGTGGGGCTTTGCCTAACTGTAGAGGGCTTGAATCTCCTTAAAGAGAGCGAATTTCCCGCGTCTCAGCCCTTTCAATAATTATTGTAATTTCTATTATTTATATTTTATAGTGTTTTATTTGTAATTATCACCAACAGAATATTTTATAGAGAGAGATGGGTCTGATTATTCTCAATATACTATACACACAACATCAACATCAAAGCAAAGCCCACCAGAAACTGCACATTCAAGGCCCTTAAAGCCTCGTCATCCTCTTCCAATGCTGAATTCTCACCACCCAAACCCAAACCCAAACCCACCAGAAAAGTCATCCCAAGCGGAACCTAGCGAGACCCACGACCCAGTGAAGCTCGCATTTGCCAAAGCTACGACCTACAAGAAATCGAACCCAACTCCCAACGTTATTATTGTTCAAAATCAAAACCCACTTTCACTTTTGGAATCTGCTAAAACTGGAATTATAAATGAACCTGCCTGCAACGAGATGGAGAAAGAAAATGAGAAAAACAATGACATCATTGTAGGTAGCAGTAGTGGAATTGCTGACAAGAGTGAAGCATTATTTTCAGTTACTATTGGTGGTAATCAGGACGTCCCGACTTCTGTTAAACTGGGAATGGAGAAAGCAAAAGAGTATCTGAAGAACAAAGGAGTAATGGGGAAGTAGTAAAAGTGTGGAGGAAAGTCAAATGAATTCAGGTAGTGTCTGAAAAAATGATTGAAGGGAGGAAATGCATTATTTGAGAAGATGGTCGCTAAGAAGGAAGAACGAAAGATTTCAAGCATTGATTTTATGGGGCTTGACTTTGGGAAAAAGAAGAAGAGCAGGGGACTTCCAGCTGGGTTGGTTCCAATGGCAGATTCATTCCCAGAAAGAGATTTGCGTGATGTAGAAATACTTGTTGGGGACACTAGTAACTTTGGAAATGCTACGGCGTCAAAGCCAAGTTCAACCGAGGAAGACAAGTCAGATATGTACAAGCCAAAGATTTCGACATGGGGGGTTTTCCCTAGACCTATCAACATTTCAAAAACATTTGGTGGTGGAAGAGTTATTCGCCCTGGAGAGGTGCTGGAAACATCAGAAGATAAATCTGCTAAAGAGGAGCGTACAAGAGAACTTCTTGCCGCATACAAGAGCAAAGTTGGATTAAGCATTGACCTAAAGTTAAAATCTGAATGCAAGAAGGCTTTGAAGGATGGTGACTTCTTGATGGATCTTGGAAAGCTTAAAAAGAATTACCATTTTATGAAGAAGTCATGGATAAGTTGACATTTCAGAGTGAACTTCATGGGTTGGCTGCTTTGCCGTGGTCTATTTGTCAAGACTCACTCAGTAGGTTCTGCTGGGGTCGTAAATTGAAGTGCTTTGGATCAAAACGTAGACGGTGGAAAAGACGTCGTTTGGCTCTAAGAAAATTTAATTTCTGTTGCCGAAAAATTTGAAAGCTTTTTGGCTTGAGGCAGGGATTTTTCCTACACTTCTTTATGCACTTTTACTTGATTATATGAAGTTTAAATTTACAAATAAATTAATTAGAATTTTTGAAAATTTTGTGATTTATTTGTTTAAAAGGGAAATTTTGAGAAAAATAAAGAGTTGATGCCCAAATTGCGAAAGTGTAAACTTGGAATATGTTTGTAAGGTTATGAAAGAGCTATGTTTTAAATTTGAACAAAACGGAATTCGATTGGATTGATTTTGAAATTTTTACCAATTTGCGACAAAAAGAGTATTTTTAAAGAAAACAAAGGAATTATGTTTAACGTTTGGGGCTTTTGATCAAAATAGGATGTCATAGTTGAATAATGCTTGGAGAATGAGTTTGAAAAGAAAATGATGTTTTCTTGGACATTAACGGTATTATTTTGCTTAATGTATTTGTTGGAATAAAACCGACACGGTTAGAAATGGATCTCGAGAGGTTATCGGACGTGATTGTGATATGAAAACTAGTATAGTTGTTCATATTTGATGAGATGTGGAATAAATTGTATTTATCAGAATTTTTATAGAATTTAATTGTTTAAATATCCGTTTAGAAATATATGTTTTGAGCTATCGGTGGAGGATAGTTATGATTGTTGTAGAAATGTATGAAACTTAGGTAAAATGAAGCACATTTCCTCGTTTGTTGCATTGGATATTGCATTACATTCATTTCATTGGAAATGTAACTGTCTTTTAGAAGTGTTTTGGAAATGTTTTTGTTTGCGAAAAGATGAATACTTGGTGAATCTAGGTAGGGGGTGTAGAACCGCGTGGCTAGGTGTCAAGCCTTCCAGCTTACTGGTAAAAATGGCAGTGGTAGTGCATTAGGGCCTACTTACAGACACTCATTTAGAGATTCACAGGGCCCATATTCATGTAACAGATATGGTTTAAAATGGAAATGGTTTTATATTTGTTATTGCATCCCAGCATTGCATGCTTTATAAAAAGAGGGATAAATTGTTTTATCATGAGCATAGCATGATCATACTCCTCTTTAGTCTTATCATTGTTCATATGTTGTGTAGTATATCTCTACTGGGCTGTGGCTCACCCTATAAGGGAAATCATTTCAGGTACAGGTGCTATGCCTCCGCCAAGGCATTGACTTGGAAGGACTTAGAACTGAGGCTTCATTTTTGTTTTATTGTTATTTGTTAAATATAAGCTCGGGGCTGTATTTGTGTTGAGTTGAAATTCCATTTTGTGCAACCAAGAATGTTCTTTGATAAATTTGTAAGCATTATTATCTGTTTGGCTTCCATTTCATACTTGTTGTAAAATGCATGTTTGTGATTAGAACTGGGGCTTTGAGATGTGAACAACATGTATTTGGCATTTGGGATTTAATGGAACTGGGTGTATGGATTAGTTAGCTATATATATGTGGTTTTCTATCAAGTGAGTTTTGTTGCATAAATAGATATATCATGCCCAATTTTCGGGGCGTTACATAAATGGGACAAAAGATGGGCACAAGAAATGGGTATAGGTGATCTGAAATTTGGACTTGGAATTATTAGATTGTTGTATTTATCTCTTCACATTTTTCTTTTTCTTTTTTTAATTATATCAGTATACATACACTAACAACATCAGAGAGTGAAATGACTAACTAAGGCCCTATTTGATTAATATACATGATGTCTTGTTTGTTTTTGACGGAGAAAGATAGGATTAGATTAGTAGTAAGAAAATGTTCATAAAATTATTTTTGTTTTGAAAAATTGTGAAATGAAGAAATAATCTAATCTATAAAAAATAATTAATAGTATAATATACTATTAAGGGTTTTAGATATTTCAAGTCCTAGTAAATTATTCTTACTCATCATGAGTGATTCTTCATTTTCCACTTATTTTTCATAGGATTTTTTGATTTTCTAAAATTAGTAGATTTAATATTATTACCCATAATAACAAATTAGCAAAATGATATTTTGGATCAGATTTCTTAACGGATTGGGTCTTATAATAAACTATATAAGCTTTTACTATATTATTAAAAACAAAAAATGATTCAAAAACTTAATTTTTATAAATAAAACTAAAAAATAATATACACTACAAGAATTCACACTTTTGCCGACTAAAAATTTGGTCGGCAAAAGTCCATTTTTAGTCGGCAAAAGTTATCCGCGACTAATTTTTTTGGTCGTCACTTTGGTCGCCAATTGAGGGTCGCAGAAAGTAATTAGTGACTAAAAAATTTTTTAGTCGCGAAAAAGTTATATTTGCCGACTAAATTTTTGGTCGCTAAATATATAATTACTGCGACTAATCCATTTAGTAGCTAAAACATTTTAGTCGCGAAAAGTCATATTTTCCTGACCAAACATGTTAGTCGCCAATTCGCACATTCAACGACCAAATAGTTTGGTCGGCATTTGTTGCCCATTTCCACAACCAACTAATTTGGTCGCAAACTGTCACATTCCACGACCAAAAGATTGGTCGGCAATATTCACTACAAAAAAATTACACTTTTGCCGACTAAAAATTTGGTCGACAAAAGTCCATTTTTAGTCGGCAAAAGTCATTCGCAACCAATTTTTTTGGTCGCCACTTTGGTCGCCAATTGAGGGTCGACAAAAGTAGTTGGCGACCAAAACTTTTGTTAGTCGGGAAAAAGTTAAATTTGCTGACTAAATTTTTGGTCGCTAAATATATCATTACTACGACTAATTCATTTAGTCGCTAAAACACTTTGGTCCCAAAAAGTGATATTTTCTCAACAAAATATATTTGTCGCCAAAAGCAAAAAATCGGCGACCAACTATTTTCGTCTCCAAAAGTTGAGGAATTGCCGACCAATGATTTCAGTTGCAAAAGTGTAGAATTTGGCGACCAATTATTTAGTCGCCAAAACTTTTCTCAACCAAATATTTTGTCGCCAAAAGACATTAAACAATCAACGACTAATTAGTTAGTCGTTGAATCTCTTTTTTTTTTTTTTTTTTAAACAATCAATTTTTGTTTATAAACATTCAATCCAATATTGAACAAAATTCATTCAACCTAACCTAAATATAACATTAAAATTCATCATATTTTCCTGCTCAATCCCAAACTTTACAATCATTCCATTCAAAACATTAATTGAGACAAGTTTTAAACATCCATCCATTGAAAACCAGTAAGTAATTGAACAAAAATTAAAAGGAAAATCAATGAAGGAATCCAAAAAAAATTCTAAAACATGAAAGAATATATATGATTTTGAAGCATCAGCCTTGTGCTTGATCGTTTTTGGAAGTCACCTACAAATAAAATAAGAAAAGTTAGAATCTAGAAAAACATCCAAAATGAAGTATTCTCATAAAAAAAAAATAACCATATGACAAAAATTTTTATGATTACATTACAAACATTTGATGATGACTAAACCACAATTAAGTATTGGCATACCTGAACAATGAGACAAAGCAGCTCAGCAAGTCTCGCCAAGGTAATCCTTCAGTAATACTTTGAGACAACAAGGATGTTCTACAAGAAACAATAATGTCTTGTAGATGAACCATTGCAGCATATAATTGAAATATATAATTGAACATGAGTGAAAGATTACATGTTTTATTACACTCTGTCTCAAATCTTCAGCTGCTCTGTTACCTAAAGAACCACCAAGCATGTTCTTTTCATTCTCAAATTCATCCTTGAATGTATGCCATAAAGTCATCTACTGAATAACCTCCATTGTAACAAGCTGTTTCAAGAGCAACCTATGACAGAACAGAAGGGCAAGCATCCAATAGTGTTAACAGAACAAAACTATGCTCTCTATTTTTATTTTTTTTTTTGGTCATTACTATTGGTTTTAGATTAATTGGATAGACATACCTAAAATTAGGAATTTACTATTGGATCTTTATCCTCCAATGTGGAATTAAGAAGGCTTGACTGCATAGGATCATGAGGTGACAAAACTAAATACCAGCATATTTTCCGCAGGACCTGCATCAAATAATTGTTAGACAAGCTAAAAAACAGTGGAGAAAGCTTATTTTTCTATTTTTTCCCCTCCTTTAGACAAAGAAAAAAAAAAAAAAAGAGCACAAGTTTAGTTTTGATACTGGTATCCACTGAGCAGGGCCTTCTTTGACAGAGGGAATCTCATATATTGCCTTGTGACAATGACATATTTCAAGGTAATCATTGCTGTGTGAGTAGAACCACAGATATTGAAATTCAACAAAGAGAAAGACACACAAATCAATTAGTGAAACAGATAAGATAAGATACTCAATTTTCCAGCAAAAGCTATCTATGTAGAATATTAATAAATATGTAGTTCAAAAGCTATCTAGTTCAAAACCTTATAATTGACAAGCATTAAGTGAAGTTAAATAAACATCAGCCAAAAAACATCCGTCTGTTATAACAAAATGTATTAAGTTAATCTGGACCATTATGTTAGAAAGACGCTACAATCAGATTCTCAATGTCACTATGTTAATAACTTTTCCAAAAAAAAAATATTTATTTTTAGCTCAAGCAGCAAAATTCTCAGAGACATAAGCCAAAACCCCAATTCCTTTCTGCTGTCAACTTTGTTTTCTCTTACCACTGATGTAATATAAACATGTGATGACAAAAAAAATCACTCACTCGGTATGCCTAAGGCAAAAACTTTGTATCTCATGAGCTCCATCCAAAGGATCCAAAGGCTTCTTGGGAAACACAGTAACCTATCATAAGATTAACATTATTGGATAAAGAAATAAAATGGAATTGACTAAATAATTATTTATTTCAATGGGGAGGAAAATGAGTTAGACGAATTTTAAAATCCCGATCAGCACGAACAATGAATCGTCCATCTGGTGAGTATTCCTGTAAGAAGATACAACTGTTTAGAATAATATCCATCCCATTTTTTTTCTATCATTAATGGGAGAAATGACCACTGATTCACAAAAATAAAAAAAACAAAAAAACTTTGAATGATAGAAATGTCTATGATAATATACTGAAACAAATTACCCATAATTGCTAAGCATAAATCTGCATTGCCAAGTCTTAGATGTATTATTAATGTTATGATCTATTTTTTGATATAATTATGATGGAAATAGGTAGGCATTAACAAATGCCTATATATAGAACAGAGCAATGAAGAAGAGAAAAGATACAAAGATAACAAACGACAAACCAGGCTAGTAATGATGCTACAGTAGTGGGCAAGAATTGTCACTGCCTTCTTCTTACTGGGTGAAGCTTGATTTTCATGTAATCCATCCAAATCCACAACCCAAACAACCCCAAATTTGTCAGCAAAACAAACAAACAGACCATCATTGCTTATGGCAACAACACTTACTCTCTTCTTTGATGACCTGTTACATTTACAACAATCACGCAATTTGAATTTGAAGTTAAACCCATTAGTCTAGAATATCTTAACAATGCCATTAAAAAAAATTGGGTCTTACCCAATGAAACAAGTGCTAAAACCCAATTCAACATAATGGAAGACTTACACAGCACATATAAATTGATTTATTTTTGTCTTTAGTTAATTCTTTTAACCTTTAAGTCAGTTTTTAATTTAAAAAAATAAAAATAAAAATAAAAGGTTCATATGGACTAAACAATCCTAGAATTTTTTTTTTTTTAAAAAAGTGGAAAACATTTTTACAAAGTGTACAAAAGACAAAAATAAGCCAATTTTTTAGACTTTTTAAGTTTTTTTTTTTTTTTTTGGGTCTTTAGTGAAAGTTTTACCTAAATTTTTTCAAACAGTGTATCATAAAATTATCCTCAAATTATTATAATTGATCTTTTTTTATTGGAGCAAGGGGTGTTTACCAAAACATTTAAAAATAAGAAGATAATACTCAAAAGCTATTGGGTGGAATAGAAGCATATCAAAAGAAAGGACCATGACCATGTCAATGTCTATGACAGTTGGAACTCTATGAGCTACAGTTATCACTGTGCAATTTGAGAATTCTTCCCTAATTATCCTTTGTAGAATGGCATCAGTGGTAGAATCAATTGAAGTTGTTGCTTCATCCAAAACTAGAAATTTGTTTCTTCTTAGCAGGACTCTTCCGAGACAGAAGAGTTGGCGTTGCCCCACGCTCCAATTTTCACCTTCATCACTCACTGTTGGAACAAGAAGAAAGAACAAAATTTATGCTTTGTTTATAAATATATATGTATGGACTATGGAGTGCAACTTCAATGAATAATGACTTTATCTAAATCTTTCATGTTTTAAATTGCATCATAATATGCATTTCAATGAAGTTGCTTCCATGTTTTGGAGTTCAATTCACCAGAAGAATCTAGCAAACTTGGAAGACTGTTGATGGTAGTCTTGAGTTGACACTTTTCTAGAGCCTGCAATCAAGAATTAATTTGATTTGTCATATGTTTACTAACATAAGATTGCTTTTACATTATGAAAATTGATAACCGCCATGGCACTTCATCATATACTATGAGGAGTGTGATGAAGTGGTAAAATTGATTATCTTTACCTTCCATATGTAGTGGGATTAATAATAAGTTCCCTTAACCTTAGATCGTGTAAGTCTATCCTCCCTTTAGAAGGCTATGAAGATGGTGGCCTTCTATCTTCCACAATTGCTGGAGGCTTTGGAGGTATGTGCATGAACTATTTGATTCATTCCACTGAAATAATATAATTAGCCAAGCTGCTATACAATCGAATCATGAACACTTGGGTGCTTCTCAAAGCCAAAGCATAAGAAAGAGAAAGTCCAACAAGCCCTACAAAAAAGACATGGTTTACGAATCTAAAAGAAAATTTCTAAGCTATAAATGAATTATTCCACTGAACCATGGATATACCTGGATCAACATCACCCTTGGGAAGTAAAACCAAGAGAAAAACAGCAGTGAATAAAGTTAGATTTTGAAGTGCTTCTACTCTCAAAATTAACCACTCCATGGTTGCATTGGAGTAAAAGAAAAGTTTTGCATCATTGTCTACAAGCTTTGGGTAGTTTTGGAAGAACCTGTTTGAAATGTTAAATGCTCTTATAGTTACCACTCCAAGTGAGGTCTCGGCTGCACAATTCATGACAGGTGCTTTTGTTGTTCCATTGATTCTCATTAGTTCCCTTGCAGAGGCTTGATAATATCCCTTGAGTCAAAGAATTTTCTTAATTAAAATTTTCCTTTCATCAATGAAAATAAGAAAAATATTGCTATTAAGTTGGAAAATGAAACTCACCTGAACATATTTTGAAGCCACTATAGCAAAGAATGCCACAAAGAGAACTTGCCACATGACTGACGCCATAATGCCAATGATTGCTACCGATTCAATTAAAGGAGCAACCACAAAGGCAAATGAGAAAGGTATGTCGAAATCCACCACACATAAATTTGATGAAGCCTAAATATAACAAGCATGTATATAAAAGTGCATATCAGTAACTAGCTATGCAATACATTACACTTCACTACGATACATAAATACTATGGTTACTTTAGAATTGATTGAAGAAGAATAAAATCTTACTCGGGTCAAAATTCGTCCAACTGGGGTGGAATCAAAGAAGAGCATATGAGCATTGAAAATAGAATTAGTGAAATCTAAAAAGAAAGCCTTCGAGGCTTTTAACCCTAGAAGAGTAGCGGATAAAGACCTTAGTCCTCATAAAGACTTCAAAGTTCAAACCCAGCTAAAAAACAATAGACAGAGTAACAAACCCAAATAAATTAAATTATGTTGCACTATTAATAATCACTTCATTCAAGCACATAACACAAAATTCCCAAAATCAAATAATTGAAACAAGAAACTGAACCCAAAAAAAAAAGAAAAAAAAAAGAGCAAACAAGATAATGAACTGAATATGAGAGAGAGAGAGAGAGAGAGAGAGAGAGAGAGAGAGAGAGAGAGAGAACCATGGAGGAGGACTGAATTTGTGGGTCAAGCTGATGGGTTTTGATCTGTGGAGCTGAAGAAGAGTCTCTGCCCAAATCAAGGGCTGGCCATCTGTCTCTGTACAGACTCTCCCATACACAATCTGACCCACACAGAGCGCGCCAAAACCACGAGCAACTACCCAACGACTACACATCTGATAGCTTGAAATTCCAAAAAAGAAAAAAGAATAAACAAAAAATAAACAAAATCATCACATTCAAATAACAATAAAAACAAAAAAAACAATTTGCAGGGAAGAAACTTGAAGGGAAGAGGCGATTTTGAGGGCAACATCGTCTCGGAGACAACTTTGCAAAGCTGTCTATTTCGCCTCTCCAATTCCAAAAAAAAAAACAACTTTGCAAAGCTACACACCTTTTCTTCACTTTCTTCTTGCACCTCCATCTCTAAACGCTCGCCTCTCATCTCTTCTCTTCCTCACTCGCCGGCAGTAGTCGTGGCTACAACCGTTAGTACAATCGTGGAAAATGAGTGGCAAACGGCCATGGCTTCGATCTCCACAGATTGGAGCCTGGATACCCTCTTAGTCATATCTTCTCGAATTTCGCAGAGCCGTAAGAATTAGGGATTTTTGGTTGAAGGGGATTTTTGGTTTTTCAATTGGGGATTTTGGTTCAAGAGATGGGGAGGGGGGGGGGAAGCCAAGCGGGAATGGAAAAAAGGGGGTGGGAAATCGAGCGGGAATATTTTTTTGTTTTTTTGGTAATATTTAAACAATAAAATGGCTCTTTTAAAAAAAAATTATTTTTTGTTAAAATATTTTTTTTTAATAGTTAATGATTTTTTTTATTCTTTTTTTTTTTTTTAGTTATTAAGGTTGAAAATTTATTTGTTTCATTTTTATTTTAATGAATAAAAAATAATTCTTATTTTTTTACTTTGGTAGAAGTAGGGGTAATATTTTAATGAAAAATATTTTCCATAAATTTTATAAATTGGTTTTTGTTTATTTTTAGAAAAACATATATTACAAACGCGTTTGGTTTGAACAAAATGTTTAAAAAAATTTAAAAATATAAACTAAAAAACATGTTTAAAAATATGAACAAAATGTTTATTATTATCATTTTTTTGGATCTTTGACTCATGAAGATCAAACAACTGAAGCCTCAATATCAAGCCTCAATATCAACTATCGTATGAGTACTTGAATTCATTTGATGAGTTCGGACATCAGAAAAAATCTCCGACAGATTCACATTCACGTATGCATACAGGCCAATTAAATGACTATACAGGTTTTCAAACAAAATATTGCAGATTGAGGCAGATAACAACATTATGGTAAAATTTTCTTTTGCCAACATGCACAAAGAACACAACCAAATAAAACTTGAATTGAATAATGCTATAACAAAGCTCAACGTATTCATATTTCCATCACAGCAATGAGTTACAACAAGGAAACATATATTGAAAAACCACATATTAGGACTACATTAATTTCATCTTCTAAAAGTCAATTCCAAATGTTTGAAATCTCTAGATTAAAACTCTTGACAAATCATGGAATTGATTACGTGTCGATATCAAAATACAAGTATCATACATATGTCATCATCAATATTTCAAACTTCAACACATGCTTTCTGCTTTTGTATGTATTAAAGTCATTGTGTATGCCATTCTATTAACTACTAAATTTCACCACTTCTAGAATGTTAATATCACTACTAAAGTTAACTACCACTGTCCTGCAATAATCAACATCAGCAAAGTCCCTATATTTTTTGAACCTTGATATCACTACATTCATATTTTACACCCACAAACAGAAGGGGCCCTAAATGAATGGAGGCATAACTTAAGTAGATTGGAACTTGGAAGTAGCGACTACACTACTATCCATTAGGAAATTTGGAAAGCATAACTTAAAGGGCTATGATGCAATATTAAAGGATGCTCTTTGGGTAGTTAGGAGGACCAATAAATATTGGCAGCATTGTTGAAAAGGTGAAAACAAAGGCATCTAAGTCATTCCAAAAGCTTGACATGCACAAGTGTTCATATTGGGGTTAAAAAATTCACTACGCTTTCAAGCTTTAAACATCCCAACAATTTCAGGTTTTTGAATAATAGTAGTCGAACGCTATTTGACCATTTCAAATTTCTGAATTTTGAACATCAGAGAAAAAAAAAATCCCAATTCCAACCACAAAATAATAAATAAAATTCTCATTGGTAGCCTAGCCATTCCTTCTCATCTTAATTCTTTATCATTTCAAAATAAACATTTCTGGGTCAGACATTTTAACAAACAGTTCAAAGACTATTTGGTGACTTGAAATTGTAAAGCTAGATCAAAGAGTAACATAAACAATATACAGAGAGAGAAGAGATGAACGAGATAGATAGAGAGAGAGATAAGCTAGAGAGACATAGAGAGAAGAGAGATGAATGAGAGAGACAGAGAGAGAGATAGAGATAAGAAAGATGAGCGATAGAGACAGAGAGAAAAGAGAGATGAGAGAGAGCGAGAGAAGAGAGATGAGCAAGAGAGATAGAGACAAGAGAGATGAACTAAAGAGACAGGGAGAGAAAAGAGATGAGAGAAGAGATAGATGAGTGAGAGACACATAGACAGAGAGAGACAGATAGATAGACAAACAGAGAAGATTGATGAGTAAGAGAGAGAAAAAGAATAGAGAGAGGAAGATGAAAAAATGGGTGAAAAGAGACAGACAGAGAGAGAGAGAGAAAAAAAAGAGCGAAAGAGATAAACAAGAGAGATAAAGAGAAGAGAGACAGAGAGAGACGAGAGATGAGAGAGATAGAGAAAAGAGAGATAAGCGAGAGACACAGAGAGAGAGACAGACAGACAGAGAAGAGTGATGAGTGAGAGAGAGAAAGAGAAGAGAGACAGAGAAAAAAATAGAGACACAGAGAGAGACAGACAGACAGAGAAGAGTGATGAGTGATGAGTGAGAGACAGAGAAAGAGAATAGAGACAGAGGTAGAGACACAGAGAGAAAAAGAGAGACAGATAGATAGAAAGAGAGCGCAAGAGTAATGAGTGAAAGTAATTTTTTATTTTTCTTTTAGCGACTAAATTATTTTAGTTGCCAAAACTATCTATACACTAAAATATTTTTTAGTCGCTGAAATTAAATTTTTGCCGACCAAAATTTTGGCCGCCAAAGATAGAAAGTGAATTTTTATTTTGTTTTCAGCGACTATATTTTAGTTGCCAAAACTATATATACAACGACCAAAATATTTTTTTGTCGCTGAAATTAAATTTTTGCCGACCAAGATTTTGGTCGCGAAAGATAAAAAATAAATTTTTATTTTTCTTTCAGCGATGAAATTATTTTTGTTGCCAAAACTATACATACAGCGACCAAAATGTCTTTTAGTCGCTGAAATTAAAGTTTTGCCGACCAAACTTTTGGTCGCGAAAGATAAAAAATAAATTTTTATTTTTCTTTCAGCGACGAAATTATTTTAGTTGCCAAAACTATACATACAGCGACCAAAATATATTTTAGTCGCTGAAATTAAAGTTTTGCCTACCAAACTTTTGGTCGCGAAAGATAAAAATTAAATTTTTATTTTTCTTTCAGCGACTAAATTTTTTTAGTTGCCAAAACTATATATACAGCGACCAAAAATTTTTTTAGTCGCTGAAGTTAATGTTTTGCCGACCAAACTTTTGGTCGCGAAAGATAAAAAATAAATTTTTATTTTTCTTTCAGCGACTAAATTATTTTAGTTGCCAAAACTATATATACAGCGACCAAAATATTTTTTAGTCGCTTTAAAGTTTTGCCGACCAAACTTTTGGTTGCCAAAGATAAAAAGTAAATTTTTATTTTTCTTTGAGCGACTAAATTATTTTAGTTGCCAAAACTATATGTACAGCGACAAAAATATTGTTTTAGTCGCCAATTGTGGCAAATTTAGCGACTAAATTTTTTTTAGTCGCCAATTGTGAGATTTTTAGCGACTAAATTTTTTTTTAGTCGCCAAAAATTAATATACCCCGACCAAAAAAAATTAGTAGCTAAATATTGTACTTTTACCGACTAACATAATTTTTGGTCGCCAATTCCACAACTTTTGGCAACCAAAATATTTTTAGTCGGCAAAAGTGGTCGCCAATTGTGTATTTTCTTGTAGTGATAATATGATATTTTTGCAATTATAAACTACCATTAGGTGTTTTTTGCTTGAAACAAAAGGACTACAAACTGACATCATTTCGTATGGATTTTTTCTATAAAAATTATATATATATATATATATATATATATATCATTATTCTTTGTCAAAATCTTTCAAAATATTGTACATCATTATTGAAGAAAGGGATGGACAGATGAATAATGAGAGGATTGAAGAAGGAAATTTCTTATAATAAGATGTTTCATTGGTGCAAACCCTCCCTTCTCAATCAATATAATAAATAAATTAAGGGGTTGGATTCTTTCAAGTTGAATGGTCAACTTGAGAGAGTAATTCGATTTAGTGAGTTCGTTTTGGAGTCAATCTCGATAATTTAAATTATTCATTTTTTTTCGACTTGTTAAATAAAATATTCATACAACAAATCAAGATCATCTGACATCAATAACTATATGTTTCAATCACATTTGTCTTAAAAAAATAGACGATAAATATAAATTCAAAAATAACCATATATTTTTTTGTAATGTAAATGTTATTCAAACATATAACTATTGATGTGCGAGCACCTTAATATTTTACATGCATTTTCTATTTAACGAATCTTAAAAAGTGAGCGGTTTGAATCATCAAGATTGATCCTAAAATGGATCCACCAAACCCAAATTGTTCAATCAAGTTAGAAGACTAACTTTGAGAAAATTCAAACCGACCATAAATTAATAAATCCAAAGAAAAATTGAAAGCTCTTGTCACTGTATTAATCTTATAATTTTCAACTAATGCTTAGTCCTTTGAAAGCTTTTATCACTGTATTAATCTTATAATTTTCAACTAATCTTATAATTTTCAACTAACGCTTGGTCCTTTGAAATTTCTTCACATATTTAGTCCTCGAATATTGTTTATATTAATCTAGCTTTCACTTCACAAATTCATGGAAATTTATTGGAATTTAACTGGAAGCTTCACAAATTAGAATTTTTGTCATAAATCTTTGAGTATTAGAAAACATAACGTGCATGTATTTCCTCACTGTCTTTAATAATCGTGATTGGATAACCATGAAATTATTTTTTGGATAAATTACACTGGTAGTCTTTACATTTTGTCACTTGTGTCGTTTTGGTCCCTATACTTTCAATTGGCTCAATTTTGATCCTTAATTTTAGATTTTATATCAATTTGGTCCAATTAATAATACTGTTAGTACTTTTGACAAAAAATTATCACTGAATTGATTGAGATTAACTCACTGAGTTGAGTAAACTTATAATTTTTCTTTTTAATCATGACACATGCCACTTATGTGCTTATTTTTTATTAAGAAAATGCTAAAAATTGTATTCAATTGGACTAAAATGTGACAAAATCATAAATTTGGGATCAAAATCTAATCAATTGAAATTATAGAGATTAAAATGACGTAACGATCAAAATATAAGTACTATCAATATAATTTGCCCTTATTTTTTTTATAAGTTTGATTTTTCAGTAAAATTAATTTAGAAGTATACTACAATGCTTCTGTAAGTCTTTAGTAATCCTCTTATTACACTTTTATTAAATTGAACTATAGGCTTTGAATCAGTGGCGGAGGGAGTATGTGACCAGGGGGGTCACGTGCCCCCCCTGGATTTTTGGGATTTTTTTTTTTTTGCAAAACATAAAAAAAAATTTAAATAAAAAATTACAAAAATATTATTAGAGTGAAATGTCAATGACATTTTAAAGATTATGAAAACAATAATGGTTGTTTTGATTGAAAATGAAGAGACTATTATAAATAAACCATATTAGCTATGAAATTTTTTCTATGTAACGAGGATGTCATTATTAGTGATATACAAGTATAAGTAATCTCACTATAAAGATATGAAATTTATTAGATTGTTAGTTACATTTAACATGTGAGGTTCACTCTTTATGCGTTTATTTATTAGTGGGTGATGTTACATACCAATAATGACGCGGTATCACCATTATATTGAATTTTTAATCAAATTTTGTATCAAAGAATAATTTATCATTATATAATTTATTTTAAGACTTATATCTATATTTTTTTTTGTATTGTCCATGATACACTAGTTACAAATAATATTTTTTTTTTTGATGTTTCATGAAATTAATCGTAAAAAATTTACGTGAAATATTTTTGTAAAAATTATTATAATTAGTAAGTGCCCCTCTAAATTAATTTCTGGCTCCGCCACTGCTTTGAATGGTTATAAATTGACTAGGTTTGGTAAACGTGTTATTTTTGTTGTTATTATTGTTGTTTGTTTGTTTGTTTGTTTGTTTGTTGTTGTTGTTGTTGTTGTTTTTTTTTTTTTTTTTTTGTGTGCTGAAGATGCTTTGGGTAAATTTCTTCTTTGCCTATTTGGTGCAGTCTATCTGAGTCGTTTATAGTTTTTGTAGGCACAGACTATTGGTACAACTTCTGCTTATGTTTGGTACAATTTTTGGTTTTTTATTAAGCATAAATAATTTAAATAAGTTGAAAAAAAGGTTTCTAAAAATTGGGTGACAGGGTGCTTTTGACTTCGATTTTTAGATTATCAACTTTTAATTTATAATAAGTTGTACCAAACAACACTATTATTATACTTTTTTGATTGGACCACATAAGAATATTTAGTGATCCTAATTACAGGTCTTTTATGTCGAAAAAAATGGATTGTTGAAAAGTCTTAGAGGAATTTTTGTAAACGAAATTAAATTATGTGGAAAAAGAAATATATGACTTTTTAGAGTCATAGAAAATTTGGAATTTAATTGGAAGCATCAAAATTTAGAATTTTTGTGACATGTGTCTTTCAGTATTTAAAAAATCCACCCCACATGCTTAGATTTGTCACTAGCTTTCATAAAAGTTGGCATAGAAAGTCTTCTCAAATATTGACTAGGAGTTTTAACCAAGTATTTTTTAATTTTGACCTGAAATCTTCAATGATAATAAAATTATGCATCTAGAATTTTTATACTTATCAGATTTTTTTAAATGTGTAATTTATATTCAATTTTTATATTGTAGGGGATGAATTGAAATTACAAATTCTGTTTTTTGTGCGTTTTTTTTATGACATTCAACCTCATTAAATTTCTATATATTTTTCCATCCATCTGATATTAATGAGACATATTATAATTAACTTACATGTAACATTAGGACATAATTAAAAATGAAATGTTCAAAATAAGTTTTTGGTGAAAGTGTAGACGTTGACAAGAAAAGTATCATGTTTGGTTCATATGTCAATTTTTTTAATCAATTTTAGTAATGCCAATGGATGGAAGAGTAACATTGAAACTTCAAGTTTAAGAATTTGCTTGTTACAATTTGAAGTGAAGGAACTAAATGCAAATGTATTGTGTACACACTGAAAAATATTACATAAGGTTATATATCTTTCCAATAGATGAAAAACACTTTAAATCCACAAGGAATATACAAAATTTGGGAGGATTCCAAACTCGTCACAAAAGTTACGTTTTTACTCTTAGTTTAACTTTTTATTACTTTTTACTCATTGAATTGTTCCAAAAATTGTTTAACTACTTGTTCTACATCAATAATTAACCCTCCACTAAAACCATTTGATAAGTCTTTTGTGATATTGATTACAAGATTTATTTTTTAAAAATGACTCATAATCTTTTTTTTTTTTTGATCGGCAAAAAAAAATTTCGTTAATCAACATGAAATTAAAGGTACAGGAAGATGAAATGCACTGAGAGAGATTTGGAAAGTACGAAATACCCCTACTACTGCTACTCGCAACCATACAACCAACCCTTTGGCCTCACGATTTTTTTTTTTTTTCAAAACAGAAAAAAGTTAAGAAGGACTTAACAGAAAATAAAAAACATGATTCCCCACGAATTTAACCCACCAAAACACTTAAACTGCTGCACACACCCACGCCTATGATGCTGCACTCCCAAGGCCAACCACCCACCTGCACACGGCTTGTTCATTACGCCAAGACCCACGCTGCTACACCTAATCTGCTACACTCCCAAGGCTACACAACGCCTATGCTGCTGCACTCCCAAGGCCACCACCGGAAAGCTCCATAGCCAATAGCTCCATGGACCACACCACCGGAAACTCCATAGCTCCAACAGCTCCATAGCTCAACCGGAAACTCCACAACTTAATCACCACGCCAACAGCTCCAAGACCCACGCCTATGCTGCTCACTCCGAAGGCCAACCACCCAGCTGAACACCGAACAACTCCAGCGCCTATGCTGCTGCAACTCCCCTGCTGAACTTGACATTGCAGCTCTAACATTAGCTGCCGAAGACACCGACTGCAGATCCACTGCCGTAAACACCGACTGCTGCAATGCCTAAGCTTCTTACTCACACCCACTGCAAATCCACACACTGACCAAACCACTTACCAACCGCCGAAAGTTCACCCCTCAAACTCTCACTCGAAGAGGAACGCTCGAATGAACACCAGACAGATCTGGATCGGCTTTGACACCCATGTTTCCACCCAAACAAAGCATCGATACATCTACACCAATCTGAACCAGAGTTCACCCCTCAAGCTCCTACTCGCAAAAGAGCGCACGAATGAAGATCCTGGACGTCCCCAACCGCAGAAATACAGAACACACCTAAGTGGGAAAAATGGGGGAATCGAGTTTATTTGAAGGAAAAAACTAACAAACAACGGCGGAAAGAGCTAGGCCAGCCGACCGCCATAGCCAAAGGCGGCGGCCGGCCGGCCCAAAAAGAGGCCTGGGGAGGAGGTTTTTAGAGAGAGAGAGAGAGTGGTCTCACTTGATATAAAAGAGGCCGGCCCAAAAAGAGGCCTTAGGAGGACGCATAATCTAATGTTTATAAAAGCATAAATTTTCAAGTAAACTACTATTTAGCAAATAATTACTTAAATTACTTGGAATTAGTTTCTTTTTCTTTTTCTTTTTCTTTTAAGTTATAAACATTATTCTGTAACCTAAGTTTTTCGTAAATAAAGAAAAGCGTCACATTACAAATAGTGCTACACAACCACTAGGCCAAATGAAAAGCTACCAAAAGAAAATTGAAACATCTTGTAACTGTATTAATCATGGTGAAAATTCTTTAATAGCAAAAACGAAATTTCAGGTGGGTGAATGGAAAATTATTTCTTAGAATTTTAATGGGACAATTGAATTGTCAACACATATCTTGATCATTGCTTGGTTGGTAAAATTTGTATTAAGGTTGTGTTGATTGAAACCTAGCAAAAAAATTTACTAACACTAGCTCAACCCAACAATATCACTGCATAGTAACCACACTTAACAATCACATAATACAACCATTATAATGAGAAAAAAATAAAATGCGTTAAATTTTTTCATTGGATTTGAATCCGTAACCTTAGACCACTACATAACCATTAGGCCAAATGAAAAGCAACCAAAAGAAAAATTGAATTAATCTTTGAATTTTCAACTAACGATGCTTGGTTCTTGGAAATTTCCTCACATATTTAGCTTATAAAGGATCCATGTAGGAGCATTTGTGGATGATTTGGTCCACGAATATTGTTTGTAATGATCTAGTCGATCTAGCTTTTATTTCTCAAATTATTAGTGTATTATTGTATAGATGTTCAACTGAATAATCAGTAAACACTTCTTGTGCACCTCATAAGTCATTAGCTTGATTTTCTTCTATCAAAATTATATGTGTGTGAAGATAAAAATCAATATTATTTAAATAGAAAAATAATTTTTAAAATAATATTTATCATAATTTTAACGGGGTAATTAAAAAAATATATACTTCCCCTCATGTCTCCATCTCTAGAGGATTATTTATTCAGTAATTTATACTTCCCCTTCTCTCTCCACCACTTTTTTTCAGAGGTAATTTCTCTCACCTCTCTTTCTCTCTCTAATAGGATGATGATAAAATTAATTAGAATTCTTATTATATTTTGGTTAAACTTTACTAAAAGTTAACAGGCCCTTTGGCCTAACAGTCGTGTAGCATGACTATGTTATGAGGTTGTGGATTTAAGTCTTATGAAAAGGAATTTATTGTTGATAAATTCTATGAGGTTGCGAATTCAAGTCCTATGAGGTTGCGGACTCAAGTCTTAAATGGTGATAAATTGATGAGGTTTGATAAAAAAAATTTATTTTATATTTTTTATTGTTTGACTTTTACGGGAAAAAAAACCGTTGCCAAACAGTTGTTTTCACAAGTAAAATAAAAAATAATAATTGCCTTTCTATTGGGTTTTTTTTGGGTGTTTATAAAAAAAGTAAATTGTAAATACATTTCTAAAATTTGTTTTAAATGCAAATTTTCTCTTGTGATTATAAAAATTATATAATGTTTTTTAAATTTTTTAATCATATAAAAAATGACACATCTCATTAATTAACTATTAAGTCAATTAACAGTTTTTAATGATGTCAGAAATATATTTCAATTAATAATTATAATAATTTTATTGTTGTATAGCGGGAAAGTAAGGAATTTTATTTTTTTATTAAGTCTTTTAAATGACAAACGATAAATTACACTTTGCCCCATTTTATGCTTGATCACTTTCTCACTTTGACCCTTAAAATTTATTTTTTCCCCACTTTGGCCCTTCATATTTCAAGTTTTGCCAAGTTTACTCCTAAAGCAAACTTCTGCAAAAAAAATTAGACAAAAATCATATATTGATAGTCACGTGGTATAAAATATTTTATTATATAATTCACGTCTCTAATACAAATTCTAATCCTAATATAATAATATATTATTTATATTATGTGACAGTTATCGTGGCATTTTTTGTTTAATTTTGAATAGAAGTTAGCTTTATGAGTAAATTGAAAAAAAACTTGAAACATGAAGGGCCAAAAAAATAAAATAAAAAATAAAAACTTTAAAAGCCAAATTGAGAAAATGGCTAAATATAAAAGAGGCAAAGTATAGTTTATCCAATGAGGAATTATGACAAAGAAGGTATTTATAGTTTCTGAAACTATAAGGAGCAATTCATATTTTAAACAAATCTCATGGGGTTTATTTGTAATTTATCCAAAACAAAAGTTATAATATTGTTTTTTTGACTTAAAATAAAAAAAAACAAAACAAAACAAAAAATTGTTTGCCAAATCGAAGTCTTTAGCAACCCAATTTACAAGTCTTTTGTCCATATAGCTTCATGAGAATTACCCCGGGGGGGTGGGGGGGGGGGGGGGGGGGGGGTGTGCGGTGGTGTTTGCAGACGAAGTTCCATTATTTGGAAAAACAAAAGCATGACTGTGTTATAAAAATTTGAATTGAATGGAATTGGAAACTTCAGAAAATAGAATTTTTGTGAACAATAGTGTCGTATGTAGGAAAATCATATACATATATAATATAATTATATATGTATGGATATATAGCGGAATAAAATTATACTAACCTGCTTCAGTTATTGTTGATCAAGTTGTGGTGTGTGTATTTCTTCTGAACCTCTCCATATTATATCACTCAATTTGAATTGAATTGAATTGGAAACTTCAGAAATTATAATTTTTGTGAACAATAGTGTCATATGTAGGAAAATCATACACATATATAATATAATTATATATGTATGGATATATAGCGGAATAAAATTATACTAACCTGCTCCAGCTATTGTTGATCAAGTTGTGGTGTGTGTATTTCTTCTGAACCTCTCAGTATTATATCACTCACTTCACATTTTAGGAATAAGTGTCTTCTAACCTATGCAGAACTTGAGTGCCCAATTGATGGAAAACCACAGGCCTATTTATAACTGCTAGGTTAGTGACTTTTATCAGATAGATACATTATCAGATAAACCTTGTTGGTTTCCTTCCATTAAGGAAACTTAATTAGTGGAAATTGATAGGCTTTAGCCAAACCACTATTTAGAATTCTTGATATTTTAGGCAACCTCAACAATAATTATCACCCATAATTATCAAAAGATAAATATACATGTAAGGATAAATATATAAATAATATATAATATATATAATTTACAAATATTAATATGTATGTGGGCCACCTTAAGTCTCCTCTTAGGAGACGCAGCTTACATTCTTCCACTTGGTCCACAAATCATATAAATACTTTATTGGGTGATATGTACTGAATTATGGCCATTAAATTTGCCTAAACTTTAGTATTGAAATCCTCACACTCCATTGCCAAGTGTTACTACATGAATCATAGCGGTTATGCCCCATTTAATGGACATTTCCTTCTATAAATTACAATGTATGACACTTCTCAATAAGTACTAAATAAAACACTTCAATTTACAAATGACTAACAAATAGCCATTCGGGTCCTACTTTACTTATCCCAATGGATAACAAACATGACAAATACTTTAAGTGCACAATCAAAGGTCATGTATTTATTCTAAATAAATATTGTTTTCAATAGCTAATCCCTCAAAATGAGAAAGTAATGTCATACATCAAAAGAGCTAATTAGTCCCATATGAACCATATGATCATTGTGTACTTTAGCCGGCAATGCTTTGTCATGGGATCTGCAACTATCAGCTCAGTGTCGATGTGCTCAATAGCAATTTCTTGCATCTTGACTTTCTCTCTAACAACAAGATACTTTATGTCAATATGTTTATTTCGGCTGCCACTTTTATTGTTTTTAGAAAAGAAAACTGCAACCGAATTATCACAGTAAATCCTTAGTGGTCTTGATATGGAATCAACAATCCTTAGTCCTGTGATAAAATTTCATAACCATAAGGCTTGTGTTGTAGCTTCATAGCATGCAACAAATTCTGCTTGCATAGTCGATGAAGTAGTTATGGACTGCTTGATGCTTCTCCAAGATACAGCTTCTCCAGCAAGAAGAAAGATATATCCTGAAGTAGATCTTCTAGTGTCAGAACATCTAGCAAAATCTGAATTTGAATATCCAATCACCCCTAGTGAATCCGCATGTCTGTATGTAAGCTTGTAGTCCTTAGTTCCTTGCAAATACCTCATAACCTTCTTAGTAGCTTTCCAGTGCTCAAGGCCTGGATTACTTTGATATTTGCCTAACATTCCTACCACAAACCCAATATCAGGTCTTGTACAGACCTGAGCATACGTCAGACTACCTACTGCAGATGCATAAAGTATGTTTTTCATTTGTTCTTTCTCCAAATGATTTTGTGGTGATTGATTTAGACTAAATTTGTCTCCTTTGACAATAGGTGCTCCATAAGGTGAACAAGACTTTATGTTAAATCTTTCCAAAACCTTTTCAATGTAGGCCTTTTGAGATAGTCCCAATGTTCTACAAGATCTATCTCTGTGAATCTCTATGCCAATGACATATGAGGCTTCACCCATATCCTTCATTTCAAAGTTTTCAGAAAGAAATTCTTTCGTTTCATGTAGCAAACCCAAATCACTACTCGCAAGTAGAATGTCATCTACATACAGGATTAAGAATATGTATTTACTCACACTAACCTTAAGATATATACAATTATCAACAATGTTCTCTGTAAACCCGAATGAAGTAACAATATTTTGAAATTTTAAATACCATTGGCGGGAGGCCTGTTTAAGTCCATATATAGATTTCTTTAACTTGTAAACCAATTGATTATCCTTTGAGGAAAATCCCTCTGGCTAAACCATGTATTTCTTTTCTTCAAGATCTCCATTAAGAAAAGCCATTTTCACATCCATTTGGTGTAGCTCTAAATCAAAATGAGCTACTAAGGCCATGATTATTCGAAATGAGTCCTTTTTAGAAACCGGAGAGAAGGTCTCATGGTAATTGATTCCTTCATTTTGAGTAATACCTTTGGTTACAAGTCTGGCTTTATATCGTTTAATGTTACAAGAAGAATTCCTTTTGGTCTTATAGACCCATTTACAGCCAATGGCCTTAGCTTCTTTTGGAAACTCAACAAGATCCCAAACTTTGTTTGTGGCCATTGATTTCATCTCTTCTTTCATGGTATCATACCATAAATTGGAATTGATTCCATTCATGGCTTATGAAAATGAACTAGGATCAGCTTTAGGTCCAACATCAAAGTCAGATTCTTGTAGGTATACAAGGTAATCACTAGAAATAGCTAATTTCTTTTCTCTTGTGGATCTCCTTACTCCTATTGGTTCATTTAAATTTTGAATAAGAGGTTTTGAATTGGTTTGTTCCTTATGGAGCAGTTGTTCTTGTATTGGTTGTTCTTCAATGATATCTGGAATAACACTTAGAACAACAACCAATTCCCCAATTGGTTTCTCAATAGGGTCCCTTATTTTCTCGAATTCTATGACACGAGAAAAACCACTCCCACTTGACTCATGATCCTCAAGAAATTTTGCATTTCTAGCCTCAACAATTTTAGGTGTGTGTGAAGGGCAATAAAATTTGAAACCTTTGGAGTTTTCAGCATAGCCAATGAAAAGACCACTGACTGTTCTTGGGTCCAATTTCTTTAAGTGTGGGCTATAAACCCCTACCTCAACTGGACAACCCCATATGTGCAAATATTTCAAACTTGGTTTCCATCATTTCCATAATTCAAAAGGTGTTTTAGGAACAACTTTAGATGGAGCCCAATTTAAGACATACACAGCGGTTTTCAAAGCTTCACTCCACAAATTTATGGGAAAATTAGAATAACTAAGCATGCTCCTTACTATGTCCATAAGTGTACAGTTCTTCATTTCAGCTACACCATTTTGTTGTGGTGTACCAGGCATTAAATATTGGGCAATTATTCCTTTTTCTTTAAGAAACCTAGCAAATGGACCAGGTATTTGTCCAGATTCTGTGTACCTTCCATAATATTCTCCACCTCTATCTGATCTCACGATTTTAATGCTTTTTTCTGTTTGTTTATCTACCTCTGCCTTATAGGCTTTAAAAGCATCAAGTGCCTCAGCCTTATCAAATAAAAGATAGAGACACATATATCGTGTATGATCATCAATAAATAAGACAAAATATCTCTGACTATTGAAACAAGGTGGAGTAAATGGTCCACAGAGGTCTGTGTGTATGATCTTAAGAATATTAGAACTTCTTTTGGCACCTTTAGTGGACTTGTTGGTTTGCTTGCCCTTAATGCAATCCACACAAGTACCAAAATCAGTAAAATCAAGAGTATTTAAAACTCCATCATTTATTAATCTTTTTATCCTTTCCATTAAGATATGTCCCAATCTTCTATGCCATAACATAGAGGAGTTCTCATTGGTAATACTTCTCTTTATGCCAATTCCATTATGCAAGGTTAAAAGACTATTTTCATATGAAAGATCCAAATCAAATTTAGATAAACCATCAGTTAAAAAACCATTGCCAATAATAGCATTATTTTTCAATAAATTGAAACTCGAACTAACAAAATTAAATGTATATCCAAAATGTACTAATTTTGAAATCGAAACTAAATTTCTAGAAAATGATGGAACATAAAAAGTGTTTTCAAGAACTAAAACAAAGCCAAAATTTAAAATTAGTCTAAAAGTTCCCACAACCTCAACATGTGATAGTATCCCATTTCCCGAATAGATGCCTTGTTCACTTGTTGTCGGTTTCCTTAGGCTGAGAAAGCCTAGCACAGTATTGGCAACATGAATTGTAAAACCAAAATCATTCCACCATGTATTACCAGGAACTTTAACAAAGTTAGATTCATAACACACAAGAGAGAATAGATTACCTTTTTTCTCGAGCCATTTCTTGTACTCAGGACAATCCTTTTTCATGTGTCCTTTTTTCTTACAAAAGAAGCATTCACCTTTATTTCCATGACGCTTCATTTGCATTTTCTGTTGTGGAACAGTTTTGTCCTTTCGGCTTTTTTCTTTTCCTTTCCCATGAAATGCAAGATTGGCAGTCTCTAGTTTTTCATGCTTCAATCTCTCTTCCTCTTGAACACACATGGCCAAAAGTTCATTTACTGACCATTTCTCCTTTTGTGTGTTATAAGAAATTTTGAAAGCACTATATTCCCTAGGAAGAGAGTTAAGGATAAAATGTACTAAGAATGACTCAGAAATCTCTACTAGCTGGTCATGACTACTATCCTGTTTGGGGTGGGATGGGGTCGTGACACCTAGTCCTCCCTCCTACCAAATCCTTTCCTCACAACTCTCCCCTCCAATCGTCCACAACGGATAACTCAACCCCCTTTTTCATCTTTGTGATTATATTGTTCGGTCCACTATTTTTCTACTTATGAACCTACCTCCTATCGTGAGGCTCGTACTAATCCTCTTTGACAGCAAGCTATGATTGATGAACTACAGGCTTTAGACAAAACTCATACTTGGGACATTAGTGATCTTCCTCCTAGAAAGATTATGAGTGGCTGCAAATGAGTCTACAAAATCCATACCCATTCTAATGGTTCTATTGAGCGCTACAAAGTTCACCTTGTTGCAAAAGGCTTCATTCAAGAATATGGCATTGATTATGAGGAGACTTGGGCTCCTAATGCTTAGCTTAATTCTGTTCATAGCTTGATTGTTATTGCTACTACTCGCCACTAGGATCTTTTTCAGATGAATGTGAAAAATTCCTTACTTAATGGTGATCTTCTTGAGAAGGTCTACATGCAACCTCCTCTTAGGTCTACTTATCCAACTCTTAAGGTTTTCAAACTTCAGCGTGCTCTTTATGGTCTTAAGCAAGCCCCACGTGCTTGGTTTGCTAAGTTTAGTTGCACCATTCATGACTTTGGCTTCACCTCCAGCTCATACCACTCTACTTTATTTGTTTAGAAAACTAATCATGGAACTACTCTTCTTCTCCTTTATGTGGATGATATGATTATCACCGATGATGATGAGGCTAGTATTCTTAGTCTCAAACACATTCTCAGCCGTCACTTTGAGATGAAGGACCTTGGTACTCTCAGTTATTTCTTGGTTCTTGAAATCTCTCAGGATTCCACTAGTTATTATTTGTCACAGGCCAAATATATATCCGATCTTGTGGTTTGTGCTTCTCTTATTGACTACAAGACTGCTTCTACTCTGATTGATACTCAGAATCATCTCACTCTACTTGATGGGGATCTTCTCTCTCATGCTACTTTTTATCACCAGCTGGTAAGTAGTTTTGTTTATCTCACTGTGACTCATCCTGACATTGCTTATGATGTCCACCTTATTAGTCAGTACATGTCGGCTCCTCGCACCCCTCATTTTACTGTTCTGCTTCGCATCCTTCGCTACCTCAAAGACACACTATTCCATGGACTTCATTATTATGTTCATTATTCTCTTGAGCTTCGCGTCTTTTCTGATGCTGATTGGGCTGTAGATCTTACTAATCGACTCTCCACTACGGTTTCTTTTTCTTCTTAGGGGATTCTCTTCTTACTTGGCGCAACAAGAAACAATCTCTCACTGCTTGTTCTAGTACTAAAGCAAAATATCATGCTCTTACTGACACTACTCGAGAACTTTAATGGCTTTGCTGGCTTCTTGCTGACATGGGTGTTCCTTCCCCTGGTGGTACCTCTCTCGATTGTGACAATCAGAGTGCCATTCAAATTGCTCATAATGATGCCCTCCATGATATGGCTTCTTACTGACATGGGTGTTCATCAACCTGCTGATATTTTCACCAAGGCTCACCCTCCTAGTTGCTTCAGTGAACTAGTTTCCAAACTCAAGTTGGTTAATGCTTATCCTCCTTGAATTTAAGGGAGATGTTAATGTATATATATAGATACAATATATACCGTATAAATTTAGGTATACTAAATATTGGTATTAGATTAGGAATTATTGTATCACACTCTCTTATATATAGGAGTTCTTGTACATTGTTATTAGAATCACATTATATACAATACATACGGATGCTTTTCATTAATAATAATCAAAATGCCATGACAAAACAAAACAACAACTAGAAATATTATTGAACTAACTAATGAGTCTCATGTCATCTACATGTTTTGAAAACACCTTTACAGAAAGGCCTTTGGTCATGGGATCTACAACTATTATGTCGGTACTGATATGCTCAATACTAAATTCTTGCTTCTTAACACGGTCTCGAACATCAAGATACTTTATGTCAAGTGAGCACCTACTTTGATGTCCTGAAATTGTCTCTTCTTATGCCAAGTGCCCAATTATCATTTAAAAAAAAAAAAATAGATAGAGAAGAGGATGGGACTTGAACTTGAGACCACAAATTTGATAAGAGAAACTCTTATCACTTGAGTTACACACAATATATAATAACTATTTTATTTTATTTTTATTTATTTGACTTGCACATGCATCGCATGTACCAACTGCTAGTTATAATTTAATCAAAGGCAAATTACGTTAGTAGTCCCTATACTTTGATCCTTATGTCATTTTGGTCTCTTTAATTTCAATTAGTTTGATTTTGACATAGAATTTATGATTTTGTCTTCATTTGATTTGATTAATCACAATTGTTAGTATTAGTTTTATGAAAAATGCACACATGAACTGCATGCGTTACGCTTTTATAGGCAATATTATAAACTTGTTCGGCTAAGTGAGTTAATCTCAATCAACTCAACAATCATTTTCCTTCAAAAACCTTGATTGACATTATAAGTTGGACCAAATTGATACAAGTCTAAAATTAAAAGTCAAAATCAAGACAATTGAAATTATAGAGACTAAAATAAAAATAATGGACAAAATGCAGGGACTATCAATGTAATTTACCCTTTAATCAATTATGTCATAATTTTATGGGCAAATTATGCAAATGGTCCCTGTAATTTACCCGTTTTATCATTTTGGTCCTTATTATTTCAATTTGATTAATTTTGCCCTTGAATTTTACAGATTGTGTTATATTAGTCTAATAAATAACGGCGGTTAAGTTTGATGGATGGAAAATCAAATGATGTGTCAATTTGGTCCCTGTAGTTTATAGGATGTATCAATTTGGTCCTTGTAGTTTTATAGGAAAGTCAAAACAATAGGGACCAAATTGACATATCATTTGATTTTACGTCCATCAAACTTAACAGCTGTTATTTATTGGACTAATATGACACAATCCGTAAAATTGATCAAATTGAAACAACATGGACCAAAATGATAAAACAGGTAAACTATAGGGACTGCCACTGTAATTTGCCCTAATTTTATTGACTCAATGAGTCACTTTTTATGTAATTATTAGGGTAAATTACATTTAGTACCCTTGCACTTTCACTACAATTTCACTTTTGTCCCTTCACTTTCAATTGTAATAGCCAACATCTACACTTTAAATCAAGTTTCAATCTCATCCTTATGTCCATCTATCATTCATAAAGCTAACAAAAATTGAAAATGGGGGGACTAAAGTGAGATTTTGGCAAAAGTATGAGGACTAAAGTGAGATTTTAGTAAAAAAAAGAAAGGTATGAATGAGATAACAAAAATGTCATATATGCTTTAAATAACAAATTCTGTCAACTTAGTTAACGGTAGATAGATTAAAATGTAAGATTGCAACTTGACTTAAAGTGTTGGGAGTTGACTATTAAAATTGAAAGTGAAGGAAATAAAATGAGATTTTAATGAAAGCATAGGAGTACTAAGTGTAACTTGCCCTAATTATTATCATAATAATGTTAATAATAATGACTACATCGCATCATCACCAAAGATGTTGCGCGTAGGCTCGTAAACACGCACATATATATATTTGTATATATAAGTACATGGGAAATTCTATATATACTCTAGTTAGGACATTTGTGGTCTTGATTATGACTTATTGTAGTGTTAGTTATGACTCATTGTAATTATTATTTTAGTTATACCTATGGATGATAAATTTGTCTCCACAAGGAATTAGCTTGATGATACGCCTTGCCCTAAGCTTCCTTGCAAGAAAAATCCAAAGTCAAAGTCATCCCCAACTTACATTGGTTCGGGAGACCTTTCGACCATCAAAGTAGTCTCAAGATCAGACATAACTAAATTGAATATTTAACTTATGTATGTGTCTTTTTCGTTGTCCTTACCTGTGGTGTTGTTGGGTCATTTTATAGGCAAATGATAATCAAATTGTCATTGTTGTAGGCCATTTGATACCCTCCATTTCATTGGACAAATGAGCCCATGTTAGAGGTCATTTTGTATAGATCGGCTGGATTGTACTAATCTAGGCCAACCAATGTGATCGGCTCCTCTTGGTTTTCTATAGCTAAACAAACTTTGTTCTCAAGTATTGGGCCATCCTTTCCTTCTGGGCTTATTTGGGCCTGAGTTATCTTGGGCCAAATTCTTATCCTCCTTAATATCTTATGTGGTGTTTGGTTATGACTCATTATTAGTTTTGTAGTTATGATTGAAAATGATTTAATAATAATATTTGTGGATCATTTATGTACACTTTCAATTGAGATGTTAGAAGTCAATTGTTATTAAAGTGTTACGTACTTAAATTTCACAAATAAATATTATATATTTATTTAATTAGTTTCTATAATTTAGTTAGCGGTAGAGTTATGCATAGGATAGGTTAGGTTGTTTTCCACTTTTTAGGGATTATGGATTGTGTTTGTCACAAGTCTATTGAATATAAATCAGGTTTGTTATTAACAAAATATACTGAATATATTTATACGTATTAACTTCTGTGAAGTTATGGAGGGCTGGTTCTCCTCAATGTGAACCAACAGAAGGTCTTCCCCTCAAAATGGATCTTTCTCCCCTATTTCTTTTGTTTTTAATTTTTGTTAATTTTATTAACAAGAAGGTATGTAACAAGTGGTATCAGAGCAGTTGACCTTGGCAATGGCTACACCATTGGAGATGACAAAGTCTATGCTTGAAGATATAGTGAAAATCAAATCACTTGTTTTGTATATGATCAAGATAACCAACCAGATGAACAAATTCCAATATGGAATCACCTTGCCGGTCAAAGGAGCAAATGAGAAGTTAATCAAGTACAACACAAAATCAAATCTTGAAAAAGTTGATTTTGTAATTGATGAAGATGCGTCCATCAACACGGCCAAGAGTTTAATCAATCAACAACATTTTGAAGGGCCACTTGTTTCCAATGGCCATGAAAAAGGTTCTTCAATGATTTTCACACCAATATGCAACCTCTGTGTTGGTGCATGTCTTACTGCCATTTTCAACGACCAGGAAGTTAAACTTTTGTTTGTGGAGTTCTTGTTACACAAAATTTGGGATCCTGGTAGATAATTTTGTATTTGTTCAAGCTTAAGGGCAATGTTGAATTTAAGGGGATAGGAATGTTACGTACTTAAATTCACACATAAATATTATATATTTATTTAATTAGTTACTATAATTTAGTTAGTGGTAGAGTTATGGGTAGGATGGGTTAGGTTGTTTCCTACTTTTCAGGGATTATAGATTATATTTGTCGTAAGTCTCTTGTATATAAATTAGGTTTGTTAGTATTAAAATATGCTGAATATATTTATACATATTAACTTCTGTAAAGTTATAAAGGGCTGGTTCTCCTCAATGTGAACCAATAGGAGGTCTTCCCCCTCGAAGTGGATCTTTATCCTGTATTTCTTTTGTTTTTACTTTTGTTAATTTTGTTAACAAGAAGATACGTAAGATAAAGACAAAGATTTATTATTATTATTATTATTATTTTACCGTTAGGAACTCTTAATATATTGATGTTATAGTTGTTTGTCTTGGGCTTGCCATTAGCAACTCTAATTTGATGTAATTCTCATGATATTTAAAAATAATTTTCTATCAAAATAAAAAATATATAAATATTGATGTGAAGTCAAAGCAATTGATATATGCAACATTTGTTGGGATTTATTGCACATCCTACGAAACACACACAAAAAAAAAAAAATATAAAAATTTACATGGTTTGACACAAATTTGTTGATGTTCACATGGAGAGAGATTATCCACTATAAACTGTAGAGCATAGAACCATGAGACCAAAAAACTTGAATTATTAAGAAATTAGCCCAACAATATATATCAAGCTATCTAATATAGACTTAAAACTTAAAACGGTGAGTCATCATTGTAGTGTATCTCTTTCGTCTTGAAATCAAGAATGATTTATACTTGTTTATAAAGTGAGAGTCACTTGTAAATAGATTACGAGGTAACATACAACTACTTTATTTTATTTTTTTGTTATAGGAAAATCCTCCTAGTAGCCCACAGGTCCAAGGCAACGTCCTTTGCAAAGATCACCAGGGTGTCCTGTTGTCCATTCTGAGATAGGAGACTATAACCTAAGAACTTGTCCTAACCTCCTAAGACAAGCTCCACTTAAATCAGGACTCGCACAACGGGCGAGTATTGAACCCACACCAAGTGTGATGAAGCTGCTTGAGGCTAACCTCCTAACCAACTGTGCTATGCCCAGGAGATTGACCTAAGGGAGTTTTGAACCTAGGACCTGGGGGTTTAATCCCCAGGATTTTACCAAGTTGCCAACCACCCTTGGGTTAGTTGCCAACCACCCTCGGGTTAACATACAACTACTTACTCATGATGAAACAGTTATTTGTAAACAGGTCGTTGGAAGAGAACAAGTTTCATTCATTTTTCAAAAAAAAAAGGACTATGAAAGTCATATGAACAATAAAAATAAATTAGTGCAATGGGGGGAGGGAGGGTGTTTCCCCCTTCCTATTTCTAGTAACTCTTCTTTGATCTTGTACTCTCTTTTCTTTTATAAATGATCATTTCTTTGTTGATAATAAGAACAAAAAAAAAATCTTAGCTAAGTCATTAACTCATTATCAAACAACAATTTTCTAATATCCATATAAACCAAATGCTTTGGTTACCAATATATAGGTTTTTTTGCTAATTAGATTTGACTTCATTGGATTTTTTAGAGCTTCATCAATGTTTACTGGTTTTGAAAAATCACTGGTCCATGAGTATCCACTAATAAGTTGAATTAAATAAATGATTGGGGATTCCTTTTTCTTGATTGTGATGTTGAAGGAAAAATTTATATTATAATTCCTTGACTGAGATATTTTTAGACTAATTTGCAAACCATGATTGAACATGGTGGCAAATATCATAAGACATGTTGCTCATGAATCCATTTTTAAAGATATTCTAGATTATGCATTCTCTTATTATGGTAGTTTTCAAAATAGTAGACGATCTTTAGATGAATATCACATTTCTTTTGGAATTCTCATAGTTGTTCCAATAATTGTTAATTAATTTCATGATAGTTTATTTTAAAATTTCTTTGTAACTTTCATAACTTTAATTAATTCCATGGTAGTTTATTTTGAAATTCATCCGAAGGATAAATAGATTTTATAATTGGTTGCAATATGGAGGGTATTGTTCATTCCATTCGCCCAAAAGAAATAGCTCCCTTCATACCCATTGAACTAAAATAAAATCTTGAAATTCAAAACATATTTATTTCACATGTTGCCCATTGAACCTTACAAACCAACAACACCAATGGAGGAACAAAACAAACTAAAGAACCCTTAACTATATATATTACAATTTAATGGATTACACAGTAGATTTATGTCTACCAACTTGTACTTGGCTTTGAATGTGTCATTTTTCTCCATGTTGCAGCTACCTTCTTTGTTCTCTTCCCCTATTGACATATTTTTACACTATAAATTTTCGCAATCCGTTCTTCCTTTGTTTGAGTTGCAACTTCCAATCGCTAAACCAAGCACTACTTCACATCCATATCCCAGGAACACTACTTCCCAACCAAAGCCATCAAGTTTGTACTTAGGAGATGGTAATAATGGTGATTCTACTACTTTATTCTCTCCACATTTCTTTGACAATGGAAAACCACACAAGCCCAGATATGAAGTGTTTGAAAATGTTGCAAATTGTCGGCCTTGTGGTATAATACCTTTTAAATTGTTTTGAGAGACATCAAGAACTAAAAGGAATGTCAAGCTCGTCAATTCACCAGAGAGATTGTTTTTGGATAGATTTAAGGACTCGTGTTCAGTAATATTTTCCAATGACAATGGGATAGAACCTGAGAGCCTATTTCTTGAGAAATTTAGGAAAATGAGTGCTTCAAGTCTTCCAATTGATGTAGGAATATTTCCATGAAACTTGTGGTGCCAAAAATCAACTGCTTTGAAAATGGTGAGGATTCTTACAAATACCATTTCTCGTCCTTTATAAGTAATGGTCATGGAATCAAAATAATAACCACCATTATCGCCCATGTATCTCGATTGAGTTGCATTGAAAAACGTAAATGATTCATGATTAGATCAAGATTTAATTGTACCATTTCCCAAACAATTAAAATTAACAATCTAAATCATTAAGCACGTACGAAAGTGATTTAGACTGTTGTTTCAAAAAAACAATAACTTGACACAAACGATTTTAACGTGGAAAAAATCACTATTGGAGCACCTCCAATTGTGATTAAAAAATCACGGGTGAAATGCCACAAATCAATCCACTATGAAGGAAAGAAAGAATACAAAAAAACCTAAACAAATTACCCAAACTCTGTTAATTTGTCTTCAACGATTTGTATATCTTCCACCGTAACCTTCGTCTCAGAATTGATTAGATTGATGTTGATTCCACAACATTCACGTCGACTCAACGACTGCGCACAACTTCGAACACCTTCGAACACTCCACGCTTGAATCTCTGAATTCCACCGAAGAAGAACACTCTTGAAGATGATCACTCAAACAACCCTTTGATGTGAATTATCAAACCATGTGAGTTTAATACTCAAGAAAACATCAAAGGAAAACTAGAAAAATAGCCCCAAAAGAAAAACCTAGAACTCCCAAAACAGATCTAGAAGCGTTAGACCTAAAAACGGACTTAAACACACACACACACACACACACACATATATATATATATATATATAGAAAATAGGGGCTATGTACTCCGCTTGAGCGCAGGACTTGCCGCTTGACCGGAGTCACTAAAACGCGTGTGATAAAACAGAACTACGCTTGAGCGTTGGAACTCACGCTCAAGCGCAAAAACACGTCTCCCAGTAGTTTTACAGACAAGCCAAACTACTGAGAAGATGCATACGCCGCTTGAGCTCAGCTTTGCCCACTCGAGCAGGACAAGCAAAAACCAAGAAAAAAATTACAACTCTATTAAACTAAGTTTGTTCACGGAATTGGCAACAAGTAGGGACCTAACAATCTCCCCTTTTGTCAATTCCCGGACAAAACTTTTCTAACAATTTTTTCCTAGCAAATGCACGCACTATACACACTAAATAATACAAACACAAGATCCGGCCTATCAAACACAAAACAAAATCCGCAAAACCATAAAAGTCGATTTGATTGAGAAATGTTTTGAACAATGTAGAACCATCCACCTGTGAAACATCGATAAACATACCACAAAAACCATAACTGTGGAAACTCAATAAGATAATAAAAAGCAACCAATATATAGGAGATGTGAAAACTCAAAAATCCAATTGTAGCAGTTCTAAACCAAATGAAACAAGTAGCAGTTCTAAACCTAGCAGTTCTAAACCAAATAAAACAATGTATCAAAAATTCTCCCCCTTTTTGGTCGGGAGACAAACAGGAACAAAAACAAAACTACCCAAGAAAGATCACAATCAAGGAGCAGTCAGTGGTGGATGAGGTTGCTGCAACTGAAGCAAAGAAATAATCTGATCCAACTATAGAGTGGTCTGTGCATCGGACTGCTCGAGATGGCTAAGCCGACCATTGAAAGCATCCAGACAGGCATCTATGTGAACCAACTGCTGAGTCATGGGCTGCTCAAAGGGGCAAAGCTGGTCACGTATAGTCCGGGGTGGTACAATTGGCTCCTCTACTCCTGCTGCGGCGGCATCAAACTCAGCCTCCTTAGCCATAAGATCATCATCACCTATAGAAGACAAACCTACCTTAGAAGACTCTCCCTTAACATGTGCCCGACTTTAGGAGATGGTCTTTTTGGTGAAAGGTTTAATAGGGAAGGCAAACTCATCATCCTCATAAACTGGGACCTCAAGTCTAGACAGAAGACGGTTGATACGACAACCATAGGGCAACCCTAACTATTTGATTCCAATAATGGCAATCATTTTGCGCAGGATAAGGGTGGCAAGGTTGATGGGTAAATGGTGATCAATGCAATATAGGGCATAACCTTGCTCTTGGTTGATTTCAAAGCTATGAGTAGTGACAATGAGATTGGTGCACACTATGAGATTGAGTAACCTAAACTTAGGAAGGAACTCATTTTGCTTGATGAGAGCCCCTTGAATCCAAGTGCGAGGTGTACCACACAATGCAGTGGCCACCTCGTTAAAGTCACAATCAAGTCGAACAAAGAAGAGACACCCAGAATGAAGAACATGACCAATGCCGAGGAGAGAACGAATTAGGTCTTCGTCAACAAAAAATTCTTTAGACTGAACCCAAGTTTTAAAAGACAGTCCTATATCATTAACACCTTCGATGTTGCAATAAAATTCCCTAACTCAATCCAAGTTTTCACGCCCTGAGAAGGAAAGAACTAGGTCACCTCCAAAAGGCTCAAAGACAGACCTAATTGGAATGGTCTCAAAAGTATTAGGGTGCACATTATGCTCAAGATGGGCTGTTTGCGATAGGTAGGCTTCCCTAAAGGTTTTGGCTTTGGAAACAGAAGGAAACTTGTTAGAGTTAAACCGTGGACAGGAAGCAGTGGACTGCCGGTGTTTAGACGTAGACATGACTAAACCAAGGTCAAAACAAACACTAACCAAACTGAACACCCCCAAAACCAAATCCAAAACAGTTAGGGAAAGATAAAAACTATTAGTAAGCAAAGCCAATTGAGACAAAATTCAAATTGAAAATAAGAGCACTACCCAAAACATTAGACCAACAAAAACAGAAAAATGCAGTAGTATGAGAGATGCACACAGTTAAAACAAAATTAACACCACAACTGAAAGGGAATCGAACCAAGTGAACAAAGTGTGTGAATCACCAACAAGCTTAAGAACCTCTGTGAAAGTGTGTGAATCAAGTGAATGAGACACAAAACCAACATGACCAAGTCACACACGACAGAAAAAACAAACCAAAGCACTAGAAGTAAACAAACCCCAAAAACATATCGATAGAGAGAAAGTAAACAAAATAAGAAAAAAAAACTAAGGGGAGAAACTTACCAGAGATGAAACAGAGGAGGAAAAGAAGAGGGATAACCAAATCAAAGCCCAAACAAGTCGCAATCGAAGCCCTAGGGGAGTGAGAGAGAGACAATTTCAAAAAGAGGAAAAAAATGAGGCTGAACGGACGGGTTGTAGAATATATACTAGGGCATGCCGCTCAAGCGTGAGACTTAACGCTCGAGCGGACTCACTAATGCGCGTCTCTCTGCTCGAGCGAAGAATAGTACGCTCGACGGTAAAAAACCTGCTCTCAGAATCTCGTGCACTCTGCAAAAGTACTGGATGAAGTACAAAAGTGATCGAGCGCTATAAGGTCCGCTCAAGCGGATAAAAAAAAAAACAAAGACCAAAAAACACCTTTCTGAGTAGTTAAAACTAGCTCACACTGCCAAGTGGGACCTGAAACAATTAGAGGTGAGCACAATAGCCAAAATGTGACATTACGATGTGATAATCCATAAACCATGAAGCCCATAAACTCACAATATTGACAGTATGAACCACAATAACATGAGCAAATCAGATAAAAATTGATCAATGAGCATAAGCTACACGAGAATGCATAACCCAAAGACAAACATAAGAGCTCACATAATGAAGGTGTGTATGTGTGTGCAATCCTTGTGAGGCTACAGGGTAAGAGTTAATCCTCGTAATGATCGGATGGCTGGACCTCTGGCAAGAGTAACTAAACACCACTAAGAAAAGTCAAACCACCAGAAGAAATCAAGAGGTATTTGTTGAGTAAAAGTGGAGGCTCCCCCTCAATCAATGAGTCCTTTTTTTTTTTTTTTTTAACTTTTCTTGCTTGTGGGCACTCATTGTTGGCATGTACGCTCAAGAGTATGGAGGCAAACCAGAGAAGCATGAAATCAATAAGGATGACTTGATTGATGCCTCTGATGTAGCCTTTTCCTAATGCCCGAACTTCAATGAATTGATGGAGGAACCGTGGAAGTGAAAAAATGATGGTAGATGGTTAAGAGACTCAACATCACCCATGATATGCCAGTATAGGTCAATTCCTCCAATAATGTAAAAGAGACACTGTTAGTGGTCCACAGAGAACTTTGATCACTTGTGAGGGAACCCCTGTAATAGTTTATCTCAAGGATGTGTACAAAATAAGATCATGAAGTCAATGAGCATGGGCATTCAGAATGAGCTATGAACAAAGAAGAATGAAATCTTGCAAGTAGCATGAGAGGTGTTCATATCAGTCTAAATGTAGAGATGGTAGAATCAATGACAATGAGATTATAGCATCCAAGTACACATAAAGCCGATCAATCTCACTCACTCTAGTAACAGGTCACACTCTAGTGACTGAGCATTACACCCAAGGTCTTTCTAAAGAACTCAAACCTAAAAAGATCAAGGGGTTTTGTAAAAATATCAGCTTTTTGATGCGCAATAGGTACATGTTCAAGAACCACAAGGCCCTCTTCCACTAACTCTAGAATGAAATGATGATGAATGTCAATATGCTTGGTGCGAGAGTGTTGTACAGGATTTTTAGAAATGTTAATAGCACTTGTGTCATCACAAAAAGGGGCGAGAGTGTCCTGGTCTATACCATAATCATGAAGCATTTGTTTCATCCACAACATTTGTTCACAACAACTTCCTGTAGCAATGTACTAGGCCTCAACGGTCGAGAGAGAAATAGCATTTTGCTTTTTGCTATGCTATGCAACCAGATTATTCCCAAAGTAAAAACACCCCCCAGAAGTACTCTTCTTATCATCAGCACACCCTGTCCAGTCGGCATAAGAAAAACTAGTAATTTTGGCTGTAGTGTCTATAGAAAACCAAACCCCAAACCCCAGTGTTCCATTGACATACTTAATGATGCTCTTGACCGTAAGAAGATGAGACTCTTTAGGACTGGCTTGGTAATGGGCACAGACACCTACACTAAATGCAATGTCAGGTTGACTGGCTGTCAGGTAAAGAAGACTCCCTATCATACTCTTATAAAGGGTAAGATCAACATCAGTACCGGATGGATCTTTGGAAAGGTGAAGACAGGTGCTCATGGGAGTACGAGCATGTTTGGCCGACTCTAGAATGAACTTTGACACAATGTTTTTGGCATACTTAGTCTGAGAAACAAACATACCCGAAGAAGATTGTTTAATTTGAAGACCTAAAAAATAAGACAACTCTCCCATCATGTTCATCTCAAACTCATGTGTCATGCAATCCGAAAAATATTTCACAAGATGATCAACAGTGGATCCAAACACAATATCATCAACATAAATCTGAGCAACAAGTATATGAGACTTAGTATGTTTCACAAATAAAGTCTTGTCCACACTACCCCTTTGAAAATCATTATCAAGAAGAAAGATAATAACTCTATCATACCAAGCCCGAGGGCCTTGTTTCAACCTATACAAAGCCTTGTCTAACTTGTAGACATGGTTTGGACATTTAGGGTCCTCAAACCCTTTTGGTTGCTCAACATAAGCCTTTTCTTTCAAGTACCCATTCAGAAAGGCACTTTTCACATCCATTTGAAACAATTTGAACAAACATGCAACACCAAGTAAAATAAGAATAGATTCGAGACGTGTAACTAGGGCAAACGTCTCATCATAGTCAACACCCTCTACTTGAGTATAGCCTTGAGCAACCAACCTAGTTTTATTTCTAACTATAGTACCATTCTCATCAGATTTATTCTTAAAGATCCACTTGGTACCCATCACATTCATGTCTCTAGGTCTGGGGACAAGAGTCCAAACATTGTTACGTTCAAATTGACCTAATTCTTCATACATAGCATTGACCCAACTATTATCTAGTATGGCCTCTTTTATATTCTTAGGTTTAATTAATGAAACATAACACATATGATATACCTCCTCCCGAATCTGTCTTCGGGTTTTCATTTGATCTGAGACACTTCCAATCACCCGTTGAGCCAGATGATTCAGTTTCACCCTTGTTGATGGTTTGAACACTAGACTTGTGGTGACAAAGGAATCAGAAGTGGTGTCTCTTTGTGCACTATTTGGACTTTGACTTACCTTAGAAGTTAGTGTTGGCTCACCTTCTTGTGCTTGGACCTCAGCTTCTCTTTGACTTTGTGGTTCAGTATTTAGGATTGGAGACTCACCATTTTCTTCCTCATTTATCGCTAAAGTAAGAGAACCTGTGTCATCTATAACCACATTGATCGATTCCATTAAAGATAAAGTTCGCAGGTTATAGACACGAAAAGCTCTACTAGTGGTTGAATACCCTAGAAAAATACTTTCATCACTTCAGGAGTCAAATTTGCCCAAAGGCCCTCTATCTTCGAAAATGTAATATTTACTCCCAAAAGTTTTGAAGTATTTTACATTAGGTTTCAATTCCTTTCACAATTCATATGGAGATTGTAAAGTGCCGGGCCTTAAATACACATGATTCACAACAAAAACAGTGGTATTTAAGGCTTCAGCCCAAAACTTTGGAGGAACTTTCTTACTCCGGAGCATGACCCTAGCCATCTATTGAACAACCCTATTCTTCCTCTCAACAACTCCATTTTGTTGTGGAGTAATCGGTGCAGAAAATTCATGCTTAATTCCATGCATATCACAAAAATCTGAAAACGAACTATTTTCAAACTCATGACCATGATCAGTTCGGATTCTTATGATACGCCCAATAGAAATACCTTGTTCATTTTGGATTTTAAGGACTATGGCCTGGAAAGCATCAAACGTATCAGATTTTTCTCTTAAAAAATTTACCCATGAAAAATGAGTATAATCATCAACGGTTAAAAAAATGTATCTTTTACCTCCAATGCTTTCAGTGCGATGGGTCCCATAAGATCCATATGAACCAGTTCAAGAGGACGTTTGGTTATAAAGATATTCACCTTTTTATGAGGGGCGCGGGTTTGCTTTCCAAGTTGACATGGTCTACACACAGTTCACATTCTTACCCAATTTAGGTACTCCTCTCACAAGTTCTTTGTTGGGTATCTTAGTTAGGTCTTTGAAATTCATATAACCTAATCTTTGATGCCACCGATCAATATTACCTATGATGGCCGAGTGGCAAGTGAGATCATTAGTGGTAACAATCCCATAGTAGTTATTAGATGCGTGAACTCCATGCATGACAGTATTTCCCTTCTTATCTAAAATTTCACATTTATTTTTTGAAAATAATACTTCATGGTGGGAATCACACATTTGATTGATGCTCAAAAGATTTTCTTTAAGGCCATCAACAAGTAATACATTTTCAAGCTTGGGAAGACCAGCTACACTTATAGGGCCCTTACCAATGACTTTAGAAGTGCCACTATCTCTAAAAGTAGCAATTCCTCCATCATGTTTTTCAAGAGAAGTGAAGTAGGATTTGTCGCCAGACATATGACGAGAGCACCCATTATTAAGATACCACATGCGTGAGTCACGTGCTTTCAGAGCAGTGTGAACAACAAAACAAGTCAAGTCATCCTTTCTCACCCATATCTTTCTAGTCTTAGTAAAATCAGGACTGGCAGTCTTCGTAAATGTCTTAGCGTTGTGAACATCCTCATGAATTTTGGTGTTTTGCCTAGACATGTAAGGTTGTCTCCTAACCCAAACAGTATTAGAATTTCTACCCTTTTGAGACACCTTACCAAACAACTCAAAATAATAAGGACGAATATGGCCATACCTACCACAATGATGACAAATAAAAATAGGTTTTACCTCTCTTTTGTTGATCTTACCCCCGTTAGGCAGATGAAGAGAGGGATCACCTTGCTGCACCTTCAGCTTTTCCTTTGTTTGAGTCTTCAGGTCATGTGATGTAGAGTCCTGTCCCTTTTGAAGTGATGTAGCAGTATAGCCTATCCCACTTTTATCACCACTCATTTGTTGAGACCCGATGATGCCTTCAAGTGTCTTTGACCTTTTGTTCCACATATTAATCGTGGCTTTAGCAACTTTGAGTTCTTCCCCTTTCTGACCAATTAGCTCTTTCAATGTGGCTTGTGACATCTCAAGGATTCCAATCTTCTCTTCAAATGTAGCATAGATGCTCAGAAGTTCATTCCTTTCGGTTTCACAAGCTAGAAGCTTTCCGCAGAGGTCTTGTCTGTCGTTTAAGATCTTGATGACATCCCTTTTTGCAGCTTCAATCTCTCCCTTTAGCTTGACATTCTCGCTTTCACATGCTTTGAGCTTGAGAGTGAGTTTGTCATTTATCTTGGACAAATTTAAAGATTCATCGTAAAGCTTTTCATAAGCTTATTGTAGGTTATCACCATCAATCTCATCATTGTCTTCTGAGGTTTCATCATCTTCTTTTTGCTTTTCTTTCTCCTGGACCTCATCCAGTCAAGTAACTCAGGCATGAAAATTGATAGATGGTGGTGAAGATGACTCTCATCTTTCATGAAATTGACTCACAATGTCCCATGCGTCTTTGGTCTTTGTGCAGTGAGCAATCTGTTGTTGTTCTTCTTCAGAAATTACTTCACGAATGGTAGTTAGAACTCTTTGATTGCTCGGATTGTCAATGCTTTCAACATCCTCTTCAATGGCTTGCCAGCCCTCAAGGTCGTAAGCTCTCAGAAACATCCTCATTATGATCTTCCAGAACAAGTAATTACTCCCATCAAAGGTAGGAGCTTGATGTAGATTCTGACCACAAGCAAATTCCACTAGCTTTGGAGGAGGTTGAGTGACAGTAGACCAGAATGTCGTGTAAATACTATCTCCGTCTTCACCGGATTCTATTTCTTCGGGTTCTTGCTCTAACCCGCTTTTATCATCCCAAGTCACTGTATAGACTTTCTTCTGGTTCTTTTTTGATGGACATTCAATAGCAATATGTCTAAACCTTTGACATTCGTAACACTTGACACCTCGCCCCTTCACAGTCTTCTTTTCAATTTTTAGAGCAATTTTTGGTGGAAAAGTTTTGGGTTTTTCATTACTCTTATCTTTTGAAATAGGGTTGTAGACACCCCATTTTTGACCGTCCTCAAGACTTGGATGTCACCGTTTGAACACTCGGTGATCATCATTGTTTGTGTTTGCCTTGAGTTCCCGAAGGCCTCGGCCACACGACTTGCCTCAAGACCTCTCGACTTGACTGTTTTGTGTTTGGTTTTGCACCAAACACTTGTGTTTTGCTTTTGAGGGGCAGGGAATGGCTTGTTGGCCATCTCCACACCTCACTGGCCATGGCTTGAGGCCACCAGCCATGTTTTGTTGCTACCGGCCATTGGTGATGGCCGGCCGGCAATCTTTGTGGCCGGCCGACCATTGTTTTGGTTAATTTGGCATTTTTGGCTGGCCGACCACTGTTCATTTGCTTTTGGCAGATATTTTGTGCTAGCTGTGCTAGCTGGCACCCACTTTGCACCCCCTCCATACACGTGTATGGAGGGATTTCACTCTTGCTTAGCTTGTTTTGTAAGCTTTGCAAGAGTGAAGCTCTATAAAGAGGAGGCTTCTCCCCCTCCTCTAGGGTTACACAAAAAATCTTAGGGGAGCTCTGGTTCTAGGGTTAGCATAGTGTATCTATTCTATCTCTATTTCTCCCTCTCTTTTGCTCTAAGTGTGTGTTTGTCCTTAGTTTTGCACAAGAACACCTACCATTACACCTTACCTTGATTGCTGAGGCATTAGGGGGCTGTCCTTGAAGTTCTTGAGTTGTTTTGGAGCTAAGAAAGCTACTGGAGTGATCCTTGTGAAGAAGGTCTTCAAGGGTAAGATTCTTGCCCTTTTTACCCCATTTTTGCATAGTCTTTTTGCCTACCTTGCTTGCTGTTTTAAGCTTAGTGTATAACATATAAAAGTCTTGTTTTTACCTACTTAAAATAGTTGTTCAAGGTTTCTTTGAGCTTTGGGGTTGTTTGACCCGTCTTAGGCCTTGTTAAGCCCTATTTTTGTGCTATTTTGGTGAGCTCTGGGACCACCTTGTTTGGGCCTCCTCACCACTGAAATCCCTCAAGATTTCAGTGGTGAGGATGGTGGTTTAAGGTCCCAAGAAGGAGAGGGCCACCCCCTCTCCTTGTTGTCTTCAATATGTGCCATTTAAGCCTCATGTGTGAGCAACATTTTTGAGACCATGTTGGCTATGTTTCAGTAGGTATTTGGTAGTATTTTACCATGTTTTACCTCTGTTTTTACTTGGTTTAAATACACCATGCTTGCCTTGCATACTTGTCTTATAATGCCATGTTTTAGCCTTAACATGCTTTGTGCTTTGAGCCTTGTTCTAGCATGATTTAGGCCTAGCTTTGTGAAGCTTTTATGCGTGTGTTAGCATGCTAAAGGTCTATTTTTGGTCATTTGGGTCATCCATGCTTTGCTTTGTATAGCTACCATGTAATTCCCCTCATATGCCTTGAGCATTGACCCCTCTAGCATGCCATCCTTGCTTTGTTTCAGTGGTTTGGAACCATTTGTCATGCCATTTCAATCCATTTAGCATGCTTGTATGCTTTCATTTGGTGTTCCTTCAAAGTCTTAAAGAGTTCATGTTTAATGCTCCATGAATGTGCCATTGCGTACGCCATCATGTGTAGGCCTCTAGGATGCCACGTCGTTGTGTTTTTTGGCTTTGTTTTAGCATGCTAAAACTCTGATTTTGGTCATTCAATTCATGCCATGTTTGGTTTTGTTAAGGGTAGTTCAATACCTCTTTGGTGAGCCTTAGACCTCGGACTTTGCTTGTATGCTTTCATTGCCTTGTTTAGGTTGATTAGGCATCATTTTATGACATGATTTCAGAGTTTATAATGCATGCCATATGCCTATGATGTTCCTCTTTTAAGTGTGCTCAAAAGTGGTCTCTATATGCCTAAGTGATAGACCTTGTATGCATGCATGTTTGTATGTGTTTTGGCCCTCATTTCTATGGCTTTTGGCCACTGTTTTGGGCCTAGTTGAGAGCTGTCCAAATTAGTTTAAGACCATTCTAGCATGTTGTTGCATGCTTGCCCTATGTGTTGTTGCATATTTGGCCTTGTTCCATGCTTGTTACATTGCATTTTCCATGTTTGATACATTGCACCTTTGCATGCTTAAGTTGTAATGCATTTGGCATGAATTGTACTTAACAGGTTGTCCCTGTTGCATCTTGCATGCTTGCATGGTTAAGATTACACTTTGCATGTTTGCTAACTTGCATACTTGCCCTCATGTTCATGTTGCATACTTAGCCTCCATGCCTAGGTTACATTGCATAGAGCATGCATGCTTTGCCTCTTGAATTGAGTATGATAGAGGTTGAGCTTTATGTGTTTATTTGGTTTGCATGTCATTTGAAATCAAAATGCACAACTTGGTTTCTTGGGCCATCACGCATTGAAATGCACGATTGGTGGTCCGGGAATCGAGTACCATGCCCCTTTGAGTCATGAATATAATAAGGAGTGTGGTTGGTGCAAACATCGCTTGAAATGCATTGCCATGCCTTGTTTTTCCCTCTGCTGCTGTCAAAACAAATTTTGCAGGAAGCTTTGGCCAGTCGACTACACCAAGTGCCGTTCGACCATTTATGGATGGCCGATGGCTCCATGGATGGTCGATGACCACCCTACCATGGCCGATGACCATTCCCCTTGGCCGGTGGTGTTCCACAATGTCCAGAGAGTGTTCCTTGGGGATTGTGCCATTTTCAGAGGAGCAGAACAGGGAAAACAGAGGCAACTTGTGCATGGTGGCGGATTTCCGAGCGAAACCGAGCGTGCATGTATTGGACCCTCTTCCCGAGACTGATTTTTACTGCTTAATTAGCTTAGTTAATTTGCTTAACTAGTGAATTGTCTATAATATTTAATTAGCTTGTAGGTTAATTAAATTGTATTATTCTTTTGGTCCCTCCGAGCGAGGGCGAATTTGTAATAAGTGTGGGTGCGTGTGTGCATGTCTTCCAACCCCCACTTCATTCTCCCTTTTACTTACCTGCTTTGATGGTCAGTGTTAAGGCACGTTTAATTTAGCATACCTTATGCTGTGCATGCGTGTATCATTCATCAGTCTTGCATGCACCAGCTATACTTGGTGGAGAGGTGGTGGGACACCATCGACTCCTTCCACCTTTCTGCCACTGGGGAGATGATGATGACTCCCTTTGACTTTTCGATGCTCACCGGCATCGAGGTAGGGGGTGATCCGATCCTCTTTGATGCTGATATGGAGGAGTGGGACGCCACTCAGCTATACTTGCTTGGCACTCAGCCACCTCTTGCCCGGCCAGGGTTTGTGAGGTACTCGTGGTTCGAGGATCACTTTCGGATCGAGACGCCTACTACCCGAGAGAAGGAGGAGCAGTACACCCGTGGTTTTATCATGTTTCTACTGGGGACCACGCTTTTCGCCGACCGGGCGAACACCGTCCCCCTTTATTTACTGAGCGCGCTCGTGGACATGACGCGGATCCGCGGCTACGATTGGGGTGGCGCCAGCTTGGCCACTGTCTATGGTTATATGAGCTCATCATCCCGCCGCAGCGGACAGTTGCTTGGAGGCTATTGGCGAGCCTGGGAGGTACACATTCCCTTTCTACCTTTTCAATTCTGCTTTTCATTATCTGTACACCATACACACTGCGCACACGCAATCTGTTTTACACTGACTGTACATTGCACACACTGCACAACCCGCTGCACACACTGCGCCATACACTGCACACTGTTCTCTAATTTCTGCTTTTATCTGTATACTGCTTTATTTGATAAGCCTGCTTATGTCTGCTCTGTTACGTTTTGTAGTTCTAGGTGTATGCCTACTTTCCTAGGCTTGCCCCAGTACCAGACGAGGAGATGCCCCCCATGGTCCCATTTTCCCACCGCTTTGACGTGAGATGCGAGCGGAGGCCGCGGGAGTCCTTCATGTTCTTCCGCCGCTACTTTGACACCATCACCGCAACCGAGGTATGTCAAACATTTCAGTTTATTGGCTTTGCTTTGCAATGTACTTTAAATAATAGATAACAAACTGTATTTCCTGCCATTTGCAGATCACCTGGCAGCCGTGGGCCTCATTGCCCATCGCAGTTCAGGAGCGGTATGTCGGTGCTTAGGAGACTACTCAATTCAGAGTCTTGTTAGAGGGCCCGGTCTACTATGTCTGGTACTTTGGGGAGCGCTTCTTGCGACAGACCTTGGGCATGCCAGAGCAGTCGGTTCCAGCACCTCCTCCTACCCATGCGAGGGACACTGAGAGGTATACGTTAGCGGAGATGACATATTACACTATCGGCGGGAGCCATGAGCGCTTTGTAGACGAGGGCGACTATACGGAGTACGTCCAGACCAATATCATGCGGCCTCTGACCGGTGTCGGCCGAGTTGAGAGAAAGAAACCAACGGTGCCAACTGCAAGAGCAGGAGCATCGTGGGCACCTCAGGCCCGAGGTACCTGCTGGCTATTTACAGTATCCCGGTAAGCTCTTTCAATCATAATCTCAAACTGTGCATAATCTGTTTCACACATAATCTGATGCATCGCACTGTCAACATGGCACTTGGTACGCGGCCCTCACGGCATTGATACACTATAACCCACGGATCGCTCACAATATTGCTCATGGCATTTATACACTGCACTCAGTCACTGCATTCTGTACTGATACACTGCTCACAGCATTCATACATTGTACTCCTACACTGTACTCGGCATTCATACTTCGCTTTGCGTAGCATAACTGATGCATTTTCCATTTGTCCTTTTCAGGCCCCATTCCAGATACCGGCTGCAAGGGGTGCTGCAGGAAGACTGTCTGTATCTGCCCGAGGAGCAGGGAGAGCAGGGCGAGGGACCACAGTACACTCCCGCACCAAAGTCGGGCATACTTTCCCTGGGAGCAGCTCACGGGCGCCGAGTCCAGACGATGATGAGTCTGAGGCTGAGGCTGAGGCTGAGGCTGAGGCAGAGACATCCGAGGAGGAGGCCGGAGATGGCACAGACTCAGACCACAAAGCCGATGGTGATGTTCCTGGGCCTTCGTCCAGGAAAAGGATGAGGACAGACTCTCAGGCCTGATGTGACTGATGCTGATTCAGACTTTTGTTGCCTTTCTTTCTTTTGCTCTGCTCAGACACTTTGTTGCCCTCTTTTTTGCTTTTCTGTCTTATTTTCCTTTTTGCTAGTTGTTTGAGCACATTGTACTACCTCAGGCAGTTTTTTTTTTTTTTTTTTTTTTAAATTATGTACTTTTGGAAAAGATGATATGAAATGAAACAGCTGTTTTGTTCAAAAAGGTGTTACAGTTGTACATTTTATGCACCGCATCGCATGGCATCACATTACATAACAATGTAAATGAGATCGAACTTTGTTTGAAAATTAAACATGTGCATTGTAATAATCAGGTAGTGAACCGACTAATGACAAAAACAACTCGATAAGCAAAACAAAGAACTTGATGAACTAACCAAGTGCAAGTACAACTCGATAAGCAAAACAAAGACTTACAAAATATGAAATACAACTCGATAAGCAAATGTACAACAACTCGATAAGCAAATAGGCGTGACTAAGCAAAATCATCACCAGAAGGTACTGGAAGTGGTACCAACCACAAGTTCTCAGCATGTTCAACACATAAATAGCCAGGGGAACAAGAGGGAAGGCCACCAGCCAAAGGGAAAGGCCACCGGCCGCAAGAAATGACCCTCGGCCATAATTATTAGCCGACCAGCCAAAAATGGTGGTCGGTCTACACTCTTTTTGGCCGGCCGGCCAAAAATGGCAACAACCATTAGAATGCTGCCACCTGTCTTCTACTTAACACCTTATCCTCTACAAAAACCCCAGCTTCGTAGTTTTGCTCATTTCAACACTGTCTTGCACCAAATGGAAGAGTTCCTTGTCCAAAATCTCTCAAACTTGATTACTAGCTTGGATGGCTCAGAACAGTTGAATCTCTGGGGTTTCGGCATAAATGCACTATTTACGCTGAGTCGCACCCCGCTGTGTTTTCCGTTTCTCCATGCCGCGGCAAGATTTTGGGATCCAGTGACACATATTTTTAGCTTTGGCGAGCAAGAGATGTGCCCCACTTTTGAAGACTTCCGAGCTTTGGTGGAATTCGAACGCGAGGAGGAGATCTTGCAGCAGTTTCGCTTCGGCCACACCCAAGCCTTAGGACGAATGTGTGGGCTCACTATACATGATGCTCGGTCTTTGATCTGCGACGGGGAATTGGACATCCCCAGTTTGATTAACCGGTTTTCTAATGCTGGTGACCGTAGTGACCACCATTGGCAGGGTTTCTGACGACATGCCCTTTGCTTGTGCATGTTGTCTCACTTCTTGCTTGCCTCAAGTTTCAGGGGCTCCAGTGTCCGTTTGATCGAGGTTGCCTAAGGCTTAGAAGAGGGCAAGAGTTGCATTGCCATGACACTGGCTGAGACGTTGATGGGCTTGGATGCCTTTTATCACCGAAAGACGACCAGATTTGCGGGGAGTCCACTACTGCTGCAGGTAATGTTTCCCACCCTTCCTCACATATATATTGCTCGCATCACTCGGCCTTCAGGCTCGATTTTTCTCTCAAAACCCTTTCCTCACTTTTCTCTCAATGTACACCTCTCTATTCTTGAATCTCTCATTTTTCATCCCCCCCAGGTGTGGTTGATGGACAAGTTGCAGGTTGTGGACTCTTGCCCATCATACTCAGCTCGCGGCTACTTCTTCCGACGACGTATGGTCGATGCCCGTGATGAGGGATGGTGGTTCGATTGGATGCGCAGTTTGTCTGTAGACCACATTGCTTGGCGGTGCCCTTGGCTCAATCTACTGGCGATGAGCTACAGCATGTCTCAGTAGACTGGGATCCAGTTGATCGGCCTGACTCACTGTGTATTTTACTTTCTTTTCCGGTTCCAGCGCCAGTTTGGCCATGATCAAATTTGTCCGGCAGAGGGGATAGAGTACCCAGTTGCATTTCTGGTCCGAGGCACACAGCTAGCTCGATATGCCACGGCATGGAGGACGAGAGAGCTTCAAGCCCCCGCTCCCACTTTCAGTTACACCCTTTCTGATGAGTGCAAAGATTGGCTCAATGAAGAGGCATAGATCAGGCCCAGCTTGGCATTAGAAGCTTCGACCATCTCTGGGAGGGGACACGGGAACACTTGACTATGCCCCTGATTTCTTTGCTTTAATCCGAACTTCCAAGTTTTCTTTATGAATGTAATAAAAAGCAACTTCAATTTTGTATTCAAGAGCAAGAGAACTCTGTACTGAAATCAATGTAATTGAAGGTTGTGGGTACTAAAAATTTTCCGTTTTGGTTTAAAAATGGTTTAAGTTGTAAAAAAGATTAATTTGAGCAAAATCAACTTTTATTAAAACTTTTCAAGACCATTTTCGATATGGATCAGAACTGGACAAGCCTGAGATCTGTCACTAAGATGCACAACCCCGGATCTCAGCAACTGGAAAGTTGCCCCTAGTTTGAATAGCACTACACCGGAGATTACGAGAGAGCTCTTGAATGCAGGATAGACAAAGATGACCGAGATGATCAAATGGACAAAGTTGATTGGGGAAATGTTTATGGTTGGACTTCAGGATGAAGTTGCCTACATATCCCAAAGATGGGAATCAAGCCTTATGTAGTTCAGTTTGGGTTCACTTGTGTATTTACTCTCTCCTTTTGCACTCTAACTTTTGCCAAGGCCGCCCTTTGCGGGTTGTCAACCTTGCGAGCTCAGTTTTTATAATTTAAAAAAAGAAATTTGTGCTCTAACTTTCGCCTAGGTTGCCCTTTCGGGTTTTCGGCCTAGCGAGCCTCTCAGGGGTAATATTTCTTTAGCTTGTCCATGTTGATCGGCTGTGAGACCTCTAGGCCATCTAGGTCCATCAAAACGACAGCTCCACCTGACCAGATAGACTTGATGATGTAAGGGCCAGTCTAACTGGATCTGAACTTGCCCGTAGGGTCGTGGATGGGAGCTCGGTTGTCTTTGAGCACCAAATCTCCTTCTTTCAAATTCCTGGACTTAACCTTCTTGTTGAAAGCCCTGGCAATTCAGCGCTGATAACCCTGAACATGGTACAGTGCTTTCAATCTTCTTTCATCAAAGAGCATGAGTTCTTCAAATCTGCTCTGCTGCCAATCTGCTTCAGCTATCTGACACTCAGCCAGTATTCACAATGACGGAACCTCAATTTCGATAGGTAGAACGGCTTCCATCCCATAAACTAATGAATACGGAGTCGCCCTAGTAGAAGTTCTAATTGAAGTCCGGTAGCCCCACAAAGCAAATGACAGCTTATCTGGCCAGTCCCGGTAGGTTTCCACCATCTTCTGCAGAATGTGTTTGATGTTCTTGTTGGCGGCCTCAACTGCTCCGTTGGTCTATGGCCGATATGTGGATGACTTATGGAAAGTCACATTGTATTTGTCCAACAAGTCAATCACTTCTTTCTTGAAGTGGAAACCGTTATCTGAAATGATTTCGTTCGGGACCCCGTAGCGACAGATGATGTTCCTGATGAACTTTGCAACATGTGAAGCCTTCAACACCGCATAAGATTGGGCCTCAATGCACTTCGTAAAATAGTCTATCGCGACTAGGATAAACTTATGCCCATTCGACCCCTTCGGAGTGACAGCCCCTATCACATCAATTCCCCAAACTGAAAATGGCAATGGCGAAGTCATGTTGTACAGCTTCGATGGCGGGATGTTCATACGATTTGCATGGATCTGACATTTGTGGCATCGCCGAACAAAGCCAATACAATCCTCATCCATGGTGGACCAGTAGTAACCCTGTCTAAGGATTTTCCGAGCTAACATCACCCCGTTCATGTGCGCTCCGCACTCTCCTCCATGAATGGCTTCCATCAGGCGCTTTGATTCTTCCGCATCAACACATAATTTATGCATTCCCAGATGACCTCTCTTGTACAGTTTACCCCCGCAGACGATAAACTGAGCAGCCATTCTTCTAATTGCCCTTTGGTCCTTGGCATTTGCCCCTGGTGGATACGCCTCTTTTTCCAAGAAGTTCCAAATATCGTAATACCAGGGATTCTCATCTTGTACTTCATCTATGGCAACAAGCAACTCATAAGCCGGCACAAACTTCTGGTCAATGATGATCGGACGTATCCAGACTCCGAAAGGGATGTCTATCATGGAAGATAGAGTTGCTAGTGAATCTATGAACCTGTTGTTCTCTCTTAACAGATGAGCGAAGTTCAACTTCTCAAACCGAGGAATCAGCAAGTCGAAGGTCTGGTGGTACATTCTCATCTTTTCTTCTTTGACTTTCCAATCTCCCTTAGCTTGGGATACAACAAGGTTCGAGTCCCCGATGGCGTCCAACCGTTTTTCCCCTAGTTCTAGGGTGCCTTCTAAACCAGCAAGGCATGCCTCATATTCCGTTTCATTGTTCGAGACTTTGAACTAGAGTTTGAATGCTAGAGGGATACGGGAATTGTCGGGTGCTATCAGCAACACTCCTATCCCAAACCCGTATTGGTTTGACGCTCCATCAAAGTACATCATCCAAGTTTCATCTTCGACGTGTAGAATGGCCTCGTCTGGGAATAAGTACTCAACTGCTTCATCCCCTTCCACTGGGTGATCGGCTAGGAACTACGCTACTGCTCTTCCTTTTACTGACTTGCGAGTCACATATTTCAGATCAAATTTGGAAAGCAAAAGCAACCAACGAGCTAGTCTACTCGTAAGTGTTGGTTTCTCGAAGAGATATTTGATGGGATATAATCTTGAAACCAACATTACAGAGTGAGCTAATAGGTAGTGCCGCAGCTTCATGGTAGCCCATACCAAGGCCAGACAAACCTTCTCCAGCAGAGTCTAGCGGGTCTCGTAATCCAGTATTTTCTTACTCAGGTAGTAGATAGCTTTCTCCATTTTGTCCTCAGACTCCTGTGCAAGCATGCAGCCCATTGTAGTTTCAGTCACTGAAAGATACAAGATCAACGGTTTCCCCAGCTCAGGCAGTGATAACACAGGTGGGTTTTGCAAGTATTGTTTGATCTGCTCAAAAGTAGCTTGGCATCGGTTGTCCCATTGGAACTTCATTCCTTTCTTCAGGAGACCAAAGAGTGGTTCACAAGTCAAGGTTAATTTGGAAATAAACCGTCTTATGAATTGCACTTTACGCAGAAAGCCTCGCACCTCCTTTTCAGTCCTTGATGGTGGCATTTCTAAGATGGCCTTGATTTTGGAAGGGTCGACTTCGATGCCCCTTTGTGTAATCAAGAAACCCAGCATTTTTCCTGCTGTAACACCAAACGTACATTTCTGAGGATTCAGCCACAACCGGAATTCTCTGATCTTTTGGAAGAACTTTTGCAAGGCGGTGTAGTGGCCTTTTCTTTCCTTGGACTTGACAATCATGTCGTCCACATACACCTCAACCTCTTTGTGGATCATGTCATGCAATATCGTGGTCGCAGCCCATTGATACGTAGCTCAAACATTCTTCAACCCAAACGGCATCACTCTGTAGCAGTAGATCCCCCACGGGGTGGTAAAAGCAGTATTTTCCCGGTCTTCGGGTGCCATTACAATCTGATTATAGCCTGAGAAGCCATCCATGAATAAGAGCAACGCATGCCCCACTGTAAAATCCACTTACTCATCGATGTGCGGTAGAGAAAAGTCGTCCTTCGGACTGGCTCTGTTCAAATCTCTGAAATCTACGCATACCCGAATCCTGCCATCCTTCTTCAGCACTGGAACTATGTTGGCCAACCAAGTCGGGTATTCAGATACCAGCAGGAACCCTGCGCCAATTTGCTTGGTGACCTCTTCCTTAATCTTGAGAGCCCAGTCCGGGCGGATCCTTCTGAGTTTCTGTTTAACAGGTCGGGCCTCGGGGTCAAGAGGAATCTCGTGCTGTACAATCTCAGGATCGATTCCAGGCATGTCTTCGTAGAACTTCATGAAAATATCTTTGAATCTTTTAACAAAGCGACTAAGCGCTCGCGTTCCTCTGAAGACAACGTGGACCCGATCTGGACCAGCCGCAGGTCCGTCTCAGTACCAATATTAACTATAGTGATTTCATCAACCAGGGGTTTAACAAATCTCTCATGCTCCTGTTCTAGCAAATATTTCAAAATCGGAGGAATTTTGTCCTCGTCATTTCATAAAAATTTTGAAAGTCCTAATTAATACAATAAATCAAAGGCACCGAAAAGTACTCAGAAGCCACATCTATTTCATTCTTATTAAGCACTTTCAAACCGTCAGATTCTTCTGTTACACCAGGCTCAAAAGAGAAAGAAAAAGACGACCTGGACAGGACTGTGGCATCCGGGTTATCACCCCAAGAATACCGGACTCAGACTCAGATGAGCTAGAACCTGATTCTGACTCTAAAGACTTGGTGGAATCAGATTCTGGCTGACTACCTGACTCGGTGCTGCTTGATAAAAATCCCTCCTCGTATTGCCAGATGAGAGACGGTGCGATGGATGCATCCAAAATGTTTGTAGGTGGGCTCGCAGCCGTTTCATTCCCGATCATGAATACCGAAAAGTTATCCCCCAAGCACTTCTATTCAATCGGAGGATCTGAAAGTAGACAAGCTAGTGCTACCCCCATTTCGATTTTGGTGCTCTCGAAATCCACTTTCTTACACTGCACAATCTTAGATGATGGGTCTGTCTGCTCTTCGGCAACATCATCCCCGGATAACTGCAGGTCGAAGAAGATCTCAAATCCCAGCAGGCGCCTCTTCTCCTCATTCAACCATGGCTCTGGGAAGCCACAAAATGGAAAGTCCTCTCCCTCCTGGACAAAGCGTCCGTTTAGGGTACCTTAGATGGGTTGGTGCATTAACTCATAAGGCTTCCCAGCTTGCTTCACTTTGGCTCTCCCAGCCATCTCCTTGCCTTTCCTCACCCAATCCTCTTTGGTGGGCAGATAACCCAAGCCAAAGATATGCAGGTTGTGCGGCACTTCGGCCGATACTGCAATGCCCTTCCGGCCACTTTTTCCCAGTCCCATCCCAGGGATATGCTGAAGCTTGTTCATGAAATACACTGCCTGTGCACTGACATACACCTCCTCGTCAACAGCTAAGATGCTCTGAACGACCCGGGCCTCGACTAGGGTGAACCCTGACAAAAAAGACATCCTCCGTGCCATGTTCAATTTCCAAAACCAGTGTAGACACCTCTGGCAACGGATGGATTGACGAATTCCCAAAAACTATAGCCACCCCCTTCCTGTAGGGGTATTTCAGCATCTGGTGCAAGGTGGAAGAGACCGCCTTTACCTGGTGCAGCCACGGCCGCCCTAGAAGTAAATTAAAGGTTGCAGGAACTTCCAAGACATGAAAGTCAATCTCATGTTGTCCTGGACCAACCTTAGTTTGAATTTGCACAGTCCCCTTCTCCTCTCTGCTTGTATTATCATATGCCCTTATCCCTTGGGTGGTTGGCGCAAAGTCTGCGGGCTTTAACCCGATTGTGTATGCTGTCCTTGCCGGGCACACGTTGATGGCGGATCCGGTGTCGACAAGAACCACCGGTATCCATTTGTTTCTACACACCACAGAGATGTGGAGTGGCTTGTTATGATTTGCACCCTCAGGTGGCAATTCCTTACTGGAAAAGGTCAACATCGGGGAAGCCCCTCCCGGAAAAACCAGTCCCACCAACTGCTCAGGCGTGGTGTCTATTGAGAGTTTGGCTTTGTCCATCGCTAAAAGAACAGCCTGTCTATATACTCTCGAAGCCATAACCAGTCCCTAGATGGAGATGTCTGCCTGTATCTTTTTCAACTATTTCAGCGCAGCCTCGTCTTCGAGTAACTTCTCTTTCTACTTCTCTGTCTCCTTTTCCTTCTCGGACGCCTCTGGTTGATCTAAGTGCGGGGGCTTGAAATACCGCCCACTCCTAGTCATATGGTAAACTTCGCCAATGTACCAGGTATCGGCCGGCTGGTTACTTCCCCAATCCTCATCCGTGTAGGCAAGACACAGTTCGTCATCTTCTCACCACATGCCGTCGGCAGCCGACAGACACCTGTCCGGCTCCGTTACAACTATTCTTGTGCCCGCAGCGACTTCTGTTCTTATGCTCGCAGCGTGTTCTGCTCCTATGCACACAACATGTTCAGTCCCTACGGGGGCTTTGGCTTTTCTAGCTCTCTCAGAATCTTCGATCCCTTCTTGCTCAAACTACCTCAATATAGCCTGTTGTTCAATTCTTTCTATTCTCAAACTGCTCATATCACGAGCGAAATTCTTAGCATCAGCGCTCTCCGGCGATGTTCTCTGCTCTTCGGCCCTTCTGGCCACAACTGATGTCCCCATCCCTGACGGACTCTGTTCTGACTGCGTTTGCTTGACAATATCCAGCTCATCACTGAGCCATCCAGTAGCCTCTGTTGACCCTTCTAAACCAAACCAGTTGACAGTCATGTCTCCCGGATCTTGTTCGTTGAAGAATTGTAGGTTCGCAATGTCCTCCTCTAGTTCTGCCATGTCATACAGCCCTTGATTAAGTTGATCCTCCCTAACTACACTGATCTGCGCTTCCACCGGCAAATCCACTCTCGGCCTAGCCTGGCCTACTGATGTAATATAACCGCTCGGGTTGTACCCAAATCTCACTGATCCCTCAGGCTCTGAATCTTCATTCTCATCTGCTCCCAAGACAATCCCTGTTCCATCTTCAATAGCCACCACCACCGACTCGGGTTGGGTTCGAAAGATGTTCAACATGCACAAATCAGTGCTATCAGGTATGAACACCCCCGGCTTGGGTGGGTGAGAGGGGGTGATATATATACTAGGGTCGTATGACGAAACCCCAGTGTGGATTAGATTGATGCGTTTGGGAGGTGGAGCTTGGTTATGTGGTGGGAGAGGGTTGGTTGTGACATTGGGTTTTTCTGGAGGTACGATCACCCTATTATCAATGAGATCCTAAATCTCATGACGTAATCGCAAGCACTGGTCAGTATCGTGACCATGTTGTTGGTGAAACGCGCAGTACTTGGCTGGGTTATGAGAGAGGGAAATTTTTTTTCGGAAATGGCCGCAGCACCAGGGGCTTCAAGTGCCCTTTTTTGATTAACACCCCCAGAGCTTTGGACAAGGGCATATATAGTGGAGTGAAGGTTCTTTGGCCTTTGGGTGCATATCTGGCTGTCTGCGAGCTACTACAAGACACACCGGTGAATGGCGTAGCTACAAGGGCTCTTGGGGGATTGGTGGTGACCATGCTCACTTCTGAAGCTCTAGCAGCTGCAGCACTGCTTGTGCCTGCATTCGTACTGCGGTTGAAAGTTCTCCTGGGCTGCTCTCTGTCATTGTCAATCAGGCCCTGTTTCAAAACATCCTCGATCTGTACTCCAATCTCATGTAAATCTGAAAAGGTGGGGAAGGGGAGAACGATCATCTTCTGCATGAGCTTGGGCTGGAGGTTGCGCACAACCATCCGAATTTGATCTTTGTCAGTGGGCCTAATGGTCATCATTGAGGCCTTGGCCCTCCACTAGGACACAAAATCGGAGAAACTCTCATTTGGCTCCTATCTAGTCATCTCAAGATCGCGGGTTGTAATCTCGATTTGTGTATTATAGGAGTATTGAGCGACAAAAGCCTCGGCCATCTCATCCCAATTCCTCTTAACATCGTCTTCCAATTTTGCATACCAGATGGCCGCTACACCCGACAGGGTCCGGCCGAACAAAGAAAGCTTTTGTAATCTGGTGAGGCACAACGACCTTAGTATGTCTGAAAATAGCCGCATGTGCACCATAGGATCACCGGATCCATCAAATCGGTCAATGTGTGGCATCTTAAATCAGTCCGGCAAAGTTACGACCGCATCGGTAAACCCATCCTCAATGTCCAGAATGGACTTCACACCTTGAGATTTCTTGAACAGCTTTTTAAGCTTGCTCACTTTTAATGCCGTGGGGTCTACCTCGAACTCAAAGGGGGAATCCAGTAGGTTAATAGGCGTGGGTGCCTTGGATAGTTGAGGTAAAATCGGGGGCGGAGGTGGCCCCGTTGGGATGTCCGTATCCTCCTGGACATTCTGGACATTCGCCGTCTCCCCGGGTATTGGGACTCTTGGTGGGGGAGGAACCTGATGTGAAGTAGATGCTCCGATTTGCTACTGCAGCCTGGTAATTAACTCTGCTTGTTGGGCCATGACTTCGGCCTGTTGTTTGGCAACTTCTGCCTGACGGGCAGCGTCCTGCTGCATGATTTTCATACTCTCCTGGAGCTAACACATCATCTCCTCCATTCCTGGCATACTACCCTGATTTAACTGAACTACTGGTATATCTGTCTCTGCAACAGACTTAGAAATCTCAGCTTGACTACTCAAGGACCACTGCTCTGGTAACTGCGGTACCGATACACTACGCTTCACTGACCTCCGTCTAGTAACCGAGGGTAAAGAATGGAACACTGGTTGTCCGTCTATCAGATCCTCAGATCGATGGAGTCTGCGACCTCTAGTCCAGAGTGCTTGGGGAATATCTACTTGGTCGGAAGCAATGGTACTAAACTACCTAGCAAAAAGATAAATAAAGCACGATAAGGAAACTAATAACCAGAAAAACGGATAGCATAACAACTTAAGTAGAGACAACACACAGTTGGCAAACACAAGCTGAAAGAACTGTTCTCAACCACTTATCACTATTTCCAAATCACAGCCCCAAATTTGAATCTGATACCCACAGGTAAAACTGATTCCCAAATACTGACATTGATGCCCGCAGGCCTGATGCCCAGACTTGCAAACTGATACATGCCACCTGTAGAAACACGCTCTAAAAGCACATAGCAAGCAAATGAGAGCCAAAACACCCCTATGGAGGGGTAGGGTTTCCCTGTCCTATTTTGTCAGGAGCAAGGGTTTCATTACGCACGCAGCAGCTTCAAACAACGTATAATCGTGTAAGAAACCTGTCCTAGTTTGGGATAGCCACTATGGATTCCGATATGCACTAGGTCGAATGGTCAAAAAGGGTGCCCCAGTAAAAACCGGGGTTTGTGTTCCCATCGTGGCAGAGCCTGTAATCGGTCAGCCTTATGGCACGCTTCTCAAAGTAAGCCTCCGGCAAACCGTTCAGGAATAGCCGACGGCAAACACGGTGTCCTAGGCGAACCAATGCAAATGCAATGCAAAGAGACACAAAAGTGTAATCAAAACAAGATATCATGAGTTCGAGTCAAGTTCTCTAAATCCCCAGCAGAGTCGCCAGAAACTGTAGACGCGCCCCAAGGGGCCCCTGGTGCTACAGTTCGGATTCAAATTGTCACGGTTCTTAATCTGATCTCACAATTTGCAATGTGAGATTGATAAATCACCAAAGAGTCCAAATCCGGCAAATCATTTTGGAAAACAGATTTTTAGAAAGAAATGCCAAACATGGACTGCTTTGCCAGATACAGAGTTGCCACCTAAATATTTTATTTTGGGGAAATTTAGGAAACCCTGACTCGTTGCCTAAAGCCACGTGTCCATCATCACGAAAGTTGCCTCGGCTCGGGAACTTGAGTACGATTGGGGAAGGTCAGCTATGAGCACCCCCGCTTGCCCGATCAAAGATCGGCCACTACTAAACATGATATCGAGTTTTTGAAAACACATGCGTTCTTATTCCGATTAATTAGCTAATCTTTACTACGTGATGCGCACAGCAAACAAGTACAGACTAGATCGCCTAATTTGGAACAAAGCATTGCACACCCGTTTGTTTTGGAAAATGGTTTGAGGTTTGCTACTCGCAAGTAGGCTTAAACACGGATTTCAATGAATTATCCCAATTCAAGCAATCCAACCTTCACCCACAGGCATTCAGGCAGTTATATCACGTATGCACTTAGTCTCATGGCAAGCATGCTGCCATGTTAACAATCACATACATGCAAGGTGCTAAAGCATAAACACTCACAGTGTACTCCAAGCCAAAACAAGAAACTAGTTAGTAATCATACGTAATCCTAGTTCATACTAGCAATGGCTAATGCAGCGCATAAAGAATGCAATTTAGAATAGGCACGGCTATCCTAAGGACGGCATGTGAAATGTGATAACTCGATACACGTATTCAAGTTGGAATTGAAATGCTATGCAATTAGTATGATGCGCCGAACCTGGTGCGTGCAATACGAATGAACGTATGCAAACATGTTACCATAAGTATGCTAATTGAAACGTGCCCTAAAACTAACCATTGTAAGCGGTTAAATAAAATGGAGAAAGACGTGGGGTTGGAAGACATGCATCACACACACGCACGCTTATTACACAATGGTGCCCTTTCTCGGAGGGTCCGAATAAATAATACAAACTGAATAATTAATTAACTACCCTAGCCAATTAAATATTACAGAACCCTTAATTAATTAACAAATTAATTACAAAACAGTCTAAGCATTAAACTAAAGAGGCCGCCGTAGCTCCGCCTCAGAATGATTGGATGATGCATGCTCGATTCGCCTTACTCGGAAACCCATTGCCATGCCTCTATTGCCTCTGTTTGCACTGTTTTATGACTCTGAAGACTGCATAAGTCCCAAATATGCTTCTGAACTACTCCCTGAGCATTGTGGGATTTCACCAGCCAAGAGAAAATACCACCGGCCATGGAAATATGGTCATCGACCAAAAGTGGGACCATTGGCTGGATTTTGGTAGTCGGCCGGCACTAAAAGTGGCCGACCGGCCATTTCTTCCTACAGAACACTGGTTTTGCTGCAGCAGAGGACAGACAGTGCATGACAAGGAATTTACAAGCCAAATGTATGCACGACCACCCTCCCTATCATGCTAAGAACTCAAGGGAGTATGGCTCTCGACCCTCAGGCCACCAATCACACATTTCGATGCATGATGGCCGAAGGTGTCAAAGGTGCATATCAATATGGAATGAATGCAACAAACAAATGAATGTTACACACTCTATCATGTTGGGTCAAGAGTGTCGGCGACCGAGGATGAAGGCACGTTTCGTCACTTTAAGTACGAAACGTCCCTTGGTCCTCATGTTTCGTTTGATACCCCAAACCAAACAAAAATGCAAAGCATGTATGCCAAATACAATGCGAAACATGCAATTAATGCAATGCAACTTAACATGCAAGCAACATGGTAATACAATAGGTATGCAATACTACAAAGCAACCTAGGTATGTAAGTATACAAAGTGATAGGCATGCAACAATGACACCAACCACAAGGATGCGACAACATGCAATGCGGTAAGCCTACAACAATACATGAGTGCATGATCCATGGACTTACACTACGGATGGATAGGCCTCAGCCGTACCAAAACAGTGGCCAAAGTGCCAAGAAATGATGGACAAAACACACCCAAACATGCACATGTAAAGGTCCAACACTTAGGCATAAAAAGAGTCGACTCTTAAGCACATTAAGAAGAGACAAATATGGATAAATGACAAGCATGATAAGCTCTGAAAATGTGAAAGGGATGATGCCAAATCAACCAAGCCATGCAAGTAGGGCATGCAATAAAGCCCAAAACTTGAGACTAACAAAGGGGTTCAAACCATGGCCATATCAACCAAGCCCCAAAGAGCCAAGATGACTTAAAACAATCTTAGGGCAGACCAAAATAAGGCTAGCGCATACATGGAACAAGGCCAAAACATGCTAAGAAATGGGCGCAAAATAGAGGGCATTCAAGGCCACAAAGAGAGCATTCCACTACAACTACCTCAACCAAACATGGCATGGGTTATGCAATGAAAAACAGAGCTATAATATGTCAAGATAAGCCCCAATACCCACTTAGATGGCATCTAAATGACCTAAGTCTAGAGGTATGCACAATGGCCCAAACATGGAGCATAAGACAACAACTCTTCAAAGCATTAAAAGGATGGCAAATGCAAGCATACAAGCATGGAACATGGACTAAAATAGCGTGATAAGTGATTCCAAACCACTGAAATAGCCCAAGTAAAGCATGCTCATGGCTCACACACCCAAAGCTAACAAGCTAAAATGAATGGTGGCTATACAAAACATGGCAAACATGACCAAATCAACACCAAACAGAGCTTAAACATGTCACAACATGGATAAAAGCTTCATGAAGTCAAGCTAAAACATGCAAGCTTGATGGTCTAAATGCATGATACATGTTTATGCAAATGAGAGGATTGCAAGGCAAGTGCATGATGCATGTAATAAGCCAATGAACCAACAAGAAACAGAGGTATAACATGATAAACTAACACCAAATACCCACTGAAATGAAGCTAAAACACATTAAGCCAACATGCTACCTTTACAAGCCAACAATGCAAGCAAATGAGACATAAGGGGAGGGGGGTGTCCCTCCCCTATACAAGACCTCAAAACCACTTCTCCACCACTGAAAATCCTCTAGATTTCAGTGGTGAGAAGGTCAAAATAAAAAGGGTTCCAAAGCTCAAGAAGAAAGTCACGAAAAAAGGCCAAACAAGGCCTAAGAGGTGGTAAGCAACCCCCAACCCAAAAGTAACCTTAAACAAACACCTTAAGCATGAAAATACAGAACTTTTATCAGTTATACACTAAGCTTAAAATAGCATGCAAGATAGGCTAAAAGCTTAAGGCAAAATAAGGAATAAAAGAGGTAGTTCTCACCCTTGAAGAACACTTTAAGAACACCAACTCCAGCACCTCCTTCTAATCAAAACCAACTCAAAAACTCTGAAATCAACCCCTCATCACCTCAGTAACCAAAGTATAATGTAACACTAGGTGCCTTAGTGCCAAAATAAGAACAAAAACACACTTTTTGAACACTATTACAAACACAACTAGAGAGTGGGGGAGATATAGAGAGAGTGTGATATATATCTTGTATATCACTTTTTGCTGAACCTCTGAAAGGGGAGGGGAGGCCCTCCTCTTATAGAAGATCAAAAACTAAGCTTCCAAGGGAAGCTAACAAAATGGTGAAATCCCTTCATACACGTGTATAGAGGGGCAGGGTCTGTGCTTACCAGCTGGCATGCATAATGCCTGAAAAAGGCAAAGAAAAGGTCTCGGCCAGAAAAAGTGGCCAATCGACCAAAACAATGGCCGGCCGGCCAAAAACATTGCTGACCGGCCAACACCTTTGGCCGGTAGCAAGAAAACAGGGCCGGTGGCCTCAAGCCATGGCCGGTGAGGTGTGGGGATGGCCAACAAGCCATTCCCTACCCTCAAAAGCAAAACACAAGTGTTTGGTCCACAACCAAGGACAAAACAAACAAGTCGAGAGGTCTTGAGGCAAGGCGCGCGGTCGAAACCTCCGAGAACTCAAGACGAACACGAACATAGATAATCATCGAGTGCCCAAATGATGACGTCCAGGTCTTAAGGACAGTCAAAAATGGGGTGTCTACAATATCATTTAAGCAATTAGCCTCATGGAAACATACTCGACATGGCAATCACTAACATACCATGCAATATGTTAAAACAAAGAAAAGCTTGCCTAGTACTCCAAAGCAAGCCAAAACAAACGAAATAGTTAGAAAAAATGCATGCTCCTAACTAATGCGATATGCAACTAAAAGGCTCAGCTACTAATTATGACATGTGAATCAATCTGATAGCACGCGGTTTTTGACACGTATTCAATGAAGTAACTAATGCCGTGTGTGCAAAACAAGTGGATGCAAATCATGGAGTATGCTAAAAGAAACGTGATGCCCTAAACTAACAATCATAAGCATGTAAATAAAAGGGAAAAAGATGTAGGTTTGGAAGACATACAACTTATTACACGTTTGCCCTCGCGCAGAAGGGTGCGAATCAAAGTCCGAGAGTCCAAATTAAGCTAATTATTACAAAATCGAATGAATAAATAAGTAAAGAATTAACTAGCTCACTACTCTATCACAACAATGATAATAATGAGAAATAAACTAACTATCAAAGTTAAGTAGCTATAACCATTACAAATAATAATAATAATAATAATAATAATAATAATAATAATAATTAGAGCATTAATAATTAGAGCATTAATTTACAATGATGATGTAAGCAAGGATGCACAAGGGTTGCATTCACAGTGTCCAAGAACTCCTCTGTCTGCCTAGGCATGTTCTGTTTCACCTTCAGCCACTGCCCTCTGTTTTATGCAAAACATATTGCTGACCAAACATTGATTGCCGGCCGTGCCACAATGAGGCTCGGCTGGGCCCCAAAAGGGTCGGTCGTGCCTTAATTTCATGCAAAATCCTTTTTTGTGCTCTGAAGTGAAAACAGTGCAGACAGAGTTATTCCGAACTCTGTTTGTCCCTCTTACACTTCTCTGTCATGGGAAAGCCTCAAGAGAAGGTTGGAATTGTTTCCAAGACCATCAACAAGCAATTTGTTTGCTTGATGATTTCGGCCACAATTTGGACAAAATTCAATAAATCTAATGAACAATAACCACCCCTCCATCCTATCATAGAGTGAACTCAAAGAGGGAGGTAGAGATGCTTCAAGGTTCATCAAAACATCATGAATTGATGTAAGACAACCCTTGACACAATAGATTCAACATAATGTCTGGTCGAACCAAAGCAAAATAACTCATTTTCTTTATGTCGGTTTGTCCATTTTAAGCCAAATTCATTAGTCTTTGCATTCTTTAGCCCATTAAGTCCAAGATGATTGTTACGTCCACTAAAGATTACATCCGCTAAGTGAGAAATATATCAAATGGGAGGTGATTCTCAACATGAAAAAGAGACTACGCCGTTCACAATGAACCTTGGTAGAGATTAAGCCATTAGGCATAGATCTCTCGTTCATGCTTTGAATAACTGTAAACTGATTGAAACAACTCTCAAATGAAAGAGATGAAAGGTAAGTAGATTATTAAAATGAGGTTCTTAAACATGGAACTTAAACAAAGAAAGGCCAAGAACAATATTCAACAAGCTATCTATGCAAACTTATGAGACAACAATCAAGCTAATCAAAGCATGAACTAACTAAACAACCTAGGACAGCCCTAAAACAGCCCTTGAGAGGTAAAAAATAGTGGCTCAAAGTGCATGAAAAGAGCCAAAAAAGCTAAACAACAAAGAGAGAAAACAAAGTTAGTAAGTAAGAACAAGGAGGGGTAGCTAACTCCTCCACTTTTGAAACCTCAAAGCAGGATTTTTAGCCTATTTTAAACTCTAAAAAACAATTTAGAAAGCAAAGAAAAGGGTGTAAAAGCAAGGGTTTGAGCTATAGGTAAAGGTTTAAGAAAGAGTATTAACTCTCTCTACCCTTTTGGTAACTCTTTAAACCCAAGCTTAGACACTTGAAAGAGAATCAAAACAACACAAACATACAAGAACTTGATAGTAAAGGATAGAGATGAAAGCAAGAGAGAAAATAACAATCTTATACCTCTCAAGGAAGTGAGCTTTTGTTTGTGAATCAAACTAAGTCCAAACACATTCTCAAGCTTGAATTGTGGTGTTCAAGGCTCAACCAAGGTTCAAAGACAAAGGTGTGAAGGTGTATGTGGTGTATGGATATATATTCAAGGTGGTAACCTTGCTCAAAGGTTACTTGCAAAAGAAAAAGGAGCTCTCAAGAAGGTGTAAAGGATTTCTTGAAATTCTTCAACCCTCAAAACAAAGATACGACTTCATTTTTATAGAATTTGAGCAAGAAGGGTCATAAATATCTTCAAAAATGGACATCTGGCGGGCTCTCACCTAGAACAATGATTCTCGCTACTAAGGCACGGCCGGGCCTCAATAACCACGGCCGACCCTCAATGAGGCACGGCTGGGCCTCAATGTGCTTCCATGTTTTTCTGCTTCAGACTCAACATAGGGTGGTACAATGTGTAGAAATGGATTTCTAGGGTATAATTAGTGGGAATATGAGAGGTTTGAGATTGTTTCGGAGCTTAAACATAGCCCCTTCGTTGAGACCTCAAACAACGCACAACACCACTTTCATCATCAAGTGTATTGGGCGAAGCGCTAGAGCCTTGCGGGCAGTAAAAAATGGGTTGTCTACAGTAGTCCCTCTTTGACAAAACTCGAAGTCATAAAGTGACATGAGTGAATGTCAAAGTCCAGAGACGACCCGTTTGATGAGGCTGCAAGGCTTAGGCAAGAAATCAAGACATAAATGCAAAGATTGAACTCAAGGGCAAAATGCAAAAACGAAATGCAACAAATAACTTATGATCATGCAATGAAACAATGCTACAATCTAAATAAGAACACAACGTTGGAATGAAAATGCAAATCAAACCATAATAAACCCCTCCGTGTCTCACACGGAAAAAAAAAGCACAAACCAAATTATGCCTCACGTAAAAAGGATGTAAGAAAATGCAGACCTAACTATGCCTCGCGTAGGAAGGGTGACGGGTGACGTAACCATTGAGCGCACTCAAGGTTTTCAACCGAGATCCTAACGCGTCTCATACGGTAGGAGGAAGAGTGGTGTGAACAAACATGCACACCTGATGTTTTCAACCAAGAAAAGCACTCCTATCATGTCACACGCGAGAGGAGGAAAGATTGGGGTGAAGGAATAGGCACACTTATCGTTTTTAACCGAGCAAAGCACTCATACCGTGTCACACACGAGAGCAGGAATGATTGGTGTGAACGAACAGGCGCACCTACCATTTTTCACCGAGCACTCCTAACTATAGACACCTCATTTTTGACCGACCTCAAGACTTCGACGTCATCGATTGTGCACTCGATGATTGTGCATGTTTGTGCTTGTTTTTAGCACCCGAGGGTCTCGGCTGAGTGCCTTGTCTTTGAGCCTCTTAACACTTTGTGTTTTGGCCTTGTTTTTGGGCCAAACCTTGTTCCTCTTGCCTAGGGGAGGGGGGGGAGAAGGCCTTGCCGGCCACTTTTGGCACTTGCCAGCCACTTTCCTCCCTTGTAGGCCACTTCAAGTGGTTGGCCAGCTATGGGAAGTGGCCAACGGCCACCTTAACAGGCCGACGACCATTTTTTCTCCTTTTTAGATATTTTCAGATCTTTTGAGCCAGCTGTGGCTCACTGAACTCATCCTCTATACACGTGTATGGAGGGATGAAAACAAGTTTTAAGCTTGTCAAGCAAGCTTTTGCTTGCATTGCCTATATAAGGGGAGGTCCCTCCCCCTTTAGAAGGGTTGACAAAATTTCAGAGCTGAAATTTCTCCCTCTCTCTAGAATTCTCACTCTCTCTCTATATTGTGTGATATTGTGCCTTAAAGTGTGTTTTCTTCACATATTTGCACTAAAACACCTAGTCACACACCACTACCTCGGAGCTGAGGTCCTTGAAGGTTTGTTTGGAGCTCAAAAAGCTAGTTTTTGGCTCCAAAGTTGTTCTCTTGTTGCTGTACTTCAAGGGTGAGCATATTTCCTTTCTTAAGCTTATTTTTGTATACCATATTAGCCACCTTTGCATGCCGTTTTAGGCTTGGTTGTTAACTACAAAAAGCTCTATTTTTAAGTGTTAAGAATGTTGGTTTAAGCCCTTGTTGGGGTTAGGGGTGGTCTACTGTAGACCGCCCCGAGAACTACCGGCTCCGCGCGCGAGGGCGCGAATTCGTTTGTTCATTAGCTACTACAGTTCGGACTCAATGTCACGGTTCTGAATCTAATCTCACAAAGTGCAATGTGAGATCGATAAATCACCAAAGAGTCCAAATCCGACAAATCGTTTTGAAAAACTGATTGTTATAAAGAAGTATCAAACATGGACTGCTTTGCCAGATACAAAATTGCCACCTAAATATTTTATTTTGGGGGAATTTAGGAAACCCTGACTCATGCCGAAGGCCACGTGTCCGTCATCACCAAAGTTGCCTCGGCTCGAGAACTTGGGTACGAGTGGGGAAGGTCATGCAATGAGCACCTCCTCTTGCCCGATCAAAGATCGGCCTTTACTAACATGATATGTTGTTTTTGAAAACACATGTGTTCTTGTTCCGGTTATTAATCTAAAATTACTATGTGATGCGCACAACATACAAGTATAGACTAGATCGCCTAAGTTGGAACAAAACATTGCATGTTCGTTTGTTTGAAAATGATTTGTAGTTTGCTACTCGCAAGTAGGCTAAGCCGAGGATTTCAATGAATTGTTCCAATTTAAGCAATCCAACCTTCATCCACGGGCATTCAGGCAGTTAAACACTTAAGCAGTTAGCCTCATGGCAAGCATGCTATCATGGCCAGCATGCTATCATGGCCGCACTTACACATATGCAGTATGCTAAAGTGTAAACACTCACAGTGTACTCCGAGCCAAAATAGAGAACTAGTTAGAAATTATGCATCATCCTAGTTCATGTTAAGACGACTAATGCAACACATGCAAAAATGCAAAAATGCAACTCAGATAGGCTCGGCTATCTGAAGATGTAATGTGAAATGCAATTTGGTACATGTATTCAAATAGGAATTGAAATACAATGCAGTTAGTATGATGCGCCGAGCCCCGTACATGCAAGACAGATGAATGGATGCACGCATGCGAGGCATAAGGTATGTTAAACAAAATATGCCCTAAAACTAACCATCATGAGTGGTTAAGTAAAAGGGAGAAAGAAATGGGGGTTGGAAGACATGCATCACACACACGCACACTTATTACAACAGTTGCCCCTCTCGACGGAGGGTCTAAATAAGAAGCTAACTAGTTAATCTAAGCTAATTAAACTAATTATTACAGGCCAAAATTAATTAACTAATCCTAGTTAACTAATTATTACAAAACAAATTGAAATAGCTAAACGCATTAACTATTTAAAGTACAAAACAAATGCATTATCTAGCTAAGTAAAGAAGCTAAGTTAAGCAGTAAAACAGGAGCTTCAAAGGGAGAAGAGTGCATGCATGCCCGGTCGCCTCGTTCGGAAATCCAACGCGATGCCCCAACTTGCCTCTATTTTCAATTGTTCTCAGAACACTGCACCAAGCTCCACAAAGCTTCAAACTCACCTTGGGGACCTGTAGGAGGGTGACCGACTAGTTGTCGATGAGGCAGACCACCTGCCGACCACTTTTCTTGCTGAAAACCAGAGAAAGTGGTCGGCCAGCTAGTATTACTGGCCGGCCAACCAGTTTTGCTGCACTTCTTCCAGTTTGCTGCAACAGAGAGCAAGGAAGGGCATGGCAATGTATTTACAAGATATGTGTGCACAACCACCCTCCCTATCATTTCATCAGCTCAAGGGAGTGCAGTTCTCGACCCTCGGGCCACCAATCACGCATCTTGATGTATGATGGCCGAGAAGCCAAATTGCACAATTCAATGTAAAATGAATGCGTACATAAACACATAAGGCCTAAAAATCTATCATGTATGATCAAGAGTATCGGCGACCTAGAATTGAGGCACGTTTCATCACTTCAAGTATGAAACGTCCCTCGTTTCTCGTGTTTGGATTAACACCTAATCCAAACACAATGCAAGCAACAACATGCAAACATGCAATGCAACTTAAGCATGTAAACATTCAATGCAACTTAAGCATGCAATCATGTAATACAATAAAACAAGCATACAAACAACATGCAAGGTACAAGTATGCAACAACATGCAAGGGAGTATAATCAAACTACCAATGCTAAGGGCATGCATTCTCAATGCAAAGCAACAACTTGGCATACACAACGCGAATAACAACATAGCATACACAATGCAATGTAAGATGGCATACTCAATGCAATGGACAATATGGCATACTCAATGCAATATAATATAGGCATGCACAATGCGAACAACATGAAAACCAACATGCTCAATGGACTTAACCCAAAATGGACAGACCTCAGTCATGCCTAAATCAGTGGCCATAATGATGAAACTAAGGCACAAAAGCATATACAAGCATGCACATGCAATGGCCCATCAACTAGGCATAAGAGCATAACTCTCAAGAGTGCTCAAAGAGTGACAAATATGAAAGTGTAACAACACTAAATGCACTGAAATGAAGTATGAAATGATGCCAAATCATTCAAACAACACAAGTATAGCATACTAGAGTCCTTAAAGCGTGAAGCTAGTAAAGAGGACTACAAATGGGGCATGCAATACATGCCACAAATGCATGAACCAGCCACAAATAGAGCTCAAGTAGGTCAAAACAGAGACCAAAACATGCTGAGATGAGGGCTCAAAGGCCTAGGCAAGATGGCATACAAGCTAAGCCATAAACTAGGCAACAATGCACAACACTCAAAGGCACTTAAAGAATGAATGAAGTGAGAACATGACAATGCTACATGCTCTGAAATGTCATGTTAAATGATGCCAAATCATGTACATGATGCAAATGAATCATGCCATGGTGCCCAAAGCTTGAAGTAAGCATAGGCACTTGTACTACAACTATGCAAAACATGAAGCATATGGCCAAGGCAACCCAAAATAGTGCTAGAACATGTCAAAATGAGTCTAAAACATGTATGGAAGGAAGCCAAAATGAGCTAGCATGGTAAGCATAAAGCATGGAATAAGCAAGGCCAAAAGGGAGGATTACACTACACCTACTAAGACCAAGCATGGGATGGCTTCGCCAACAAAAATCAGAGTTATATCATGGCAAAATAACCCCAAATAAACACTAAAATGATAGCTTGCAAGCTTGGGCATGAAGGCATACGCAATGGCTCATGTTAAGGCATAAAACACAAACTCTCCAAAGCATGGAAAGAGTGACAAATGTGATTGCATGAACATGAAACATGTACAGAAATCACATAACAAATGATGCCAAATCATTCAAATAGGCCAAGCAATGCATGCTAGTAGACTTGATACACAAAGCTAACAAGCTAGAATGCATTATAGCTATACAAAACATGGCATGCATGACCAAAACAACACAAATCAGAGCTAGAGCATGTTAAAACATGGACAAAAGCTTCTTAGCTTTAACCCAAAAGCATGCTAGAATGACATGTTAAAGTATGATGCACATTAGGCTAGTTCATGGAATTGCACTACAAGTGCATGGAGCATGCAAGGGCCAACCAAACCAAACCTTGACAGAGGTATGACATGGTAAAACACCACCAAAAACATGCTGAAATGGACTCAAAACAAGCTAGAATGACATACTACTTCATGAAGCACACATGACTAGTTTGTGAGATTTACACTACAAGTGTATAAGGCATGCAAAGGATGACAAAACAAAGTCAAAACAGTGGCATGCCATACTGAAATAACCCCAAATACATGCTAAGATATGGCCAAGATAAGCTTAACAAACATGCTCAAACATGAGGCATTCAAAGCAAGTATTCAAAACACAAGGAGAGGGGATGGCCCTCTCCTATTTGGGACCTCAAAACACCATTTCCACCACTGAAATTCTTCTGAGTTTCAATGGTGAGAAGGCCAAAACAAGGTGGTCCAAAAAGCTTAAAAAGACGGCACAAGAACAAGGCATAAGAGGAGGTGGACCACCCCCAATAGAAAAGTGACCTTAAACAAACATCACAAGGACTGAAAAAAAAAACTTTTTGCAGTAGGAAGTTAAGCTTAAATCAGCATGCAAATAGGTCCAAAAGCTTAAGCAAAAATAGGGGTTTTAAGAGGTAGTAGCTCACCCTTGATGAATACCTTCAAAACCACAACTCCAGCAGGTTTTCCAAGCTCAAACCAATCCAACAACACCAAACCCAGCTCCTAAGCACCTCAACAACAAAAGGATGGTGTTTGAGTGTGTGTTTGTGTGTTAAAGTATGATAAAACTACAATTTAAGGCACAAAAATGAAGAAGAAGAGCAATATAGAGACAAAGGTGTATATGTATAGCTCAAGCCCTGTTTTTTTGAAACTGGAGGAGGGGGGAGGTTCTCTTATATAGAGAACCAAGGCTCAAGCTTGTTGGACAAGCTTGGGGTCCAAGGCCATCCCTCCATACATGTGTATGGAGGATGGTTCTGATGCCTTCCAACTGTGCCAACTGGATGAAAATATCTCCAAAAAGGTAATGAAAAGCTACCGACCACTTGAAGTGGTCAGCCAGCTACTTCTACTGGTCGGCTGACCAGTAAAAGTGCTCAGCCAGAGCAAAAAGTGGTCGGCCATGGGGGAGAGATGGTCTGCACACTGAAATCAAGGCAATTGTGTGGTGGCCGACCAGAAAAGATGGCCCAAAGACCAAGAAAACCATTTATCCGACCAGAAAATTGGCAGGCATGAAGAAAAGTGTTCTCCAAGGGGAAAAACTAGTCTCCCACCCTTGAACCACCATCCAAACAAGGAAAACAAGGTTTGTACCAACAACAAACCAAAAAGGATGCAGGACGAGAGTCCGGGAGGCAAGACGCGTAGCCGGGAGACCCGAAAACTAGTCTACGAGCACCAAAAGTGGTCTGCGACCACAAAAGTGGTTGCCCAGACCATAGTGTTCCTCTAGGCAGAGGCAACAAGGTGTGGTTCGAAAACCAAACCAAATGGAGAACTTAAAGCGGTGCCGAGACAAGGCGCGCGGCAGAAAACTCTGAAAATGGAAAACTAGTCTCCAGACAGAAAAAGTGGTCTACAACCACAAAAGGATGGTCTACAAGACCTCTCCCTCCCTCCAAGGAAGAGAAACAAGGCTTGGTCCGCAAACTGAGCCGAAGCACAAAGAGTTCAGAGTCCCGGAGGCAAGGCTCTCAGCCGAAAACTCCAGAAACTCGAAACGAGCTCAAACATGAATAATCACCGAGCACTTAATCAATGACATCTGAGTCTGAAGGACGGTCAAAAATGAGGTGTCTACATCTACCCTCTTTGGTTGCTGATTTGCTAAGTTTTTGCACCCCCTTTCAAGGCTATCCACACTATCTCTTTTTTTCCTTTTAACCACTGAATTCCAGAGGAATTTCAGTGGTGGAAAGGTGGTTTTGAGGTCCCAAATGGGAGGAGGTGGTCCCTTCTCCTCTTGTCTTGCTTGCATGTGTTGATGGCTCACCAAATGAGCATGTGTTTCTACTTCTTTGGGGCTTTGTTCAAGCATGTTTTTGTGACTTTTTAGACCTGCTATAACTCTATTTTTGGTTTGTAATGTAATCTTGCTCACGAGCTTTACATGCTTGCTACTTTAGCTCATCATTCCAGCTTATTTTGGCTATACTCCAGCATGCATTTACTCATATTTTAGCATGCTTTAACTCTGTTTTGAGTGGTTTAGGTCATATGAGGCTTACTTTGTATGGCTATAGCATGATAGGCTTTAATAGCTTTGTGTTTTGAGTCCTCTAGCATGCTTTGCTTGGGTTGTTTGCATGATTTGGCATCATTTAATATGTGATTTCAGAGCATATATCATTGTCATACTCTCATGTGTATCACTATTTCAATACTTTTGAGAAGTTAAGCCTCATGCCTTGTTAGTGAGCCAATACATGAGCATATCTTTCTTGCCATCTATGCTGTAAGTCTAGCATGTTTTTGCTACTATTTCGACTCGCCTTAGGTCTATTTTGAATGGTCAAGGTCATTTGAGCATTGCTTAGTATGGTTGTAGTGTAAAAGGCCTTAACTAGCTTTGAGTTTTGAGGCCTTTAACATGTTATGCATGTGATGTTTGCATGGTATGACACCATTTAGCATGTAATTTTAGTGCATATAGTGTAGTCACACTCTCATATACTTCACTTCTTCATAGCTTTTGAGGGTTGTGTGTTGTGCCTTACTTATGGGTTAACATGTGTGCATGTTCTCCTAGTATTTTGTTCTCCAATCTCAACATGTTCATGCCACTAATTTGGCATGTTTTAGGTCTGTCCATGGTTGGTTTTGTTGTTTGAGCTTGATAATGTATGCTTCTAGTGTAATACACTTCACTAGCTTTGATGCTTTATGCCTCTAACATGCATTACATGAGTTGTTTGCATGATTTTGAATCACTTAGCATGTTATTTCAGTGTTAAAATGTGTGTCATTGCACTCCATTGTTTCAATCTTTCATTCACCTTGAAAGTGGCCTTATGCCCCTTGTTGGCTTGAGCATGAAATTGAGGCACTCATACCTAATGGTTTTAATCCTCTCTTGAGGGTTTCTACTAACCAACAGCATGAGACTTTTTTCATGCTCAAGGTGTTTATCGCTTAGACCCTCTTTCCAAGTAGAGGACTTCCACTTTGGACTTAACTGGTTAAAGGATTAATTGGTAATGTAAAATGTGTAAACAAGAATCGAGTGAACTAAAACTCGTGCGAGATAAGCATTCTTGTTGCATTTCATGTGTATGGATTGGACGTTAATCCAAACACAAGAAATATGGAAACGTGTTATGTTTCTCGGTCGCCGACACCCTTGATCATGCATGATAGGGTGGAGGCTCTTCGAGTCTCATTTGTGCATTCATCAACATTGTGCAAGCTTGGCTCTTTGGCCATCATGCATTGAGATGCGTGGTTGGTGGCTTGAGAGCTGAGTACTGCACTCCTTTGAGCTTGAGAAATGATAAGGAGGGTGGTTGCACACACATTTCCTTGTAAATACATTGTCTTGGCTCTGTTGCTCTCTATTGCAGCAAAGGTAGAATTCTGGAAAGAGAAGTGGCCAGGCCGGCTACTTGTACTAGCCGGCCGACCACTTGTACTGGTCGGCCGCCTAGTTGAGGTAGCCTACCGACCAGTTGAGGTGGCCGGCCGGCCTTGGGGCAGAAGCCATCTAGAAGTTTGTACAGTATCTTGAGATCACAGTGAGTGCAAACAGAGACAACCCATGGCAGGACAATGCATTTTCGGGCGAAGCACACCGAGCATGCATGTGTCCCTTCCCCGAGGCCATTTTATTGCTTTACTCAGTTAGTTAATTTACCGGCTTTGTAATTAATTAGTTAATGTGTTTAGCTAATTCAATTCATTTTTGTAGTATTCTAATTAGCTTAGATTAGCTAGTTGTTCAAATTCAATTTGGTTTGTAATAATTAATTAGCTAAGTTAGTTAATTAGTTAGTTAGCTTAGCTTAGCTTAGATTAGCTTAGTTTATTCGGACCCCCCTTCGAGAGGGCATAATGTTATAATAAGTGTGCGTGTGTGCCTGCATGTCTTCCAACCCCACGCCTTTCTCCCCTTCACTTAACCACTTTTGATGGTTAGTTTAGGGTCATTTTCAATTAGCATCCTTATGCTTGCATGCTTGCATTTATCCATTTGTCTTGCATGCACCAGGCTCGGCGCATCATTCAAACTGCATCGTATTTCAATACTTCTTTGAATATACGTATCAATTGTTGCATTCATATGTCATCTTAGATGGCCAAGCCTATTAGTTACATTTTTGCATGTGCTGCATTAGGCATTCTAACATAGCTAGGATCATACATGATTTCTAACTAGTTCTCTATTTTGGCTTGGAGTACACTGTAAGTGTTTACGCTTAAGCATACTTGCATGTGTGTGAGTGTTGCCATGATAACATGCTTGCCATGAGGCTATTTGCTTATGTGTTTAACTGTTTGAATGCCTGTAGATGAAGGCTTGATTACTTGAATTGGAACAATTCATCAAATGTGAGTTTTAAACCCACTTGAGGGTGGCAAGTAATCATGTTTTTCTAAGCCCACTTGAGGGTGGCAAATCCGCGCTTTAGCCTACTTAAGGGTAGCAATTCCAAATCATTTTCGAAAAACAAACATGAATTGTTCTATTACAATTCTCGCGATTTAGTCTATACCTGTATGTTATGCGCATCACATAGTAAGTTAAGCTAATAATCGGAACAAGAACACATGAGGTTTATAAAACAACATATCATGTTTAGTAGAGGCCGATCCTTTGATCGGGCGAGCGGGGGTGCTTATTTCAGGACCTTTCCCTCTCGTACCCAAGTTCCCGAGCCGAGGCAACTTTGGTGAGGACACGTGGCCTTTGGCACGAGTCAGGGTTTCCTAAATTTCTCAAAAATAAAATATTTAGGTGGCGACTCTGTAATTTGGCAAAGCAGTCCATGTTTTGCACTTTTTAATTAAAATCGATTTTCCAAAACGATTTGCCGGATTTGGACTCTTTTGTGATTTATCAATCTTACATTGCACTTTGTGAGACTAGATATAGAACCGTGACAGGAGTCTGAAATGTAGTAGCTATGAACCCAAATCCGCGCCCTTTTCGAAAAGAGGGGTGCGCGGAGGAAGTTCGGGCAGTCTACAGTTTTTGGCGACTCTACTGGGGATTTAGAGAACATGACTCGAGCTCTTGATATGTTGTTTTATTTACACTTATGTGTTTCTTTGCATTGCATTTGCATTGGTGCACCTAAGTCACAGGGTTTGCCATCTGCTATTCCTGAACGGTTTGCCGGAGGCTTGCTTAGAAAAGCATGCCATAAGGTTAACCAGTCATGGGCTCTGCCACGATGGGAACACAAACCTCGGTTTTGCCGAGGCACCCTTTTTGACCATTCGACCTAGTTGCATATCGGAAGCCACAGATACCATTTCAAACTAGGACAGGTTGCTAACCTGAATGTAGGTTGTTTGAAACTGTTTGCTTGTGTAGCGAACCCCTAGTCCTTGACGAAATTAGGACAGGGAAACCCTACCCCACCATAGGGGTGTTTTGGCTCACTCTTGCTCGATATGTGCTTTTAGAGTGTGACTGTATAGAGAATGAATGTATCAGTTGCAAGTTTGGGTATCAGTCTGAGGACATCAGTTTGAGAGAACCAGTTTTGAGGCAGAATGTTTGGGGGCAGAAATCAGTGTTTGAGAACAGACTATTCAGCTTATGATTTCAATTGTACGTAATTACCATCTAAGCCGAAATGCTGTCCGTTTCTTGATTGATGTTTCTTTTCTTTTCGCTTTATTTTCTTTTTGTAAGGTAGTGCATCACAACTGTTTCCAAAAAGGCAGATACCCCCCGAGCACTTTCGACTAGAGGTAGAAGGCTTCATAGATCTGAGGATCATATTGCCGGACAACCAGTGTTTGCTTCATTACCCCCGGTTATGAGATAGAGGGCAGTCAGGCATAGAGTACCAGTACAGCAGTCGCCAGTTCAGCGGTCGTTATCAGTTTCACCTGTGCGCAGTAGGGTTCAGTTTTCTACTTCTGCTTCAGAGGGAATACAGAGTCAGATAGATCAACTTTTTTTAGCCAGTATGAAGGAAATGATGCGTCAACTCCAGCAAACCGTCGAGACCATGCAGCGTGATGGTGCTCGTCAGGCGGAAGCCACCACTCGCCAAACAGAGGTCATAGACCAGCAGGCTCAACTCATTGCTAGGCTTCAACAACAACAGCAGCAACCACAACAAGTCAAAGCATCTACTTTGTATCCATCCCCACCCCCACTTAGAATTCTAACCCCTGGGGAAATAGAAAACGTCCAGGAAAATATGGACGTTCCAACAGGGGCAGTCCCACCGCCAATCCCACCTCAGATGTCTAAAGCATCGACTAATCCAGTGGACACGCCGTTCGAATTTGAGGTTGATCCAACTGCTCTGAAAATGAGCAAGCTAGAGAAGTTGTTCAATAGGGCTCAGGGTGTTAACTTCATTATAGACATCGAGGATGGTTACATGGATTCGGCAGTGACATTGCCGAACCGGCTCAAGATGCCACACATAGATCGCTTTGACGGCTCGGGTGATCCTATGGTTCATTTGAGGCTGTTTTTTGATATTTTGCGCCTGATGGGCTTGACGAGACTCCAGAAACTATCACTCTTCGGACGGACCCTGTCGGGTATTGCGGCCATCGGGTACGCCAAGCTGGAGGACTCAGTGAAAAGGAGTTAGGAAGAGATGGCCGAGGCCTTCGTTGCTCAATACTCATACGATACCCAGATCGAGGTCACGACTCGTGATCTTGAGGCAACCCGGCAGGAGCCGAAAGAAGGCTTTTTTGACTTTGTTACTCGATGGAGGGCCAAGGCCTCCATGATGAAAACTCGGCCACTTGAGAAAGATCAGATAAGAATGGTTATTCGCAACCTACAACCTAAGCTGATGCAGAAGATGATCGTTCTACCCCTCCCCACCTTTGCTGACTTGTATGAGATTGGGGTACAAATTAAGGATGCTATGAAGCATGGTCTGATTGACCATGAGAGAGAGCAGCCCAAGAGGGCGTTTACCCACGGTTCAAATGCAGCTACAAGTAGTAGTGCAGCCGCAAGAACTTTTGATATGGGCATGGTCACCACCACCACCCGAAAAACAGCCACACCATTTACAGGAACCTCTGCACCCAGCTCACAACCTGCCAAAAACCAAGCCCGGGGCCAGAGAGTCTTCACCCCGCTATATATGACTTTGTCTAAAGCCTTAGGAGTCTTGATCAGGAAAGGGCATTTGAAGCCCATGGAGCCACGGTCATTACCAGACAAACTTCCATCTTCCCATAACCCGGCCAAATATTGCACCTTTCATCAACAGCATGATCATGACACCGACTTCTGCTACAAACTCCTCCAGAAAAACCAAATTTTACTACTAACCCTCTCCCACCACATAATCAAAACCCGCCACCTAGGAAGGTAAACTTCATCCAAACAACAGCCAACCCGTTTGACCCTAGCAAACATATCACTCCCTTCCACCTACCTAAGCCGATGGTGTTCATCCCGGGATGCACAGACTCATGCATGATGAGCACATCATTGACCCTACCCAAGCCAGTGGTGGTGACTGTCGAAGACAGAACTGGGATGACTTTCAAGGAGAATGGGAATGTTGGTTTAGAACCTGACAGATCAGGGAGCTTTATTGAGGAAACGTATAACCCGTGTGGCTATATTGTGTCAGGAGATCAGGCTAAGCCAAGGGTGGAGTTGCCAACTAGGGCAGAGGTCAATGTGGTTCGAGAAGATGGGTCAAGTCATGGGCTGGATGACCTAGCAGAGTTGGAGGAGGACATTGCCAATCTGCAGTTCTTTAACGAGCAAGATCCTGGGGATGTGCGCGTCAATTGGTTTGACCTGAATGGAGCGACAGATGATATAGCGTGGCTCAGTGACGAGCTAGATATTGTTGAAGAGTCTCAGCCGAAACATGGACAGTAAAAAACTGGAACATCTACAATGACCGGAATGGCCGAGAACAAGGAAGAATCGCCAGAGAGCACCAGTGCAAAGAATTTTGCTCGAGACTTGGGCAGTTTGTACGCAGCAGACACAGAACAGGAGGACGCGCTGCGGCAGTTTGAACAAGAGAAAATCGAGAATGATGATAGGGCTTGGCTCCTACGGGAACAGAATGTGCTGTGAGCACGGAAACAACTACAGCAAACCAGATAGTTGTCTATCAGCTGCTGAGGGAATGTGGTGGGAAGACGACGATTTGCGTCTGGCCCATACTGATGAAGACTGGGGACAGAATCTCCTAAATGACACCTGATATATTGAGGAGGTCGACCATATGACCCGAAGTGGGCGGTATTTCAAGCCCCTTGTCACGACCCGAACCCGCCCCTATGGGTTTAGGCCATAACCGGCCAGTAATCCTGAGATTACCTACGGCCTCAAATCAAACCAAACATAACTCATCAGAGTAAATGGGCCAAATAGAAACAAAATTTAAAACTTTCTCCATAGAGTTGTGCTTACATAGCACATCAAAATAACCCATACATATGTACATTAATAACTCACAACAAATATATACAGTACCATCAAGTTCTGTACAGACAGGATCATCCAAAGCTAAGTCAACCCATGAGAACTATATGCGGACATGTACAAAGACTTTGCCAACATGACAACATAAAATAAAATGACAAAAAGGCGAAGACGAGTCTCGTGCGTGAGACACAAGGGCTGACTCTTCAAAACCTTTGTTGTTCCTCATAGGCTTCATTGGGGCTGGGTTTGGACTTCTCTTGGCTCACCTACAAACACATGAATGAGCATGAGCGAAAGCCCAGTGAATAATATGAAATAAAGGAGTTATACAATGGTATGTAGAACAACATTTTTCATATGGCCTTGGGCCCAATTCATGGTTTCATTTATGTCAAACTCGCCTTTGGCCCATTCATTTATTCGTATCAAACAGGCCTTTGGCCCATTCATTTATTAATGTCGAAACGGCCTCTGGCCCATTCATTCATTCGTGTCAAAACGGCCTCTGCCTATTTATTCTTGTCAAAACGGCCTCTAGCCCATTCATTCACGTCAAAACGGCCTCTGGCCCATTCATTCATGTCGAAACGGCCTCTGGCCCATTCATTCGTGTCAAAACGGCCTCTGGCCCATTCACTCTATCATTCAGATCAAACTGGCCTCTGGCCCATTCGTTTATTCATATCAAACATTTGTCCATAATCCAAACTGGAAAACTTATAAGGCTTATAAGGAAATAAGCAATTGGACAAATGACAGGTTTCAAATATCGATATTACTCACAGTGATCGGTTGGTTGGTTTGCCCCGGAGCTTGACCCTACACATCACATAGCACATATGGGTCACAAACGATTCAATCCGTTCCTTAATTCACATATTCCTCTTTAGGCTTCATTTTTATCTCTTTAACTCATTTATAATGCTCAATACATGTCTAAGAGTACTTAGAAGTGAAAGAGGACAGAAAACGAAACACAGAATGCATAAACCAAATTTCAGAAAATAGGGTCCCTGCTCGAGCAGACCCAAGAGGTGTTCAAAAGTGCTGGATGGATCACAATTACGCTCAAGAGTGAAGTCTGGAGCTCGATCTAAAGGTCCGTCTACATAGCTCCCCGCTCAAGCGGACATCCAGGTCTACAAAAAAATAATGGGAGCACAAAATTCACGCTCGAGCAGCGGTTTCCCCGCTCGAGCGAACATCAAATTTCTGGAAAATCCAAAACATGTTCCTGAGCTTCAACTTGATGTTCAAAGGCTCTAATTGCATGTTTTTTACTCAAACTTCATATATATGTGTACTAACATGGTAAAAACACCAAATTACAACATTTTGAAGCTCAATTCCAAGAATCAAACACATGCATGTCCCAAATTGACACCAACTCATTTCCATCATAACACATTCATGCATTCAAAGCTCCTATTCTCATAAATTGTACATGCATGTGATGTATTACTCTCATTCCCAACTTAGATGATACAAATGGTGATTACAACATGAGCTTTAACCAAAACTCTACATGAATCATGTATTTCAAGTTCAAACATGCAAATTCAAAACAATTTCTTACATGCATGCACATATTGGCCCTCAATTCAACAAAACCAATTCAATTACATCATGCTCAAATAAATTCATGTTCTTGATCATTATTCCAATTTGAATTCACAAAATTACAACTTAATTTTCATGAATCCACCTACCTAGAGGCTTTACTCTTCCCAAATTATGGTCAAATCTAGAGTTTAATCCTCTACTCTTCACAAACTTGAGCCAAACACCCAACTCTCCTTCTTCCTCTCTCTAGCCGACTCCTTTCCTTTTCTTAGAGTTTATAATCAGCCAAATGAAGCTAAGAAGAGAAATTGAGTGTATAAAGGCCCCATATAAGCCCCCACTCAACACATTATTTTATTATAAAATAATTGGGCACTTAATTCATTAATTTAATCTAATTACTTTGATCCAAGTCAGTTTTCAATTAAATTTCACCATAGGCTCTAAAAATTACGCTAATCACAATGGCGCAATCAATTTCGGGTTTTGTGGCTAATAAGGCCTTCAATTTAATTTCCAAAGCAGATAATCCAACAGATATTCCTACGGTGAACAGATAGAAATTCAAAACCACATATTTTTCACATAAATGGTACACAAAATCATATCAAACATATAATCACATTTATATTAAAGACCAATTAGCATAATGAGGGACAGGGTTATCACAGTCTTCCCCCCTTTAGGAAGTTTGGTCCTCCAAACTTATTTTACCTTCGTCGGGAAACAAATGTGGATAGCGTAGTCGCATTTCATCCTCTTTTTCCCACGTGGCATCTGTCCCATAGTGTTTTTTCCATTCCACTTTCACCATTGGAATGGACTTGCTTCTCAGTTGTTTCACTTGTTGATCAACAATTCGTTCCGGACATTTAGCATATTCCATATTTTCATCAATAGTTACCCGGTGATAATCAATCACATGAAACGGGTCTCGAAAATAACCTCTCAACATCGACACATGAAACACGTTATGGATTTGTTCGAATCCCGGTGGCAAAGAAACTATATAAGCAACTGGACCAAGCCTTTCCAAAATCTGAAACGGCCCAATGTAACGGGGTGATAACTTGCCCTTCTTTCCAAACCTGACTTGGCCTTTCATCGGGGACACACGGATAAACACGTGGTCACCGACCTCATACTCAAGAGGTCTTCTTCGAACATTTGCATAGTTCTTTTATCAGTCCTGAGCTATTTTGAGCCTCTGCCAAATAGTTTTGATTTTCTCAGAAGTATCTTGCACAATTTCAGGCCCAAGTAAAGCTCTATCCTCGACCTCTGTCCAACAATTTGGTGATCTACACCTTCTACCATACAAAGCCTCGTATGGTGCCATACCGATGCTGGAGTGGAAGCTGTTATTATAAGCAAATTCCGCAAGTGGCAAATAGTCTTCCCAACTCCCCTGAAAATCCAAAGCACACATCCAAAGCATATCTTCCAAAGTCTGTATTGTTCATTCTGACTGCCCATCTGTCTGTGGGTGGAATACAGTACTAAATCTCAGTTCTATCCCCATAGCTTCCTGCAAAATTTTCCACAATTTAGATACAAATTTCGGATCTCTCTCCGACACAATAGATACTGGAACTCCGTGTAAACGGACAATCTCATCAACATATATTGTAGCCAATCTATAAGCATTAAATGTAGTTCTAACAGGTAGAAAATGTGTAGATTTAGTTAGTCTATCAACTACAACCCAAATAGAATCCATACCTCGAGAAGTCCGACGTAGGCCAACAACGAAATCCATAGTCACATGCTCCCACTTCCATTTAGGAATAGGGAGAGGTTGCAGTAGACCGCCTGGTTTTTGATGTTCAGCTTTAACTTGCTGACACTGAAGATATTTGGACACATATTATGCAATTGCTTTCTTCATCTTAGGCCACCAATAGGTCTGTTTCAAATCCCGATACATTTTATTGTTACCCGGATGCATAGCAAATGCTGATTTGTGGGCTTCATCTAACACCCTCTTCTTTAGTTCCGAAATGTCTGGGACACACATTCGGTTTCCAAATCTCAACACTTCATTTTCAATGCTGAACTCTGCTTTCGGACTTGTTGCAAATTCACCAATCACTTTCTAGAGGAATTCATCCTCTTTCTGTTTCTATTTGATTTCATCAATGATTGTCGGCTCGGCTATAATAGTGGCTATCAATCCGCCCTGTTCACACATTACCACATCAATTTTAGACTTCTCAAAATCTTGCAAGATCTCTTTCTGTTTAGTAAGCAAACAAGCCATACTCCCCGTTGATTTTCTACTCAAGGCATCAGCAACTGTGTTAGCTTTCCCGGGGTGATACTGAATCTCTAAATCATAATCCTTTATCAGTTCCAGCCATCTCCTCTGTCGCATATTCAACTCCTTCTGTGTGAAGAAGTATTTCAGACTTTTGTGATCCATGTAGACTTCACACTTTGCCCCATACAAATAATGCCGCCAAATTTTCAAGGCAAAAACAACTGCGGCCAATTCTAGGTCATGTGTTGGATAATTCTTCTCGTGTGGCCATAATTGTCGGGAGGCATAAGCAATAACCTTTCTGTTCTGCACTAGCAAACAACCCAAACCTTTATAAGACGCATCACTAAAACTTACAAAATTTTCCGTACTTGAAGGTAGTGTTAACACTGGTGCAGTGGTCAATCTCATTTTCAATTCATGAGAGGCAGATTCTCTATCATCATTCCATTCAAATGATTGCCCTTTGCATGTTAACTGGGTAAGAGGTACAACTATATTGGAAACGTTTTTCACAAACCTCTTGTAGTACCCGGCTAAGCCCATGAAACTGAGGACTTTTGTTACGTTGGTCGGTGTAGGCCAATTTATAATTGCCTCTATTTTCTGTGGATCCACTGAAATTCCTTTCTTGTTGATGACATGCCCTAAGAAGACAACTTCATCTAACCAAAACTCACATTTCATTAGTTTAGCAAATAATTTCCTTTCCCGAAGTATTTGTAGGACAGTTCTCAAATGATGTTCATGTTCAAGTCTATCTTTAGAATATATCAAAATATCATCGATAAAAACCACAAAAAATTCGTCAAGGTAGGTTTTAAAAATCCGGTTCATTAAATCCATAAATGCTGCCGGAGCATTAGTCACTCCAAATGGCATAACAAGAAACTCAAAATGTCCATACCTCGTTCTGAATGCGGTTTTCTCAACATCTTCTGCCTTAACTTTCAATTGGTGATACCCGGATCTCAAATCAATCTTGGAAAACACTTGTGATCCCTGCAACTGGTCAAATAAGTCATCAATACGGGGTAAGGGATATTTGTTCTTTATTGTTACCTTGTTCAATTCCCGGTAATCGATGCACAACCGCAAAGTTCCATCCTTCTTTTTCACAAACAGCACTGGTGCACCCCATGGCGAAGTGCTAAGTCGGATAAACCCCTTGTTAAGCAGGTCTTGCAACTGTTCTTCTAATTCTTTCATTTCAGTAGTAGCCATTCTGTAGGGAGCTTTAGAAATAGGTTGGGTGCCTGGCATAGTCTCAATTGTAAACTCTATCTCGCTGTCTACCAATTCCCCTGGTAATTCATTTGGAAACACATCCGAAAATTCTCTAACAAAAGGGATATCATTCAATTCAACATTCACAGATTATTCAGACAGCACATAGCACAAATAACCCTGGCACCCTTTCCTGATCAGTTTACATACTTTCATTACAGATATCAAATAAGGTGGAGGCACTACCCCATTACCCATAAACACAATCTCTTTATGTTCTGGTGGTTTAAACACAACCTGTTTTGTCATACAATCAATGGTGGCATAATATTTGGTCAACCAATCCATGCCCAGAATTACATCGAAATGCCTAAAGTTCAAGGGTAACAAATCTACATATAGGATAGCATCCTCAACACGCATATCACAAAACCGGTATATAGATTCACACAATATAGATTCCCAAGATGGAGCAGACACACATAGCAGATATGGCAGTAATTCTAAAGGTCTATTCAGTCTAGATGCAAATGCACATGTTACAAATGAGTGTGTTGATCCAGAGTCAATTAACACAAAGGCATCCTGATTACATATAGAAATGGTACCTGAGACAACTACGTTGGCATTCCATGTATCACCCGGAACAAGCACAAAAACTCTCCCTTGTCTCACGGTATCCCCGGTGGTAGCGGATCTCAAAGTATTTCCTGGCTTCGGGATCGATGCAGTTGAGCTAGCAGCTAGTTTTCCACTGTTATGATTACAATCTCAGGCCATGTGCCCTTGTTTACCACACTTGAAATAGGCCCCTGATACACGGTAACAAACTCCATGGTGCTTTCTGCTACAAATATTGCACATGGAAGCTGTGTTTCGGGAAGAATTTGAAGTATTTGAGGAGCCCGTGTTCTGCTTTTTCGAAAATTTCTTCTTTAAGAAGAAGCCTTGCCTTTTGTGGCCTTTCCAATCAGTTGTGGACTTAGTCTGTCTGGCTATGTTAGTCTCTGATATTATGGCCCTGTCTAGCACCCCAATGTAGGTTTCCAGCTTTAAGACATTCACCCTTTCTAAAATGTCACTTCGAAGCCCACCTTCAAAATGTCTTGCCTTCTTATAATCAGTATCAATCACATGTGGTGCAAACCTGGCCAATTCGGTGAATTTGGCCTCATACTCGGCTACAGTCATGCTGTCTTGCCTAAGTTCCATGAATTCTGAAACTTTCCTATCCCGAACACACTGCGGAAAGTACTTGTCATAGAAGATCTCCAAAAATTTTGCCCAATCAACATCTCTATGATTTTCTCGCATTAGCATCCATCATCTTCTTGCCTCGTCTTCTAGTATAAAGGTGGCTATAAGCACTTTCTGTGTCTCCAAACACGGAAACACTTCAAACAATTTTTCGATGCCGAGGACCCAAGCTTCGGCTTTCAATGGATCTAATCCACCGTGGAACTGTGGTGGTTTCATTTTCTTGAATTCTTTGGTGAGTGCTATTATCCGATCGTCATTCTGATTATCTGGCACAGGTGGTGTCGGAGGTGGAGGTGACGGATGTGGTTGCTGCCACTGTTGATGCCACTTCTGTTGCTGTCTCAAAGTTTCTGCCATTTCCTGAATCAATCTTTTCATTCTATCCATTTTGGCAGTAGAGCATTCCTCTATCTCATCACCTCTTGTTCTCACCATCTGATTAAACTTGCATTATGCTTAATACGAAAGATTCACAAGTATGCATATAGCAAGGAGCATACATATTCAAATAGTTTGCAATGCAAACAAATCACAAATTTATAACACATAATTGTTCACATCAAAATATTTAAGCACATTATCGATGCTTCCAAATTCATTCTTATCCCATGAATGCATCCTAGATCTTTTCTAGACGCTTACTGCTCTTTTGGACAAGTGTGTGAGTTATTAACTTGTGCTCTGATACCACTCTGTCACGACCCGAACCCGCCCCTATGGGGTTAGGCCATAACCGGCCAGTAATCTTGAGATTACCTACGGCCTCAAATCAAACCAAACATAACTCATCAGAGTAAAGGGGCCAAACAGAAACAAAATTTAAAACTTTCTCCATAGAGCTGTGCTTACATAGCACATCAAAATAACCCATACATATGTACATTAATAACTCACAACAAATATATACAGTACCATCAATTTCTGTACAGACAGGATCATCCAAAGCTAAGTCAACCCATGAGAACTATATACGGACATGTACAATGACTTCGCCAACATGACAACATAAAATAAAATGACAAAAAGACAAAGACGAGTCTCGTGCGTGAGACGCAAGGGCTGACTCTTCAAAACCTTTGTTGTTCCTCACAGTCTTCACTGGGGCTGGGTTTGGACCTCTCTTGGCTCACCTACAAACACATGAATGAGCGTAAGTGGAAGCCCAGTGAATAATATCAAATAAAGGAGTTATACAACGGTATGTAGAACAACATTTTTCATACGGCCTTAGGCCCAATTCATAGTTTCATTTATGCCAAACTCGCCTTTGGCCCATTCATTTATTCGTATCAAACTGGCCTTTGGCCGATTCATTTATTCATGTCGAAACGGCCTCTGGCCCATTCATTTATTTGTGTCAAAATGGCCTTTGGCCCATCCATTCTTGTCAAAACGACCTCTAGCCTATTCATTCATGTCAAAACGGCCTCTGGCCCATTTATTCATGTCGAAACGGCCTCTGGCCCATTCATTCGTGTCCAAACAACCTCTAGCCTATTCAATCGTGTCAAAACGGCCTCTGGCCCATTCACTCTATCATTCAGATCAAACTGGCCTCTGGCCCATTCGTTTATTCATATCAAACATTTGTCCATAATCCAAACTGGCAAACTTATAAGGCTTATAAGGAAAAAAGCAATTGGACAAATGACAGGTTTCAAATATCGATATTACTCACAGTGATCGGTTGGTTGGTTTGCCCTGGAGCTTGACCCTACACATCACATAGCACATACGGGTCACAAACGATTCAATCCGTTCCTTAATTCACATATTCCTCTTTAGGCTTTATTCTTATCTCTTTAACTCATTTACAATGCTCAATGCATGACTAAGAGTACTTAGAAATGAAAGAGGACAGAAAACGAAACACAGAATGCATAAACAAAATTTCAGAAAACAGGGTCCTCGTTCGAGCGGACCCAAAAGGTCTGCAAAAGTGCTGGATGCATCAAAATTACGCTCAAGCGTGAAGTCTGGCGCTCGAACTAAAGGTCCGTCTACATAGCTCCCCGCTGGAGCGCGACTTCCCCTCTCGAGCGGACATCCAGGTCTACAAAAAAATACTGGGAGCACAAAATTCACGCTCAAGCGGCGGTTTCCCTACTCGAGCGGAAATCAAATTTCTGGAAAATCTAGAACATGTTCTTGAGCTTCAACTTGATGTTCAAAGGCTCTAATTGCATGTTTTTTACTCAAACTTCATATATATGTGTACTGACATGGTACAAACACCAAATTACAACATTTTGAAGCTCAATTCCAAGAATCAAACACATGCATGTCCCAAATTGACACCAACTCATTTACATCATAACACATTCAAGCATTCAAAGCTCCTATTCTCATAAATTGTACATGCATGTGATGCATTACTCTCATTCCCAACTTAGATGATACAAATGGTGATTACAACATGAGCTTCAACCAAAACTCTACATGAATCATGTACTTCAAGCTCAAACATGCAAATTCAAAACAATTTCTTACATGAATGCACATATTAGCCCTCAATTCAACAAAACCAATTCAATTACATCATGCTCAAATAAATTCATGTTCTTGATCATTATTCCAATTTGAATTCACAAAATTACAACTTAATATTCATGAATCCACTTACCTAGAGGCTTTACTCTTCCAGAATTATGGTCAAATCTAGAGTTTAATCCTCCACTCTTCTTAAACTTGACCCAAACACCCAACTCTCCTTCTTCCTCTCTCTAGCCGACTCCTTTCCTTTTTTTAGAGTTTATAATCAGCCAAATGAAGCTAAGGAGTGAAATTGAGTGTATAAAGGCCCCTTATAAGCCCCCACTCAACACATTATTTTATTATAAAATAATTGGGCACTTAATTCATTAATTTAATCTAATTACTTTGATCCAAATCAGTTTTCGATTAAATTTCACCGCAGGCTCTAAAAATTACACTAATCACAGTGGCATAATCAATTTCGGGTTCTGTGGCCGATAAGGCCTTCAATTTAATTTCCAAAGTAGATAATCCAATAGATATTCTTACGGTGAACAGATAGAAATTCAAAACCACATATTTTCACATAAATGGTACGCAAAATCATATCAAACATATAATCACATTTATATTAAGGACCAATTAGCATAATGAGGGACAGGGTTATCACACCCCCACACTTGGACCGGCCGGAGGCGTCTAGGAAGGACAAAGAAGCAAAAAAGATAAAAGAAAAACAGCTAGAAAAGGAGGCAGTGCTAAAATAACTGAACAAAATCCAAGCAGACATCTCCATCTGGGGACTGCTTATGGCCTCAAGGGTTCACAGACAAGCCATCCTTTCAGCCATGGACAAGGCGAAGTTTTCTGTTGATACAACGCCCGAGCAGTTGGTAGGGCTGGTTTTCCCGGGTAGAGCTTCACCAACTTTAACCTTCATAGACAAAGAACTACCGCCTGAGGGCTCTGATCATAACAAGCCGCTCTATATCTCTATGGAGTGCAAGGAGAAGTGGATACCGGTGGACCTGGTTGGTACGGGATCTGCAATCAATGTATGTCCGTCATGTACGGCGAATGCTATTGGGTTGAAGCCCGTAGATTTCGAGCCTACTGCCCGGGTAATACGGGCCTACGATAATACCAGTTGGGCGGTGATGGGGATGGTACGGATTAAAACTCAAGTTGGCCCAGGGCAGCACGACATCGAGTTTCATGTCTTAGATGTTCTAGCCACCTTCAATCTACTCCTCGGGCGGCCGTGGCTACACCAGATGTTGAAGTACCCCTACGGGAAGGGGGTAGCAATAGTTTTCGGGAACTCTTCAATACATCCTTCACCAGAGGTCTCTACACCAGTTTTGAAAATTGAACACGGCGTGGAATATGTCTTTCTGTCAGGATTCACTTTGGCTGAGGCTCGAGTAGTACAGAACTTGCTGGCCGTTGATGAGGGGTTGTACGTCAATGCTCAATCTGTCTACCTCATGAACAAGCTTCAGCACATGCTCGGAATGGGATTAGGACGAAGTGGTCGGAAGGGCGTCGCTGCATTGGCAGAAGTGTCGCATAACCCATATACCTTTGGTTTAGGTTTCACACCTACTAGAGAGGATTGGGCAAGGAAAGGAAAGGAAATGGCTGGAAGAGCCAGGGCTAAGAAAGCAGGGAAGCACTATGAGTTGGTGCATAGACCTATCCAAGGAACCTTGAATGGATGCTTTGTCCGGGAGAGGGAAGACTTCCCATTTTGCGGCTTTCCGGAGCCTTGGCTGAATTCAGAAAAGTGGTGCTTGCCTAGCTTCGAGATCTTTTTTGACCTTCAGTTGTCAGGGGATGAAGTTGTCGAAGAGCAGACAGGCCCACCAACTGAGGCTAAGCAGTGCAAGGAGGATGAGTCCAAGGGCACAGAACTTGAAATGGGGGTAGCACTGGCTTGTCTCCTCTCAGATCCTTAGATCATACCGGAGTGCTTGGGGGATGACTTCTTAGTTTCCCTGATTGGAGATAATACGGCTATGGGCCCATCTTCTGGCATTCTCGATGCATCCATCGCACCCTCCTTCGTCTGGCAATACGAGGAAGGCTTTTTATCGAGCAATTCTAGGTCAGGTAGTGAACCAGAATCTAATTCCACAGAGTCTGTGGAGTCGAAATTAGATTCCAGTTCTTCTGAGTCAGAGTCCGGTATTCCTGGGGGTGATAACCCGGATGCCGTTGTACTGTCTAGGTCATCTTTTTCTTTTTCCTTTGAGTCGGTTGTAACCGAAGAATCAGACGAACTAGATGTTGTTAATGAGAATGGTACCGCTCATGTGGCTTTTGAGAACTTTTTTGTGCCTTCAGTTTATTGCATTAATCAGGACTTTCAAAATTTTGATGAAAACGACGAGGAAGAAATTCCTCCGGTTTTGAAACATTTGATTGAATGAGAGGAGGAGAGGTTTGTAAAGCCTTTGGTTGATGAAATCACCTCAATTAATGTTGGTACTGAGAAGGATCCGCATCTGGTCCAGATCGGGTCCACATTGTCTTCGGAGGAGCGCGAGCGCTTAGTTGCTTTATTAAAAGATTTCAAAGATGTTTTCGCATGGTCCTACGAAAACATGCCTGGAATCGATCCTGAGATTGTACAGCACCGGATCCCTCTTGACCCAGAGGCCCGACCCATTAAGCAGAAGCTCCGAAGGATCCGCCCGGAATGGGCTCTGAAAATCAAAGAAGAGATCACTAAGCAGATTGATGGAGGGTTCCTATTAGTATCTGAATACCCTACTTGGTTGGCGACATAGTACCGGTGCCGAAGAAGGATGGCAGAATTCGGGTGTGTGTGGATTTCAGGGATCTGAACAAATCCAGTCCGAAGGACAACTTTCCATTGTCACACATCAACGAATTAGTGGACTTCACCGCAGGGCATGCGCTGCTCTCATTTATGGATGGGTTTTCAGGCTACAACCAGATATTGATGGCACCCGAAGATAGGGAGAAGACTGCTTTCACTACCCCGTGGGGGACTTACTATTATAGGGTGATGCCGTTCGGTTTAAAGAATGCTGGGGCTACGTATCAACGAGCTGCGACCATGATCTTGCATGATATGATCCATAAAGAGGTTGAGGTGTACGTGGACGACATGATTGTCAAGTCCAAGGAAAGAGAGAGCCACTACACCGCCTTGAAATTTTTTTTCTAACGGATCAGAGAGTATCGGTTGCGATTGAATCCTCATAAATGTACTTTCGGTGTTACAGCAAGGAAAATGTTAGGATTCTTGATCACACAAAGAGGAATCGAGGTCAATCCTTCTAAGATCAAGGCCATCTTAGAAATGCCACCACCAAGGACTGAAAATGAGGTGCAAGGCTTTCTAGATAAAGTGCAATTCATAAGACGGTTTATTGCAAAATTAACCTTGACTTGTGAACCACTACTTGGTCTCCTGAAGAAAGGAAAGAAGTTCCAACGGGATGACCGATGCCAAGTTGCTTTCGAACAGATCAAGCAGTATCTACAGAACCCACCCGTGTTGTCACCGCCGGAGCCGGGAAAACCGTTGATACTGTATCTGTCAGTAACCGACACGACAATGGGTTGTATGCTTGCACTGGAGTCTGAGGACAAAGTGGAGAAGGCTATCTATTACCTGAGCAATAAGATGCTGAAATATGAGACCCGTTACACTCCGCTTGAGAAGTCTTGTTTGGCCTTGGTATGGGCTACCAGGAAGTTGAGGCACTACCTGTTAGCTCACTCCGTAATACTGGTGTCGAGATTAGATGCCATCAAATATCTCTTTGAGAAACCAGCACTTATGGGTAAGCTAGCTCGTTGGTTGCTTATTCTCTTCGAATTTGATTTGAAGTATATGACTCGCAAGTCTATGAAAGGGAGAGCGGTAGCGGAGTTCCTAGCCGATCACCTAGCGGAGGGAGATGAAGCAGTAGAGTATCTGTTCCCAGATAAGGCCATTCTGCAAGTCGAAGAAGAAATTTGGACCATGTACTTAGACGTAGAGTCTAATCAATACGGGTATGGGATAGGAGTGTTGCTGATAGCACTCGATAATTCCCACATACCCTTAGCTTTCAAACTCCAGTTTAAGGTATCAAACAACGAAGCAGAGTATGAGGCATGTATCGCTGGCTTAGAAGCCGCCCTAGAATTAGGGGCAAAACGGTTGGATGCCATTGGGGACTCGAACCTTGTATCTCAAGCGAAAGGAGACTAGAAGGTAAAGGAAGAAATGATGAAAATCTACCACCAAACTATGGACGTTCTAATTTCCAGGTTTGAGAAATTAACCCTCACCCATTTGTTCAGAGAGAATAATAGGTTTGCAGACGCTTTATTAACTCTATCTTCTATGATAGACATCCCTTTGGGAGTCCGGATGCGTTCAATCATAATTGAATAGAGGTATGTGCTGGCCTACGAGCTGATTGCTGCCATAAATAAAACACAAGATCAGAACCCTTGGTACTTTGTTGTCTGGAACTTCTTAGAAAAAGAAGCTTATCCACCAAGGGCAAATGCCAAAGATAAGAGGGCGATTCGAAGAATGGCTGCTCAGTTTATCATCTGTGGGGGTAAATTGTACAAAAGGGGCCATCTAGGAATGCATAAACTATGTGTCGATACTGAAGAATCGAGGCGCCTGATGGAGGCCATCCATGGAGAAGAGTGCGGAGCGCATATGAGCGTAGTAATGCTGGCTCGGAAGATCCTCAGACAGGGTTATTATTGGTCAACCATGGAGGAGGATTGTATTGGTTTTGTTCGGCGATGCCATAAATGCCAGATCCATGTAAACCACAGGAACATCCCACTGTCAAAGCTATATAGCATGACTTCGCCATGGCCATTTTCAGTCTGGGGGATTAATGTGATTGGGGCAGTTACTCCAAAGGGGTCGAACAGGCATGAGTACATTCTAGTGGCGATAAACTACTTTACAAAGTGGGTTGAGGCCCAATCCTATGCAGTGCTGAAGGCATCACATGTAGCTAAGTTCATCAGGAATAACATTATTTGCCAGTATGGGGTCCTGTAACCAGCCCGCGGGGGACCTCGCCACAGCTCGGACTCGACTTTGTCAGTCACGGTTCTAAGTCTGAACCAAAGAGTCCAAATCCGGCAAATCGTTTTGAGAAAACAGATTTTTGAAAGAAGTGCCAAACATGGACTGCTTTGCCAGATACAGAGTCGCCACCTAAATATTTTATTTTTGGGAAATTTAGGAAACCCTGACTCGGTGCCAAAAGGCCACGTGTCCGTCATCACCAAAGTTGCCTCGGCTCGGGAACTTGGGTACGATTGGAGAAGGTCACTTCGTGAGCACCCCCACTTGCCCGGTCATAGACCGACCTCTACTAACCATGATATCTATTTTTGAAAACATTGTATGTTCTTATTCCGGTTATTAGCCTAGGTTACTATGTGATGCGCACAGCATACAAATATAGACCGGGTCGCCTGAATTGGAACAAAACATTTCATGTTCGTTTTTTTGAAAATGGTTTGCTACCCGCAGGTAGGCTTGAAACATTTGATGATTTACTCCAATTTAGATAACCCAGCCTCCACCCACAAGCATTCAGGCAGTTATATCATATAAGCACATAGCCTCATGGTAAGCATGCTATTCATGGCAGTCACTCACACGCATGCAAGGATGCTAAAGCATAAAACTTACCGAGTACTCCAAGCCAAAATAGAAACTTCATTAGAAATCATGCGTGATCCTAATTATACAGAAATGCCTAATGCAACACATGCAAAATGCAATTATAGCAGGCTCGGCTATTCTAAGATGGTATATGAAATGCTACAACTATCATATATTCAACTTGGGAATTGAAAGTACAATGCAGTTAGTATGATGCGCCGAGCCCGGTGCATGCAAAACAGATGAATGAATGCAAACATGCCATCATACTGTATGCTAATCAAAATATGCCCTAATCTAACCATCGTAAGCGGATAAATAAAAGGGAGAAAGACGTGGGGTTGGAAGACATACATCACACTCACGCACACTTATTACAGTTATGCCCTCACTCGGAGGGTCCGAATAAATATACAGTCCCGAATAAAAGAATATTACAGTCCAAATATTACAGTCCGAATAATATACAAATTCCTAATTAATTAACAAATTAACTAAGAAAGTAAATAAAACTGGCATGCAAGCCAGGGACTGCCTTGCTTCTGATGGATGATGCATGTCCGGCTGCTTTGCGCGAAAATCCACCAGGATGCCCCGATTAGCCTCTGTTTTACAATTATTCTTGAAAAACGTGCCAAGTCCCGGAAAGTTGCTGATTCCTGATTTTGCTGCAACAGAGAGCAGGAAAGGGGCATAGCAGTGTATTTTCACTGATATATGCATACCACGATCCTCGTGCCACCAATCACGCATACCGAGGCATGATGGCCGAGGAGTCGAATTGCACAATTTAATGTAGGATGAATGCACATGAAAACATAACAAAACCTAACTCCATCATAGATGATCCGGAGTGTCGGTGACTGGGAAATTGAGGCACATTCCGTCACTCGAAGTACGAATACACCTCGTTTCCCGTGCCCGGGCTAACTCCTATCCTGAACACGATGCAATATGCATGACGTGCAACTAAGGCCTCGTTTGGCAAGAGGCTATTTTAGCCAAAAAGCCAAAAAGTTACTAAAAAGCCAAAAAGCCAACAACTCATACCAAAAAGTCAAAGACTCCCTTTTCTCTCTACTTTTTGCACATCTTTTCGTAAAAAGCCAAAAAGTCATCCCAAACATACTAGTTTTTTTTACATCACATTTTAGCCAAATAGCCAAAAAGTTACTAAATTAGCCTATTCCCAAACGAGGCCTAAGATGCAATCCTAACATACACCATGCTATGAAAGTGAGATGCCTCCAAGTGCGTACACACGGGCACGCAAACCGAGGAAATGCATGAATACGATCTAAGATGCAACCTAGTGTGCGCTATCCTGTAAAAATGAGATGCCTCGAAATGCGTGCACACGGGCGCGCAAACCGAGGCGAGGGTATATGCAATGCAAGTGACTAAAATGGCATGGAAAATATAACATGGACTTATACTAACATGAGAGAGCCTCAGCCACACTCACATAAGAAGCCGGTAGATGAAAATGAAGTGCCTCGAAGTGCGTGCACACGGGCACGCAAACCGAGGCAATGGCATATGCAATGCAATATGGCAAAAACATGATATGGGCTTATACCAACACGAGTGAGCCTCAGCCACACTCATATAGGATGCCGAAGGATGAAAATGAGGTGCCTCGAAATGCGTGCACACGGGCACGCAAATCGAGGCGATGACAGAATGCGATGCAATGATATGAAAGCATGATATGGGCTTATACCAACATGAGTGAGCCTCAGCCACACTCACATAGGATGCCGAAGGATGAAAATAAGGTGCCTCGAAATGCGTGCACATGGGCACGCAAACCGAGGCACTGACAGAATGCGATGCAATGACATGAAAACATGATATGGGCTTATACCAACATGAGTGAGCCTCAGCCACACTCACATAGGATGCCGAAGGATGAAAATGAGGTGCCTCGAAATGCGTGCACACGGGAACGCAAATCGAGACAATGACAGAATGCGATGCAATGACATGAAAACATGATATGGGCTTATACCAACATGAGTGAGCCTCAGCCACACTCACATAGGATGCCGAAGGATGAAAATGAGGTGCCTCGAAATGCGTGCACACGGGCACGCAAACCGAGGCAATGACAGAATGCGATGCAATGACATGAAAACATGATATGGGCTTATACCAACATGAGTGAGTCTCAGCCACACTCACATAGGATGCCGATGGATGAAAATGAAGTGCCTCGAAATGCGTGCACACGGGCACGCAAATCGAGGCAATGGTAGAATGCGATGCAAATGTCATAGAAATGGAAAGAAATCATTCTAATAGAATTTCAGCAATGAAATATGGGGGAAAACAGTCCCGAAATGAGGCGAAATGACACTAAATGCATGGAATTGTCCCGAAATGCGAATTTAGGCACCCGAAATGGCCTATAGCTATGCCAAACATGCACAATATGGACATGTAATGCAAAGACAGAAGCTAGGCAGTCCCAAAAAAGGCACTTTCACAGTTATAAACATGGCCAAACAGCAAGCATAGGTAGGGCAAAAATGGCATGCAAGAATAGGGGCCAAGAGAGGGGTAATGAAGCAAGTGATATAAGAAAAATCCAAACTGAAAAATTCCCTTCTACAACACTGAAGAGGGACCAAAAATATGCACATTTACAGTTTATGGCAGCCTCAAAATCAATATACAAACATGATAGAAATGCGATGCAAAATGAGGCTCAAAAGTGGCTATAACATGAGGTATGCAAAATATTCACCAAACAGCCAAAGACCCTTAATAAAACATGTAGAATGGGCCAAAATAGGACTATTTCCAGAACTGTAAAATGGCCAAAAACAAAAGCATGATAGGCTAACTAAACATGCAAGAATGGGGAATAAAAGAGAGATACAACATGAAGTGGAATATGGAGGTCCCAAACCATGAACGGATCTAAATGAAACATGGAGAATGGACCAAAATAAGCACTTTTTCAGAACTGTAAAATGGCCAAAAACAAAAGCATGGTAGGCTGCCATTGCATGCAAAAATGGGACCAAAAGGGGAGTATAAAGGTGAGTACAACATGGAAGTCCCACATGGTGTTGAGACCTTCTTCAATGTTGGATAGGGGCTCAAAATAAGCCTATTATCAGTTTACAACATGCTCAAAAACAGATTACTCATGGGCCAAAAATAGCATGCAAGATTATGACATATGAGAGGATCAATGAAGCAAGTGCATCATGGAGGGCTCAAAACGGGTTGAGCCCTTAATGAAAAGTGAAGATGAGCTCAAAAGAGGGCCCCTTTCAGTTAGGGCCGGAGCTTGAAACAAAAATCATATAGGGCTTACAAATGGATCAAGAAAAAGGGTCAAAAGAGTAGAAATGTCACTCACCCTTGAAGACTAAAGCTTTTGTTGCTTCTTGGACCAATTTGCAGCTCCTTTAGCCTTTGAGAAGCCCTCCTTGTTTCTGGAAATGAAGAGGTGATGGTAGAGCTTGGTGGTGTAGAAGAAATGGTGATTAGGGACTTGGAAGTTTTCAAGGGAATGAGAGGGATAGAGGGAGGTATGGCTCTTGAGACTTGAAGAACAATTTTTCCAACCCTTGAATGTGATATAGCTTGCTGGTTATAAGGGCCAAAAAGGGGGTGTAAAGGTGGGGGAAAAGGAGGGCAACTTTCCCCCACAAAATATCCCCGAATATTGATATTTTCTGGGGGATAAAGCTATACAGCTGTAAAGTGAACAGTGCAAGGAACTCGGCCGGCCACACCCCCTAGCCGGCCGGCTAGGGGTCAAAAGGGTCAAGCAGATTTAGTGGCTGGCCACCACATGATGGTGTCCTCCCATGTGTGTACATCACAAATATGTGGTTGAAAGTTCAAGAATGTGGGTCCAAGGGGTTCAACATTAGCCCGGAAAGAGGGGTTCAAAAGGGTCAGGTGGAATTACTGGCCGGCCACCAATTTTTAGGGTCCTCCCATGTGTGTACATCACAAATATGTGGTTTGGGTTTGAAGAAAATGGCCCCAAGGTGTTCAACATTAGCCCGGAAGGAGGGGTTCAAAAGGGTCAAATTGAATTAATGGCCGGCCACCACTTTTTAGGGTCCTCCCAAGTGTGTACATCACAAATATGTGGTTGAAAGTTCAAGAAGATGGCCCCAAGGTGTTCAACATTAGCCCGGAAGTGTGAAAAACGGGTGCCGAAGGGCGTCGGAGGATGTATAACTGGTTGCTGCAACAATTACTGGCCTTTCACCCTTCAGTGACCTCCCCGGTGATAAAACAGAGGTACCTGCCAAAAATGAACGAAAACCGTTGCAAAACGAATGCTCGGGGACCAAAACGCGCAGTTCGAGGTCCCGAAAATGGGCTGTTAAGCACCGAAAGTGGCATTCGGCCACGAAGTGGGTTTCTCAGACCCCAGTGTCCCTCAAAAGGGAGAAAATAGGAAGTACGCCAAAAATCGGAGCCATAGGAGATGGTTAAGCGCTCCCGAACCGAGGCACACGGCCAACGATCCCGAAAAACCGGAAACCGGACTCCGAAATGGGAAAAATGGCCTACGGCCACCAAATGTAGCCCACGGACATTGAGAGATGGTCTATGGGACCTCTCCCTCCCCTCAGGAAAAGAAACAAAGAAAATCGGGCCTGGTTCGCAAACCGAGGCAAAGCACAAAAGAGGGTTCGGAAGTCCGGAGGCAGGGCTCACGGCCGCAACTCTGAAACTTCTGAACGAGCACATTATGCAACATCACCAAGCGCTCAATCAGTGACGTCTGAGTCTTAAGGTCGGTCAAAAATGGGGTGTCTACAGGTCCCGAATGAGATCATTTCGAATAATGGTTCCCACTTCAAGAAGGAAGTGATCGACTTGTCGGAGAAATACAACGTGGCTTTTCATAAGTCATCCATATATAGGCCGCAAACCAATAGAGCAGTTGAGGCCGCCAACAAGAACATCAAGCACATTCTGCAGAAGATGGTGGAAACTTACAGGGACTGGCCAAATAAGCTGCCATTTGTTCTCTAGGGCTACCGGACATCAATTCAAACATCTACTGGGGCAACTCCGTATTCCTTGGTTTATGGAATGGAGGTTGTTCTGCCTATCAAAGTTGAGGTTCCGTCGTTGCGAGTAATGGCTGAGTGCCAGATAGCTGAGGCAGATTCGCAGCAGAGCAGATTCGAAGAACTTATGCTGTTTGATGAAAGAAGACTGAAAGCACTATACCACATTCAAGGTTATCAATGCAGAATCGCCAGGGCTTTTAATAAGAAAGTTAAATCCAAGAATTTGAAAGAAGGAGATCTAGTGCTCAAAGACAATCGAGCTCCCATCTATGACCCTAGGGGCAAGTTCAGACCTAATTGGACTGGCCCTTACATCATCAAGTCAATCTGGTCGGGTGGAGCTGTCATTCTAATGGACTTAGATGGCCTTGAATTCTCTCAGTCGATCAACATGGACAAGTTAAAGAAATACTATCCTTGAGTGGCTCGCTAGGCCGAAAACCTGAAAGGGTGACCTAGGCAAAAGTTAGAGCATAAAAAATTTGAAATAAGAAAAACTGAGCTCGCAAGGTTGAAAACCCAGAAAGGGCAGCCTTGGCAGAAGTTAGAGCGCAAAAGGAGAGTGTTAATACACAAGTGAACCTTAACCGAACTACATAAGGCTTAATTCCCATCTTTTGGATATGTAGGCAACTTCATTCTGAAGTCTAGCCACAAACACTTCTAAATCAACTGTGTCCATGTGGTTATTTTGGCCATCTTTGTCTTTTCTGCATCCAAGAGTTCGGTTGTGACCTACGGTGCAGTGCTGTTCAGACTAGGGGCAACTTTCTAGTTGATTGGATCCGGGGTTATACATCTCAGTGATAGATTTTGGGTGTGTCCAGTTGTGATCCATATCGAAAATAGTTTTGAAAAGTTTTAATAAAAGTTGATTTTGCTTAAATTAATCTTTTACAACTTAGACTATTTGTGGACCAAAACGGAAAATTTTCAGTACCCACAACCTCCAATTTCATTGATTTCATTACAAAGTTCTCTCACTCTCGATACAAATTGAAGTTGCTTTTAATTACATTCATAAAGAAAACTTGAAAGTACAGATCAAAACAATGAACTCAAGACATAGTCAGGTGTTCCTGCGTCCCCTCCCAGAGCTTGTGGAAGCCTCTGATGCCAAAGTAGGCCCGGTCTGTGCCTTTTCATCAAGCCAAGCTATGCACTCGCCAAAAAGGGCACAACTGAGAGTGTGAGCAGGGGCCAGAAGCTCTCTCATCCTCCATGCTGTGGCATACCGAGCTAAATGTGAGCCTTTGATCAGAAATGAAGCTGGGTATTCCACCCCCTCTTCCGGACGAGTTTGGTCGTGGCCGAATTGATGCCAGAACCGGAATAGAAAGGAAAAGACACAGTGTGTCAGGCCAATCAGCTGAATGCTAGGCTACGGAGACATGTTTGTAACTCATCTCTGACAGATTAAGCCAGGGGTAGCGCCAAGTGATGTCAACAGCAGATCGGCTGCACATCCATTTGCACCACCATCCCTCATCTGGGGCATCAACTAGCCGTTGATGGAAGAAATAGCCGCGTGCTGAATATGCTGGGCAAGAGTCCACTACTTTCAGTTTATCCATGAGCCATATCTGGGGAGGGATGAAAAATAAGAGAGATTAAAGAATAGAGACGTGTACGTGGAGAGAAAAGTGAGAAAGGGTTTTGAGAGAAAAACAGAGCCCGAGGGCCGAGCAATGTGAGATACACATATGAGAAGGGTGGGAAACATTACCTGTAAGAGTAGTGGACTCCCTGTGAATCTGGTTGTCTCCCAGCGATCGAAGGCATCCAAACCCATCAATGTCTCGGCTAATGTCATGCCAATGCAGCTCTTGCCCTCTTTTAACCCTTGGGCAACCTCAATCAAACGAGAGCTAGACCCTCTGAAAGCAGGGGCAAGCAAGAAATAAGACAACATGCACAAGCAGAGGGCATGTTGTTGAAAGCTCTGCAAAAAATGGTCATCGCGGTCATCAGCGTTACAAAATCGATAGATCAAGCTTGGAACATCTAACTCTCCGTTGTGGATTAGAGATCAAGCATCATGCAAAGTAAGCCCACACATCTGACCTAGAGCTTGGATGTGACCAAAACGAAACTGGGACAGGATTTCTTCATCGCGCTGAGATTCCATCAAGGCTTGGAAATCTTCAAAGGTAGGACACATCTTTTGTCAGCCAAAGCTAAAAACGTGAGTTACCGAATTCCAACACCTAGCTGCGGCATGGACGAACGGAAAACGCAACGGGGTGTGGCTCAGCGTGAATAGTGCATTTATTCCAAAACCCCGAAAATTCAACTTTTCCAAGCCATCCAAGTTTGCAATCCAATTTGTGAGGTTTTGGACAAGAAATGCTTCCATTTGGGGTAAAAATGAAGCTGAAATGGAGAAGCCACGAAACTGGAACCTTTATAGAAAATAAAGCATTGAATGGAAGACATGTGGTAGCAATCTGGAGGCTCCCACCAAAACTGGCTGACCGACCAGTTGGAGTAGCCGATCGGCCACCTTTTCTGGTCGACCGGCCACCTAAGTGGCCCACAAACATAAAAAGTGGCCGGCAATGGCTATAAGTGGCCGGCAGCCACTGTTTGTCCCCAGCAGATGTACCTTGGTCTCTCTATGTGCTAGAAATGCTGAAAATATGTGTTTTTCTCCACTTTGGATGCATTCTGATGTGGGTTTGTTGGCTTATTTCTCAAGTTCGTCGTATTTGTTTATCGAGTTGTCATAATTTATTTATCGAATTGTTACAAATTGTTTATCGAGTTGTAATTATATTGATTGGCCTGTCAAGGCTTTGTCTTCTTTATCGAGTTGTTTTGTTCTTTTAGTTGTAGGTTCGTTCACTACCTGACTAAGACAATGCATTTCGAATGTTCGAATTTTATCAATCTCATTTTTGGTGTAAAATGGTGCAATGCGATGCTCAAAATATACAATGCAACACTTTTGTAACAAAAAGTTGTTTTCGTTCCATCATGGTTTGTCTTTACAAAGGTACAAGTTTTAAGAAATAAAACTACCTAGGACTATACAATATGCTAACTACTAGCAAAAAGAAAACAAAGCAAAAACATCTGAATCGGTGCCACCCAGCTCAAGACTCAGAGGCTCTCTTCATCCTCTTCCTCGGCTTAGCAAACTCTGCACCATCGCCGTCGGCACCGTTGTCTGAACCAGAGCTGCCTCCACTCCCATCCTCGAAGCCCTCCTCGGCATCGTCGCCACCATCAGAATCCGAGCTGGTGCCGTCGCCTCCACCCTCGGATGCCTCGAACTGAGGACTCGCTGGCTCCTTCTCTCCACTAGAGTCGCCATCAACATCGCGCCTAGATGGTGCCCGATGCTTCCCTCGGCCACGTGCCGGAGTCTTTCTCCCTGCCGCTGGAGAAGGCCCTACTAGTCCTGTCTGCAAGGGTGTGACCTGAAAAGGCAATTTGAATTTATCAGCAAGTATTAAGTGCAAGTGATGTATATAGAGTATATGCAGAAATCAGATACAGTATGTACATGCAGTGTGTCATCTCAGATGTGATCGATGCATACAGCGTATCAGTGCAATGAAATGTTCAGTTTTAGTATATCAGCAGAGGTATGATAACTGAAATGCAAGAAAATTAAACAGTACCAGAATGCCATGGGCGCTGAGCATCATCTCTCTCCACAAGACCATACTCTCAAGTGAGGCCATCGCCTCAAGCAACCCCCTCGACATATCCTATAGAGGGCTGCAGATGCAAGTTGAAACAATCAGTGATTGAGTGAATGAGAATCTGAGTGAACTAAAATACATAAAAGCTGTAAAGTATACCGGTGGTGAATCAGGTGTCCTGATAGATCGATGATACGGCAATGGGGGCTCGAGTGGAATCTGATAGGGTGTCCCATACCACCAACCTATCAGCTCAGTCGGGGGATCCGGCCATCCAACACACCACCTAGTAGAAGGCATCCCTCTAGTCTCACCTCTCGGTGCACGAGCCCTGCTCGTCGAAGGAGCGCCTGCTGTCCGAGCCTTGCTCGACAAAGCAATATCAGCTGTCCTCCCCGTCGAAGCACGAACACCTGCCAATAGAGGCATGAGGTATGCCTGGATGTAAGTTACATAGTATCCTGGTCCAGTGTACCGATCCGCATCCATGCCTCGTATGACGTCAATAAGCTCCTGACATGAGAGGCTCTCTGTGGCTCGCATAGATGGCGGAGGAGGCAGAGGAACTGATTGTAGCAGTGAGCCCAATACCTGGCGCATGAAGCGCTCACCTAAGAACCAGGCTCGGCCTATGGGTCCCTCGAGTACGATCCGATATCAAGAGGCATCTCGAGCTCCGGCGAAATGAAACCAGGCAAACTCTGGCATCACCACCCAAGGCTGCCATGTAATCTGTAGACAACAAGTGCGTCAGTTGCCATATAGATATGCAAAGTGAATTGAAGATGAAAACAGAAAAAACTGTGGGTTTTGTGTTACCTCGGTCACCTGCACGGTGTCAAAGTATTGGCGCAAGCACGGGAGGGTCTCTCGGGTCCTTGGCTAGCACCTACCATCATACCTATGTGAATAGGGTACCTCGGGCGATGTCTCAACCTCTAGCTCGGGAGCAAGTGTGGGGAAGTAGGCATATACCCACAATTGTGAAAAGCAAGACAATGGCAGTGAGAATACAGAATACAGAAAATGCAGAAAGCAGAGTATAGCACAGTGTATAGAAAGTACAAGTGCAGAGCAAAGTATAGACTATGTGTGTGCAGTGTGCAGTGTGTGCAGTGCACAGAAAGTGCAAGGCAGAAAGCACGGTACAGAATGTAAAGCAGAAATAAAAAGCGTACCTCCCAGGCTCGCCGGCAACCGCCCACTCTGTTCCCGCTCCTGCGGGAGAACGAGCTCATGTAGCAGTAGAGGGTAACGAGGTCGGCGCCCCCCCAGTCATAGTGCCATACCTGTGATAGGTCCACTACAGCACTTAGCAAATATAGCCCCACTGTGTTCCCTCTATTGGCAAACAAAGTAGTGTCGAAGAGGAACACAAGGAAGCCCCGAGCGTACTGCTCTATTTCCTCGACCGTTGTAGTCTCTCTCCCTCTGAAATGGTTAGCGAACCAGGTATACCGCATCGGGCCTGATGATCGGTAAATAGAAAGGTGCACTCCCAACAGATAGGTCCAAGCAGCCTCTCACTCGCCCATGTCAGAGTCGTATGGGATCAGCTGACCTCCTACGTCCAGGCCTGTTAGCATCGCAAAGTCATATGGGGTCATCGTCATGTCCCCGGTGGCAGAGAAATGGAAAGAGTTGGTGGTGTCCCACCATCTCTCTACTAGTGCTCCTAACAGGGTCCTGCCCACAAAGAAACGCGAGAGCCCCGCGCAGAATAGGCCAAACCCCGCCTCATCAATAATCTGTTGGACGTCATCAGGGAGCTCCAAGTACCACTCCCTTGATGTGGTGGCCCTGTACTCGAGGGTGAAATGGGAGGTAACCTGTGTGTATGGGCAGAAATACAGTATGCATGTGTTCAAAGCGAGTAGAAATACAGTGTGTAAGTGTGAACTATAGTATGTATGTGTGTTCAGAATGAACAGATGAAATACAGTAAAAAAAGTGCAAGTTATACGAGAAATGTAAACTACATCGCAGGAAATGTAACAGTGCAGTGTGTACCTTAGGGGCGTCGTGAGACAAATAGGACTCTGGCTCCCGTAGAAGCAGATCCGCAGGCGCACGCCTTGCGAATCCAGTGAAATGGCGCACCGTACTGGGTGGTAGCACATGTACCTTAGGATGGTACGTCGCCGGGTCGAATGGCCGGACTCGAGGTGGAAACGGGATGTGCTCTGGCTCCCCTCCATCCTAGGAGAACCCTCGCCATGCGGAGCGGCATCTTCCATTTGAAAAGAAGGTGAAAAATGAGCAAAAATGCAAAAAGTCAACTCTCGGGAAGAGAAAAAGGCAAAAAAAAGTCAAAGCCCGGGAAAAAGGTGCCAGACTCAAGTCAAAGTTGAGGGAAACAAACTTCAAGTGGTGAAAATTGAGGAAAACGCTCCGAAAACAACTTTTGTTCGGTTCAAAGCAAAGAGAATCGAAAGTTTTTTGCAAATCAACTTCGCGGGGGATGTTGGAAAATGCGTGAAAAGTACAGATCTGAGGAGGAAAAGAGTCTAGGGATGAAGAACAAAGGTTTTCGGCACTGTGTAGGTGAGAAAAAGTGTTTGGGAATTGAGTTTTTAAAGTTGCCCTTGTGAAAAGACAAAGCTGTCTCGAAAATACAATAATTGGCCGGCCGACTAGTTTTTGTAGCCGACCGGCCGCTTAAGTGGCCGGCAGATGTAAAAAGTGGCCGACAGTTTATTCAAGTGGCCAGCGGGTTCCCACTGTTCCCTCTAAGTGTTTTCAGACTATTTTGAGTCCTTGGTTCCTAAGAAAGTGCAATGAGGACCCACTTTTCACCTCAACATGTTTCTGCGGAAGTTTCAACTCATGTCTTCGATGCGTAGCTCATTGTCCGTTGGCATGCGCGAGGTGTATCCATTTTGAAATATATTGTAACCCCTCCGAGAGGTAAATCAGATGTTACAACTAAATCGGTCTTGCCAAGACGCTCATTTCTTCATTAAGCATATTGCATCGAATATGCATTGATCATTGTGCACAGAATATGTTATGCACCTTTTCACTTGCATTGTTATGCACGTTCCACTTGCATTGTTATGCACCTTTTCACTTGCATTCTTATGCACATTTCACTTACATTGTTATGCATGTCTCCCATGCATTGTTATGCACCTTTTCATTTGCGCATTGTATATGCACGCGTTTATCTCGTATTGAAATTATATCTTGATGTAACGTTAAACATGTGTTCTACTATATTGTACCTGTCAAAGTTTGTCTTTTGTGCAGGCACGATATTGTATGTGCGGTTCATTTGAAGCTGGCACAACCAGACGATGTTTTATGTGTTTCAACCAAAAGAACTCCAGGTAAGATCATTCCTGCCCCCCTCCCAGAACTCTCTTGGTTCGGATAGAAACATTGGGACGAGTGCCCGATGTTCGTACCACCCTTCGGTGTTCGCACCACACCTTTTCTTCTCTCGTGTTTGACACGCGTTTGGTTACCCTTTCTCCTCTCGTGTTTGACACGCGTTTGGTTACCCTTTTCTCCTCTCGTATTTGACACGTGTTTGGTTACCTTTTCTCCTCTCGCGTTTGACACACGTTTGGTTACCCTTTTCTCCTCTCCCGTTTGACACGCGTTTGATTACCCCTTCTCTTCTCGCGTTTGACACGCGTTTGGATGACTGCACTTTCTTGCGTAGTCCTTCTCCTTTCGCGTTTGATACGCTAGGAGATGTTTCGTTTAAGACTTTGGGTGTTCCCGATAGTCGCTTTACCTTTCCTGCATGATGTGCAAGGAAGATTGCATAATTTTCTTACATCCTTTCTGTTGAAATGTGTGAAACTGCTGTGACTTGTCGATTTGCTTAAAATGTTGTATTTCTTTTGCATAAAAGTTTCATTATAGCCCTTTTTGCATGATCATAAGTTATGCTCTTGCATCGTGCATGTCACTTGCATTTTGCCCTTGCCTGCGGGAGCATCTGTTTTGTTATCTTACCTGTTTGTCTAAGTCTTCGGCCTTGTCAAAAATGGGTCGTCTCTGGGCTTTGACATTCACTCTCGTCATTTCATGACTTCTGAGTTCTATCAAAGAGGGGCAACTGTAGACACCACATTTTTGACCGACCTCAAGACTTCGACGTCATCGATTGTGCACTCGATGATTGCACATGTTTGTGCTTGTTTTGAGCGCCCGAGGGTCTCAGCTGAGTGCCTCGTCTTTGAGCCTCTTAACACTTTGTGTTTTGGCCTTGTTTTTGGGCCAAACCTTGTTCCTCTTGCCGGCCACTTTTGGCACTTGCCAGCCACTTTCCTCCCTTGAAGGCCACTTCAAGTGGTCGGCCGGCTAGGGATAGTGGCCGGCCGGCCACCTTAACTAGCCGGCCGCCATTTTTTCTCCTTTTTAGATATTTTTAGATCTTTTGAGCCAACTGTGGCTCACTGAACTCATCCTCTATACACGTGTATGGAGGGATGAAAACAAGCTTTAAGCTTGTCAAGCAAGCTTTTGCTTGCATTGCCTATATAAGGGGAGGTCCCTCCCCCTTTAGAAGGGTTGACAAAATTTTAGAGCTGAAATTTCTCCCTCTCTTTAGAATTCTCACACTCTCTCTCTCTCTCTCTCTCTCTCTCTCTCTATCTCTATATTGTGTGATATTGTGCCTTAAAGTGTGTTTTCTTCACATATTTGCACTGAAACACCTAGTCACACACCACTACCTCGGAGCTGAGGTCCTTGAAGGTTTGTTTGGAGCTCAAAAAGCTAGTTTTTGGCTCAGAAGTTGTTTTCTTGCTGCTGTGCTTCAAGGGTGAGCATATTCCCTTTCTTAAGCTTGTTTTTGAATACCATATTAGCCACCTTTGCATGCTGTTTTAGGCGTGGTTGTTAACTACAAAAAGCTCTATTTTTAAGTGTTAAGAATGTTGGTTTGAGCCCTTGTTGGGGTTAGGGGTGGTCTACCCTCTTTGGTTGCTTATTTGCTAAGTTTTTGTACCCCCTTTCAAGGCTATCCACACTATCTCTTTTTGGCCTTTTAACCACTAAATTCCAGAGGAATTTCAGTGGTGGAAAGGTGGTTTTGAGGTCCCAAATGGGAGGGGGTGGTCCCCTCTCCTCTTGTCTTGCTTGCATGTGTTGATGGCCCACCAAATAAGCATGTGTTTCTACTTCTTTGGGGCTTTGTTCAAGCATGTTTTTGGACTTTTTAGACCTCCCACAACTCTATTTTTGGTTTGTTTGATCATTGGTTGCTTGCTCTTTACACTTGTAGTGTAATCTTGATCACTAGCTTTGCATGCTTGCTACTTTAGCTCATCATTCCAACTTATTTTGGCTATATTCCAGCATGCCTTTACTCATGTTTTAGCATGCTTTAACTATTTTTTGAGTGGTTTAGGTCATATGAGGCTTGCTTTGTATGGCTATATCATGATAGGCTTTAATAACTTTGTGTTTTGAGTCCTCTAGCATGCTTTGCTTGGGTTGTTTGCATGATTTGGCATCATTGAATATGTGATTTCAGAGCATATATCACTATCAAACTCTCATATGTATCACTCTTTCAATGCTTTTGAGAAGTTGAGCCTGATGCCTTGTTCGTGAGCCAATACATGAGCATATCTTTCTTGCCATCTATGCTGCAAGTCTAGCATGTTTTTGCTACTGTTTCGACCTGCCTTATGTCTATTTTGAATGGTCAAGGTCATTTGAGCATTGCTTAGTATGGTTGTAGTGTAAAGGGCCTTGACTAGCTTTGAGTTTTGAGGCCTTTAACATGCTATGCATGTGATGTTTGCATGGTATGGCACCATTTAGCATGAAATTTCAGTGCATATAGTGTAGTCACACTCTCATATACTTCACTTCTTCATAGCTTTTGAGGGTTGTGTATTGTGCCTTGCTTATGGGCTAACATGTGTGCATGTTCTCCTAGTCTTTTGTGCTCCTATCTCAACATGTTCATGCCACTGATTTGGCATGTTTTAGGTCTGTCCATGGTTGGTTTTGTTGTTTGAGCTTGATAATGTATGCTTCTAGTGTAATACACTTCACTAGCTTTGATGCTTTATGCCTCAAACATGCATTACATGAGTTGTTTGCATGAGTTTGAGTCACTTAACATGTTATTTCAGTGTTAAAATGTGTGTCATTTCACTCCATTGTTTCAATCTTTCATTCACCTTGAAAGGGCCTTAAGCCCCTTGTTGGCTTGAGCATGAAATTGAGGCACTCATACCTAATGGTTTTAATCCTCTCTTGAGGATTTCTACTAACCAAGAGCATGAGACTTCTTTCATGCTCAAAGTGTTTGTGGCTTAGACCCTCTTTCCAATTAGAGGACTTCCACTTTGGACTTAACCGGTTAAAGGATTAATTGGTAATGTAAAATGCGTAAACAAGAATCGAGTCAACTAAAACTCGTGCGAGATAAGCATTCTTGTTGCATTTCATGTGTTTGGATCTGACGTTAATCTAAACACAAGAAATGTGGCACGTTTATACTCATAGTGATGAAACGTATTATGTTTCTCGGTCGCCGACACCCTTGATCATGCATGATAGGGTGGAGGCTCTTCGAGTCTTGTTTGTGCATTCACCAACATTGTGCAAGCTTGGCTCTTTGGCCATCATGCATTGAGATGCGTGGTTGGTGGCTTGAGGGCCGAGTATTGCACTCCGTTTAGCTTGAGAAATGATAAGGAGGGTAGTTGCACACACATTTCCTTGTAAATACATTGTCTTGGCTCTGTTGCTCTCTGTTGCAGCAAAGGCAGAATTCTGGAAAGAGAAGTGGCCGGCCGACCACTTGCACTAGCCTCCCGACCACTTGTACTGGCCGGCCGGCCAATTAAGGTAGCCTACCGACTAGTTGAGGTGGCCGGCCGACAACTTGCAGGTCCAAAGTGTTCTTGTTTTGGGGCAGAAGCCATCCGGAAGTTTGTGCAGTATCCTGAGATCACAGTGAGTGCAAACAGAGGCAATCCATGGCAAGGCAATGCGTTTTCGGGCGAAGCACACCGAGTATGCATGTGTCCCTCCCCCAAGGCCATTTTATTGCTTTACTTAGCTAGTTAATATACCGGTTTTGTAATTAATTAGTTAATGTGTTTAGCTAATTCAATTCGTTTTTGTAGTACTCTAATTAACTTAGATTAGCTAGTTATTCAAATTCAATTTGGTTTTTAATAATTAATTAGCTAAGTTAGTTAATTAGTTAGTTAGCTTAGCTTAGCATAGATTAGCTTAGTTTATTCGGACCCTCTTTCGAGAGGACATAATGTTGTAATAAGTGTGCGTGTGTGCGTGCATGTCTTCCAACCCCACGTCTTTCTCTCTTTTACTTAACCGCTTTTGATGGTTATTTTAGGGTCATTTTCAATTAGCATCCTTATGCTTGCATGCTTGCATTCACCCATTTGTCTTGCATGCACCAGGCTCGGTGCATCATTCAAGCTGCATTGTATTTCAGTACTTCTTTGAATACATGTATCAATTGTTGCATTCATATGCCATCTTAGATAGCCGAGCCTATTAGTTGCATTTTTTCATGTGTTCCATTAGGCATTCTAACATAGCTAGGATCATACATGATTTCTAACTAGTTCTCTGTTTTGGCTTCGAGTACACTATAAGTGTTTACGCTTTAGCATACTTGCATGTGTGTGAGTGTTTCCATGATAGCATGCTTGCCACGAGGCTATTTGCTTAAGTGTTTAACTACTTCAATGCCTGTGGATGAAGGCTTGATTACTTGAATTGGATCAATTCATCAAATGTGAGTTTTAAGCTCACTGGAGGGTGGCAAGTCATCATGTTTTTCTAAGCCCGCTTGAGGGTGGCAAATCCGCGCTTTAGCCTACTTGAGGGTAGTAATTCCAAACCATTTTCGAAAAACAAACATGAATTGTTCTGTTCCAATTCTTGCGATTTAGTCAATACTTGTGTGTTGTGCGCATCACATAGTAAGTTAAGCTAATAATCGGAGCAAGAACACATGAGGTTTATAAAAAAAACATATCATGTTTAGTAGAGGCCGATCCTTTGATCGAGCGAGCGGGGGTGCTCATTTTAGGACCTTCCCGTCTCGTACCTAAGTGCTCGAGTCGAGGCAACTTTGGTGTTGACGGACACGTGGCCTTTGGCATGAGTCAGGGTTTTCTAAATTTTCTAAAAATAAAATATTTAGGTGGCGACTCTGTAATCTAGCAAAGCAGTCCATGTTTGGCACTTCTTGATTAAAATCGATTTTCCAAAACGATTTGCCGGATTTGGACTCTTTTCTTATTTATCAATCTTACATTGCACTTTGTGAGACTAGATACAGAACTGTGATAGGAGTCCGAACTGTAGTAGCTATAAACCCAAATTCGCACCCTGTCCGAAAAAAGGGGCTCGCAGAGGAAGTTCAGGCGATCTACACTAACGCGTCACACACGAGAGGAGGAAAGATTGGTGTGTACAAACAGGCGCACCTACCGTTTTTAACCAAGCACTCCTAACGCGTCACACGCGAGAAGAGGACAGATTGGTGTGAACAAACATGAGCACCTGCCGTTTTTAACCGAGCACTCCAAACGCGCCACACGCGAGAGAAAGAAAGATTGGTGTGAACGAATAGGCGCACCTACCATTTTTAACCGAGCAGTCCTAACGCGTCACGTGCAACAATAGGAAAGATGGTAAGAACAAACAGACGCACCTGCCGTTTTTAACCGAGCACTCCTAACACATCACGCGCAAGAGGAGGAAAGATTGGTGTGAACGAACAGACGCACCTGCCGTTTTTAATCGAGCACTCCTAACATGTCACATGCGAGAGGAGGGAAATATGGTGTGAACGAACAGGCACACCTGTCATTTTTAATAGAGGTAAACAATCCTCACGCATTGCACGTGAGAGGAGGAGAACAAAATAATGCATAAGCAGCTGAATTCAAAAGCAGTCAAACTCTAAAGTGAAAATATCTCATTGCCTGGAAGACCTCAGAAATGAAGCCATAAGGCCCATGGAGATAGCTCAAGTCAAGACGCAATGCATAACCATGAATTAGAAGTAAACACGAATTCTACACAGAGACACGTAAGACCAAAACAATCAATGCAAGGTAGTAAAGTGAAAGCAAATTTGACCATGTGTTAAAAGAACACAACACACCACGTTTCAAATTGGTTATAAAATGGATGATGATCTTACTGTAGCATGAATGATTTTACCTGGAACTCTTCTAAATGAACCATACATACAATATCGTTTGTTTACGACATAACATAACAGATTACGATTCAGGTAAAATAATTAAAAGCTTAAACTAATTAAAAGTTTTAAACAAATCAAATCACATCATAAGTTTAAACTATGAGTTAAACAAATGAGTTTAAACAGCTTAAATCAAGAATCAAAATCAAATTATGCATTCACACAAACAAAATAGAATGAATAAATTCCTCTCCTTTCCCTCTCCTTTTCTTTTTTATAGTTTCTCTCTCACCTTTTCTTCTCCCATTTTCCTTTATTCCTTGTTTTTGTTGCTTCACTGTTTTTTTTTCTTTTTTCCTTTCTTTTCTCTCCTTTCTCTTTTTTTCCTCTCTTTCTTTTTCAAACTCTTTTTCTTCACTGTTTTTTTTTGTTTGCCTTTTTATTTTAGATTAAAGCTCCATAACACAAGAAATAAAGAAATACCATAAAGTAAAAAAAAAAATAACTGAGTTTACACTGAGAGCCAACCAGGCCTCGATGAAGCACGGCCAAACGTCAAGACAACCTGCTGGACTTCTATAGCGGCAAGGGCAGAATCGGGAAAGCTACATGACAAGTTTGTTTAAAACAAACTCAAACCTCATTTTTGAACACAACCAAGGCTGAAACTCTTCCCCTTCTTTCTCTAGGCTTATCCTCTCTCAAGATTTTCCCTCCCCTTGAGTTACCTAACAAACCCTTGCAATTTTTTCTTTGAAACCTTTTTCCTCCTTTACACTTTGAACCGAACAAATCTTAATTTGGTGGTTTTTCTTTGTTTTCCTCACATTTTCCCACACTTTTCTTATTTCTCCCTTTGATTTTCCACAATTTCTTCACTTTCTCTCTTCTAGGGTTTGAATTTTGGGGTTTTCACCTATTTTCACTTATCCCCTCACTTTTTCTTCACTTTTCTTCACTTTCCTCTGTGGCTAGTGACGAGGTTCCCATTGCGGACCCTGCCATCGATATTGGGGCCGTCTTAGGTGCAGATGTGGAGGCCGAGGATGCTTGTAACGACCCCAAAATCCATATCCAAAATTACTTTTATGTCCTTGCGGGTTAATGCATTTTAATTTAATGATATTTGTTCAAATTAAGGAATTATCTGTTGAGTCACGGCTTTAAAATTGAAATTACCGACCTTTACGGGTTCAGAAATCAAAATTGAGTGATTGGTTACGTTAATGGGAATTTTTAGAACTAATTTGGGAAAATTAATTGGAAATCTAATTTGTCTGATTCGCTAATGCACGTTTGGGTGGTTAACTTTGTACTGCAAATTGAAGGCCTTAGAGGCTTCAGAAACCAGAATATAGGACATATTTATGATCAACACAATTTTTAGAATCATCTAAAAAGTTTAATTGAAATTTGATTTCGTACGATTCGTAAGGCCACGTTTGGCGCTCCCTATTGTGTTAAGCTTGTGTGTGTGTGTATATTTATATAAATAGATGCCTTATGAGTTGTTGAACTCATCTCTTAGAACCAAAATATCTAGAGAAAAGGGGAAGCCACATGAGAGAGGGAGGGGGAGAGAGTTCTTGAGAGAACTCAAAGAGAAGAAGGAAGGAAGAGCTTGAAAATGAACAAGAAAGATGGGGAAATTGACGGAATTAAAGTAGACTTCAAGAGATTGGCTCAAGATATGTGAAATCAACTTAACCCCTTGAGATTGATCTATTATTAGTTTAAATTCATGATCTAAAATGAAAAGTGAAAACCTAATTGAGTTGGGGTTAAGAAATATAAGTTTAAATGAACTCTTTTCATGAAATTGAACCTTGATTCCTTAAGAGTTGCTTGATTGAAGAGTTAAATTCCTTATATTTGTTTATCTTGAGGTTGATTGTGGGAAGTTGAGCTCCAATCTTGAGGTTTTGCATGGTTAGCTATATATGCATGAAGATATATGTAAATATGAAAGAAGTGAGCTTGAACCCCAAACCTTGGCTATTTTATGCTTTTATGTTCTAATTCTTAACCTTGTTTTTGTGCTTGGGAATTGAGTAGTATTTTGAGGTTATGATATTTGATGGAAGTTAATAATGCAAAATTTATCATGTATTAAAGAGTTTTGGGCCTTGATTTACATGAATTTGAGGTTTAACCTTGAAAATGAGAAATTCCAAAACAAGAAGCCATTTTTGGACTGAAAATTGCCTAGAGCCGCACGTGCGGCAATCCATGCCCAAAACCAAGTTTGATTCTGCTAAAAAGGCACGTAGTCCCGCACGTGCGGCCCTGTTTCCCACACGTTCGGGGACAACTCTGTTCAGCCAACTTTGAATAAGAATATCTTTTGCATCCGGACTCCGTTTTGAGTGATTCTTGAGTCTAACATCAAGCCCTGGAAGTCTAGTTTCCAATGGTAGTGGTCTCACTCCCAAATTCTAAATATAGAATTATATATGCCCAAATTAGTGAGAGTTGCTCGCTTTCTATCTACTGGTTTTGTACCATTTCTTCGTCTAAACCATTTTCCTATCGATTCCTCCTATTTTCTGAGACATGGATTATAACCTATGGAGGACTAATGAGTTTAGAACCACCATGGCTAATTGATTCAAGAACAAGAAAGAGATTGGTTTTATTCTCATATTCTTCTATGTGCATTGTGTTGTAGGTCAAAACGAGGACATCGTCCCACTGCTGTCTGAAACTTATCACTGTGAGTAATAGTAGTGTAACGATATGTTATACTTACTTCTGGTGCTTATGGTTTATATATGATTGTTGAGAATGACATATACTATTGACACTATGCTCTGATTGAATTAACGGACATAATTGAACAATGGCACTGTTATGGACCTAAGGTCGTTCTGTCTCTGTTAATAAAAGTGGACCCGAGGCCGTTATGATGTGAATTGTTCTATCCCTATTAATAGTACTGTAGTGATACATGTGCCTTTTGTTAATAGTTATTATTAATGTTCTGTTATTCGCAAGACAACTATGTCGACTTGTAATAAACCATGGAGAAATTTATGTGCACTATTGTGTAACGGTATTCTTGTGAATCTGGGATTATTCTGTATAATCTGTTGGGCCTGAGGCCGTTTTGTATAACATATCTGGGCTTAAAGCCGTTCTATATCATATCCAGGCTTAAAGCCGTTCTGTATCATATCTGGGCTTAAACCGTTCTGTATCATATCTGGGCTTAAAACCGTTCTGTATTATATCCGGGCTTAAGGCCGTTCTGTATTATATCTGGGCTTAAGGCCGTTCTGTATTACATGTGGGCCTGAGGCCGTTTTAAAATGTGATTATGGATAAGATCTGTTTATGGTTTCATATGCATATTTACATTCTTTATGTCTATGCTCGTTTGACTCACCTCCTTACATCGTTATTATTCACTGAGCCTTGCTCACTCCATTTTTATGTATATTTATGTAGGTGAGCCATCGCGGCTTGACACTAGGATTGTATTGAGGTCTACCTATCTGCCAAGCTGCCTGGGGTACGCCTCCGTGTTGAGGCCTTAATTTTGATTACTGGGAGTTGTGTAATTTTTGGAGTCTTATTTAAGTGTGTGAGAGATCTACATAATTCTATGATTGTATATGTAACTCTGGGAATGTATTTAAATGCTTAAATCTAATTAAGCCATCATGTATGCACAAGCTCAATGGATGTTGTCTTTTGTTGATATTGCTTCCGCTTAAGGCCCGTATGTCGTTAAATATTACTCTAAAATTCTATTTTGAGGCCTATGTATAGGCCGGTCATGGACCAAACTTTTAGGGGCGGGTTTGGGTCGTGACAATGCTCTTGCATTGCCTCCCCTCATTGATAAGCCATTTGATGCGGCCACCTACCAACCACGTACAAATGCTCCGCCCCCAGGTGGTATTTTGAGATTTGAGGGCCTCATCCTAGGGATAGATGAGGACATCCTACTGTGAGAGCCCGTGGAGTACTTGTCCACCAATGCCTCCAAGGTAAGCAACTTTCCTTTGTTTTGAACATTGTTGAATCTCATAAGCAAACCATTAGTTAATCCTACATACACTCCTCATTTACAGGTGAAAGCCAGGAGGATTGGCGGTTATGGATCCATATCTGGTCCCAAGTACTGGTATGAGAGGCTTCTTGTAGAGGTCCGCGCACTGGTTGATGCTGCTGGCTTTGGGCCATTCTGTTCAGGGCTTATACAGATGAGGATTGAGTCATTGCTGTACGGGGCCCTGGTAGAGAGATGGTGGGACACTATGGACTTATTCCACTTCTCGCCGATTGCGGAGCTGACCTTGACTCCATATGATTTCTCTATGCTCACTAGCCTGTTAGTCAGGGTTGGCCGCCCGATTCTATGTGATCCTGACATGACGCAGTGGAAGGCCACACAATGTCAGCTTCTCAAGGCGATCCCAGACATCACCAGTCATGGGATGGTGAGGTATAGTTGGTTTTATGATCACTTCTCTGATTCTCAGCCCGCTACTCCAGATGAGGTCGCCCAGTACACCCATGGCTTCTTCATGTATCTCCTTGGTACTACCTTGTTTGCGAATAGGGAAAACACTGTGGGGTTATATCTTCTAGGGGCACTGATGCACCTACCGTAGGTGACAGAGTACGACTGGGGTGGCGTCGGCTTGGCCACCTTATACTGCTATATGAGCTCTGTATCCCGCCGTAAGGCGGATTCACTCGACGACTACTGGAGGGTTTAGGAGGTATGCCTCACACTTACTTTTTCTGTGCATTTTGTTCAATTCTACATTCCCTGCTCATATTTGCTTTGCATTTCCTATTTATTCTGCTCATTTACTTCATCCATCTTTTGTTTGCTTGCAGCTCTAGGTTTACACATACTTCACCTCTCTAGCTCCAGTCTCGGTAAGACTGATTGAGTTGTCAGTACCCTGCTCCCGGTACTATAACTCCCGATTCAAGTGACGTCGTCGCGTCGACCGAGACTTCCCTTACTTCTGTCGTTTCTTTGACACCATCACCTTGGATCAGGTAATAAAATACTAGTTTTTAAATTCCCCTACTATTGTTATCCTTATACAATATTATTTTCATACTGCATTGTCAATCTCATACTGTTGCTTCTTATACTGCTTAGGTCTTTAACATCCGACATATGCTCCTACAGGTTAACTGGCATCCCTGGACAGGTATCCCTCAGGCAGTGAGGACAACCTACGTTGTTGCATGGTACACCTCCACCATGCGAATTCTGTTTGAGGGCCCCTTTAGCCGAGCTTATTACTTGGGAGAGAGGTTTATTCGGCAGACGTAAGGCGTTTCCGACCCTTACATTCGACATCCTCCTCCTCCAGACATCAGGGTAGTTGATGAGCTTTAGGACAGTCCTCAGATCGACCTCTTGATGTTGGGAGAGGATGGTGACTAACATCATGAACCCAGTGACTTCACCATTTTCTTGCAGACTTAGGTGATGGCGCCTCTTACTCTGGGCGTGGCTCGTACTATTCTAGAGGTTACTGCTACTACTGCTGCCACCGGAGGAGTTCTTGCTACAGTTCCCATTCCTGGTTTTTTGGTGATTCTTACAAATGTCGTATATATGTGGCCAGACGGGGAGATTGAGCAGATCCCCCTAAAGCACATTGAAGAGAGGGATCGCTGGTTGGTGCTTGCTCCCCCCATTGAGCAGGTACACACTCCTTCCTGTTTATGCCTATTGTGTTACGTTATGTTTTCACTGTCCTCTGTTATTTTTGTCCACTGTTGTTCACATGCTTTTCCTTTTGCAGGTACTCCGGGCATATGCTGATGACCTCCTCCGGACAATTGACCGACTGCTTTTGATGGTGTGGAAAAGATAGACTGCTTTGGCCACTCATGGGATTGAAGTATGCTTTTGCCCCTAGTTCACAATCATGACAGTCTTGCTCATAACTCTATTGATCTCTTCTGATGTCTGTGCTTTCTCTCTCTTTTCAGCTTGAGCTAACACTAGTTGCACCTACAAGACTTCCTCCAGCTAGTAGACGGAGATGAGGCCCAATAAGAGGCAGAGAAGGAGTTGATCGAGGGAGAGGCAGAGTGAGGCAGCGCTCACCTCCTGAGGAGTCCTTTAAGGAGTATACGTCTTCTGAGGAGGAGGGTGAGGCAGTTGACATGCAGTCTGGCAGCCCCAGTGATGATAACGATGCACCTCCTCCTCAGCTAATGAGGAAGAGAGCGAGGATGGGTTGTTGATGATGCTGATGATTTTTTGTTTTTGTTTTTGTTTTTGTTTTTGTTTTTTGTTTTTGCTTTGTAGTTAAAGACTAGCTTCAGATAGACCCTTTTGTTTTTGAAGGATTTTCTTTTGTTTTGGCTACTTTGTGAATCATTGATCGGGGTTAGACCTGTTAGTTTATATAAGACAGGTTTTTTGAATGATCTCCTTACACAATGTGATTAATGGTATGTGATGAATGGCGTATCCTTTGTATGGTAACTTCGCATAAGACTTAAAACAATGAATATATACTCTTGCATTCATTCTTGCATCGGATAACAACCCACAATCGGACAAGATGTAAAATACAACTCAATAACAAAAAAACAAATAAAACAACTCGAAAATACTAAAAAACATTTGGTACAAATAAAATAAGACTCAAAACACAAACGCGGCACGTTAGGACAAAGGCCAACTTTTCCTGCAACTGCACTGATCTTAGACCCAGCAGGGCCTAAATAGGCATGGTCGGGCCTAAGTGTGAGATCAGTCACTGCTGCCCAGCTGTCATGCACTACTCCTTCTCATCTTTTATAAATGGTGCTTCTATGTTGTTTTCCTGGTACAATAGAAAGTCTTTGGTATTTTGCTCTCAAGATGGAGACAATGTGCAACAATAGGCTCCAAGACTAGATAGCCACTTTGGACGGCTCAGAAAAGGTGAACTTTCACGGTTTTGGCCTAAACGCCCTTTTTCTTCTAAGCCGCACTTCTCTTTGTTTTCCATTCCTACATGTCGTTGTTCGATGTTGGAACCCGATCACACATGTATTTCAATTTGGATCACAGGAGGTGTGTCCGACACTTGAGGAATTTTGAGCTTTAATGGAGTCCCGGCACGACAAACAAATCATACCACAGCCCCGTTTTGGCCATGCCCAAGCTTTGGGACAGATGTGTGGGTTAACATTACATGAGGCTCGGTCCTTAGCACATGATGGGGAACTAGACATCCTTGGTTTAGTTCATCGATTTTCCATTATTGGAGACAGGGGAGACCTTCTTTGGCGAGGTCACTGGCAACATGCTCTTTGTTTATGCCTTCTTGCGCAATTCATTCTTGCCCCTAGTTATGGCGGAGCTAGCATCTAGTTGATCAAAGTGGCCCAACATCTAAAAGAGGGTAAGAGTTGCATAGGTCTGTCCCTGGTCAAAACCTTGATGGGTTTGGATGCTTTTTCATCGGTGAGAGACTACCTGCTTGGCAGGGAGTCCGTTACTTCTCCAGGTATTGTTTCCCACCCTACTAATTTATGATTCTCACACCGCTCGACATTTACTCTCTATTTTTCTCTCATAACCTCTTCCTTACTTTTCTCTCATCGTACACCTCTCTATTCTTTAATCTCCCTTATTTTTCATCCCTCTCTAGGTACGGTTGATGGATAAACTGCAAGTAGTGGACCCTTGCCCTGTGTACTCAGCCAAAGCTTACTTCTTTCGCCAATGACTGGTCGATTTCCCCTCAGAGGGGTTATGGTGTGATTGGATGTGCAACAAATCTGTAGTTGGCATAACTTGGCGTTGCCCCTGGTTTAATTTTGGCTGAGATGAGCTACAACATATCTCGGTAGTCAGGTGTAGAATTAATTGGCCTTACACATTGCGTATTCTACTTTCCTCTCTGATTCAGACGCCAGTTCAGGCATGACTAGATACGTCCAGATAAGGGAGTGGAATACACAGCTTCATTTCCGGTTCATGCCTCGCACCTACCCCAGTACCTTGTGGCCTGGAGGACAAGAGAGATTCTGGCACCTGCAATTAGTTTTAGTTACACCCTATCTGAGGAGTGTTTGGCTTGGCTTGGCTTGCCTTGAAGAGGAGGCAGAGTTTGGGCCGTCTTTGGCATAGAGCCACCTGACTTAGCTGTGCCCCTAGTTTTACTGCTTTGATCTTTTCGTTTCAAGTTTTAAGATGTAAAAAAACTTTGATCTAAATCAAAGAGAGAAGAATGTACTTGTGTTGAAATCAATAAAATTAAAGTTGCGAGTATTGAAAATTTTCCTTTCGGTCCCATAAACAAGTCCAAGTTGTAAAAGGGTAAAATTTTGAACAAAATCAACTTTTATTAAAACTTTTCAAAATAATTTTCAGAAACGATCATCACTTGACACACATAGAATTGATTCTCAAGATGTATAATCCCAAATCAAAAGATCACAACTGTCACTGATTGCATACCACTACTGCTCCGTATTGTAACCAACTTTTTTTCCCAAAATAAATAGCACAACTAAACTAATAGATGATGAACAAAGACGACTTGATTGGGAAAACGGACAGAACAGTTGAGTTGGAGATAGTTACGGCCAAACTTCAGGGTGAAGTTGTCTACGTATCCTAAAAATGGGAATTATGCCTTACGTAATTTGGTTAAGGTTCACTTGAGTATTAACTCTCTCCTTTTGCGCTATAACTTTTGCCAAAGTCGCCCTTTAGGGTTTTCAACCTTGCGAGCTCAGTTTTTCTTTATTTCTAATTTTTTATGCTTTAACTTTTGCCTAGGTCACCCTTTCGGGTTTTCGGCCTAGCGAGCCTCTCAGGGGTAATATTTCTTTAACTTGTCCATATTGATCGGTTTGGAGAACTCCAGGCCATCCAAGTCCATAAGAATAATTGCCCCTCCTGACCAGATTGATTTGATGATGTAAGGACCGGTCTAATTGGGTTTGAACTTACCCCCAGGGTCATGGATGGGAGCTCGGTTGTCTTTCAGTACCATGTCTCCTTCTTTAAGATTTTTGGACTTAACTTTTTTTATTAAAAGCCCTAGCAATTCGACGTTGATAACCCTGGCCATGATACAAAGCCCTTAGCCTTCTTTCATCAAACAACATTAACTCCTCACACCTACTTTGCTGCCAATCTGCCTCTACTATCTGACACTTAGCCATAACCCGTAGCGATGACACTTCAATTTTGATTGGCAGAATAGCCTCTATCCCCGTAAACGAGAGAAAAGGGGGTTGCCCTTGTAGATGTTCCGATTGAGGTTCTATAGCCCCAGAGCACAAATGGCAATTTATCTGGACAGTCCTTGTAAGTTTCCACCATCTTATGCAGAGTTCTCTTGATATTTTTGTTCGCAGCTCCATTGGTTTATGGCCTATAGGTCGATGACTTATGGAAAGCCATGTTATATTTCTCAAGCAAGTCTATCACCTCTTTCTTGAAGTGCGACCCATTATCAGAGATAATCTCATTCAGAACCCCGTACTGGCAAATGATATTGTTCTTGATGAACTTAGCCACATGTGACGTTTTCAATAAAGAGTAAGATTGGGCCTCCACCCATTTGGTGAAGTAGTCGATCGCTACTAGGTTGAATTCATGCCCGTTTAACCCCTTTGGCGTAACTACACCAATAACATCTATCCCCCAAACAGAGAATGGTCATGGTGAAGTCATGTTGTAGAGCTTTGACGGCGGAATGTTCATACGATTGGCATGAATCTGGCATTTGTGGCAGCGCCGAACAAAACCAATACAATCCTCTTCCATGGTTGACTAGTAGTAACCTTGTCTAAAGATTTTTCAAGCAAGCATTACACCGTTCATGTGGGCTCTATATTCTCCTCCGTGAATGGCCTCCATAAGGCGCCTTGATTCCTCCTCCTCAACACATAGCTTGTGTTGTACAACTTGCCCCATAGATGATAAATTGGATGGCTAGATGCCGTATTCCCCTTTTATCCTTGGCATTTGCTCCTGGTGGATACGCCTCCTTTTCCAGGAAATTCCAGATATCTTAATACCAGGGGTTCTTGTCTGAAGCCTTATCTATCACGGCAATAGTTTCATAGGCTGGCGTGTACTTCTATTCAATAATGATCGGACACATCCTAACTTCTAATGGAATGTCTACTATAGAAGATAGAGTTGCCAGTGCATCAGCAAACCGGTTGTTCTCCCTTAGCAGATGGGTAAACGTTAACTTTTCAAACCTCAGAATTAGCATATCCAAGACCTGATAGTAAACCTTCATTTTCTGCTCTTTAACCCGCCAATCTCCGTTGGCTTGAGACACAACCAAGTTCGAATCTCCAATGACATCCAACCTTTTTGCCCCTAGTTCTAGGGCGGTTTCTAAATTAGCAATACACGCCTCATACTCTACTTCATTGTTGGATATTTTGAACCGGAGTTTGAAGGCTAAGGGTATATGGGAGTCATCGGGTGCTATCAGCAACACACCGATCCCATAACCGTATTGATTGGCTGCTCCGTTAAAGTACATCATCCACGTTTTCTCCTCTATTTGCAGAATATCTTCATCTGGAAAAAAGTACTCCACCACTTCATCTCCCTCTACTAGGTGGTTTGCCAGGAATTCCGCTACAGCTCTCCCTTTAATCTACTTGCGTGTAACATACTTGAGATCAAATTCAGAGAGAAGAAACAACCAACGGCTAGCCTACCCGTAAGCACTGGTTTCTCAAAGAGATATTTAATGGGATCCAAGCTAGAATTATAGAGTGAGCTAACAGGTAGTGTCTCAACTTTCAGGTAACCCAGACCAAGGCTAGGCAAACTTTCTCGAGGGCAATGTAACGGGTCTCGTAATCCAGCATTTTCTTGCTCAAGTAGTAAACGGCTTTCTCCACCTTGGCCTCTGACTCCTGAGCTAACATACATTCCATGGTTAAATTTGTGACTAACAGGTACAAAATCAACGATTTTCCCGGTTCTGGCGATGATAACACATGTGAATTCTGCGGGTACTGCTTAACCTGTTCAAAAGTGAACTGACAGCGATCATTCCATTGGAATTTCTTTCCTTTCTTCAGGAGACCAAATAGTGGTTCACAAGTTAAGGTTAATTTGAAAATAAACTATCTTATGAATTGCACTTTACCCAGAAAATCAGGCACCTTCTTTTCAGTCTTTGGTGGTGGTATTTCTAAGATGCCATTGATTTTGGAAAGATCTACCTTAATTCCTCTCTGTGTGATCAGGAAACCCAACATTTTCCCTGTTTTACACCAAAGGTGCGTTTTTACTGGTTCAACCTCAATCTATACTCTCTGATCCACTGAAATAGTTTCTTTGAGACGGTGCAGTGGCCCTCTCGATCTTTGGACTTAACAATCATATTGTTCACATACACCTCAACCTCTTTGTAGATCATGTCATGCAGAATGGTGGTTGCGGCCCTTTAATAGGTGGCTCCAGCATTCTTCAACCCAAACGGCGTGAATCAATAGCAATAGGTGCCCCACAGAGTAGTGAAAGCGGTCTTCTCCCTATCCTCGGGTGCCATCAGAATGTAGTTATACCCAAAAAACCCGTCCATGAACAAGAGCAATGCATGGCCTGTAGTGAAGTCTACCAATTCATCAATATGCGACAGTGGAAAATCATCCTTCGGACTAGCCTTATTTAGATCCCTGAAGTCGACACAGACTCTGATTCTGCCATCCTTCTTCGGGACTGGAACAATATTGGTCAACTACGTTGGATACTTAAATATAAGCAAGAACCCTACCTCAATCTGTTTGGTAACTTCTTCCTTGATCTTCAAAGCCCAATCTGGGGGAACTCTGTGCAACTTTTGCTTAACTGGCCGGACCTTAGGGTCAAGAAGGATCCAGTGTTGTACAATCTCAGGATCAATTCCAGGCATGTCTTCATAGGACCACGCGAGAACATCTTTGAAATTTTTTAATAAAGTAATTAAACCCTCGCGTTCCTTTGAAGACAATGTGGACCTGATCTGGACCAAGCGAGGATCCTCCTCAGCACCCACGTTAATTTATATGATTTCATCTGTACAGGGCTTAACATGCCTCTCCTCCTCATGATCAATCAAAATTTTCAAAACCTGAGGAATTTCATCCTCTTCATTTATGTCAAAATTTTGAAAATTAAGATCAGTACAACAAACCAAAGGCACAGAGAAGTAAGCAAAGTCCACCACATTCCCATTTAAAAAATCTGGATCTTTGATTACAATAGACTGGAAAGAAAAGCTAAAAGACGACCTAGACAGGACTTTGGTATCTGGGTCACCCCTCCCAGAAGTACCAAACTTAGAGGAACTCGAATCTGACTCCGACTCCGACTCTGACTCCACAGACTTAGCGGAATCAGATCCGGACTCACTATTCAATCCAGAACTGTTGATGACGCCTTGTTCAAACTTCTAGACCAAGCGTGGAGCCTCAAATGCATCCATGATAAGATTAAAGAAATCTGTTGTTGGGTTATCCCCAATCATTGAGATAGTAAAACTATCCTCCAAGTTGGTGGTCTCAGCTCCGGCAGTAGAACTTATCAGTAGGTCAACCAGCGCTTTTCCTAATAGCTCTTCCTCTTTATTGTCCAGGCTTGTAGTCCAACCTTGATTTGTGTTTGGGCTCAGGTCTAATTGTTCATCCTCCTCCTCTGGTAATTGGTGTCCGAAGAAGATCTTGGACCCTGGATACCTTGTTTTTGTTTCCCAGTCATACCAAGGCTCTGGGAATCCACAAAAGGGGAAGTCTTCTCCTTGGCAAAAAAAACGTTCGTTCAAGGTCTCTTATATTGGTTTGTGGACTAACTCGTACTGCCTCTCAGTCCTCTTTGCTTTTAGTCTTTCTCTTATTTCCTGCCCTTTTCTTTGCCAATCTGCAGCGGTAGGTTTGTATCCCAGCCCGAAAGCTTAAGGGTTACGACTCATCTCCTTAGCTATAATGCTTCCTTTCCTGCCACTTCGACCTAGTCCTGATCCGGGCATATGTCCCTATTTGTTCATTATGTAGATAGATTGCGCACTCAAGTAGTCCCCATCGCCCTCAGTCATGATGGATTGGACCAACCGGGCTTCGGCCGAGGAGAAGCCAGAAAGGAACATGTCTTCTTTCCCATGTATGATTTCTAATAATGATGCAGTGGTTCCCTAGGGAGGATGGATCGCAGAATTACCATACACAGTGACAATCTTGCCTTTGAAGGGGTACTTTACTAACTGATGGACTATTGATGATATAGCCTTCATCTGATGTACCAAAGGTCGTCTCAGTAGTAGGTTAAAAGTGGCCGAAACATCCATGACATGGAATTTCACCACATGCTCAAACAAACCGATTAGGATATTGCTCTTAAACATTCCCATGACATCCCAGCTTGTATTGTCATAAGACCGGATGGCTTGGGTCATGGGTGTAAAGTCAACCGGCCTCAAGCCGATGGCATAGGAAGTCCTCACTGGACACAGATTGATCGCCGATCCGATATCTACTAACACCACCGGAATCCACTTTTTCTGACTTTCTAGGGTTACATATAAAGGACAGTTATGGTTGGCGCCCTTGGGTGGTAACTCCTTGTCTGTAAACGATATCACCGGTGTAACGTCCCCAGATGTTACCAATGATACCAATTGGTCCGCAGTGGTATCGATTGGCAGTTCGGTCCAGTTCATTGCCTTTAACAATGCTTTCCTATGCTCCCGAGATGCCATTATCAACCCCCAGATTGATATGTTAACCTGAATCTTCTTGAGCTGTTTCAAGACCAAGTTTTTTTCAAGAGCCTTTTCTTTTGATCTCTCAGCCTCTTTGTTGGAAGACTCCGGCTGATCTAAGGCCACAGGTTTGAAGTATCGTCCACTTCGAGTCATATGATTGATCTCGTCAGTATACCAGGTGTCATCCCGGGTATTAGCTTTCCACCCTTCGTCAGTGTAAGCATGACTTAGGTCGTTGTCTTCCCACCACTCTCCTGCAGTCATGGCTGGGCTAGCATCAAGTTCTATCCGGAGCATGTTAACATCACATGCCCTATCATCATATCATTCTTCCTCCACCACAGTCTTGGTTTCTGGATCCCGATACTTTCTGAGCTTCCTCAACATCCTTTTCCGATCGTTGGGCTCCTATTCAACCTTTTTGGTAGTTTGGGCATCACCTTCCATTGTCTTGGGTTCTTCTTTCTCTTTTCCTTTGCCCTACTCTAGAGCTATCTTTATTTGGATCTCTTCTATCATTTCCTTTTGAAATTGTTCTAGTGCTAGTTCTTTTTCAGTCAGAGGTGCAGCCTCAGCCTTGCCCTAAACAGTAATTTTTTCTTCTTTCTCAGTTTGTCATATCTGTTCTTTTATATCTGATTCATCCTCACTCAACCATCCATTGCTTGTTTCTAGCTGGCTCGAGTCCCACCATCCTAATTGAACACTACTTGTATCCTCCTCTTTGAAGAAGTACAAATCCTCTAGATCCCCCTCCAGATCAGCCAAATCCTCTTCTAAGTAAGCCAAGTCATTTAGACCTTGTTCAGGCCGATCATTCTGATGTTGCCCTAACTGGCCTTCCCCGATAGCATTAATGCTAAGAAAGTCTGGCAGTACGACTACTGGCTTTGGCTTATCAATGGCCACAATGTATAAACTATGATCATACTCCTCTGTGAACGAGACCCCCTTCTCTATGACACGGGTATCAGACAAATCTGTCTTCAGTGCATTCTCTTCTTTCTCCGTTTGTACTGTCACGGGCCTAGATTGGATTTATGGTGTTAAATCCATCATGAACATGTTTGTACCTTCTGGAATAACCACCTCCGGTTTTGGTAGATGGGATGACGTAATGTATGTGCTAGGGTTAAAGGTAGGCGATAGTGTACGGATGTGGTTAATGTTTCTAGGTAGGGGAATTTGGTTATGTGCAGGAAGTGGGTTGGTTGTTACGTTTGGTTTGGAAGGTGGGGCGATGACTTTGTTGTCGATGAGATCCTGGATCTCATGACGTAAACGGTAGCACAAGTCTATAAGATGGCCATGTTATTGGTAGAAGATGCAATACTGGGTAGGGTCATGTTTGGGTGGCAATGGGTCTAGAAATGGATGAGGATCGAAAGGCTTGAGATGCCCCTTTTACATTAATTGTTTGAGGGCGTGGGTTGGACTCATACGGAGGGGAGTAAAAACTCTTCTATTCCAGGGTGGGTCGGTGTTTTTGTAAAGGTTATGAGGTTGTGACAGTGGCAAAGGGATGATCTATCTTGGCTATTAAAACAACAGTATTGACATCCGTAGGCCGTGGAATAGTGCTATTGTTAGCATTAGTGTTCCGAGAGAATGGCCTTCTTGTGCGTTCACTTGCTCTGTGGATGATACCCTTTTTAAATGCACTCTTAATCTGAGCTCCCAGCTCATGTAAGGAAACAAATGTGGACAACGGTGCCACTATCATCCTCTGCGGCATGTCTGGCTCAAGGTTCTAGACCACCAGCCTGACTTTTGTCTTTCGAAAGGTCTATTTGACATTCAGGCTACCTTGGCTCTCCACCGAGCAACAAAATCGATGAATGATTCTTTGGGTTTTGGGTAGTAGCCTCCAGCTCACTAATGGTTACCTCTATCTGGGTGTTATATGAATACTAATTGACAAATGCCTGAGATAGCTCCTCCTAATTCCACTTTGTTGAGTCTTCCAATTTAGTGTACCAGATGGCCGCCACATCAGACAAGGTTCTCCCAAACAAGGAAAGTTTCTATGCCCTAGACAAACCCATGGGCCATAACCCGTCTGAAAACAACTAGACATGCACAATCGGATCCCTACTCCCATTGAATCTGTCGATGTGGGGCATCTTAAACTTCTCCGGTAATTTGACTGAAGCCTCAGTGTACTCGTCTTTGATATTTGAAATAGAGTTGATGCCTTGGGATTTCTTCAATGCTTTCTCCAATCTAGCAATCCTAACCAAGGGCGGATCAATTTCATTGATATCAAAAGGAAAGATTCCTACGATAGATTGAACCGGAGGCCTATAAGCCAAAGCTGGGGGAAATATTTCCTGAAGATCTGGGTTTTAGAGATTTTCTGCTAGTGGGGGTAGATCCGGGTTTGGCTAAGCAGCCGAGATTGGATGCACGGTTGATGCGAATGCCCCAGATATACATCGTAGATCAGCAACAATTTCATCTTGTGCAGCCATCCTCTGGTTTACAGTGTCCATGGTTCTCTGGAAAGCCGTCATCATGGTAGTAAATTCCTCCATTTTCTGTGTTGTATTCTATGCTGGTCTGGGTGGACTAGATGTTGGTGAACTGATTGAGTGAGAACAGAGAGGTGTTTGAAGAGCGCTTTGTGCTGGTGCTACTAACTGTATGTTCTTTCTTCGTCAAGTGACTGGCAGAAGTGAGACTAACACTGATTGACCACCAACAGGGTCTTGAGCTTTGCAAAGCCTGCCAAAGCGAGTCCACACAACTTGGGAAATATCAGCTATGATGGTAAACTACCTAGCAAGAAGGAAAAAAAAAAAAAAAAAACATAATCAAAATTGGACAGTACTTCGGCCCCAATTCACAACAGTCATAACACATAGCTGAACTGTAATCCCCACTGAATTTTGTTCTCAAACTTATACTGATAAACCATCCTGTATAGCAAAAGCACATAACAAGTAAAAGAACCAAAACACCACTATGAGGAGGCAGGCTTACCCTGTCCTAGATTTTGACTTGATCTAGGCTGCACTATTTTAAACAACAAGTTTCAAAACATCCTACAAAAGGGTGGCATCATGTCCTAATTTGGAATAGTCACTATAGCTTCACTATATGTAACTAGGTCAAATGGTCGAAAGGGTACCTCGGCAAGATTACCTAATATAACTCTCACACCTAACACCTAGAAGTGAAAGGAGGATCAAGTGGTACAACAGTAATCCAAATCCAAAGGTTGTGTTTCCAACATGGCAGAGCCCATGACCGGTCAGCCTTTTGGCAAGCCTTCTGGGTAAGCCTCTAGCAAACCATCTAGGAATAGCAGATGGAAAATACAGTAACTTAAAATAACCATGCAAATGTAATGCAAAGAACATATAAGTGTAGATATAATTTCACATCATGAGTTTCAAGTCAAGTTCTCTAAATCCCCAGCAGAGTCACTAGAAATTGTGGCCTGACTTTTCGTGCTCCTTTCGGAAGATGACTAGCCCTACAGTTCGGACTCCCGTGGTTCTAAATCTGATTTCACAAAGTGCAATGTGAAACAGTAAAAACACAAAAGAGTCCAAATCCGGTAATTCTTTTGGAAAATCAATTGTTTGAATCAAATGCCAAAAATGGACTACTTTGTCAAATTTCAGAGTCACCACCTAAATATTTTTGGAAAATTTAGAAAACCCAAGACTCGTGCCAAAGGCCACTTATCCGTCATCACTAAAGTTGTCTTGGCTTAGGAACTTAGGTACGAGAGGGGAAGGTCATGAATTGAGCACCCCACTCACCTGATCAAAGATCGGCCTCGACTAATCATGATGTGATTTTTATTTACATTATACGCTCTTGTTTCGATTATTAGCCTAACATTACTATGTGATGCACACAAGTATAGACTAATTTGCAAAAATTGGAACATTTGATTCGTGTTTGTTTAAAAAAAAAGTGTTTTTGATACGCGTCACTTGAAAAGGTGAGCATGTATGTACATTAATCAATTTGTCCTAATTTCTACAATTAGCCTCCATCCACCGGCATTCAAACAGGTATATCATTTCAGCAATTAGCCTCATGGAAATATGCTCAACATGGCAATCACTAACATACCATGCAATATGCTAAAACAAAGAAAAGCTCACCTAGTACTCCAAGGCAAGCCAAAACAAACGAAATAATTAGAAAAAATGTCTGCTCCTAACTAATGTGATATGACTAATGCAACACAAGCGATATGCAACTAATAGGCGCGGCTACTAATTATGACATGTGAATCAATTTGATAGCATGCAGTTTTTGACACATATTCAACGAAGTAATTAACGGCAATGCTTTGTTAAAATGATGAACCAAGCCTCAGTGCATGCAAAACAAGTGGATGCAAATCATGGAATATGCTAAAAGAAACGTGATGCCCTAAACTAACCATCATAAGTAGGTAAATAAAAGGAAGAAAGACGTGGGGTTAGAAGACATACAACTTATTACACGTTTGCCCTCGTGCAGGAGGGTACGAATCAAAGTCCGAGAGTCCAAATTAACTAATTATTACAAAACCGAATGAATAAATAAGCAAAGAATTAACTAGCCCACTACTCTATTACAACAATGATAATAATGAGAAATAAACTAACTATCCAAATTAAGTAGCTATAACCATTACAAATAATAATAATAATAATAATAATAATAATAATAATAATAATAATAATAATAACAACAACACTAATAATTAGAGCATTAATTTACAATGATAATGTAAGCAAGGATGCACAAGGATTGCATGTATAGTGTCCAAGAACTCCTTTATCTGCCTAGGCATGTTCTGTTTCACCTTCAGCCACTGCCCTCTGTTTTCTGCAAAACATACTGCTGACCAAACATTGATTGCCGGTCATGCCACAATAAGGACCGGCCAGGCCCCAAAAGGGCCGGTCGTGCCTTAATTTCATGCAAAATCTTTTTTTGTGCTCTGAAGTGAAAATAGTGCAAACAGAGTTATTCTGAACTCTGTTTGTCCCTCTCACACTTCTCTGTCATGGGAAAGTGTGACAACCCAACTCTGTGTTATGCTAATTAATCTTAATTAGGCTTATAATTATGAGTTTGATATGATTTTAACTGCTAATTACATGATTATATGTGTTTTGAATTTCTATTTGTTCATCGTAGGAAAATCTGTTTGATTTTCTGTTATAAAATTTAAATTGAATGTCGTAGAGGCAACAGAAACCGAAATTGACTGTGTTATTGCGATTACCCTAATTTTTATAGCCTATGGTGAGACTTGATTAAAATTTGATTCGGATCAAAATAATTAGATTAAACTAATTAATTAAGCCTAATCAATTAGCACTAAACCTTAATTAGCAATTTTGATTGGGCCAACATATATATATGTTCTAATGTGCTTAAGCTCATAAGGTGAGCTCAAAATTTCTGAAAATAAACACTCTAGAGAGAGAGTGTGCCGATTCTAGAGAGAGGAAGAGAGCATCCTTGAAGATTTTGTTAGAGAATTCAAGAATTGGGAGAATTAGCTCAAGAACTAGCTAAAGTTTGGAAGGTTGAAGCCTCTAAGTGAGTAATTGAAATCACATTCATGAGTTTAAATCCATAGCTAAGGGAATTCAAAGAGGTTTTGAAGTTAAGAACAAGATTTGAGTTGGAAATGATGAAATTGAAATCAATATGTTCATGCATGTAACAAATTGCTATAAATCTTCATGTTTGTGTATAAGACATGTCAAATAATTTGAATTGGTAGTCATTTGAGACATGCATCCATGAATAATGAGATTATGAGGCTTAATTACATGTTTTGAAGATGATGAATTCATGTAAAATCATACATGTATGAGTCTCAAAGTTATGAACATGAAATGGAATGATTTGAGCGTGATTTTTGAAATTGGCCCATGATTTTGAGTAATTGGTTTCAAAATTAGGAGTGTTCCCATGTCATATGATGTTTTCCATGTTTTTGTACCCAAAATATGAGTTTTGAGCCATTAGAATCAAGTTTTGAACTTCAAACATAGTTCTAGAAATTCCAGAATTCATTATGTCCGCTCGAGCGGGGAAAGTGCCGCTCAAGCATAAAAATCAAGCTCCCAGAAGTTTTGCAAACATTCATGTCCGCTTGAGCGAGAAGAATTGCGCTCAAGTGTCCAATCACATGTTTTGACACTTGGCTCGAGTGACCAAAGTCACGTTCGAGCGCAAAAATGAGGCAACCAGTACTTTTGCAGACCAAAGGGGGTCCGCTCGAGCAGGAAAAGCTATGCTCTAACGGAGAGCCCTACTTCAAAAATTTTGAAAAGTTGTTTTATGTTTCAATTTCCATTCTATTTCATTTCTAAGCACTCTTAGGCATACATTGAGCATCCTAAATGAATTAAAGGACATGAAAGAAGCCTAAACAACATTAAGCAAATTAAATAACAGATTGAATTGTATTACGACCCCAAGTGTTATGAATTATGTAGGGTCAAGTATGAGGACAAATCAAGCACCAGAATACTGTGAGTAATATCTTAGCAAAGATATTTTTGTATATGCATTATTTTCTAAACGATGCCTATGTGGTAAGGTTCTAAACCTTTGAAGTGATATTATGAACGAGTATTCTAATCATTCAATTCGAAATGAAATATGCGAAGTGATCAACGTATGGGTATGAAACAGGCCTAAGGTCATTCAGTATATTCAGTAAGGATGTGGATTGGGTCTAAGGTCATTCTGTATAATTGCTAAATGGGCCAAAGGCCATTCAGAATAAGGACTTGAATGGACCTAAGGTCATTTGGGAATGAATATGTATATGACTATGGATCTAAATATGTGCGCACAAATGTGTATAAGAATTGAACCCAAGGTCATTCTATATGTAAGTTGGACCCAAGGTCGTTCTGTATGTAAGTTGCACCTAAGGTCATTTTGCCTATGATGGACCCAAGGTCATTCTGTATGCTATATAGACCCGAATGATAGAAAGGACCTGAGGTCGTTCTGCTTTACTGTCGACTATCAAGCATAATAGGGAATTGTGATTTTAAGAATATTATTCATGAACTCTTTTGTTTTGGTATTATGCACTGGGCATTAGCTCACTATTTATATTTATGTATGTAGGTGAGTAGCGGAATGTTCAGCCCCAGCCCCAGTGAGCAATGAGATACCAAGTTTTGAGAGGTTAACCAAGGTCGCCTCACGCAAGAGGCCTTACTTTTGTTTTACTTGTCCTTTCGATCTTTTGAGGTCACGTATGACCAATTCTGTACAACCTTGGTTTTGTTAATACTGACTACTTAATGATCCTAGACATATGTAATACATGCATAATATGAATATTTGTATGGTGTGAGTTATTATATGAATATGAGAATGTTTTGGTTAAGCCATGTACGCATTGCTCATTGGACAATCTTTGTAGATTTTGCTTCCACAATTTGGCCGCCTATTATTAAATATGACTTAATTTCTAACTGAGGCCGCAGATAATCTCGTGATTACTGGCCGGTTATGACTCTAATCCATAGGGGCGGGTTTGGGTCATGACAGAAAGCCTCAAGAGAATGTTGGAATCGTTTCCAAAATCATCAACGAGCAACTTGTTTGCTTGATGATTTCAGCCACAATTTGGACAAAATTTAATAAATATAATGAACAACAACCACCCCTTAGAGTGAACTCAAAGACGGAGGTAGAGACGCTTCAAGGTTCATCCAAACATCATGAATTGATATAAGACAACCCTTGACACAATAGATTTGACATAACATCCAGCCGAACCAAAGCAAAATAACTCATTTTATTCATGTCGGTTGGTCCATTTTAAGCCAAATTCATTAGTCTTTCCATTCTTTAGCCCATTAAGTCTAAGATGATTGTTACGGCCACTAAAGATTACGTCTGCTAAGTGAGAAATATGTCAAACGGGTGGTGATTCTCAACATGAAAAAGAGATTACGCTGTTGACAATGAACCTCCGTAGAGATTAAGTCATTAAGCATAGATCTCTAGTTCATGCCTTGAATAACCTTTAACCAATTGAAACAACTCTCAAATGAAAGCAATGAAAGGTCAGTTGATTATTAAAATGAGGTTCTTAAACATGGAAATTAAACAAAGAAAGGCTAAGAACAATATTCAACAAGTTATGTATGCAAACTTATCATACAACAATCAAGCTAATCAAAGTATGAACTAACTAAACAACCTAGGACATCCCTAAAACAGCCCTTAAGAGGTAAAAAAACAGTGGCTCAAAGTGCATGAAAAGAGCCTAAAAAGCTAAACAACAAAGAGAGAAAACAAAGCTAGTAAGCGAGAACAAGGAGATCTGGCTAACCCCTCCACTTTTGAAACCTCAAAGCATGATTTTTAGCCTCTTTTAAACTCTGAAAAATAATTTAGAAAGCAAAGAAAATGATGTAAAAGCAAGGGTTTGAGCTATAGGTAATGGTGTAAGAAAGAGTGTTAACTCTCTCTACCCTTTTGGTAGCTCTCCAAACCCAAGCCTAGACACTTGAAAAAGAATCATAACAACACAAACATACAAGAACTTGATAGTAAAGGATAGAAATGAAAGCGAGAGAGAAAACAACAAACTTATACCTGTAGACACCCCATTTTTGACCGTCCTCAAGACTTGGACGTCACCGTTTGAACACTCGGTGATTATCCATGTTTGTGTTCGTTTGGAGTTCCCGGAGGTCTCGGCTACGCGCCTTGCCTCAGGATCTCCGAACTCGACCGTTTAGTGTCTGGTTTTGCACCAAACACTGACATCTTGCCTTTGAGAGGCAGGGTAGGGCTTGTAGACCATCCCCACCCACCACCGGCAATGGCTAGAGGCCACCGGCTGGTTTTTGCTGCCACCAGCACTATTTGTTGCCGGTCAGCACTATTTAGTGCCGGTCGGCACTCTTTTTTGCCAAAATGGCATTTTTGGCCGGCCGACTACTGTGCATCTGCTTTTGCAGATATTTTAAGACAGCTGTCTTGCTTTTGCCCCCCCTCCATACACGTGTATGGAGGGATCTCCCTCTTATGAAGCTTGTCTTGTAAGCTTTACAAGACAAAGGCTTCTATATAGAGAGGGACTCTCTCTTGTTGCAAGAGGTTAGAGACTTGAGATATTTTGAGAGCTTAGACAGCCATTGTTAGGGTTTGAGTTCTAGGGTTAGGGTTTGATACACATCCTATCTCTCTTTCCCTCTCTTTTGTGCTCTAGGTGTTTTGTGTCTTACTATTGCACACAAACACCTAGTGTTTCACCTTTGTCTAGCTATTGAGGTTCTAAGGGACTGATTTTAGTACTTTGGTGTTGGATTCAAGCCAAGGAAGGCCATTGGAGCATCATTGTTGAAGAAGGCTTCAAGGGTAAGAATCTCACCCCTTTATTCCCCATTTTTGCACCTTATTTCTACCTGTCTTAAATTCGTTTTTGAGCTTGGTGTATAATACAAAAAAGTTCTGTTTTTAGACCCTCTTGATTGTTTATTAAGGGTGTTTTGTGATTTGAGGGTGTTTGACCCCTCTTAGGCCTTGAAAGGCCTCATTTTGTGCTATTTTGTGCTAGTTTCGGGACTTTGGTGTTTGGGCCTCTTCACCACTGAAATCTTGAGGGATTTCAGTGGTGGAGATGGTGCCTTGAAGTCTCTAAAGGGAGAGGGCCACCCCCTCTCCTTGTTGTCCTTGAAAAGGGCATGTTTTGGCCTCTAAAGGGAGCCTATGTTTGAGTGTGTGTTGAGCATGTATAGGCTGTTTTTCATGCTTATATTTCCATAATATAACATGATTTTAAATTGTTTTTGGTACTCCATGCATGCTTAGCATAGTTGCCATGTAATGCCTTCTGATTCCTTAACATGTCTTAGGTCGTGTGCCTTTGTTTCTAGCATGTTTTAGGCTTACATTTGTGAAGATTTTGTGCTTATCTTGACATGTTTTAGGTCTGTCCATAAGTGTTTGGGTTGATTTTGGCATGCATCGTATAGCCTCTTTGCATTTTGGCTTGTTGGCCTTAGGTATGTGCATGTATAGCATGACATCTTTACATTGATTTGGTGATTTGGGGTCACCTTACATGTTATTTCAATCCCATTTTCATGCTTGCGTGACTGCCTTGCATGCCTCTTTAATGCTTTGGAAGCATGTGTTGCATGCTCCATGTTTTGACCATCGTGCATGCCTCTAAATTTGAGCCACTTAGATGCCATCTAAGTAGTCCTTTAGCCTTGTTTTAACATGCTAAAAACCTGTTTTTAGTTGCTTAATGCATGCCATGATTGTTGTGATAAATGTGCTTCAAAGCTTCATGACTTGCCTCAAGTACTTGGACCATGCTTGCATGCATTTGCTTGTCTTGTTTAACATGATTTGGCATCATTTTATGACATGATTTTCAATGCTTATGTTGCATGCTAATTAGTCCATGATTCCCCCTTTCAAGTGTGTTTGAAAGTTGTTCAATTTGTGCCTAAGTGTCGGCCTTTCAACACATGTATGTGTGTATGTGTATTTGGTCCCTCATTATAGCACTTTGGCCCTTGTTTTAGGCCTTATTGGAGCTGCCTAAACCCTGCCTAAGTCCACCTTTTTATTGGTTAGCATTGCCTCATGTTTGCTTGTATGCTTGCATAAACTTGTTGCCATGTCATGTTGCATCCTTAGCTTGCATGCTTAGGTTGCATCGCATCTTGCATGCATGCCTTGTTCCTTGACTTGATGATAGGAATTGGGCCTTAGTTTGTTTGATTGGTTTGCATTTCATTTGACATGAAAGTTGCATACTTGATTCCTTGGGCCATCATGCATGGAAATGCGTGATTGGTGGTCCGAGAATCGAGACACATGCCCCTTTGAGTCATTACCATGATAAGGGACATAGTTGGTGCATATATGCCTTGAATTGTGCTGCCATGCTTTGCCTTGCCCTCTGTTGCTGTCATTTGCAGATTCTGCAGGAACACTCTGCCGACCGGCAGTGTAAAGTGCCGACCGGCAATGATTTATCTGCCGACAGCTTCATTTTGTGCCGGTGGCCATATCACACTGCCGGTGGCAATTCCATGCAGCCGGTGATGTCTCCCAGCACCCAAGGAAGCAATCCTGAGGTTTTGACAGTCTCCAGAGGAGTGAAGGAAGGAAAACAGAGGCAGCTCACGCATGGCGGCGCATTTCCCGAGGCGATTTACTGTTTTCTTAGTTTAATTAAATTTGCTTAGTTGATTAGGCAATTTGTAATATTTAATTAGCTTGCGTAGTTAATTAATTTGTAATATTTATTTGGTCCCTCCGAGTGAGGGCAGATCTGTAATAAGTGTGTGTGGGTGGTGTGTATGTCTTCCAATCCCCACTTCTTTCTTCCCTTTTTTTTACCTGCTTATAATGGTAGATTAGGGCATCTTTAAAATTAGCATACCTTATGCTATGCATGCGTGCATCCATACATTTGTATTACATACATTAGGCTCGGTACATCACGCTAACTGCATCTTTACTTCAATTCACAAATTGAATATGTGGTAGTTGATCGCATTTCGCATGCCATGTTTAGGGTTAGCCGAGCCTGCCTAGATTGCATTTTTGCATGTGATGCATTAGCCATTTTTAACATGAACTAGGACATGCATGTTTGCTAACTAGTTTACTGTTTTGGCACGGAGTACGATGTAAGTATTTTTGCTTTAGCATCCCGCATGCGTGTGAGTGTTGCCATGACAGTATGCTTGCCATGCGGCTAAATGCTTACATGATAAAATGTTTGAAATGCCTGTGGGTGGAGGTTGGATTGTTTGAGTTGGAAAAACTCGTTGAAATTCGTGTTTTTAGCCTACTTACGAGTAGCAAATTCCAAAGCACTTTTCAAAACCGAACGGATATGCAATGCTTATTCCAAATTAGGCAATCTAGTCTATACTTGTTTGCTGCGCGCATAACATAGTAATTCTAGGCTAATAAATGGAATAAGAACACGTAATGTTTTCAAAATCGGATATCATGGTTAGTAGAGGCCGGTCTTCGGACCGGACGAAAGGGGGTGCTCATAGCTGACCTTCCCCGATCGTACCCAAGCTCCCGAGCCGAGACAACTCCGGTGATGACGGACATGTGGCCTTCGGCACCGAGTCGGGGTTTCCTAAATTTCCCCATTTAAAAAATATTTAAGTGGCGACTCTGTATCTGGCAAAGTAGTCCATGTTTGGCACTACTTTTTCAAAAATCTGTTTTCTCAAAACGATTTGCCAGATTTGGACTCTTTCGTTCAGATTAAGAACCGCGACAACAAAATCGCGAGTCCGAACTGTAGTAGCATAAGGCCCCCCTCCGCGGGCGCGTCTACAATACCTCTCAAGGAAGTGAGCTTTTGTTTGTGAATCAAACTAAGTCCAAACACGCTCTCAAGCTTGAATTGTGGTTTTCAAGGCTCAACCAAGTTTCCAAGACAAAGGTGTGAAGGTGTATATGGTGTATAGATATATATTCAAGGTGGTAACCTTTCTCAAAGGTTACTTACAAAAGAAGAAAAAGAAGCTCTTAAGAAGGTGTATAGGCTTTCTTGAAATTCTTCAACCCTCAAAACAGTGATACAACTTCATTTTTATAGAATTTGAGCAAGAGGGGTCATAAATATCTTCAAAAATGGACAGCTGGTGGGCTCCCGCCCAGAACAGTGTTTCTTGCTACTAAGGCACGGCTAGGTCTAAATAGCCACAGTTGGCCCTCAATGAGGCACAGCTGGGCCTCAATGTGCTCCCCTGTTTTTCTACTTCAGACTCAGCATAGGGTGGTACAATGTGTAAAAATGGATTTCTAGGGTATAATTAGTGGGAATATGGGAGGTTTGGGATTATTTTAGAGCTTAAACATAGCTCCTTCGTTGAGACCTCGAACCACGCACAACACCACTTTTATCATCGAGTGTATCGGGCAAAGCACTTGAGCCTTGCGGGCAGCCAAAAAAAGGGTGTCTACAGAGGGCATAAAAAATAATCATGATGAAATTTAGTTTTTGTCTTACACATTGATACATATAGCTAGCTTTTAAGTGAAAGATCTTAATGAGATGGGTTTTACTAAAATAATTTTTTTAAGATGATTAAAAAACATATGATACGCATACAACAAAGTAAAATTTCATAGAAGGTAAAGCTATCAGGATATGCAATAAAGGACCACCAATTATTTCAACTGGAGAGGGACGAAATACTGAGAATGTGTGCCTTAAGACCAGTTTATGATTCTAAGATGAGAAGTAGGTTGCCAAAAAGGGCACATATAGCATTAGACAAAGGCCTATTATCTAATGGTTCAAGTTAGAAACTTGGACTTTTACCAGATGAAGTGGTTTAAAACAATTAACAATGTCATACAAAGGAGAATGGGAAAGATGGAGGAATGGATGTATATAACAATCTCGTGGGGCAACTTCTTCTTTTATTAAAGAAATTTACTTACTAGTCTACCGCTGATAAAGATTAAATGTAGGCTAGTTTAGTTTATAAGCTTAAGGCCTTGTAATCTTATGATAAGCAATTACGGATAAAAAAGGTTGAAGGAACTATTTTTTGAATAAAGCCCGCACAAGAAATAGTAATACATAAGAAACATTTTTTCCCCCTTACAAAAAAGCATTCAATTAACTAAAGCAACAAAAAGATAGAAATTCTTCTTATGTGAAATAGCTGAACCCCCTGAACACCATATGCCAAGGGCAGAGCATACTCCACAAATGGGAATAAAAGCTGCATATCTAGTGGTTCAATGGCATTTGGATCTGTGAAGTACTTAACTACCTCTGATGGAAGCCTATTTATCTACTTCATGAAAACTGCAATGAATGAACACATATACATGGAATAATCTACTCTATAAAAAGGATTTGATAAATGAGAGCATAACTACTTTTAATACAATAATGTCTAAGTGAAAAAGTAATTAGTAATACTTGAGATGCAATTCCTAGCTCCATTGAGGAACCAATAGTGAGAACAAATAACAATAGAGCAATCACTTATTGCCATAGTGTTGTTGGCCCGGGTAATGAAACTTCTTTACGCAGCATACCATTGTTGGACGCAGCATACCATTGTTGGTCTCACCAAAACACCAAGACCTAGCAAAATTCCTATTCAAAGCTCGATGCCTCTTCGGTACCTCCTTGCACAAAGAACAAAAATTGCTCTTTCGCTCAAACAGTTCAATTCTTTTCCTGGAAGTGCTACTAATGGGACTCTATTAGAGGTTTAGATTAACGGCACTGAAACGACAGCTCGTCAGAGTTCCCATTGATAAATGGAGTTTCAATATGCATATATATATATATATATATACATATTAGGGATATTTTCTCTAACAAAATTCAATAAAGACAAGGGAGATTTAACAATAAATCCTAAATGTTGATCTTATAATCCAATTGGTCCTATATGTTATTTAATGAACCATTTAGTCCTCTCTATTTGCGAAAGGACGCTATTGCCATCAATATTGAGTGTAATGGAAGCGGTAAAGCTGGGTTTTATGTTGAAGGTGGGGTTGGCGCGTGTGTTACACAGGAGGTGGGTTAGAATGTGTCACATGATGTGGGTCACGTGCCACATAATGCATTGCCACAAAACAAGAAAGCACACTAAGGGGTTTTGTACTCCACTTGTGTGTTTCTTGGTTACCATGTGACACATGCCTTGTAAACCTGTACTCGTAAAATGAAACCCAAAATTGTACAACCACATCTCCACACCCATTGTAATGAAATATTGAGCAACGTAAGAAACCCTAATTTTGTGTGTCCCTAAAATTTGAAATTTTTGATTGACCATAAATACCGTTGCGTGATTCAGAAGGGAAGTCATGATCAATAATAGAGATTGACTGGATCATCTTGGCTGTTGGTGTGGTACTTTGGGCGATTAGAGTTGTGACAGGGAAAATCATAGACGACGGCAAAACCCTACTGTTCCTATTCCATCTTCCTTGGTTGTGGGGTTGGAGCAATGGCCGAAAATGGTATGTACCATAGATTTGTTGTTGTGTTGCGTGTGTGACAATGTAGGTCATGCGTATTTGTGGTTTTTTTTTTGTTACCCCTATTTCTGTCATGTTGTTTGGAAATATTAGGGTTGAGGTGTTGTGTGTTACTGTGTGATTTTGTGTTTTTGTGACGTAGTTATTGGGTTTGAATGTGTAGGTATTGTGGCTTTTGTTGGGTTATCTAGTTGTGGATATGGGGTAGTGGGGTGTGTTTGCGAGGCTGATTGTTTTTTATTTTTTTATGTTGGCTGTGTGGTTATGTGTGGGTGTGTCAATCACAGTTGTGGTTTGGGTGTATGGGTTGTCAATGGGACAGCATGTATTGTAGTTGTGGTTTGTTATATGTCTGCCTTTTTTGTGACAAATAAACTGCATGTGGGACAAAATCTATGTTGGGACCACACTAATAGAAGACAATGTTGTGGTGTGGGTTGGGTTTGTGGGGATTTTTTATGTTTTTTTTTTAGGGATTTGTGGTGTTTATGTGATATGTTGTGGTTGGGTTGTACGTGTGTTGAGGATGGTTATGTTTTTGTGAACCCATTGTTGTTGGGTTTAAGGCATGGGTAATGGAATCTTTTTTTCTTCTTTTTTTTGTGGCAATGTAATGTGGTACGTCGAGTCATATGTAGTTGTGGTATTTATTTGTGGAATGTGGGTGAGGGATCAAATACGGTTTTAGTACGATACGAATTTGTTGTAAATGAATGGTTTGGGAAATGTAATGTTTGGGGTGTGTTGTGAAGATGGTGGGACGTGAAGGGGTGTTAGATGTGGGTTTGTGTCTGTTGTGCTATGGGTTAGTGGTTTGATTTGTGTATTTGTAAGTTGGTTCTAGTTCGTAAGAAGGCTGAGGGATATGTTAGTTGTGTTTACGAATAGGTTGTTGTTGTTGCTTTTATGCACGTGGTGGTGTGTACGATATGTTCGGTGTGTGGACATTGTGTGATATGGTGGCGGCATGTATGTATGTAGTCCATTTTTAGGGTTGTAACTGTCGGGTGCCGTGGTGAGGTGTGTGTCACATGTGTGGTGAGGGATTGCTTGTGTGTTTTTAATTCGTAGGTGTTTGTTGTTGTTTTTATAATGTGATTTGTTGGTGTTGTAGAGTGTAAAAGGGAAAATATTCCGTGGACTCGTGCATGTGAACGAAAACAGGTCGACGATACAAGTGGTTCAAAGTCAAATAGCCTGGGAGTTAAAATGAGGGGACGCATTCTATTCAAGCAATCTAAAGTTGTGAACAATGCGGTGGGCCGAAGTGTGACTAAGGTTGGAACAGCTACGCAGCGTGCAACACATACGAGGCTGAATTTTCATTCAAATGTTGCCGGGATAGTTAAGCTTGTCAGTTCAGCAAATTTGATAGAGGCACATCTGAAACACTTGAGAAAGACGTCGTTCTAGATTATGATTGAGGCAATACACATGAATAATTTGAACCACAACGAGTTTAGAAAATGTGATGAGCTAATCTCTAAAATTATAAGGGCATACAATGAGCAGAATAATGCATTCGACATTGGAGGTGCAAGTGTGAAAATTTGGAGCAGTGACATAAGGTTAATATTTGGATTGCAATGTGGTAAGAGACATTTAGATTTGTCACCCGGTCAACGGCCAGTGTCGGATTTCATTCAACATAGGTGTCGAGACACGTCGCGCATAACATCAAAACTGGTAAAAACATTATTCGTAGATGTTGTCAATGGCCCAACCAAACAAGATGAGGAAGACATGGCAAAGTTGTTGGCATTGTATATGTGTGGCAAGCTTTTTTTCTCTAACTCTTGGGAGACAATCAGTTGGGCTTTTGTTCGCTACCTAAACGACTTGAACAGTATTAGAATGTACAATTGGATTGGGACAATACTGACAACATTGGTTGGTTCAATCAAGGAGTTTCATCGAACTCCAGGGAAGGTCACTGGGTGTGTGGTTGCATTAATGGTATGTTTAATGTGACATGTAGATAGTTGTTTCATATGTCCGTTTTGAATATATTTCTTTGGTTATTTGGTTGATTTATTGTGTTTGGTTTTGTTGGTAATGTAGTATTGGTTTTGTGAGCATTCAAACATAGTTGAGCCTCAAACGGACAACATGTTCCCTAGATTCCTCAAATGGGACATTGGGGTGTTGCTGAAAAATGTTCAATGGGTGAATTTGGCTGGTCCCATTGATTTCTAGGTTTTTTTTTAACTATTCTGATTGAATGTGGTGAATAATTTGTACTATTATGACATATGTGACTATTAATGTTGTTTATTTTATAATGTGCACAGGTAAAAGTTGACCGTCTGAGGTCTCTTGATTATGAACGTGAAGTTATAGGAACAGCAGATGTGGTGGTGAAAGAAGTTGTTGCAGACGTCGTTGGTAGAAGTGTGAAATGTGCCGGTGGTGATGACCATTTCGTGGACGAGAGGAGGGTAGAAGTTTCAACAACTAACGAGGTGGTGCATGGAGGTAATGTTGAATCTCGAGGTGGCAAAGAACATGGGGAAGGGGGTATTGACATGGATGGTTTGAATGGTTCCGCGGATGCACAGGGCCATGACGGGGTGAGTAATTGTAAACTGAAAGAAGCACTAAGTGCAATCGCAAACCTTCAATTGGAGAACAAAAAAAAAAGGATATGGTATTGTTGCTTGAAGAAAATGTGGCTGGGTTAAAAAGGAAGTTGGAGTTGCAAGCAATGAACATAATAGAGGGGTTCGAGTGTGTAGTCAAACTGAAAGATGATGAGTTGGAAAAGTTGGAGGAAGAGAATAAGGAAATGTGAAGTATAGTAACGTTGCTTGAAGATCAACTTGCAGACTGGGAGGTCCATGTTGTGATACAGGCTTTTTGTGACGTCTCGGATGGGGGTAACAATTGTCGCATTGGTGTGGAGGAAGTTGAATTTGGTGATGTCATGGTGTGTGATGTGTCACCATTGAGGGCAGTAGCGTAGCGGAGTGGTAGTGGTGCTAACGTTGTTGTGGGCAAGGTGATGGATTGCAGGACAGTAGTGGCACGTGGTGAATGCACTATCAGTATTTCGGATTCTGAAGTGCAAGTTATACCAGATGTAGTTAAGTGTGTGGTGAGTGTGTGTGGGAAAAATTCACTTGTGTGTAACATTAAGAACAAAGTAGGGAGAGGAAAATGGCAGAGTTCGATTACCCACTGTTAGGTGGGCGTAGCAAGAAAATAGTAGCGAACAGTGATGGTGTGGTAAGGGAGCGCGAATGTGGCATACATGAGAATGTTATTGATGTGGATGCAATAGTGTTACCTGACAAAAAGTGGTCCGGTTTTGAGATTAACAACTGATTTGGAGTTTGGAAAATGATGACAATGGAGGAGAAGACGAGGATCACCAAAACGTATGAGACGCACGGTGATGGGTACGTACTTATTACTTTTTTATTTATGTTGGTCTGTGTACATTATAAATTTGTAACAAATTGAAAATTGCATTTTGTATAGGGCGGTGATGTGGGTGGACATTACGAATGGTGTGTGTAGACACCCCATTTTTGACCGACCTTAAGACTCAGACGTCATCGATTGAGCGCTCGGTGATGGTGCATGTTGTGCTCGTTTCGAGTCTCTGGAGTTTTGGCTGAGAGCCTTGCCTCCGGGCCTCTGAACTATATGTGCGTTGGCTCGGTGTGTGGACCGAATCTTGTTTTCTCTTCTCAGAGGGAGGGAGAGGTCTTGTAGACCATCTCTTTGTGGTCGTAGACCACTTTTCGTGGTCGTAGGCCACTTTTCCCGTTTGGAGACTAGTTTCCGGTATCTGGAGCCTTTGGCCGCGCGCCTTGTCTCAGGACCGCTTAACATTCTCCGTTTGGCGTGGTTTTTGAACCACACCTTGTTGCCTCTGCCTAGAGGGACACTGTGATCCGGGAAACCACTTTTGTGATTGCATACCACTTTTGGTGCTCGTCAGCTAGTTTTCGGGGCTTTTGGCCACGTGCTTTGCCTCCCGATCTCTCGTCTTACATCTGCTTTGGTTTGTTTTTGGTACAAATTTTGTTTTCCTTGTTTGGAAGGTGGTCCAAGGGTGGGAGACCAGTATTTTTCTTGGCCGACCACTTCTTCCTATGCCAGCCAGTTTTCTGGTCGGGCAACTGGCTTTATTGGTCTTTGGGCCACCTTTTCTGGTCGACCACCACACCACTAGTTTGCTTTCATGCTCTAGACTTCTCCCACCTGTGGCCGACCAGTTGTTGCTCTTAGAGACCACTTAAAGTGGTCGGCCGACCACTTTAAGTAGCAGGCCGACCACTTCAAGTGGTCGGCTACTTTTTGGCACCTTTTTAGAGATATTTTCCTCCAACTAGCACAGCTGAAGGGCATTTGAGCTATCCTCTATACACGTGTATGGAGGGATTTCTTCGGCCCTTAGCTTCTCCAAGAAGCTTTGGCTTTTGTCTTTTATAAGAGGGAGGCTCCTCCTCCCTCCTCTAGGTTTAGAACTTTGGGCCTTGAGAGTTATACTTACATAGTTGTATCTATATTGCTCTTATTCTTTATTTTGTGCCTTAAAAGTGTCATTTGGTCATACTTTTGTGCACAAACACACACTAAAACACCTTAATCTTGGAGCTGAGGTCCCTTGAGGTTGTTTTTGGTGTTCTTGGACTGGATTAAGTTCAAAAAGGCTGCTGGAGTTGTAGTAATAAATAGGGTCTTCAAGGGTGAGCTTTTGACCTTTAAATCCCCCTTTCTTGCTTAAGCTTTTAGCCTATCTTGCATACTGTTTTAAGCTTAGCTCATAACTGATAAAAGTTCTATTTTTTCAAGCTTAAAAAGTTTGTTTAAGATCACTTTTGTGTTTGAGGTTGTTTACCCCCTCTTAAGCCTTGTTTGGCCTTATTTTTGAGCCTTTTTTGTGAGCTTCGGGACCACCTTGTATTGGCCTTCTCACCACTGAAATCTAGAGGGATTTCAGTGGTGGGGATGGTGTTTTAAGGTCCTAAGAAGGGGAGGGTCATCCCCTCTCCTTGCATCTTCAATACATGCCTTAATATTCCTTATGTTTGAGCATCTTTACTAAGTGTATGTTGACCATATCTTAGCTTGTATTTGTGCTTATTTTGCTGTGGCATACCACTGTTTTTACTAGCCTTGGTCATTCCATGCATGGTTAATACACTTGTAGTGTAAATCACACACACTAGCTTTGTATGCTTCATGAAGTAGCATGTATTTCTAGCCTATGTTGTGTCCATTTCAGCATGTTCTTGGGCTTGTTTTACCATGTCATACCTCTGTTTAGGTTTGGTTTGGTTAGCCTTTGCATGCTCCATGCACTTGTAGTGCATTCTCATGAAATAGCCTAACATGCATCATGTTGTAACATGTCATTCTAGCATACTTTTGGCTTAACTTCATGAAGCTTTTGTCCATGTTTTAACATGCTTTAGCTCTGATTTTGGTTGTCTTGGCCATGCATGACTTGCTTTGGATAGTTATAGTTCAATCTAGCTTGTTAGCTTTGTGCACCAAGTCCACTAGCATGCGTTACTTGGACTATTTCAATGATTTGGCATCATTCATAATGTGACTTCAATTCACATTTCATGTCCATGTAGTCACATTTATTACTCATTCAATGCGTTGGAGGGTTTGCCCATTTATGCCTTAACATGAACCATCGCGTATGCCTTCATGCCTTAGCTTGCGAGCCATCATTTCAGTGTGTTTTTGGGGTTATTATGCCATGATATAACTCTAATTTTTGTTGCTTAAGTCATACCATGTTTGGTTCTAATAGGTGTAGTGTAATCCACCCTATTTGCCTTGCATATTCCATGTCTTTTGCCCCTCACGCTAGCACATTTTGGCTTTCTTCCATACATATTTTAGACTTATTTTAACATGCTCTAGGACTATTTTGGATTGCCTTAGCCATATGCTTCATGTTTTGTATACTTGTAGTATAAATGCTCTTGCTTGCCTCAAGCTTTGAGCACCATTGCATGATTCATTTGAGTTATGTACTTGATTTGGCATCATCTAACATGACATTTAAGAGCATATGGACTTGCCATGTTCTCACTTCATTCATGCTTTGAGTGCCTTTAAGTGTTGAGCATTGTCTCCTTACTTACGGCTTAGCTTGTATGCTTGCATGCCTAGTTGTTTGAGCCCCTTGTTTCAGTATGTTCTGGTCTTTGTTAAGACCTACTTGAGCTCTGTCCATGCTTAGTTCATGCATATTTGCCATGTATTGCATGCCTCCTTTGTAGCCCTACTTGCTAGCTTAATGCTTAAGGATCATTGCATGCTATACTTATGTTGTTTGAGTGGTTTGGTACCATTTCTTATCTCATTTCAGTGCACTTAGTGTTGTTACACTTCCATGCCTTTCACTCTCTAAGTGCTCTTGAGAGTTGCACCTTAGTGCCTTAATTGGTGAGTCAATTGGCATGTATGCTTGCATTTGTTTTGGTGCCTTTGTTTCATCATTATGGCTTCTGTTTTGGCATGGCTGAGGTCTACCCACATTCGGTTTAAGCACATTGAGCATTGTGTATGCCATGTCACATCGCATCGTGCATGTTATGTTGTTGTTTGCATTGCGCATGCCATGCTCTTGATTCACATTGTGTATGCCATGATCATATTGCATTGAGCATGCCATGTTAGTCATTACATTGTGTATGCTAGTTACCATTTGCATTGTGTATGCTAGTTGTCATGAGCATTGTGTATGCCATGTAGTTCATTCGCATTGTGTATGCTAGTATGTTAATTGCATGTTCGCACACTTGTCCCTAGCATTGTGTATGCCATGTAGTTGCATTGCATGTCTCCATGCTAAGGTTGCATTACATTGCATCGAGCATGATATGTTATGTGTTGCATTGTTGTTTGGAATAGGTGTTAGTCCAAACACGGGAAAAGAGGAACGTTTCATTCTTCAAGTGATGGAATGTGCCTTAATTTCCGGTCGCCGACGCTCTTGATCATACATGATGGAGTTTTAGGCCTTATGTGTTTACTTGTACAGTCATTTCATATTGAATTATGCAACTTCGCCTCTCGGCCATCACGCATTGAAATGCGCGATTGGTGGCCCGAGGGTCAAGAACCACACCCCCTTGAGTTCATCACATGATAGGGAGGGTGGTTGTGCACACATATCTTGTAAATACATTGCCATGCCCTTTCTTGCTCTCTGTTGCAGAAATCTGGGGTTCAGCAGCAACAACTGGCCGACCAGCCAAAAAAACTAGCTGGCCGACCACTTTTCTGGTTTTTTAACAACCAAAAGTGGTCGGCAGGTGTTTCTAGAGACCAAAAGTGGTCGGCCACCCTCCCACAGGATTCCCAAGGTGGAGTTTCATCTTTTTGGAACTTGGTGCAGTGTTCTGAGAACAGATGAAAACAGAGACAAATCAGGACATCGCATTGGATTTCCGAACGAGGCGACCGGGCTTGCATGCATCCTCTTTCCCTCTAAAGCTCCTGCTTTATTGTTTTCCTTAGCTGCCATTCTTAGATAGCTAGCTTTTGCTTTGGTTTGTACCTTTAGTTAATGCGTTAGCTATTTCAATTCGTTTTGTAATAACTAGTTAACTAGGTTTAGTTAATTAGTTTGTTGTATAATAATTAGTTTAATTAGCTTAGATTAGCTAGTTAGCTTCTTATTCGGTCCCTCATGCGAGAGGGCGTATTGTTATAATAAGCGTGCGTATGTGTGATGCATGTCTTCCAACCCCCATTTCTTTCTCCCTTTTACTTAACCGCTTACGATGGTTAGTTTTAGGACATGTTTCTTTTAGCATACCTTATCCTCACATGTTTGCATCATTCATCTGTATTCCATGCACCAGGCTCGGCGCATCAAACTAACTGCATTGTATTTCAATTCCTATTTCAATACATGTATCAAGTTGCATTTTCACATGACATTCTAGAATAGCCGAGCCTATTTTAGTTGCATCTTCGCATGTGTTGCATTAGCCATGTTAACATGAACTAGGGTCATACATGATTTCTAACTAGTTCTTCGTTTTGCCTCAGAGTACACTGTGAGTGTTTACGCTTTAGCACATTGCATGTATGTTAATGTTGCCATTTATAGCATGCTTACCATGAGGCTAATTGCTTATGTGATTAACTGCCTGAATGCCTGTGGGTGAAGGTTGGATTACTTGAGTTGGGACAATTCATTGAAATCCCCGATTTAGCCTACTTGCGAGTAGCAAACTTCAAACCGTTTTCAAACGAATATGCAATGTTTTGTTCCAAATTATGCGATCTACTCTATACTTGTTTGCTGCACGCATCATGTAGTAAGATTAGCTAATTAAATCAGAATAAGAGCACATGTGTTTTCAAAAATAAAATATCATGCTTAGTAAAGGCCAATCTTTGATCGGGCGAGCGGAGGTGCTCATTAAATGACCTTCCCCTCTCGTACCCAAGTTCCCGAGTCGAGGCAACTTTGGTGATGATGGACACGTGGCCTTAGGCACAAGTCAGGGTTTCCTAAATTTCTCCAAAATAAAATATTCAGGTGGCGACTCTGTATCTGGCAAAGCAGTCCATGTTTGGCACTTCTTTATAAAAATTTAGAACCGTGACATTTGAGTCCAAACTATGGTAGCTCAGAGAACAAAAAGAGAATTCGTGCGCCCCTCGCACCAGAGGCCGCGCGCAGACATTCGATGAGTTCCCGGGAGCGTGAGACGTCAAATATAATTCATTTAATTGTGTTGTTTTGTACATGTACTTTTGGTTAAGTATTTTAGTATTTGGTTGCAGCATGACAATGATTTTTTTTTAAAATAATGTTGTAGTGAAATTGGTTATGGTTTTTGGTAGGTAATCGATACATATGCGGAGTTGTTAAAAACCAAGCAGTTGTGGATGTATGGAGATGATGATTTGGCAGACAAGTCTTATTTTTTCAGTAGTGTGTGTCTGGTGAGTTGTGGTACATTGTGTCTATTGGTTCTTGTGTGGTGGTGAAACGTGCATTGTGTGACATGCATTTACAGGACATGGTGAAGAACAATGATGTTCGTTCGATGGAGAAGTACGTCCGAAAGAATGTGTCTGTAGGAAGTGAGTTCCGATACATTCATTTCCCAATGTGTCACCTTGCGCATTGGATGCTTGTGGCATATGATATTGAAGATAGGAGTTAGAAGTATTTCAACCCGATGAGGCAGCGTGCAAATAGGATAGACGTGCACCACACTCAAGCTGTCATGCTGGTAAGATTTGGGTTGTCTTGTTTTGTTGTTGTAGAAAGAACTTGTGTCGAATGTCATGAAGCAATCGTTATGTGAATTCGTACTGGATGAGCAGAGCATTGATGATAATTTCAGGCACCCGTTGGAATCTGTAACGAATTGTCCACAACAAAAACCGAATACATAAGTGAAAAAGTTTTACTAAATGGACGGTAATCGTAGTTGTAAAAGTTAAGTCTTCGTACATATGGCTGATTGCGTGTATTTATTTATTGTGTAGGCTTGACTGTGGGGTGATAGTGTGTGTTGTGATGCAATTGTATGTTTTTTGTGGCGACGTGGGATGATCATTACAAGGGACTAATTGTAGTGTGCTGCCAGCAAATATGGTGAAGTCATTCATTAACAATCCGGTAAGGGGGTTGAAGGATTAGAAGTCTTTGGTGGTAACCATTGGTTTGGGAGAAACTCGTACTCAGCAGTGTTTGCATATGAATGTGGTTTATGCGATTTTTTTTTTTTTAATCCACATGATGATTAGTTTAAACTGGTATTTTGGAAGTTCGGTTTTGGTTTTGTATGGAAATATTAATTATGTGTGTTGCAGAACGGTTATTTTTGAAAGGGTACCACACAATATGAATGGAAATAAGGTTTGTTTTGCAACATAGATGTTGCAGTGTTGAATGGAAACTGCTACAATGTGTGTATGTAATGTGATTTTGTGTTGTGCATCACATTGTGTCACACTAGCGTCCTTGTGGTGATGAAAATCTATGTAACAAAAATAGTAAGATGTTAATAAAGTACATGTATACATAGTTTGTACATGCAAGTTTATGAAATTTGGTGAAGATTGGAAACTGCAACACATTCAAAAATGATAAAAACGTATGCACAATTTATTAATACGTTCACGCTATACACATTGGCATGGTTTGTGTTTTATTAATGCTTCACAGCATGTGGTGTTGGTGTATTGTAGCTGTTGCATGTGTGTTATGTTTGAATATACATTGGTCAGGTCATCTACATGATGATGACATGGTACAAGTAAACATTCAAGTATGGCGGATTGGCTATAATAAGATCATGATAGAAACTGAAACGTAACACATATGTTAAAGTGGTAAAATTTGTTATAAGGCAAACGTGGCTTGGAAGCTACACTTGCTAATGGAATGTTTTTGCCACCCACTTAAATAAATAAATAAATAAATGAACAATTGCATGTAAAACTATAAATCGATGACTATAGGTTGGAATCTAAATTGGTTTCTTGCACGTCTTCCTATTGTGGTTACCCATGCGTTGACAATGATCGCACCGAGTCTATTGCACTTGTTCCCATTTAGAAAGCATTCATTTCTTCTTGGGCTTTCTCAGTGGACGTTTGATAGTCGGTGGTTGTATGACAAAATCTGCAGCGATAAATGGTGGTTTAGTGACAGTTGGAATGGGGCTTATGTTGTGTGCATATGAATTCCGGTACTCAGCCACGTGGTAGTACGGTGCAACTAATTCGTATAGGTCTAATCTACTATTTCATATTGCCACAATTTCGTGAGCGCATGGGAGTCCATTGATTTGCCACTGGAAACAAGAACATGTACGCCTGCCAACGTCGACCATGACAAATGGGAATGAGTGAACCTCATACACCTCATTGTTGGATTGGCTTACAAGCCACGATCTACCTTTGTTGTATGCTTTAACCAACCAAGCTTCCATCGTTGGACAAATAGCACCAACCCATGCTTGTGCTTTACATCAGCGTTTTGACATCTGGTGCATAATCTTTGCCCGAACACTGTTAATCATTTGAGTTATTGTAGGTGGCGTGCTTCTCGTATCCACAAGTTGAACAATTCAACGGCGTTCGAAATCATCTCGCCATATTGTGAACCATTGTTGTGAAATGAGTAAGAAATAAGTTAGAACACAAACAGCCAACACATGCACACATGCCACGAAATTTAAGACATAACAGAAAGACAATGGGTATGGGAAGAAAAATATGAAAATTTATGTACCAGAAATAAGCATTCACCTAATATTGAGGGGGTAAATTTTTCAAGAAAGCCGATACAACCTTACGTCCACATTTTGTGAACTCTTCCAGACTATGATTGAATGCATCCACAGTTGGTGCATAAGCACAAGCACGGAATTTAGACAACATCCTAGCTTGATATGAATTATTCACGTACCGCAACTTATCTTGCAAGTTTCGTTGCAAATGTTGTAAGTAGAACGCATAATGGGTTATGGAAAATATGATGGGTATCGATTCTAGTAAGCCTGCATGTCAATCCAAGACAAACATAAGTGTCCTCTGTCCGTTTACCACATTTGCGAGATGTCCCAAAAATCAAGCCCAGTTTGTGGTGTTTTCTGAATCAACAATCGCAATGGCTAAAGGGAATGAACCTGCAATTTGTTGTTATTAATCGAGTAAACAATCGTTGTGTTCGAAAAATATATATAAACAAATGGTATGACGGTGAGGCCAATGTCAGTACCAACGTGTCCTTCCTTGCAACAATGTAATTACTGTTTCATTAATAAGGAATAATAATATCTTAGTTGCCATCCTTTGCCATAGCGGCGAGCAAGTTTCCCTTGAATTTCCCCTTAAGGAAAGTCCCGTCCAAAAAAAGCAATGGACGGCAATGGTTGAACCCATCAATACATGCTTTGAATGAAATTAAATAACGAATGAAACGGTTGTTTTGTTCATCATATTCAATGTTAATGTAACTCCCTGGATTATTTTCCATGACTACAGTACTGTACCATCGAAGTTGGTCGAATGAAATGGAGTGTGCACCAAACATCTCCCCACGAGCTTTTTCGACCCCTAGCCATGCAACCCAGTAACTAACCTCCAATCCGTAATATTTTTTCAAGTCATACACAACATCAGTAGGCCTTCTGAGAGGTTTGTCATGTACCCGTTCAGAAATAACATTAGAAACTAGGTCGGAACCTGTCCTTGGGTTTTTGGGGGTCTGCACAACTACACCACAAATGTGCTCGCTATTCCACTTCCAAAGGTAAAAAAAACCATTGGCATGCAAGACACGTGCATGTTCTAACCACATGCATCCTTTTGATTCTCTCATCATGCATACAACTGTGAATCAAACAAAATCGTTCTTCACATATTTGAAGCGAAAGCCACACTCAATCGTATACTTGCGAAGAACATTCCAAAATTCAGATGCTTCACTCTCGAAACTTTGACCAATATGTCAAATCCCGTTAGCCCATGAAGCAGACAAGAACACTTTCTCAACATGAGGATATTATTTTTCTAATAAATCATGTTCATCATCCATTATTGATTCGCCAAACACCCTGTCCATGTGACAAGGAACGATTTGTGCATTGTGAAATGGGCTGTCAAGATTATCATCATCGAGTGAATCGTGTAACTGAATAATCACATCAACACATTGCAAACGGAAAGACCATGCAAGGGATACCATATTTTCCACATCGACATCGTTCTGCAAAGTGAAATTATTGTAACCTGGCATCTTAAAGAACAAACACACATCAGAAGGTGTTACCCCAACAAACTTCCCGCACCTACGATTCACTATATCATGAAACTGAAACGGAACTTGCAAATTAATTACAGCAATCATATTTTCGTAACAACAAATTAACATAATTTTCATGTCCATCCCCCTGACAAGATCAACATGTGCTTCATTAGGACCACAACAAACAAAAACAACCTAAAATGACATACACCACACACAATGCAATAGAAACCCACACCAACAAACATACCCACTAACATTGGCACATCTCGTTAGCCCCCCTACAACCCATGCCACCTGGAAAACTAACCACACCCCTCATCAAAACAACACGACCCACAATAGCACACAAAACAACCCCACCAATGCAAAACATAACACCCCATTTTGTGACGTTGTTCAGAAACACCCCACAGTGATACATACAAACCCCCCAACGATGTAAAAACAGATTAACGAAGTGCAATGTGACATAAATATGTAATTGAACTATATCTAAACACAGAATAGAACATACCTTCGTAACAAAGGTGTTCTGACGATGAAAATGGTATCTCTATCAGTCTGCCACACAGCCGTCACAGACACCCCAACTCAGACGGCACAAAACCCTACCCATAATGGCTAAAACATATGTGAACGTACCATTCAAACTATCAAATGTGAGCAAAACATGTTTCCAAACAACAAAAGGGTACAATTGTCCCCTCAATAACACCAAAAATGAAAAATATGATCACAAGGGAACAAATCTCCCCACCAATAGGACTTACCGGAACAAAAGTATAAAGTTGGGACTGATTGGTATAACAGTTTGCCTAAAGGGAAAACCATATATATGTAATAAATAAATAAATAATTGGCATTTTTTTTATTTTTTATTTATTACATGTTTCTGTTTTCAAAGTATGGAGTTTAAATGCAATAAATGTCTATGTATGCATATATATATATATATATATATATATATATATATATATATATATATATATATATATATTGTAGATATTTTCTCTAAAAAATTCAATAATGACAAATATAAATATATATAGATATAATAAACAATTGGTATATTTTTGAATTTTTTGTGTTAGTAGGTTAATTATATTTTTAATGTTTAATGTATGAGTTTTATATTATTTTGATTTCAAATATTTAAATTGTGTCAATTTGTCAATAAATATATAAAATATGTTTTAAAATGTTTCAATTTGATTCTCTAACCAAATCGTGAAAGTCAATAGTGAATGTATAATTTTGAATATCAAAATGACATATCTCCCATACTTTAAAAATTAGAAGGGTAATTTATTAAGTGAATTTCCACTTAAATGACACATGTCACTTATTTTGTAAGTTAAAAGTATAACTTAAAAAATAAATTCTCATATTCGTCATTGGCCCTTACCATGTTTCTTAATAAAGTCTTCATATAATATGATACGAATATATTGTTGAAAAACCTTAGTATACTCGTGTAAATTGTGTGAAATATAAAACAGAGAGATTGTTAATTTATGGGCAATGAAATGTCTGTTTGGACGAGCTGAAAGTGGTTTCTAAATGATTGTGATCAAAAATTTTCAAAGAGAAGCCGGAAAAAAATTGATTTGTAAGGGGGGAATTAAAGACATTAAATTCAAAATTCCAGCCCAAATTGCAAAGGCGGGAAAAGCTCGAAGAAGTTGAGGCCCAAATTCTTGGGTAAAATACATGATTCTTGAAAGACAAGAAAAGTATAAAGAAGAAAGGTGCAAACCCCAGTCCAAGGAGATTATGTGTTTGGGACTCGAAAGCTTCAATGAACCTAAAAACCCACATGGTCGAAACACGAAAGGTTGCATTTAGCTTTGCAATATTGTAGGAATCTAGAAGTCACAACGTAAAGTGAGTCCCAGAGCAATATGAGGGCTTGGACCCATTTCGATAATGATGCGTAGAATGGTAAGCTATGACCGAAGTCAATGACCCTCTCTTGAAGATATGGAATTCAGAGATATCCCTGCTTAATTAAAACAACTCGTATATACCCAAAGCCTAGGTGACAGGACTTTAGGGGTCTTCCGCGACTCGGTAAACCTTGCGGCAAGAAGTTGGATTGGTGGCTAAAGACAAAGGATTGACAATGTAATTCATAATGCTCTCGGACTGTCTATTATCCTCAGAGGATTATTCAATGGAAAAGCACAAAGTCCTCGGGGCTTACAATTACTCGGCCTGACTGTTAGAGAGAATATTTTCCCTATGTTTTCCCTTGGCCACATGGCATCACTACAATCAATTACTTAAACCATAAGCCAATCTTAGGGGTGTATAAAATACCAACCACTCATCAAAGCTCCACAAAAAAATAAATCACATCATATAGGTGTTTGGGAAGTTGCTATTTTAGTAGGTTATTTTAGTTTTTGGCTATTTTAGTGAGTTAAATTTTTATGTTTGGGAAGATGATTGGATTTTTTTGTAGTTAGATGTGATGTTTGTGAGAAAGAAACTGAAATAATTATGAGTTTGATGTGACATTTTGTCTTATTAACTATTTTAGACTATTTTGTCTTTTTGTGAATTTTAGCCAAAAAATAACCCAAAACACAGAGGTTCACTTGTAGGAGCTTTGGAAAAGTGAGAGCTCTTGAAGCCATTTATCTAATCATTTAAAACTTAATTATTTGATTTTTTTTTAATATAAGCCATTTATCTATTTTTATTGGTAAAATCAATGAAAAAAAAATATTTTAATGATTAAATGAAACGTAAGTGTACATAAAATGTCTAAAATACAATACAGTTATAGGTGCCACATAGTAAGGATAGAGAAATGAGGAGGATCAAGGATGAAAGGGAGTCTGTAGGATCATTAAAGAGGAAGAGATAGCCATTCAGTAGAAGAAGAAGAGTGAGGGAAAGAAACTCATAAAGAAAAGAAAGGAAAAGTAAAAGAGATTCATTAAAACAAAATGTCTAGAAACAATCTGTTTATTAGTAGAGAAGTCAATGCTAGGATATATATTCTTAAGCCATCAACTTTTTCTCTATGGTAAGTTGAGTATGCAGAAGTCTCTAATCTTCTTCTTTCTAGGGTTCTTTTTATTTACCTTGCGTGAATTCTAAAGGAATGGAATCGAGAAAATGCATGTTAAATGTACCCAATGTTAACCCCAAGGGTTTGGCCTAGTGGGTGCAGCTTGGGGGTGTGCTCCTTCCTGATCTTAGGTTTAACTTCTACTAAGTGCTATCAACTTCGCGGGGCCACGCGCACAGGCTTTACTTTAGATTTGCCCGATCCACTTGGAGGGGGCATTTTATATGGGTCTTGGGATTAGTTGAGGTGTGCGTAAGTTAGCTTGGACACCCGGTCATCAAAAAATAAAAATGTACCCAATGTTCAATTATCTTAAACAAAATTTTGAAAAATTGGTTAATAGACGAAATTTAGATAAAGATGTTATTTCCTTTATGTCTGAAACCTTGGTATAAGGTGGGTGACCTGTCGGCCAGCCCCATAGGCTGTCGGCCTTGGCTTATTCTTGTCGGCTATTAGTGGTGGCCAGTCAGCTATCAGTGGTGGCCGACGGCCACTAGTCTCTTTTTTCAGATATTTGTTGACAGCTGTGCCAGCTGTTACATACTGAGCTGCATCTCCATACACGTGTATGGTAGGATGTTCCTAAGCTGAAGACCTATTTTTCTATATATAGGGTGGTTCCTTCCCCATTTTTGAGGGTTAGCAATTTTAGACCAAAAAAAAATATCTCTCTCTAACTTTCTCTTTCTTGATATTTTGTGCTTGGTTGCCTAGTTTCTCTATACTTTTGCATACCAACCCTTAATCAAACTTGACCATCTTTGAGCTGAGGTTCCTTAGAGTCTTGTTTGAGGTCTAGAAGGAGGTTTGAGCTTGAATTTGTGCCTAATTTGTGCTTTGCTTCAAAGGTATAGCACTTACCTTGTTTATACTTGTTTTGTATCTTTGTTTTGCCATCTATTTCAACTGTTTTGGGATGATTTTGAACTGTCAAAAACTCTGTTTTTTATGGTTTAAAAGTGTTGGTTTGAGGTCATTTTGAGTTAGGGGATGGTCCACCATTCTTGCTCCTTTGTTTGTTAAGTTTTTGTGCTATTATTCATCACTTCAAAACCAACTTTTTTGGGCCTTTTAACCACTGAATTTTAGAGGTTTTTCAGTGATAAAAAACTCATTTTGAAGTTCAAAATTGAAGGGGCTAGCCTCCCCTCCTTGTGTCTTGCTTGCATGCCTAATTAGCCTCATGTATTAGCTTATTGTTTTATCTTTTTGTGGCTTAAGTCTAGCATGTTTTAGACTATATTTAGGGTTGTTTTGCCTCTGTTTTTGGCTGGTTAATTCATTTGAGCCTTGTATGGCATGGTTGTAGTGTAATTTCCTTCACTAGCTTGGTGTTTTAGGGCTTTAATCACCAATGTTTTGAGTTGATAGCATGTTTTAGTGTTGTTTTGCACTTAATTTCAGCACTTTAATCTCTGCAATCTCCCTTAATTCTTTACTCTTTTGTTTGCTTTGAAAGTGGTTTTAAACCCCTTGTTTGCCTAAGTGTGAAATAGAGGTGCTGTACCTAATGGTTTAATCCCAACAGTGTAATGCCTCTTTCATGCCCAAAGCAACTTGTGGTTTGAGCCCTCTTTCCACTAGAGGACAATCACCAATGGACAATTGGATTAAGGAATGGTTTGGTAATTAAAATGAGTAAATAAAAAAAATGACAAGTAAAAGAGGCAAGATAAGCCTCTTTCGTGTTGCATTGCATGTGTTCGAATTGGACGTCAATTTGAACACAAGGAAAATGGGACATTTCATACTCAAAAGTGATGAAATGTGCCACTTTCCTTGTTCACCATTGCCCTTGATCATGCATGATAGGGGGGTGGTCATTTTGGTTTTGTTCATGCATTTATTAAACTTATACAAATTTGGTCCCTTAGCCATCATGCATGGAAATTGCTTGATTGATGGTTTGAGGGCCAAGGTTTTCTCTCCTTTAAGCTTGTGTGATGATAAGGAGGGTAAACAGTACAAACAACCTGTAAGAATACACTGTTTTACTCTGTTTCGCTCTCTGTTGCAGCATGCAAGTGTGAACCAGCAGTGGCCGATAGCCACCATCAGTGGCTGACCGGCCACCATTGGTAGCCGACCGGGCCATTGTCCCTCTTGTCGACCATCAGTGATTTTTGCACAATGTGTTGGTAATATGAAGCAGAGGTGTTCTGGAAGTTGGCAGAATTTTCGGTGATCATATGTGCAAACAGAGGCTTGTAGCAGCAAAACAACGGCTTTTCGGGTGGAAACAGGGCACGTGCATGAGCCTCCCTTGCATTTTTAAGCTCGCTTATCGCTTAAATATCTAGCTGCATGTTGTAATTAATTAGTTGTAGCTAATTAAATGTTGTGAATAATTAATTAGTTTAGCTAGTTATTTGATTTCGGTTTGTAATAATTAGTTAACTAGAATAGTTAATTAGTTTCGGTTTGTAATAATTAGTTAGCTTAATTAGCGTAGCTAGTTAGTTAGCTTATTCATTCGGACCCTCCTTCGCGAGGGCGTAATGTTGTAAAAAGTGTGCGTCCATGTGTGTATGTCTTCCAACCCCACGTCTTTCTCCCTTTTATTTAATTGCTTTTGATGGTTAGATTAGGAACATGTTTTAATTAGCATATTGCATGCTTACATCCATTCGTTCGTATTGCATGCACTGAGGCTCAGTGCATCATTCTAACTGCATCGTCATTTCAAATACTTCTTTGAATACGTGTTTAACCGCATGTTGTTCAAATCGATTCATATGCCATATAAGTAGCCGAGCCTATTAATTGCATATTGCATGTGTTACAATAGACACTTAACATAGTTAGGATCATGCGTCTTTCTAACGAGTTTCTGTTTTGGCTTGGAGTACTCGGTGAGTCTTTGCACTTTAGCATACTTACATGAATGTGAATGTTACCATGTTTGACATGCTCACCATGAGGCTATGTGCTTACTTGCTAAACTGTATGAATGCCTGTGGATGAAGGCTTGTTGTTTGAATTGGAACGATTCAACAAATGTGTGTTTTAAGCCCACTTTGCTGAGTGGCAAATCATGTTTTAAGCCTACTATGTTTGGTGGCAAATCCACAACCTTTCGGCCCACTTGAGGTGGCAAATTCAAACCATTTTTGCAAACAAACATGAGTTGAATTGTTCCTATTTGAGCAAACTAGTCTATACTTGCTTGTGCGCATCACATAGTAAAGTTAGCTTAATAACTGGAATAAGAACATATAATGTTTATAACAAATCATATCATGATTAGTAGAGGCCGATCTTTTGATCGGGCGAGCGGCGGTGCTCAATTCATGACCTTCTCCTCTCGTACCTAAGTTCCCGAGCCGAGGCAACTTTGGTGATGACGGACACGTGGCCTTTGGCACGAGTTAGGGTTTCCAAAATTCCTCTAAAAATAAAATATTTAGGTGGGGACTCTGTATCTAGCAAAGCAGTCCAATTTTGGCATTATTTGATTTAAAATCAATTTTCCAAAAGGTTTGCCGGATTTGGACTCTTTGGTGTTTATCAGTTTCACATTGCACTTCTGAGACTAGATTCAGAACCGCGGGAGTCCGAACTGTGAGACCTTTCTTTTCAAACCTTTCTGAAAAGCAGAGCGCGAGAAAAATGTGAGGCCATATTCGGTCACGGACACGCTGTGGACACATGTCCGACACTCTCCTGAAAGTGTCCCTTTTTTTTTTTGAATTTTTTTAAACCGGACACGTTCGGGACATGTTCGAACACATTTCAGACACTGTGGGGTGCAAAACATAATTTCTGAAACTTGTAGTGGGGTCCAATTGTAAGAAACAAAATTAAAACAATTATCCCAATTTGGAACCCCACAATCGAGCTGATTAAAGAGAAAAGACAAGAGAAAGGGTTGCTCAGTGCTCGTTGTTCGCTGTCATATTGAAGGTAAGTTCTTCGATTCTCTTCTTCTTGTTCATTCGATCTTCTTCTTCTCTTCTTCTTGTTCGCTCTTCTTCTTCAAGTTTTTTGATCTGTCTCTCTATGTTTTCCTTCTCTCTCTCTCTCTCTCTCTCTCTCTCTCTATTATTATTATTTTGTTAGCTGATTAGTTTTATAATTTTATTTGATAGAACAAATTAGTTTTATTTGAAGAAAAAAAAAATTATAGTTGATATTGCTGAAATTATTAATTTTAATGATGTGTTTATTAATTTTATTATAGGAACCAATTTTTTATTTTGAAATATAATTTTTTTTTATTATATAATTTTAACTATGTCATTTTGTATTTTTTATTACCTTTCAATATATATCTATATATATATTTTATAATTTTATGACATATAATAAATAAATTCAATTATATATATTGAACATGTCTCTAGTGTGTCGTGTTCCCTATTTTTTTAAAATTCGTGTGTCCGTGTCTATGTCTGTACTTCATAGACGAAAACAAACAAGTTTGTGATGTTGAATTGGACTTCTGATAGATAAGATAAAATCGAAAAATACAATATACATGTGGCTATGTGCACTACATGGTAGGGATAAAGAAAGGAGGACCAAGGATGAAAGGTAGTGTGTAGCCATTCAGTAGAAGAAGGAGAAGAGTGAGGAGAATAAACACAAGAAGAAAAAGAAGAAAAAGAAAAGAGAATTCATCAAAAAGAAATGTCTATAAACAAACCATTTATTAGTAAACAAGTCAATGCTAGGGTATATGCTAAGATGCAAGTACATGGACACGAGACACAGTGATTTCAAAAAAATGAGGACATAGACACGGCGGGGACATGACAACAAAAATTATATATATATATATATATATATATGTGTGTTTGTGTGTGTGTGTGTGTGTGTGTGTGTGTAGATTAATATTACATCCACAAACAATTAAAATTAACAAAAACTAACACTAATTCAAAATAATAATAAAAAATCACTCTTTTTTTTGTGATAAATAAAGTTTATTGCTCATAGCATCAAGATGACGCAAAAAATACAAAAAGTGCCCCGAAAAGGAGAAAGATTGCATAACCAACCAAATCATTCAAGAAATCAAAAAAGCAAACAAATCCAGATCCACCCTCCTTGTAACCCAACTAGACAAAACTACAAAAAACCTATTCTCTAACCAAGAGACAAACTGAGCAACCTCTTGAAAAATACAGCGATTCCGTTCCAACCAAACCAGCCACATTAAGCACAATGGGGCCATGGCCCAAGCCTTCCGCCAACTCCCAATCTTACCCCTTCCCCAACTCCAGAGGACTGCCATCAACCCTCTTTGTTGAACCCAAGCGATTCCAAAAGTAGAGAAGAAAAGCACCCACAAACAATAAGCCACAGGACAATGGATAAGCAAGTGACTCACAGACTTTGCATTACTATAACATATACAGCACCAGTTTACTAGAAAATAACGATGGCAAACCAAATTATCAATAGTTAGAATCCGATAGAAAGTTACCGTCCACACAAAAAATGCCACCTTAGATGAACACTTGTAACCCAAACACGATGCCAAGGAAACTCCCCCTCCACACCACTAGACAAAGCCCGGTTGAATAACAAAATCGAGAAAACACCTTTTTTGCACCTGACCCCACCACACCAACACGTCCTCCCTCACCCCCCTAAACCTGCACCCGGTACAAGAAACTCAGTAAATCCACCAACTGTCCAACCTCTCAATCATGAACCTACTGGCACAATATGATATCCCAAACCACGACACCTCCAACCCCATCTAGATAAGACGCCACCACAGCCTCCTGATCAATGGCAATATGAAAAATCAATGGAAAACAAGACTGCAAAGAAACCTCACCACACCATTGACATCTATTAATTATTTAAATTTAAGCAAAAAGTAAGAGTCATTCAACATCCAACATGCATAAAAAGAGCTAAAAAAATGGGATAAAAAACTAGTTGGGGCGTCCTTGAAAAAGAAGTAATTAAATAAAGGGACACACGAGTCCCCTTTGTGTTCCCCTCTCCAACACTGCTACAACACATATTTTGGAGTATTGGTGCTTCATAGGGTATATGTTTTTAAGCCAATTAGATTCATGTATTTGATTATTTATTTATTAGAATAAATGTTATGTTCATGCTTTATTATTTGAAATGTTTTCATCTAAGAAGCAGGGACATAGACACGAATATGACACGGTTATGCCAACACGATAATTTTTCAAAATTTCAGGACACAACACGTTGGGGGATACATGAAAAAAATAATATTTTTATATATTTATGTCGTATATATTACAATATTCATGAATTTAGAAAATACTAAATCAATATTGTGTTTTATTTTTTAAATTTTTTTTAATGGATATGATTTATTTATAATAAACTATTTGTTTATTTATTTTCTTGGATTAGTTTGCAATATAGTTTTTTTTCCTCATCATGCTTTGACATGATGGGCTTGATTTTTAAACCTGCTTGATGTAGTCCAAGTAAAAAGCCATGCACAATGAATAGGGTCTGTGGCAATTTAGAATAAAACACCGACAAAGCCCATAACAATGTACAATAGACCAACAAAAAGAGAGCCTACCCCATTAAGTGGAAAAAAATAAAAAATGAATCTGAACCCAGGTTGCCTCTATCAAAGAAGACAATGCTTCTTCTTATACTGTTATTGTCTCTTGTGTGACTTCTTCCTTCATCTCTTTCTCTGTGAATCACAGATCTAGAGTTCCTACAGGTAGCATGATCCAAATCAGTGATTTATTTTATTTTATTTTTGGCCATCATCATGTTCGAGAAGTGTTCGGAGAGTGTTGGAGGTGTATCCAGCAACTAAGGTGGTGTTTGGGAACTTGGGTTTGGGATTTTTTTTTTTTTTTTTTTTTTTGATTTTTTTCACTACAAGGCAAAATTTTTACAAAACCAAAAAAAAAACAAATACAAACAAAATATCACATCCAACCCCATAATCATTTCACTTTTTCTCTCATAAACATCACATCCAACCACAAAACAACACAACTATCTTCCCAAACACAAATTTTTTTTTCTCCAATAATATCTTACAACTAAAAAAACCTACATAAAAACCCACTTCCCAAACACCCACTAAAAGAATTGAACAAAAGTGGGATACAAGAGAGGGCATGTCTGACATGTGTTTATCGCTTGCTCGAACTTGTCTATGTTCTAGACGTGTTGGACACTAATATGTTAGGCTAGATGGAGTGCATGTGATTGATAGGTTTTCATGTATAATGGATGTAATTCATGAGATGAATGTTTTCATCTCATGGTTATATTAAATGTGCTTTATGTAGGTAAAGGAGTTTCATTTACATGAGATCTCCCAAGTTTTGCAACTTGGAAATTTCACAGTTGTTAATAGAATTAGGGTCTCTATTAGGTCAACAACAACATAATTAACTTTTATATGGGTGGTTGGGCTTGTCCAACTAGAACATGACATTTTCAGAATATGTCACTTCAAAGGCTAAATTTGTGGTTCATTCGAGTAATGTGGTGCGGGAAATACTAATTTAAGGGATGTATTACATGATGTCTATCATGGAATTCCTAGAACATGACATTTAGATTTGTTTTCACCAGTAAGTGAAATGTCCTTGAATTTTGACTCTTTAACTCCCACCCTCTTTCTCTCCCTGATACTCTACATTACATGGACTCGAGTTCAAGTGTCGGGTGCGGGTATGAATCTAGGGGTCGGACTTGGCAAACCTCTAAACGAGGGATATGCGAGTATGTCTAAAAGGTACCCAAAATTAGACATGGGTACGTGGATACGGCCAAACATGGATGTGTTAAAAAATTATTATGTATTTTTTTTGATAAAGTTACAATAATTTATGGCTTAAAATGATTACATATTTTTATAATTATGCTACACATTTGTAGTTAAAAGATATTGAATAAAAATTATATGTGACGTTATTAAAAAAATGAATAATTTATTTTCCATGGATACAAGTTAAATTCCAACACCTTAATTAGTATTACTCCCAGACATGAGAAGCTCATGTAAAACCATCTCCAACGCTGCATCTAATATATAGCGATCCCGGTTGTCCCTTTACTGTTCTGTTGTATTCCGGACTCGGTTCCGTGAAGTTGGTAGTGGCATCTATCTTGTTGCCGTCCTTTAATTCCACTTGATGGAGTTTTAGGATGTTTTGAGCAGGGTTGTTACGGGTTGGTTAGGCCTTGGTTTCAATTACTTATTGTCCAGTTTTTAGGCGATCCGCTCAAGGGGGTCTTCTTGCGCTCGAGCGGGGATTGCACACCTCCAGTATTTCGTGTTCCTGCAAAACTTCTGCAAATGTGATTTTTACGCTCGAGCGGGTTTGTTTACGCTCGAGCGGGTTTGTTGGCGCTCGAGCGGGTAGTACTTTCTAGGTATAAGTTCTGGAAGGGGGAAATCTACGCTCGAGCAGACTGGTTTTCGCGCTCGAGCGGAAGTGCTTTATTCTTGTGTCTTGGCGCTCGAGCGGGCCTTATTGCGCTCGAGCGTGTCCAGATTTTGTTCTTGGCGCTCGAGCGTTGTGTTCTCCGCTCGAGCGGGTCATGCGTATATGAGTTATCCGCTGGGTGATTTTAAATCACTTTTTACTTTCCTTTCTCTCTCCTACTTTTTCAAAAACCCATTTTGAGAGCTCCTCTTTCTAAAACCTTGACTTCTCTCTAGGTATTGATCTAGTAGGAGTGATTTCCTCACCTTTGGCCTTTACAAAAAAAGTTGTTGATCGTCAAGGGCTATCTTTTGATCCGAGAAATTCGTGGGTTGGAGCATTTTCGTCTTCTTCACCTTCTTGGTTGGGAGTCATCTTTTGAGGTAGGGATATCCTACTCCTCTTTATGAGTTTTTTCTTTAAATTTTGGCATTTCCATATGTTGGGGGTGGTTGGGTAATTTTGAGAGAATTTGGTCCTTTGTGTAATTTTACAAAAGTTGGGGTTTTAAATATATAGAACCTAAATGCATGTTTGGCATGAAGGAATGAAATAAATGTTGAAACATTGATGAAAATGAAACCGTGAAGGGTTGAAATGTTAATTATGGAAAATGCCCTAATTACATTGATTGATTAATTTGTATAATTAATTGTTGGAAATGAGGGATTGAATTGAGAATGTGGAAATTGGAAAGGGAAGGGATTAAAAGGTGTAGTTGGATCATTTATCGCTCACCTAATTGAAATGTTGATTTAATATCCATTTTTGTGCATTTATTTTCTGTTTAGAAATAACTGCTTTGGGCTATCGATGGAGGATAGTCTTGATTGTTGTAGACAATGCATGATGATTAGGCAAACTAAAACTAATCGAGTGAATGTGTCATAGGGTATGACGGTGGATAGAATACATTAATTTTATGTATTGATTGATTGTGTATAGAACCTTTGTGTTTATATGCATTGTGTGTAGAGGAGAAGATGGGGGATATACTCCGCGGTTTAGGGGAAGATGGGGGATGAACCTCTAAACCGGATAGTGTTGGGAGGAGATGGGGAATGAACTCCGTAGATACAGCTCATATGCTTGTCTAGAGAAGTGAAGATACAGCTCATAAGCTTATCTTTGAGAAGTGTAGATACAGCTCATATGCTTGTCTAGTGAAGTGTGGATACAGCTAATATGCTTATTTGTTGATGCGTAATATGTTTATCTGTTGATGTGTTGATATAGCTAATATGCTTATCTATTAAATAAAGATGGAGAAGGAAAAGTGACATAGACTCGTATGTTATGAAATTGTGACGTGATATATGTGGATGTATCAGTGTTGACCATCTATCAATTGCTAATCTTTTAGTCATTGTTCATAGTTGGTTTAGTATATCTCTGCTGGGCTGTGGCTCACCCTATATGGGAACATCATTTTCAGGTACAGGTAGCATGCCACCTCCAAGGACATAGCTTGGGAGGCTAGAGGCGGACACACTTTTGTTGTCTTATTTCTTTAGATGTATTACATGTAAATTCAAGCCAAGGGCTTAATATGTAATTGAGTTAGTACTCTCTTTTGTAACCAAGTGTTAACTTGGAAAGCTGTAAGCCCGTAGGGCATTTGCTTTTGTTGTTAACATGTAATACTTTTGTAATGAAGTACTCTGATGAATTGAAGAATGTGGATCTTTTGTATATAAATGCATGTCTATATTGATGGGTTTAATACTATTTTTTGGGGGGGCGTTACATAATATTTCGTCAAATTTAAATTTTATGAAAAACGACAACTGTTTAACCGCTAACCCTTTTATCAAACTCATATCAAATGAGGGATGAACCAAAACTTTCATCAAATGGAGGCTTTCATCTTTCATCAAATTTAAATATTTATCGTTGGGCCAGACATCCTCTCGGATGTCCACATGATAACAACTTTGACAGCCTTTTTTGTTCATGTTCAGACGACCTCCAGGACATCCAGATGTCCTCCTGGACAATCGGGAATGTGAAAAAATCTAATAAAAATTCTAGTTTTAGTATTGGAGTGAACGGTGTGAAATCAAAATTTTCATCAAATTTTTACTCAAATTTGATGAAATTTTTTATTCAACGTTGGAGATGCTCTAAAAGCCAACCAGCCCAATAGCCTTATAATTTTTATTATAAGCCCCATTTTATTAACAAACCAAAGTGTATCCTACGTAAGCCCAAATGCACCAAACCCTTTAATATAACCCTTGCAACCATCAACAAAGATGAATATAAAAGACGGAGATGATGAATGGCGACGACGATGAGGTCCCGAGCCATGTCTCTCTCTCTCTCTCTCTCTCTCCCTCTCTCTCTCACCTCCTCCTCCTCCTCTTCATCCTCCTTCTTTGTTGCTGCCATAAAAAATAGAAAAGAAAATCAACCGTATTCATTTGTATTTAGCTATATCCTGGCCATATTCTGTATCAGTGTTGTGTCGTGTCGACACGAGTATCTCTCAAAATACAAAGAGTCTGTGCAACATAGCTGATACTTCAACGCAATAGTTATGTTGATTGAAAATAGTATCTCACATAGAAAGTGTTTTGTAGGAATGCTTCATGTGGTTTATGTCAATGTGAAACTAATGAATGGAAAACTATGCACAAGGAGCTCTGGAGCTCTATAATGTCACCATATGAGGACAGATATGTTGATGTGAAGTTTGTTGATAAAATTGCTGGTTATGTGACGGTAATAGTTGATAAAGGTCGGTGATTTATCTCCTGGTGCTTGGGTTTAATTTATCTCTATCTGTCTCCCTCCATCTTTTGATGTTTGTCTTTGGCTTTTGTGGTTTGTGCAGAGTTTCAAAGATGGCCTCTTTTTTGTCTTGCTTTTGGTTTTGTTTTATTGCTGTTGGCACCAGCGGTCAGTTCAATGGTTGTTGGAGTTTTTCTTGTCATTATTATCCTCCTTTCAGGTATTTGGATTTGATGTGCATTGTATAGTAGTCTTTTTTTTAAAGGAAAAAAAATCTGTTGCCTTTTATTTTGCTCTGTATTCTCATATGGTGCTACTTATTCTTCGTAAGGTTTCAATTTCAATCACATGACAAAAATCAAAGTTGTTGTCCTGTTTAGTTGTACAGAAATCTTGAAATGTGTTCAGCATGAAACCTTTGCAACCTTTGACAAAAATATGGTTGTAGAAAATACAAGCATTCACTGGTAATATTGGCGATATGATCCATAACAACCAAAAATCTTATAACCTGTGTGGATTTTATATTTTCATGGTCTCTACAAAGGAGAAGAAATGATAAGAAATAAAAATAGGGCTTAGATTTTTGTCTTTGTCCAGCTGTAGAATTAAATAATGAAGAGGGTGGAAAAGTCTTCTTGTCTCTGTATTGCATAATTTAGAGTGGCACTTCTTGAAGATACAATGAGTAATAGTTGTTTAACTTTGACCAATTAATGTTCTTGTAAAGAGTGATCTGATCTGGGTCCATGGTGCCAAAAAGAAAAGAGGAAGGTCAAGAGTGGCATAGGATGGGAATCATCAAAAAAAAAAAAGTGACATAGGATGGGGCGGTGACAAATTACATGATTGCTTTAGACTTAATCAAGAATATGGATTGGAATAGAGTGGATAGGAGAAAACAAATCTGTGTACCTGAAGCCAGTTATTTGGGGCTAAGTGATGTAGAACAACCGGAAAAGAAGACTAGTAATACCTAAGAAAGAGAATAAACCACACAGAAAACATAACAAACCCTAAAATACTCAAATACAACTCTTAATTTTCAATACTCATTCAATGCTGAATAATCCTCTTACATAAAGGCCTAGTTACCCTTCTTATGAGAAGAAAACTTAGCATTATGACTTGTGTTAGATTCATTATTCTTCAATTGAGTTTTTATTGCTGGCTGAATTGTTGGTGATGGGGAATATATTTGATTCTTCTTCTTATTGGTTTGATTTGGTGTAACGAATTTCTGGATTTGATTTGGATATTGATTATTGAATATATTTGATTTTGCTTTGGAATTGTTTCCCTTTTCTCTCCTCTCTTCGTACTCTTCTGACTTCATTTCTCTTCCTCTTTCTCATTTATCATTCTTCTAGTGCTACATCTGTTAGAGTATCGATTTACTATCATTTTGTATGCAAGTGCTATAATTTTATAAAACATTTTACTACCTAGTTTCATATGTTGCTTATGAATTTATGGATGAAATATCTCATCGGACTACTGCTGAAATTGGTTTAGGGGGTGAAATTGTTACCAACTAGGACGAAAAATGTTTTTACCTCACTTTATATGGATCGGTGGTAACTGCTTTTCTGCTTTAGTATTGCGATATTATCATTTTTTTTTTTTGGTGTTTGATATCTTATGGAACTGAGTTGTGTTTTATGTCAGCTTGGAGCTAGTTCCTTCTTGTTACATCACTTTTCAATGTTGATCAATTCAATTCTTGTCAGTTTTGGGCTGTGTGAAGAGATGCACAACCCTGTATGTCCTACTACCATTATCTTTATATAATGAAGACTTGTTTACCCAAAGTAATTGGCTTCATTTGGTCTAGAATGTACTGTATTTCAATTTTTTAGTGATGTAGTACAATAAATAGACTAAGAGTTTGTTAAATAGCTTCTTAGTTGTAGTATAAAAATAGGTGATGTAATACCCATTGTACTTAGTTTTGGAATAAAGAATATATATTATGATTGGAGTAAAGCTTAGTTTCTCTCTCTAGCCCTTAGAGGTTTTACCCCTAATTGGGGCATTTGTCTTCGCTCTCTCAATTTGATCTTGATTTGGCATTTGGATTTCATTATTTGGTATCAAAGCATAAGATGTAGCGCCCCAAATTTCTAACCAAATGATAATACAACAATCAGGCTCTTTCAAGAAAAATCGAATGTAAATATCCAAACTTACATTATATGATACACTAGTTCTTAATGCAACAATACATTAATCAAACAACAAGTAAATAAACAAATAAATACCCCCAAGGGTTTACAAGTTTCCAAGGCTTGAGCCTGGTTACACAAAACGGTTATTCAAACCCACACGCATACAGCCCTTAGCTTACACATAGTCACAGCAAAATGAGAGTCTCGTACTCTCAACACACATTTCCTCGCATTTAGTTAGGCGGCATCACCACATCTTTTCCCGCACAAAAACCTCATAGGCTGAGCATAAAGCCCAGTAGGAAATCCTTAACAAAGTATACACATTTTATACAAGTCTCAAGAGATGAAATGCACATGCCATGCTATGCCCCTTTTTGAAGATAAATCATATTTTTATCTTTCAAAAACCATCATGCTCAATGATGTCATGCAATTTCAATTGTTCAAAACTTAACAATTTATTTCAAGGACGGTAAATACAACTCTGGTAATCCCTAGGTCGGTGTCTACAAGTAAACTATACAAGTACTACCAAATTGTCATTTTTCTACTGGTATTAACCAGAAGGCTCGACACCTATCCGCGCGGGTTTTTGGTCTTTCACCCCGGACTCTAAGACCAACTTATTCAATATCATCTACACCACCTATCAAGACTTTCCAATGTATTTACCCCAAAACCATTCCATGAAAACTTGTTTCTCAACATTCTTTTCTCAATGCAAGTTTTCAAATCAACTTTCAAAGTTTAATGTAATCAAATGAATTGATATGCCAATTTCACAAGATGAATACAAATACTTTTATTCCAATTCATCATTCAAGGAATAACACAATTCCCTCTTCTCAAGTATCCTCAACAATTAGTTATTTCAAGACTATTTCAACGTTTTGAACAATAATTTCCAAAATCAACAACAATTCTCATATTTCCTGAAATTCATCATTTATATAAATATAAATAAGAAATTTTCCAAACATCCACTTATTTTGACACACAAAATAAATATAACAATATCATTCATGGATTTTCAGTCTCCTTTAAAAAAAAATCTCTAAATTCTAGGTTTTCTCACCAAAACTATACAACTCAAATCTTTTCAAAGAAAAATTTCCAAAATCATCTTTTCTTCAATCAACGAAGATCAAAACCCATAAGATTATTTTAAAAGAACAAGAGACAAACCCATTTTCAAAATTGCTCAACTTCTTGAATCAACAATCAATTTTTAAAGCTATCGAAATCATTCATAGATTTTCAGTCTCCTTTAAAAAAAATCTCTAAATTCTAGGTTTTCTCACCAAAACTATACAACTCAAATCTTTTAAAAGAAAGCTTTCCAAAATCATCTTTTCTTCAATCAACGAAGATCAAAACCCATAAGATTATTTTAAAAGAACAAGAGACAAACCCAATTTCAAAATCGCTCAACTTCTTGAATCAACAATCAACTTTTAAAGCTATCGAAAGATGATTTCGAAAATTATATAGATCTTGCAAAAATATATATATAACTCTAAGAAAATCCCTATCTCAAGTTTTGAATAAGAAATGAGATGAAATCTCCAAAATCAACGGCGTCGAAACTCGATCTTCACCACACACAATGAAGCCTCAAGAAGTTAACCAACTTTGATGAAGAACTTATGGCAGAACTCTAATGGATCTTGAGAAATCAAGGTTTTGATCCAATTCGACATAGGAAAATGTAAAGAGAAGGGGGAGGAAGGGTTTTTAGAAAGAGAGAGATATATAAAAGTGATCTAAAATATCATATTCACAAACTGATATAACATGGTTCGCTCGAGCGTGGAAAGCCTCGCTCGAGGGTCAAATACACTTTTCCAGTACTTTTGCAAACAGGTCAAACTTCTGGAACCAAACATTCTCCGCTCGAGTGGACAAGCAACTTCTAATGCATTTTGCATTTTTGCTTCAGGAGCGCTGCCCCTCAACCCCACCAGAGCGCTACCCTAGGACCCGCCAAGGGGCGCTGCCCCCTGGACCACCGCAAGCTGACCAGGCAGCTCGATCCCCGACATACTCAGTGAAGTGGCAAAACTGGGATCGCTACAACCTTCCCCCCTTAAAGAATTTCATCCTCGAAATTTCAAATCAAACTGCCCAAACAAAGGGGTTTCTAGTAATCAAAACCATGCTATTTTATTTTCAAATTACAATATTAACTCTCAACCAAATTCCACCATTTCCACCATGGTTATCTCATTAACAACAACCTCCCAAATACGCATAAACATGAAACTTTCCAAAAAGTAATGGCAACTCTCAACAACCTTATGCTTAAAACAACAACGTACATATCAACATATGGTTAACAACTTTAAATACGTTTCCCTCAACACTAAGGAATATTACAATGAAAAACAACTTAAGCATTTTCAAACAAATCTGGATATTTGGAACGGACTTCTGCCTCCCGCTTCCCACGTCGCTTCTTCAACCCCATGGTGTCTCCACAACACCTTTACCAACGGTATAGTTTTACCTCGTAGCACTTGCTCCTGGGTATCTAATATTTGAACCGGTCGTTCTTCGTAAGAGGCATCCTCATCTACCTCCAAGTCAGCCCAATCAAGCACATGAGAATGGTCGGGTTCATACTTCCTAAGCATAGCTACATGAAATACGTTGTGAACTCCCGAAAGTTGTGGCGGTAAAGCTAACCGGTATGCCACTTCCCCAATTCGCTCTAAGATCTCAAAAGGCACAATGAAGCTTAGAGATAATTTACCACTCTTACCAAATATCATCAAACCCCACCTTGGTGAGATTTTTAGAAACACATGGTCACCAACTTCAAAAGATAAAGTTTGTCTCCTCTTATCGGCATAACTCTTTTGTCGGTTTTGGGTCGTAGCTAACCTCTTTCAAATGAGAACAACTTTCTCGGTTGTCTCTCTAACAATTTCTGGACTCAATAACGGTGCATCACCCACTTCGGCCCAACAAACCGGTGATCTACAAGGTCGGCCATACAAGGCCTCAAATGGTGCCATCCCAATACTAGTTTGATAGCTATTGTTGAAAGGAAACTCAATCAATGGTAAGTGCCTTTCCCAAGGCACCTTAAAATCAAGGACACGAGCTCTAAGCATGTCCTCCAAAATCTGAATGGTACGTTCTGACTGTCCATCAGTTTGAGGATGACAAGCAATGCTAAGAGTCAACTTAGTTCCCAATGCTTCTTGATGGCTTTGCAATAATCGGGCAGTAAAACAAGGATCCCTATCCAACACAATAGTCACATGGACTCCAAGAAGTCGAACTATCTCTCTAATGTACAACTCTGTCAAGCGTTTAACTGAGTCACTGGTGCACATCGGAATGAAATGGGTAGACTTAGTCAACCTATCAACAATCACCCAAACAGCGTCATTGCCTCGTTGTGTTCTAGGAAGCCCAACTACAAAATCCATGGTAACACGCTCCCATTTCCACTCGGCTATCGGTAAGGGTTGTAACAAATCCGCTGGTCTTTGGTGTTCGGCCTTCATTTGTTGACAAGTAAGGCACTTCGATACAAATAAAGTAACATCCCGTTTCATACCCCTTTACCAAAACTGACGACTAAGATCATGATACATTTTAGTGCCTCCCGGGTGTACCGCAAGGCGTGAGTAATGGAACTCCCGAAGTACTTCCTCTCTACAAGATTCTGGTACAAACAAATGGTCTAGGTAACGTACACTCAGATCCAAGTGAACGTTCAAACCTTTCTCTCCCTTTCCATTGGAAATCTTAACACGGATTGATTCCACATCACAGTCTCCTCGTTGTGCCTCTATGACCTTACTAACCAAGGTAAGTTGAGCATTCAAAGTAAACAAGGTAACACTCTCTCCGGACTCACCCAAGTGCAAATCAAACTTGCCAATAACATCTAGCGTATCCCATGCTTGAATGGCCACACTTGCCAAACTACTCACAGATTTTCGACTAAAAGCATCAGCCACCACATTGGCCTTTCCTGGATGATAGTGTAACTCAAAGTCATAATCCTCCATAAATTCCATCCACCTCTATTGTCATAAATTCAAGTCTTTTTGAGAAAACAAATTCTTTAGACTCTTATGATCGAAGAAGACTTCAAACTTCTCACCGTACAAGTAATGCCTCCAAATTTTCAAAACAAAAATCACCGTTGCTAATTCTAGATCATGGGTGGAGTAATTTTTCTCATGAGTTTTCAATTGTCGTGAACCGTAGGCCACAACTTTTCCCTCTTGCATCAAGACATAACCAAGTCCATCCCCGGACACATCACAATAGATAGTGTAATTCAAACCCCTTTCTAAAATTATCAAAATCGATGCGGTAGTCAATCTAGTCTTAAACTCTTTGAATGACTTTTCACAAGCCTCACTCTACACAAATTTGATACCCTTTACAGTCAACCTAGTCAAAGGTGCAGCTAGTCTAGAGAGGTCCCTTGCAAAACGTCGATAATACCCCGCTAATCCCAAGAAACTCCAAAAAACATTCTTGGGTTGTTCCCAATCCTGTACGACATCTATCTTTGAGGAGTCCACAGTCACTCCCTCTCTAGACACTACATGCCCCAAAAAATTCACATCAGTTAACCAAAACTCGCATTTTTCAAATTTGGCATACAATTGGTGCTCACTAAGTAAACCCAACACTACCTGCAAGTGAGTCTCGTGTTCCTCTTCAGAGGTTGAACAAATCAAGATGTCGTCCACAAAGACAACAACAAAACGGTCCAAGTATTCCCGAAAAATTATGTTCATCAAATCCATAAAGGAAGCCAGTGCATTGGTCAACCCAAAAGGCATTACAAGGAATTCATAGTGGCCATAACGAGTACAAAAGGCCGTCTTCTGAATGTCCTCCTCCCGGACTCTCAACTGATGGTACCCCGACCTCAAATCTAGTTTTGAGAAGCAACGAGACCCTCTAAGTTGGTCAAATAAATCATCTATTCTGGGTAGAGGATACTTGTTCTTAACTGTAACTCTATTCAACTTGCGGTAATCAATACACAACCACAATGACCCATCATTCTTCTTCGCAAAGAGAGTCGGCGCTCCCCAAGGCAATGTACTAAGGCGAATGAAGCACTTGTCTAAAAGTTATTGGAGTTGAATCTTCAACTCATGCAATTCGGCGGGTGCAAATCTATACGGTGACATGGAAATCGGTGCCATGCTAGGCACTAATTCAATGGAGAACTCGATCTCCTGGTGAGGTGGTAAACTAGTAAGATCTTCTGGAAAGACATCCGGGTATTCACAAACTACCCTTGGTAACTCAACACGAGCCCCGTCACTCTCACTATCCAAGAGAGTTACAAGAAGGCCACTAAGCTTGCTCCTACTACGAGGGTCAACAACTAGTGACAAGGCTCTATCAACTCGGTTCCCCAGAAAATAGAAACGATCACCATCCGAAGTGCACACTGTAATTCTCTGATGGTAACAATCAATCACAGCTTGATAAGAACACAACCACTCCATGCCTAAAATGACATCAAAACTCGACATATCTCTCAACACAAAAGCAAACAGAAGTCGACGCCCGACAACTTGTATTTCACAATAACAATAACCCCGGTCTAAATCAACTGTACGCCCAACAGGTGACTCTACTCTGAGTGGAGGCACTAACCGTGCTACCTCTAACCCCAATGCAGAAGCAAATGCAGTAGATATAAATGAATGAGACGCATCCGTGTCTATCAATACATTAGCCAAAGAATTACACACAACAAAAATATCTCTCACAATTGAGGATTCTGGCAACAGCTCTGGCACGATAACAGCATACATGCGCCCCTGTGGCCCTTGATTGACTTGCCAGAATCAATCAAGGCCTGTTGTACTGACTGAGCCGAAGCGGCTCCCTGATTAACTTGCGAATCTTGGACTGATTAAGCCTGTTGGTGGCTTTGAGTCTGCCTCGACCCTGATGCACCAGATGCGCCTCCCAATTGTGGGCAAAGTTCTCTTCATATGCCCGGCTGACCGCCCTAATAACAATTAAACCCTTGACCTTTATTCTGAGACTGAGACTGACTTTGAGATCGGTTAGGTGGTGGTACTATTAACTGCCCTCCTCCCTTCTATGGGCATAAGAAGGGTTTGTGACCTGGTTGGCCACACTTGAAACACGAGAAACTACTCAATGCACTTTTTCCCGAACCTGCACTAGGCAAAGGAAAGTTGGATCTAGACTGCTGTGGTTGGGACTGAGATGGATAAGTGTTCCTGCTCTTTTTGTTCTGCCTATAGTCTCCTTGAGACTCTTGGCCTCTAGACCTCAAACTCTGAAGCCTTTCCTCTTTGGCTTGTATGGAAATTTCCACGTGTGTCGCCGTCTCCACAAGACGGTTATATTCCTGAATCATATTTTCGACAAGCTTGAACATAATTTTTGTTTTCAAATTCAATGCGACGGCGCTCTTCCGTTGCCACCAACTCTAGTGCAAATCTAGACAAACTAGAGAAGACCGCCTCAAACTCGGCCACGGGCATGTCGAGTTGTTTGAGGTCTTTAAACTCTTGCCTCAATCTCTCCCTAGCAGTGGGAGGTATGTACTTATCTTAGAAAGCAACAGCAAAGGCTTCCCATGTCGGCTCCACTCTACCCTTGGTATATTTCCACCATTGACCTGCGTCCTCCATAAGGTAGTAACTCGTTAGAGTCACTCTTAGTTCACTATCTTCGATGTGAAGCATCTCAAATGTCTTCACAGTTTGTTCGAGCCACTCATCCGCTTTCTTAGACTCGGGGCCACCATGGAACTCATCCGGTTTGGCCGCAAGAACTCTCTAGTAAGGAAACTCGCCCTTGACTCCGCGGTGTTCTCTCGAGCTTGATTTTCCACCCTCAAAAAGTTCATAGACTCTCTTAAAGCCCCTGTCATTTCTCGAGGTAGGGCCCCCATTGCGGTTTGGCCTACTTGTCCCACCTGCTCGGCCACATTAGCTTGGCCTGCTTGCTTGGCCATATTAGCTTGGCCGAACCCTTCTTCTTGCACTGGAACCCTATGGACCAGTACCTCATGCACACCTCGGCGAGCCCTACCAAGCCTCCCGCCTCTACCACCATAGACTTGACCCCTTCCTGACATCCTAATAAAGGACACAAGAGAAATAATTTAGCGCATTAACTCATATGTGCTCGTAACTTGACTCACACGTTCGACTACAACAATTCTATATATTCCTTTACAATATACACAATTCAATTTCACTCCACATAAGTACTTAGTCATGTAAACACATACAAACTACTCTTTTACGATGAAATCCGTCCCACGAAAAACCAAGAATTCTTAGTAGAACGAGTATTGATCAAGTACCCTTCTAATGAGACCTCAAGAAATTTAATAGGCGCAAACAACATCCCAAAAGTCCAATCCCATACCCATTTAGTCACATAAGCATGTTATCACATAGTCACAAAATGCATAACACTTCCTAAACATGCTAAATGAACCCATTGTGGTTAAACAACCACTTCCCACGAGCTCCAAGTATTCAAACCCGGTAGCTCTGATACCAAGTTGTAACGCCCCAAATTTCTAGCCCAAATGATAATAAAACAATCATGGCTCTTTCAAGGAAAACCGAATATAAATCTCCAAACTTACATTACATGATACAATAGTTCTTCATACAACAATACATTAATCCAACAACAAGTAAATAAACAAAAAAATACCCCCGAGGGTTTACAAGTTTCCAAGGCTTGAGCCTAGTTACACAAAACGGTTATTCAAACCCACACACATACAACCCTTGGCTTACATACAGAGTCATAGCAAAATGAGAGTCTCATACTCTCAACACGCATTTCCTCGCCTTTAGTTAGGCGGTATCACCACATCTTTTCCTGTACAAAAAATCCCATAGGGCGAGCATAAAGCCCAATAGGAAATCCTTAACAAAGTATATACATTTTATACAAGTCTCAAGATATGAAATGCACATGCCATGGTATACCCCTTTTTGAAGATAAATCACAATTTTATCTTTTGAAAACCATCATGCTCAATGATGTCATGCAATTTCAATTGTTCAAAACTTAACAATTTATTTCTAGGACGGAAAATACGACTCTGGTAATCCCTAGGTCGATGTCTGCAAGTAGACTATACAAGTACTACTAAATTGTCATTTTTTACCGGTGTTAACCGGAAGGATCGACACCTATCTGCGCGGGTTTTCGGTCATTCACCCCGGACTCTCAGGCCAACTTATTCAATATCATCTACACCACCTATCAAGACTTACCAACATATTTACCCCAAAACCATTCCATGAAAATTTGTTTCTCAACATTCTTTTCTCAATGCAAGTTTTCAAATCAACTTTCAAAGTTTAATGTAATCAAATAAATTGATATGCCAATTTCACAATATGAATATAAATACTTTTATTCCAATTCATCATCCAAGGAATAACACAATTCCCTCTTCTCAAGTATCCTCAACAATTAGTTATTTCAAGACTATTTCAACGTTTTGAACAATAATTTCCAAAATGAACAACAATTCTCATATGCCCTGAAATTCATCATTTATATAAATATATATAAGAAATTTTCTAAACACCCATTTATTTTGACACACAAAATAAATATAATAATATCATTCATGGATTTTCAGTCTCCTTTAAAAAAAATCCCCAAATTCTAGGTTTTCTCACCAAAACTGTACAACTCAAATCTTTTGAAAGAAAACTTTCCAAAATCGTCTTTTCTTCAATCAACGAAGATCAAAACCCATAAGATCATTTTAAAAGAACAAGAGACAAACCCACTTTCAAAATCACTCAACTTCTTGAATCAACAATCAATTTTCAAACCTATCAAAAGATGATTTCGAAAATCATATAGATCTTGCAAAAATATATATATAACTCTAAGAAAATCCATACCTCAAGTTTTGAAGAAGAAATGAGATGAAACCCCCAAAATCAACGTTGTCGAAACTCGATCTTCACCGCACATAATGAAGCCCTCGAGAAGTTAACCAACTTTGATGAGGAACTTATGGCAGAACTCTAATGGATCTTGAGAAATTAAGGTTTTGATCCAATTCGGCATAGGAAAATGTAGAGAGAAGGGAGAGGAAAAGGTTTTTAGAGAGAGAGAGACATGCAAAAGTGATCTAAAATATCAGATTCATGAACTGATATAACATGGTCTGCTCGAGCGTGGAAAGCCTCGCTCGAGGGTCAAATACACTTTTCCAGTACTTTTGCAGACACGTCAAACTTCTGGAACCAAACATTCTCCGCTCAAGCGGACAAGCAACTTCTAATGCATTTTGCATTTTTGCTTCGGGGGCGCTGCCCCTCAACCCCGCTAGGGTGCTGCCCTAGGACTCGCCAAGGGGTGCTGCCCCCTGGACCCTCGCGAGCTGACCGGGTAGCTCGATCCCTGACATACTCAGCGAAGTGGCAAAACTGAGATCGCTACATAAGATCTTGTACTTCATTGTTTCTAATTGTACATAGAGCTCGTCAATTAGAAAGGAGCAACATACCTAACTCTGGATCTAAACCATAATTCTTGGGTGCGAACCTTAGATCATCTCACTAGAAGTTGTCATCACAAGTGTGATTGATTTGAATCGAAGAAACAAATTTGACATCACAATCAAGAGTTGACCCTAGATTTGGTAGTTGTGACTTGCGTTTGGACCTTTCGCACTAGTGATTCAACATCGTAGCAAGATCTCAAAGCCTTCGTTTGAGTTTAGATCTCAGTTCAAAGCCCTTCATTTGTTTGAATATGTCAAGAAACCAGGGAATAACCATCTCTCTCTGAAGACTAAGTGGAAATTACGATTTGACCTGGTTGCTTGGTCGACTCCACTGGACGAAAGAGGGATTATTTTTTGTTCAGTTGTTCTGAGTCGCATCTGGTTCAAAGTTTAAACCTAGAATCTCTCTGAAGTCGAAGTTGAAGGCCCATTGCAAACTTGAAGTTGCTATTGTTCATCACGATTGCAACCTAGCTCTTTGATTTGAGTTCGTGTTTGCTGGAGTTCTTGAATCCCCTTATTGAGTCAAGTTCGCAGACTTCGAATTTGAATGGTCTTGCGATTTTAGTTTGGCCTTGTGATCTGACTTGCAAGATGAGATTCGATCTGGGTTTGGTCCTTCAATTCCAATTCGTCACTAAACTAGGTATCACAACTCTTTGTGAACCAACTCCCTTGGATTCCCTGTACCGCTTCGATTCTACATTTTGGGTTCGAAGCTGTGAGTCAACTTCAACAATCGATTACAAGTTGTGATTCAACCCTCTACAATGAGTTGATGTCAGGAGTAGTGAGCTCATCTTCTTTTGAAGTTGCGACTGCAGATTACCAAAAAAATCAACTCAAAGATTTGATCTCATAGTTCATAAGTGATTCAAAATTTGACCTAGTTCTGTTTTTCAAGTTGATCGACATGACTCAATTCAATTCTGGTATGTTTGACTCAGTTTTCTTCTCAATTGGAACTGTCCTAATCAATTCGCGATGTGGATATCTTATTCTTGATTCTTGTTCTTGGATTGGATCTTGATTATTTGCTGCTACATACTACTGTGAATAGAGATTGAATTGAGTTGTCCTCAATTGTGAAATTAGGTCTGAAATTGTGATCTTTGTAATCGACATATCTAGACTGTTTGTGGGTCATATTGGGTTGGTTGGTTATGGCTGATCGGGATCAAGGTCATCGAGATGGCTATGGTAGAGCTTATAAGCTCTGACTTTGGGTGAAGAAACTGAGACGAAGTTCTCAATTGGAAGGGACATAGATGCTAATCCAAATCAAAATTCATAATCAAAAAGATGAGTTGAAGGAAATAAGTAGACGGCTTGTCACATCGCAAGCCGCCACTGAAATTTTTGACAACTTCAAAGAAATTAGTTGAAGTTTATCGTCAAGACTCTTTCATACCTCTTTATGAAGTTGTTTTGAGTTAAGTAGGTTGCTTCTTGTGTGCTTAGTTCACATTTCTGCCAATGGAGGAAAGAAAGAACTTGTGCAATGCCGAATTCCAGCTCGTAATCAACTACTCTCATGGTTTTGCCTAGTGGATACATTGTCCATCCTATCATTATGTCAATCTTCTTAGCTTTGCTTTGAAAGATGTCATTTGCCAACCATTGGTCTCATTCCAACTGAATAAGTGCTCTTCTGCACGAGTATGCAGGTTAGAGGTGAAGGGGTTTGGAAATGGTGGTCTATCCAAGTTTTTTAGCGAGAAGATATGGACACACTGGAAGGTCATTTTGCACACCAAAAATAAATCCTTACTAAGATCTTAATTCAGTGGAATAGTGGTTTAGTTTGGGTATCGATCCACAGGGACTAAAAGGTTAAGTTGTTTAAATTTCAAATTAATTCTTAAATCAATTCAAAAGTGGAAAAGAAGAATTTTGTATGAGCTTAATTAAATTAAACAAATAAATATAATTAAACTAGTATCAATCAAATAGAAAAGAATCAAGGTTTCGAACCCACCATGGCCTTGTAATCAATGAACTGTAACAATTTACAGATTTATTATTCAACTCAACTATGATCCGTTAGTGACTACAAGTCCCAATAGTATCATCTAGAGGATAATTCGCAGTTTAATGATTAACATAGACCGTCTAGTACTAGCACAAATCCTCTCTCCTAGCATAGACTATCTTAATTGAATAAAAGCAAATTAATGAAAACTGTTGTATAAATATGCAATTAGAATCACTGCAACTAAGAACATGTGCTAGATAGAAAGATTCAAAACAAAGTAATAATATAGAAAAGACTTAATCTTATACAATTGTTGAATCAATAATTAAAACACCAAACTAAATGCAAAACATTGTTACTTGACCAGAGTTTCATCCAAACCCTAAGAGGAGAGCTCCTCAGCCGCACACGTCTTCGTAGCATCCGCCTTCTCTCTCTAAAATCAAGGACAACCTTAATAATGAATAGGGTTTTATATTCATAGACATTATGAGCCTTCTAAGTAATACCCAGGAGGTTAGAATTTCCCAAAATGAAAGGAAAATTCGAATGTAATTATTCTTAGCTTTTTAGGCTCATCTTGTTGGCCTGTTTTGACCTATTAAAAGTTAGAATTTGAAAATTTCTATTTCACACAAAATCGTAGCCCTTTGAGTTATCTTTCCAATGTTGCTTGAAGCACTTAAATCTGATATCATACGACAGAGATACATTCAAAATACCAAAGGCTATGCAGAGTGACTTCTATAGCGGGATTGTAACAATTTTAACTTTTCTTTCTTCAAATCTCATGGGTTGGGCTTTTATTACTTGATTAAAATTATTTAGATTCTTCTAGGCCTTCAGAACTCCACCGGCGTTGTTAACAACTCCGCCGGTCCCAAGCCCGGATTAAAGAGGAGGGTTGTGTGTTAGGTAGCTGACAGCCATCACGTAAAAAAAATCGCTCGGATCCCTTATGACAATGAATCTTACTTTGAATCGTTTAAATGCTAGGTCGTTCCCCTTAAGTGACACATTGCGCCTGCTTTTGGGTGTTTCGAAAAGTGAGCAAGGGGCGCCGCATCGACGTCTAGGTGTGGTGAAAAATGGGCAAAGGTTCCTGCGTTTTTCTAGACTAGCGTGGGTGAAGAAGTTAGTTCAAGACTATAGGTTTAGGGTAGCCACCTAGAATATAGAAACCTTAACTGGTAAGATGATGGAATTGGTAGATGTTATGATTATGAGGAGCGTTAGTATAGCTTGCGTACAAGAAACTAAGTGGACGGGTGAGAAAGCTAGGGAAATTGAGGATACCAGTTTTAACCTGTATTATAATGGTAAGGATAGACGCAGGAATGGGGTAGGAATCATAATTGCCAAGGGTCTTTTGGAGAATATAGTGGCGGTCATTAGGAAAGGGGATAGGATTATGTTAGTTAAACTAGTTCTTGGAGGGAATATAGTGAATGTTATTAGTGCATACACTCCTCAGGTAGGATTAGATGATCAGACTAAGAGGGATTTTTGGAAGTAAATGGATGAGATCTTACAGGAGATACCCATAGGAGAGAACCTGGTTATAGGTGGAGATTTTAATGGCCATATAGGCATAGATAAACTAAGTTATGAAAAGGAATATGGTGGATACACTTTTGGTGACAGAAATGAGACTGGAGAGAGTATCTTAGATTTTGCGTTGGCTTCTGACCTGGTGGTGGCCAATACTATGGATAAGAAGAGGGAAGAGCATTTGATAACCTTTAAGAGTGGATCAGTTAAGAGCCAAATAGATTACTTCTTAGTGAGAAAAGTAGACCGCCTAAAATGCAATGATTGTAAGGTGATTCATGGAGAGAGCCTAACCTCTCAACATAGGATTTTGGTACTAGATTTATGTTTTAGAGGGCAACACCAAGCTTGGAAGGATGGTGGGCGTCGTAGGACGAGATAGTGGGACCTAAAAGGGGATAAACTAGAAATATTTAAGAATAAAATAGATAAGGAAGGTATTTGAGACTTGGAAGATAATGCTAACACTGTGGAACTCGATGGCCAATTGTATGAGGAGAATCTCAAGGGAAGTGCTTGGAGAGTTGAAAGGAACGGGACCCAGCTCTAGGGAAACTTGGTGGTGGAGAGAAGAGGTTCAAGCGGTAGTTAAGGCAAAAAAAGAGTGCTTTAAAAAGTGACAGAACGATAAAATTAAGGAAAACCTTGAGAGCTATAGATTGGTTAATAAGGAGGTCAAAAAAGTAGTGAAAGAGACTAAGAAAGCTTATGATGACCTATACACTAGACTAGATAGTAAGGAAAGAGAGAAGAGGGTATACAAACTTGCTAAACATACAGGAGAGGAAAACAAGAGATTTTAATCAAGTTAAGTGCATCAAGAGTGAGGATTCTAAGGTATTGGTGAAGGATGAAGAGATTAAGGAAAGATGGAAGAACTATTTTGAGAAACTATTAAATGAGGAACATGGAGGTACGACAATAGGGAAAGAAATAGTTAGTAATACGAAAAACCAAGATTATAGGTTCTATCGCAAGATTAGGAACTTTGAAGTGGAGATTGCACTTAAGAAGATGAAATTAAATAAGGCTTTAGGCCTTGCTGATATCCCTATTGAAGCTTGGAAGTGTTTGGGTAAAAAGGGGGTTACTTGGTTGACTAGTTTGTTTAGTAAAATTTTGTTGACTAGGAACATGCCAGATGAGTGGAGGAAGAGTATTTTAGTGTCAATCTATAAGAATAAAGAAGATGTTCAGAATTGTAGAGGAATCAAGCTAATGTGTCATATAATGAAAATATGGGAGAGGGTGATGGAACGCTGATTGCGAGATATAACAGAGGTGTCAGAGAATCAAATTGGGTTTATGTCTGGCAAGTCAACAATAGAAGCGATCTATCTTTTGAGGAGAGTAATAGAAAAATATAGAGAAAAGAAAAGAGGCATTCATATGGTGTTTATCGACCTTGAGAAAGCATATGATAGAGTGCCCTGGGATATAATATGGTGAGTGTTAGAGAAAAAAAGGGTGACAAAAGGTTACATTGATGTGATTAGGGACATGTATGAAGGGGTGGTAACCACCATTAGATCACCTGCTGGAGAGACAAATGAATTTCCAATCATTGTAGAGTTACACCAAGGATCTACCTTAATTCCTTATCTTTTTGCTTTATTATGGATAAGTTGACGAGAAATATTCAGGATGACGTGCCATGGTGTATGCTTTTTCTAGACGATATCGTGCTAGGGGATAAGACTAGAAGAGTTAACACAAAGTTAGAGATTTGGAGAAAAGCTCTTGAATCTAAAGGATTCCGGATAAACAAAACTAAGATAGAGTACATGAAGTGTAAATTTAACAGTAACAATGAAAGCAGAGGAGAAGTGAAGATTGATAACTAAGAACTGCCTTAGAGTGAACATTTTTGTTATTTAGGGTCAATTATCACAACAGCGAGGGAGATTGATGCGGATGTGGCCCATAAGATTAAGGCGGGATGGTGCAAGTGGAGAAGTGCATCTAGGGTACTGTGCAATAAACGAATACCCACTAGACTAAAAGGTAAGTTCTATAGAACGGCTATTAGACCAACAATGTTGTATGGAACGGAGTGTTGGGTAACCAAGAAACAACATGTAGATAAGATGAGTGTGGTTGAGATGAGGATGCTAAGGTGGATGTGTGGCAAGACTAAACAAGACAAAATTAGGAATGAGTGTATTCGGGAATGGGTAGGAGTAGCACCGATAGAAGATAAGTTGAGAGAGAATCGATTGAGATGGTTTGGTCATATTCAACGGAGACCAACATAGGTATTGGTGAAGAGATGCGATGCTACAAGGGTAGATAAAAGTGTTAGGCGATGGGGTAGGCCTAGATTAACGTTGGCTAGCGTTGTAAATAAAGATATGGATCTACTTAATTTGACTAACGAAATAGCCTTTGATAAGGCCGTGTAAAGAAGAAGGATTCATGTAGCCGACCCCATTTGATGGGACTTAAGGCTTGGTTTGGTTGGTTGGTTAGTTGGTTAGTTCTAGGCCCTCGAAGATGAGTTCGGGCTTGGTCTCAGATTTCAAATATAAAATTAAGTCCAATTTCTACTCATAAACTTGAGTGACCTGCACATGCACAAACATATTAAAATCATCAAGTAACAATGATTAAAGGACCTAACAAGTATACTTTAAGAGGCCTAAATGTATACATTTTGGCAACTATCACACACCTATGGTTGTTGAGCCAAAGATGCAAGGATGAAGTTCAATGTATTTGTAGACGGCTAAGTTAGAGAGAATCATGTTTGTTTTTGAGCAAGGAAATGCAGCACCTATTCCTTACATATCATTACATGAGTAGTATTACATCACCTATTTATATACTACAACTAATAAGCTATTTAACAAACACTTGGCCTATTTATTATACTACACCATATAGATTATATATATTCTAGACCTTACCCCTCTTTTGAAGTATGACAAATTTCTATTGTGCAACCCTTTAACTAAAACTCAACAAAATGATTTGATAAATGTTAACTCATCTAAAAGCTTAAACTGTTGGAGAAAGTGGTGACTTCACTATTTATAAATTATATCCTCAACAAGCCCCTCACATGTGGCCAAACTCTCCTCCAAAAGCAGGCCAAAGAGGTGCAAGTATTGTAATTATCGGGTAGGTGTTGAGGTTCAATGACATGATCTATCACATGCTCTAGTACCATGATAAATTGTTGACAAGCAACTCTTCCTGCCTTTTAGCATGATCCTTAAAGTCTTATGTTGTTGTAGCAACTTTTCTAGCTGCCATTATACTCATCGTCAGTAAAAGAGTGGAAAATAATCAAAAAAGAATACAATTTCCCTGAGATAAGAAAAAAAAGAAAAAAGAAATGCAAGTACATGTGTTGCATGAAAAGAAACAACAGGAAAACATTCCTAATTAAAGAAGAATGCATTTGCTTGCATTGTATTACATCTGTTCGCAAGAACTAATTTAGCCCCTTGAACACACTCCACCCGTGCTTCTTGGACAAAAATAATCCCCCATAATAACCACTGAAGTCCAATAAAAAATTACCACAACATCCTTGTTCTCTCACATTACACTGGACAAAAGATAGAAGGAATAGAGACTTGAGACTCCAACCTTGATACTATACCTTGAGATATCTTACCTTATGTCTTCCACCCTATGAAACATGTGTACAGGTATGAGTATGGGTATGTCGATACAGTAAAATCTAAAAAAAGTAAAGTACGGGTATAGTTAGGTACGTTAGTAAAAAAAATATTTATTTTTAATTTAGAGTTGTGCAAAAATTAGTTAAATGGTTTAGTTGGTTGTATTTTGGTTTAGTTGGTTAAGATACAACCTACAATTTAAATTTAATACCAAAAGCAAGGTATAAAGCAAAATTAAATGTCATTATATTAAATAACTAACAAACCAAACCTTAATTTTAAAATCAATACATGAAAAAATCCAATGAAATTGAATTCACCTTTGTATAAAAGAAAATACTATTCCGGCTTCAGTATGGCTTCGGTATATACTAGGTACCTCTAGGGAGTGACAAAAATTAAGAAAAATTTAGGTGTGTGTTTTGTGTACCTGATATGTATGCAGAACAACAATGCAAAGTATCAGTACCCAATACAGGTATAGCATGTTTGTTGAAGTACCTATACTTCATAGTTCCACCCAATGCTATGGAACTTACCTGCTTGTTGTCCATAAGAGAGACTTGCAAACCCTCTTTTGAACAATCAACTCTAATCATTTCCCACCCTTTGTATTATTCAGAGCTATTGTATTGCTCCACTCAAGTCTTGAAACATCTCCCTCTTTTGTTCCTTCTCGAGCACGCATTTCTTTGCAATCCGAGCTTCCCCTTCTGAGAACAAAGACCACCTCCTTTTCACAACCACCAAAGATGCCCCATAGAGTTGAAAAATGACCATATAACAAGGGGTGATCGTCTAGAAGAATAAGGCCCGACTCTTTTCACAAGGTCTATTGGGATCAAAAGATTAAGCCCCCGAAAGCAAACACACCAACGCTTGATGGCACTAAGGACCATTTTGACAAAGTGCAATTCTATGTCTTCAACTGTGAGTAGGGCTTGATTGTTGGGACAATGTGTAACCCATTTTCCTTTCTATTCCTAGCTCAAATAAAACAAACCACTTTTTCTCTTCCTATCAGGAACTAGCCTAGTACAAAGTCTATCCTCTTGTGTAGAATGTTCAAAAAATTATCCAAATCGTTCAACCCGAATGGCCCTACTAGAGCATCATCGGATGGTTTTGAAATCAATTATGGTTTGCGGTGGGTAAAGTTCTTAGATATTATTTGATAGAGTTTTAGAATTATGGTTTGAGAATAGAGTTTATTTTGAGTTTTTAAGTTTTGGAATTATGATTTGAAAAGAGAAAATTTGTTTAGTTATGAGTTTTGAAAAGAGTTTTGAATTTTTGATGTGACATATGAAATGAGAAAAGTTGTTTGGTTATGAGTTTTGAAAAAAAAAAATTTCAAAACTTAATTAAAAAATTTATAACTCATAACCAAACATACAAGTCAAAACTCTATTGAAAATTCTATTCAATACTCATAGCCAAACTCTTTTTAAAATTCAATTCAAAAAAATAATTTATCATTTTGGTCTAAAAAAATAATTTCTATATTTAAAAAATATATAATTTTTTTTTCTTCCAAATAACAAGTGGTGATTGGCAATTGCAAAAAAAAAAAAAAAAAAAAAAAAAAAAAAAAAGAGTATTGTTCCGGTCAACCGGCCGGAAATTGACATCTGGGAGGATGTCCGGGCAGATGACCGAGTAGACCAAAAATTCAAAAAGTTTGTACTTTACCAAACATGTTTTGAAATATATTTTGAAATTGATTTGGAATCATGATTTGAAAACTCAAACAAACATAGCATTAGAATGTAAGGGTGGAATTAATTTTAGAAAACTCTACAAAACACAGCCTTAATTTTTTCAATCAACCAGTCAGATGTCGGGTCTACTGTCTAGAAATCCGCCGCCAGAACCGACTAATGTATTTACTTAGCATATTGCATCTACATGTGTTACGTTGGTATTGGCTCTTGAGTCACTTTCCTTATTATATAATCCTATCTAAAAAAAGACTAGACCTATCTAAAAAAGACTAGACCTATGTACTACCCTTTGCCCTCTTACCTATAGGCATATCTAAGTTTTCTCTCTCCCCCATTATATCACTCAGAGTCATTTTTTCTGTGTCAGTGTCTTTCGTTCTCTCCTTCGGAAGCCATGATCTGATGAATGAAGATCTATGAAGCATGGGTACTCCAAAAATAGTGTCGTACGAGTATCGGGTACTTATTGGGTGCGGGTATGCGTACCGGTATGGTTGCACGTGTACCAGATACACTGAATACATGCTGGGTATGGCATATACGTTTGGGTACAACCTGGGTACGTCGTGGGTACAGGCTGGGTATGTTTTGGGTATAGCATGGTGATTTTTTTTTTTTTTTTTTTTTGTGCAGCTGCAAAATTTGTTGCTGCCTTTATTTTTCTTCTTTAAACTTTGAAAATCATCAGGTAATTTGTTTCCAACACCCTTTACCCATTAGTCATGGTTATGCTCTCTTTTGTATCTTGTGTTAGACAATCAAAAAAGAAAAAAGAAAGAATTATATAACTTCTTAGACAAACAGTTCTCCTTTTAGTTTTGATATTGAAACTTTGATTTGTATGTTGGATATTTAGCTATAAACTTAAAAACTTAATAAATAAATAAATAAATTGATGCACCCCAACCGTACCCTTATTTTACTTTTTTAAGTATTTGACATATCGGTGTACACTTATCATACATGTACACGTATCCATACCCACACCCATATATGCTTCCTAGATAAAGAACATTTCTTTTAGTCTTTCAAAATCTTCTTACAATATGCAATCTCTCACGGTTTCTCTTCTCTCCATGTTGTTGCATCATGAATACCAAACAACTGTAGGCCAAGCTACGGCTACAATATGAAGGTAGTGGCAAGCTATGATAAGATGGAGGCGGAGATGGTATTCACTCTTTTTCGCTTAGCTACCTTACCCTCATCCCGTCTATCACTCTTTATCTCCCTCTAGTCTTCACTATCCAATTTTTATAATCTCATCTCTCACCACCTTTCTCTCTTCGGTCTTCTTTGCCTTTACAATTGATTTTTTTCTTAGGGTTGTGGTTGATTGCGAGAAAAAAAAATTAGACAAAAATGAACCACCCAATAGACCTACCTGAAAACGATTGCAATCCAAATGACACATTTGGTCCAGTTTTGTCCCTAGTGTTCGGTCAAAGGCGGATGCTTGTGTTTCCCACCTAAAAAGACTAGTTCGTGTAATGAACCAATGACAAACCCGAACCAATCCAACCCTTGAACACACCTACTCATCTTAATCCAACAGTTACTCAAGAGCCAAAATGGTTAGGATTTCCTAGACCCTAAGAAGCACGGACACTTCTAAGAAGGTGATGTGTCATGTCTATATCAAACACCGATACTCTTCAAAACGTGTCCTATTTTTTAAATTTTTTTAAAGACCCGGACACTCTTTGAACACTTGTAGGACACACGTATCAATCGCTTAAATACACGTGTCTAACGATTAGACATATGTGAAACTAATTATAAGTTTAAACAAAACAACTTAAGGTACAATAATAAAACAAAAACCATATAAATTTATAAGAATTAGTGCCATATTGCATCTTTTTTTTTATCTTTGAATGATATATTCATATATATAACATATGATAAATATATTAAATTATATATTTCATGCGTGTCCCCCACGGGTCGTATCCTAAATTTTTAAAAAATTAACGTGTCAGCGTGTCCGTGTCGTACTCGTGTCGTATCACGTGTCCATGTCCATGCTTCTTAGCCCAAACCCACTACCTTCTGCCTAGGCAATGTGGCACATTTCTCTTCACCCGCCCTTAGATTGGATTGGTTTGGCAGCGAGAAACGAAAATTGAAACTTCATCCAAAAATATTATGGAAAATGTGAAACATTAGGTGATGTAAAGATTGAATAGGTTGAATAAAATAAAATAAAAAAGAGTAAAGTTTGAATATGATATTTGTAAGAAAAATTTATTAAGAAACTTAAAAATAGCAATGTAAATTATTTTTATATTTTCATGATCAATTAAAATACTACTACTATCCAATATCTACAGAAACTTATTAGAGCAATCATTTATTATTGTTGAAAAATAGTATTTGCGAGTATACAAAGACGGTAAAAATTATGAGAAGTGCATTTCTAGGGAGTTTTTAGAACATTTTTTTGAAAGAGTTTCTCACAAGCTTATTCAAATTGAGTAGGAGTTTTTCCTTTTCATATGTAAATTGTACTTGAATTCTTGGATTGTTTTGGAGATGTTTTCTAGAGGTTTTCCTTAAAATTTCATGAGAGTTCTGTGTCCATTCCTAAAATAATTTTACAGGGAAACAAGTTTCCTTTCTCAAGAGATTTCCTAGTCTCCCTTTATCCCTCTTTAATTTCTTTCTTTTCTTTTGTATGTGGTTATTGCCGTCACTAGAAATATGTGTACAAAGAAAGTAAGAAGTTGTGGAGGTTTTTTGGTCGAGAGAAAGCAAAAGATTATGGTTGCTGTGTTTATTGTTTATTACAAAATGTATGGTGGTGGCAGTAGTGTCTGGTTGAGTGAGAGAGTGGTGAAATAGAGTGTTTAGTTGGGTTTTTGAGATTGTGATTAAATTGGTCTGGTAAGAGAGAGTATTCAAGTAAACTCCACAGGGATCATATGGTTATCTATGCCTAAAATGATAAGGTATAAGTGATACTGATATTGACATGGTTTGGTGGTGAGGCCAAACCCATCCCAACATCATTTAGGTTCAAAGCCAGTAACCTGGTGCTGACCTGCTTATGAAACTTTGTTTGGGATTCTGTAGTCAGATTTGCTTGTGATAATTTTTAGTGTTCCTTACCTTAGAAAGATGTATTCGAGTAAATTGTATTAGGATCATAAGGTTATCTATGCCTAAAATGATGAGGTATAAGTAGTGGTGATAATGAAGTGGTCTGGTGGTGACCCCACACCGTTCCCAATTTCATTTAGGTTCTGAGTGGGTAACCTGGTGTTGACTTGCTTATAAACTTTGTTCAACCTTATGCCATTTATTGCTTATGTGTTTGTTAGGCTAGCAGTTTTAGTTAGTGCTAGCTGTAATTAAGTAAGTGTTGTGTTTATTTTAAGATTATGAGCTTTAATCTTGAAATGTTTGTACTTTGTTCTATTTTGGCTTTCAATTGAGATTATAAGTGATTTAAAGAATTGAGTCGAGGATACATCATTACTTGTCTGGACTACAACGTGATGGTTAAATGTAGGCGTGCAATTCGGCAGTCCCTTTCAATGTATGTTGCATGAATAACCACAAAATTATGTTTCTCTATCCTAATGAAGTCTGTATGATGGTTTTTATGGAGCATGAAGCATTAAATGAGATGCATGATGTGAAATTTTTAGCAAAGTTGGATATAGACTCACTATGACATGACAATATCTAACAGGAAATATTTTGATGGGGGAGAAGTCTACATTTTTAATATATTTATCCAAATTTGTGCATTAGTAGTTGCACAAATTGGGAATTAAAGATTAACAAGTGTAAGTGTTTCTTTAAAACTGTTCCTACTTTCTTTATATCTTTATCTTTACAACAGTATTCTTTTTTGTATATTAGAAGTGGGGTTCATGCTTGACTTGGCAAGGTAAATGTTCAGTTTCTTTTGAAATATTTCGTGTTCGCGGCATTTATTGGCTTGTGTTGCCTAATATGGTGTCAGTTTCAGAGCTCCTATGATCTATTGTTCATTCTTTGTGGTTTGGTTTTGACCATGATATTGTAATCATAATAAAAATGAAATAAACAAAGTAGGGTTTTGGCTGGAAGGATTAATCTTGTTGAGGATCTTTCTATGAGAATATATCGTGTATATATGGCATTGCGTGTATATATGGCATTGTATATATTAGGAATTAGGCGTAAATTAGGCATATAGGCGTATTTCCTTTTTCAATCTTTTCTTGTTCAGCCATAGCTTAGGGTTATATAAACTGATGACTACTTTGTAACATATACAAGTTGAATATATAAGTTATCATCTTCAGAAACTCACATGGTATCAAAGCTGTGTCCGAAACCCTAGCCGTCAGCATCAGAAATTGCGATCGTCATCAACATAAGTCACACTTGCGATCGTCATCAACATAAGTCACAATCGTTGTGCAACCTGAGATTTCACGTCACAATTGTCACTTCTGCATTCTGTCTTCTTCATCACGACCACTAGTTTTCTATCTCAAACTTGTCGTGATTTACTTCTGACCATCATCGAACTCGAGGATTCTTGTTTTTGGTTCGCGATTGCTGTTGTACTCTGTCTCAGACAAGTCGCGAATCACCTCTGGCCCTCCTCTTCTGGTTTGCGCTCTGGTTCTCAGCTTTGGTGGTGTTATTGCTAAGTATTCTTGGTTTGCTAGTTATTTCACTCTGTCCCTGAGGCTTTCTGGTATTTGCAATCTGACCCCCTCTGAGTTCTCATCATGTCTGAAGACAAAAGTCATGCCATTAGTTGCCGACTAACTGGTTCCAATTACACATATTGGGCCAGTGTTATGAAAAAATTTATCGTCGGCCGTAAAAAATGGGTTTATGTTTCTAGTTTAGTCCCTCGACCATCTGATCCCAAGAAAGAGGGATATAAGGCTGCATGTGATGCTTGGGATTCTGATAATGCTCAAATTCTGACTTGGTTCCACAATTTTGTGGAAGATCGCATTTGCATGATGTTCTCTAAATATTCCATTACAACTAAGGTGTGGGCATATTTACTCAGTGTCTATCAACAGTCCAACTTTGCCAAACAGTATGAGTTAGAAACCGCTCTTCTAGGTGCTCGCCAGCGGGATAAGTCTATTCAAGACTTCTATGTTGAGATGACTGGTCTCTGGGATCAGCTTGCTTTGATGGAGCCTCCTAGCATCCAGGTACTAGATGATTATCTACGATTTTGGGAAGATGGTCGTCTGGTCCAGTTTCTGACAGCTCTATCCCATCAGTATGAGGCCATCCGTGGTCGTATCCTTCATCAGTCTCCTCTCTCCAGTGTGGATGCTATTGGTCGTGAGCTCCTAGCCAAGGAAACCCGTCTTAAGACAGCCACTGTCTCCATCTGTCTTCTTGGCTCCTACTTAGTCTCCTCTATTGTCGACCCCACCACCTCATCAGCTTCAGGGCCATGCGAAGCCCAAGAAGGGGCCACTAGCCTCTAATGAGTGTGCTTTTTGCTACCAAAAAGGCCATTGGAAGTACAACTGTTCCAAGAAGGGCCGTCAATTTGCTTAGTCTTCTCAGCCGCCTCAGGCACAGTTTCGACCTCCTACTGCTTATACTGCATCTACTCCTGCTTCTGATCCTGACTTGGCTTCTTTGCGTGCCCAGATGGCTCTGCTTCAGCATCTCCTGTCCACCTCCCAGTCATCTTCATCTGCCTCTGCTCTCACCTCGCTTCATTCAGGTTAACTTGGGTCCTCTTCAGGTATTCCTTCCTCTGTCTGGCTTTTTGATTTTGGTGCCTCTCATCATATGACTCATCACCTTTCCTTACTCCAAAACTGTATGCCCCCTCCCTCTTCTATTACTATCAATACTACTAATGGGTCTGGTATGTCTGTCCTATCTATTGGGTCTGTTTTACCCTCTACCATGTTTGCTGTTATTATTCCCTCTATTTTTTATGTTCATCAACTGTCTGGTTTTGATGTTATCTTTTCTTCTTCTGTCTATTGTGTGCAAGATCGAGTGTCCAAGAAGCAGATTGGGACCGGCCGTAGAGTTGGAGATCTCTATGTGGTGGAAAGCCTGCATCTTCCTCTGTCTACCTCCCCCGTTGCACTTTCATCTTTTCAGTTAGATTCTCAGTCAAGTTAATTTTATTTATGGAATTCTGGCTTAGGTCATTTGTCTGTTGGCCACTTGCATCTATAGCTCAGTCAGGATTGTTAGGTAAAGTCTCTCATAGTCAAATTAACGAGTGTCGAGGCTGTAAACTTGCTAAAATGACAGCTTTACCTTTTAATAACAGTATTTTTATTTCTGTTTCCTCTTTTTCTCTTGTCCATACTGAAGTCTGGAGACCTTCTCTTGTTCTCAATAAAGGGGAATTCACACTCTTTCCAAAATTTTCTATAAAGTACAATGGTACTCATGTAAATTATTCAACATTCCATAGGACACCCAACAGAAAGAAGTTTTCAAAAAAAGAGTGGGAGAATTTCACCCAGGAATCAACCCGACATGTTGTGACTGAGTTGGCATCCTCTCCAAAGTTCACTAATTGGATAATTAAGCATGCTGACAGGATACAACTCCTTCCAGATGATAGTTCAGATAACACAATTGGAAGTGGATCAGATTCCATCGATGAGAATCTTGTAGTAAGTGGCGATTGATTTACTTTGTTCAAATGGTAGCTGCAACCTTAGAGTAGGAAATTAGTTACTTGTAGCAATACAATGAGGTAGTAGCTAGGAATGGTGCTGTTTACTTTAATACATCATATTATGTCATTAAGTAATTGTGGCAAATCTTTTGAAATCTTCTAATCATGTTATAGTGCCTGCTCTTTCTAATCATGTTATAGTGCCTGCTCTTTCTACCAAAAACTTTTGATGGTTGCATAAAAAGAGCATTGTCAAGTGTTTTAACTCTCTCATTCAGCTTTAACCCACTTATTTAGTCACCCATAAAAAGGGCAACACACTTGTGCAGTTGCAATCTCCATTTGCATTTGTTTATCTATTTTAGTTCAAGTTGGTGCATATGTTATGTTTGTTTCTATCACAAATCTATAATGCTATAGCTAGTAAGCCTAGAAAGGTATCTCATCTATGAAGCTAGTTTTGGAAAATTTTAAGCATGGTTTTCATTTTCTCTGTGAATAATTTTAAGGGATAATTACATTTTGAGAGAATTACGTGCATTTCTTAATAGGTAGATTTATTGCCCAATATAAGTCATGTGATAATTAACAGCGTTTTTATAATATAAAAAATAAATAAATAAAAAGCATCACTAATTGTTAGTTTTTAGCAACAATATGAAAAAAATATCACAAAAAGTAGCTAATTGTTAGTTTTTAACAATAGATTTAGAAAATTGTCACATAAAATGTCATTAATTAGCAGTTTTTATCAATAGATTTAAAAAATCGTCACAAAAAAGTCACTAATCATGAGTTTTTAGCGACAATGTTGATAGGATTAACTTTCAATGACGAATTGATAGGACTTAATGGGAATTATGTCTAATTACTAGGATTTGTTGGTAATTTACCTTTATATTTTAGTGGGACTTGGGAAAACAAAGTACATTTTAGTGGGGAATTTATCTCGATCACAATAGGGGTGGGAAGAAAAAAAAAATTATGGAATGTATCCCTTGAATTGACCAACCTATCCTTCCTTTATGTTCTTTCCTCCCTATGCTCTCCCATTTCAACTTTGGTTGGCACTTCTTGCTAGCCACCACTGCCATGCCCTCCCTTGTTACTCCCAAGCCTTCTCCTACCCATCCTCGTTACCCTAGTCCTTTCCATCATTTTTCATCATCCTTACCACTATTACACCTTATTACCCCATTGTTGCTTCTGTCAATCTTAACTCATTCCCTTTTCACCTAAGTCCTCACCATCACAACTACCCTTTCCTATAAACCCTAACCATCGCAGCTACTTGAACCTCTTAGCCTTTCTCCATCACGACCTCACACCTCTACCCCTTATTGTTGGGGAACATGTTTGGTGAGTGTTACATATGCTAAGATGTATAGGGTAAATTTGTGTGCGGTTGTCACTCTTGTCACTTGCATCACACATAATTAAAACTTGCCCCCAAATGTTTCACAGTGGTAGATGTAATAGAAAGGAAAGATAATATAATTGTATAAAGTGAAAATTGAATACTTAAAAAGGATTTATACAATTGATCATATTTGTCCCAAAGTTTATTTTGGTTTGATTTTATTTGTTCATATGAGCAATTGGTGCAAATCCTAGATTTTTCATATATCTTTAACACTTAAAAACAAGTGTATAAACATGTAATTATGGATCAATCTCTGCTAGGCACCTAGAAAGTGCACATGATGCACATTGATTTCAATTGTGACATAATGTGCCTGAAGTTACAATGTAATGTGCTTAAAACTATAACTTAAACATATTGAATCACACTACGAGTTATGACTCACCGAGTAATTCATTGGGTCATTGGAACCCTCTAATTCTGTCTACCCAGTTCATCTCCCAAGTTTGCTCTCTCTCTTCATTCTAGAACCAGTCTTTATCTCTCTCCCGCTCTCTCACCATTTCCATTCTTCCTTACTCACTCTCTCCCTCTGTGTCTCATCTTCTTTATCACCACAACCATAGGAACCACCACCACACCCACTGTCAATCTCCAACCCTCAAACCCCAAATTTCGTTATCTTTTCTCTAACCCTCTTCTCTCTTTGTTTCTCACCTTCTTCATCACCATAACCACTACAACAACCACAAGAACCACCACTACTACAACCAACAGAACCACCACCATACCCATCACCAATCTCCAACTCTCAAACTCCAAATTTCATTCTCTCTTCTCCAATCCTTTTCTCCACCACAACCCCATATCTCTCACCTTATTCTCACTATCTTTCTCTTTGATCTCTCTCTCCCTCCGTTCTAAACCCTTTGAAACCCTAACCCTAACCAAAATGATCATTTCTCTCCCTCTTCAATCTATCTCTCCCTTTGTTCTAAACCTCTTCTCCAGTCTTCATCTCTTTGAAAAATAATCCAAACCCCAAACCCTAATGAAGACCATCCAAAGAAGACGAAGAAGGTTAACCCGAAGCTGTAATGAAGATGATCCAAACATGAAAATGAAGCAGATGAAGCCAAATTCCTTTTCAAATTGCAGGTATTTTTTATGATTATGAAATCTTACTAAAATTCAATTTCTTTTTTTTTTTTTTTTGAAATTCATTGCTTGAAATTGCTGAAATTGATTCATTCATATTGCTTGAAATTCCTAAAATTCAAATTATTATTATTTATTATTAATTTTTATTTTTTTTTGCTTCAAATTGATTTATTATTGATTTTGAAATAAAAATGCTTCAAAATTTATTTATGTTTTGGTGGATTTTTGGGTGAATTTTGCTTCTATTTTAGAACTGTTTACTGGGAAAGATGGTGAGAAAGGAAGGAAGCGAGGAAACGGTTGGTTTTGGTGACTTGACAACTTTGACAACTATCAAAACTTATGTCATATTTGACACAAATTTTAACATTTACTAAAAATAACAATTGTCAAAATTTACCATTAAAGATAAATCTCTATAAACTACTACTATAATTTAATAATAACAACTTCAATAACTTGTCGTTAAAGATGCTCTAACTCATTGGTCAAATCTCCAGTTACCTTCCAAAAAAAAATCTCCATTTTGAATCCAAACAAATAAGTCCGACACTATCCTCGACTTCTTGTATATCGTGAGACTAGGACGCGTGGTGTAAAAGTGAAATCTTGGAAAGTGTTTTCACTCCAATGCCAAGTAATTAATGGTAGTGTACTCAAATGACAAAAGTGTCACTTGACTACCATCAATCACTTCAATACCAGCACCACGCCATTAGAACATCTCCAAATATCTCACTATTCTCACAAGAAATTTCCTCCAATAGTCTTCCTACTTAATTCCTTATTTAAGATTGTAATTTTTATAGATAGACAAACTCTTTTACCAGTAAGATCCACCAACAAATTTTGTCTAAAAAATTGTTCATTTATAAATGTTCTGTATTCTATTATCTGTTCATTGATGGATAAATTATTTTATTTTGCTCATTGAAAAAAATATATGCTAAGTCCATTTTATTTTTTTTGAAAATGAAATTTAATAAATCTGCAAATAATTTCAATGATATGCTTTTTAAGTTGTTGAATGTCATATTTATTGTCAGGAGATGCATAGATCTCATGATATAAATATGATACAAACACACATACAAAAATTAAAATAAAATAACAGCTAGTCAAATGACACACTTCTAGGGGCAAATTACATATGAAATTCGCTCCTTTAGTCTTTATTTATAAGGGTAAATTGACCCATGATATAAATTACAACGACGACGAATAAAATTTACCCTATTTGTAAAGTTCCATAACATAAAAAACTCCAGGGCAAGGAATGAACTGATAATTTGAAAAACCAGAGGATTTGAAGAGAGTTTCAAGTTCTTTCTTAGTCCTCTCTTTCCCTCCAGGTTGAAGTAACATGATATTGTCAAGTTGAGTGGCATACTTATCACCCACACTTGAATCTGGAGTCTCTGGCATTATAATGTCTATTATCAGCACCTTCCCTTTTTCTGGCAACGCTTTGTAGCAATTCTTCAAAATTCTCACACACTGTTCATCTTTCCAATTATGGAGTACATTCTGTGGACAAAAACACAAGTCAATTAAGAAGTACCAACACTTTTTAAAATGTACATTTTCGTATTTAACACTTATTTGACACTTCTTAACATGTGTCCGATGCGCGTCCAAGTGACTCATATTTTTTTTTTTAAACTCAAACACAAGTTTGGACGCTTGGAGAGAGATACACATAAATACATTATAAATTTTTTTAAAAAAATAACTTAGAAAATAATATAGATTTATAGTAATTAATCCCTGTTTCTTTAAAGTTTATAAATTAGTGGTATGTTTATATCATTGTACTATATTTGAAGGTAATATTAATATGCATGACATATAATGAACATATAAAATTATATATCTTGTGTATCCCGCATCTGTTATGTTTTGTAGTTTTTGAAAATTAATATGTCATCATGTCTGTATTGTGTTCATATCATGTTGTGTGTATGTGTTCATGCATCTTGACACATTAGTTGCTGTCACTATTATATAAACTATAAACCCTAAGCCGAGCCATGATTATAGTTTTAAGTAAGAGTATCGGGATACATATCAATATCAGTAATATGGTTTTATATCGAATTATATCAGTCGATTTATTGACAAATATCATTATCGAGAGTATAAAATTCAAATATGCATCGATTGAAATGTAAACTCAGCGATGAAACAGTCTATTAGACACATTTTTCAAATGCAGTGATGTGACAGTCTATTAGAATATTTAAGAAAACTCTCTCTCATGTGTTTTCTAATCATTAGACAATTATCTCTTTTACAAATTACTAAATTTAAAAAATAACTCTAAAACGTAAACTTATATATCATTTTGTAATCGAAAACCCTAGTCATGAGATTTCAAGTGTTACGAATTCATTGAATTGCACCTTTATCATAATGGCATCTGCTTTTGGAATCGCTGTAAGCATATCTCCTCCAGCATGTTCTATACCTGCGAAACATTTGATTACATTCATTAGCAAGAAATTAAATGACATGCCAAATGCAGAGTTCATAGAGATTTGATGGAGTCAACTCATATGAAAGGATTGCGTTTGATTTTGTCATCGAACTTTTGTATTTAATTTTTTTTACACTTCATGAAATACATACTTAAAATTGAGTGTATTATATATAAATTATGCTTCTTGTAATTTTAGTTATGCTATAAAATTATTACTATTATCACCTAAGTGATGATTGGATCTATTTATGACAAAATCAAAGGTGAAATCAAAGTCGGTCAATTTTTGAAAACAAAATAATGTTACAAATTCAAAAAAAAAAAAAAAAAATATTAGTCACAAAATTACTCAAAAATTAGATTTATTGGTAATAGAGACTTACAATACATAGCACAATCCTTGTATCCCAAAAAAAAAAAAAAAAAAATTGTGATGAAAAATTATCAATACAACATATAAGAGTTTTAAATATTATATTTTTTCGTCTTTAAAGACATAAATTTTGTTACAAAATATATTTAGATAGTCAAAAAAAAAAATAGCATAGTACCAGGATAAGATGGAGCACTCTTAATTACCCAAGGCAAATCAAAGTTAATGCCCTTAATGGAAGGGTACTTGGATACGACCACAGTAAGGGTAGTCCCAATCCCACCACCCACGTCGACCAATGAGGTTAGCCCTTCAAACCCTTTGTATGTTTCAAGAATTTTCTTCATATCTACAGAGGATTTGGTAGCCATGGACCTGTTGAAAACCTGCTTCAATGTTGGATCGACGTCCATGTATTGGAATATAGTCATCCCATGCACTTTCTTAAACTGGTTCCCACCTTCTAGGATTGCATCCTTCAAGTGGGCCCTACAAATTCATATGAATTAAAAAAATTGAGATTAGACCCTCTCAAATTGGGATATCTAATTAGACGGTTAGTTCAATCTAGTTCATTTTAGACTTATTTCGATTTGTTTTGATAATCTAAATCATTTGTTTTATTTTTTGTAACGAACAATTCAAATTGTCCAAGTAGAATTCACCATGAGTGAAAGCAAATATCATTTAATGTGGCTTGTCTCTAGTTGTTAAAATATGGCCAAAGATTCTCTATCCCTAAATCTAATGTTAAATATTAATAGTAACAAAACAAGAAATTCTACTGAAAACACATTAACAAATATTTTATTTTTGAACAAAAAGAGAGCATCATATGCCTTTAAATATTAACAGTAATACTCCAAATTTAGAATTTTTGTCCCGATTCATCAATCAACAATTGAAATTTATTTTATATATAAATGCATATAATACTAATTTAATCTGCATCACACAATTATAATATGTGAAATTTCAAAAAGTTTTCTTGACTTAGACTTTTTGAAATGGAAAATGGTTAGTAGTTCAAAATTTTGTGGTTTAAATGACTCAAAACTTGTCAAAACGACGTCGTTTTGAGTAATTTGAACCATTTAAACCATAAAATTTTAAACTATTGTTTCGAAATATTAAATATATGGGTCCAAGTCAAATGATATGGGTCCAAGTCAAATGAAGTATCTCTACCACACAATTAGAATATGAGTGAAATTTGAAAAAGGTTTTCTCGAGATAGGCTTTCCGAAATATTAAACATAGGGACTAGCTAAAAGTTCATTTTTAGTTTTTTAATTTATTTTGAATTATATTATTTCTTATATTTTTTACACATAAAAAATTTTTAAAAAATTAAAAAATTAATTTTTTAATCAATATAGGTCCAAGTCATATAAAGTTCAATCATTTGATAAACGCCGTATATTTTATGTAGTTTAATGATCTATATTTTTTTATTTTACATAATAAATAAAGGGATGTGAGCAATTTTGATTTTATCATCAAATTTTTTTATATTTTTAAAAATATCATTGTTATACATTTTGCATTTTGAATAAAAAAAAATAGGTAATTGGTTTTGAGTTTTAAATATAATTTTGAGTTTTTTAATTTTTCTTGCATTATTGTTTTTAGTAGTAAAATTTTTAAAATATTTCAATCAAAATTAGTTTTCCCCTTTTTAGATTCACATAATATAGATATACTTAAAAAGTAATATATTTATAAAAAAATATTTTAAAAATCACCAAATACAAAAATATATATATTTTCTAATTTTTTTATCTATTGATTTTTTTAATTTATCTACAAATATTTTATTTTTCACATGCATGTAGAATATAAAATACAAAATACAAAATAAAAAACTCAAAATCATTGTTATAAACACAAACAATGTTTTGAAAATCGGACCGAACCAGCCGATATGACCAGTTGAACTATCGACCGATCCAAAGTTCGGTGCAAATCAACCCTCAAATCTGGACTAGCTTGAAAAGCAACCTATTTTAAACCAGCCAAACCTGCTGTTAAATCGGTAACCTGATTGAACTAGAACGGGTCGAAGCAAATCATACAAATTTGCTATATATGGTCCAACAATAAAAAATTTGATACAACAAGGAGTTGAACTTAGCATCTCAAGCTCTTAAGAGCAAGCATTTCTATTATGCCACTATGACTCCTTGTTAGCAAGGATGGATCTTGGAGAGCGGCTGCCCCCCAAAAATTTAAAAATATCATATATTATACTATAAATTTTAAAATAATTTAAAATTATAAGAGTTCGCATGCTCAAATTTTTTTTTTTTTTTGATAATTTTAAAATTATATAGAGTAGCACCCAATTTTTCAAACTATAAAATAACCCCCTAAAGTCTCAATCTTGGATCCGTCAATGCTTGTTAGTATGTACATGGCTCATTGTTAAACACATTTATAATTAATATTTTTACAAATAATACTAATATAAAAAATATATATAATCATAAAAATTTGATAAATATATATACATATATTAAAATATAAAAATATTTTAAATAAATATATTTTATTTATTTTTAAATTATAAAAATATTTATAAAATAATTATAACGTTACGATTTAATTCATATTCAATCCGACAATTCAACAGATAATTCGTTTATGTGATCTACTTTTCAATTCACCCACGATCCGATTTTTAAAAACTATCAAATCATATTAGATCGAGTTAGGGGATGACTTACATGATTCCAAAGGTGGCTCGGTGGAAGGCGAGAGGGACCATTGGAGCCAAGGAACCCTTTTCTTCATCGTTTTCAACAAAATATTTACCAGCAGGTGCGAGTCCATAGAGTCTCTCACTCGACCCATCTTCAAGTGTATGAGCAGAGCAAGTGAGAAGAGAGTGGCTCACCAGCAGACACAGCAAGCGGTCCAGCATCGCCGCCGCATCTGGGTTCGCCTCCGCCGTCGGTACTAGACGAGACGTTATCTCCGCCGCCGAGATAACAGTGCCTGCTCCCGCGACTATGTCGAACAGCTTGAGCTCCACCGCCGCGTTCAAGGCGGTGAAAAAGATGTGACAGGTAGACAATTGCAAAGCATATGCAAAGGCCTCATCATCACCTTCTTCACAATGAGAGGAGTGTTTCAGATGGCTTTCTTTGGAGACCATTCTTTCTTCTTTTTCTTTTTCCTTTTTGTTTTCTGTTTGTTTTTCTGGGAAATTCGGATACTTGGACAGTATTTATAGATCATTCATTTTAATTATTTAATATATGTGAAATTTCAAAAAGTTATCTTGACATAGACTATCCGAAATATTAAATATATGGTCCAAGTCATATGAAGTATCTCCACCACACAATTAGAATATTCGTGAAATTTGAAAAAGGTTTTCTTGAGATAGGCTTTCCGAAATATTGAACAGAGGGGCAATTTGAAAAATTATTTAAAAAGTTAGTTTTTAGTTTTTTAATTTATTTTTAGTCATATTATTTTATATATTTTTTATACAACAAAAAAATTAAAAAATTAAAAAGTTAATTTTTAACCAATATGGATCCAAGTCATATAAAGTTCGATCATTTGATAAACACTGTACATTTTATGTAGTTTAATGATCTATATTTTTTTATTTTACATAGAATAAATAAAGAGATGTGAGAATTTTTTATTTTATCATCAAATTTTTTTATATTTTTAAAAATATCACTGTTACACATTTTGCATTTTGAATTTAAAAAAAAAATAGGTAATTGGTTTTGAGTTTTTTAATTTGTCTTGCATTATTGTTTTTAGTAGCAAATTTTTTTAAATATTTCAATCAAAAAAAAATTCCCCTTTTAGATTCACATAATATAGATATACTTAAAAAGTAACATATTTATAAAAAAATATTTTAAAAATCACCAAATACAAAAATATATATATTTTCTAATTTTTTAATCTATTATTTTTTTTGTTTATCTACAAATATTTTATTTTTCACATGCGTCTAGAATATAAAATATAAAACACAATAAAAAAACTCAAAATCATCGTTATAGACCCAACTAATGTTTTGAAAACCGGATAAAACTGGCCGATTTGATGAATTAAACAGTCGACCGATCCAAGTTCCGGTGCAGATCAACCCTCAAATCTGGACTAGCTTGAAAAGCAGCCTATTTTAAACCGGCCAAACTCACAATTAAATCGGTAACCCAATTGAACTGGAACGAATTGAAGGTTTGCTATATATGGTCCAATAAAAAAAAATTGATACAACAAAGACTTGAACTTAGCAGCTCAAGCTCTTAAGAGTAGGAATTTCTATTATACCACTATGGCTCCTTGTTAGTACATACATGGCTCTTTGTTAAACACATTTATAATTAATATTTTATAAATAATATTAATATAAAAAATATATATAAACAAAAAGATTTAATAAATATATATATTAAATTATAAAAATATTTATAAAATAATTATGACATTAAGATTTAATTAATGATTAATGCTAGAGATCATGAAAAAAAATATCATGAAAGATTCTTTACCTTTAGATTATATATAGAATAAAACATCACACGCTAATCAAAAAATAAAAAAATTTCATCATACATTTCATAATATTTTTTTCATGATTCTTATCCCTAGTATTATTCTTAATTTATATTTAAGCCAACAGTTAAACAAATAACCGTTTATCTGATCTATTTTTCAATTCACCCACGATCCAATTTTTAAAAACTATCAAATCATATTAGATCGAGTTAGGGGATGACTTACATGATTCCAAAGGTGGCTCGGTGGAAGGCGAGAGGGACCATTGGAGCCAAGGAACCCTTTTCTTCATCGTTTTCAACAAAATATTTACCAGCAGGTGCGAGTTCATAGAGTCTCTCACTCGACCCATCTTCAAGTGTATGAGCAGAGCAAGTGAGAAGAGAGTGGCTCACCAGCAGACTCAGCAAGCGGTCCAGCATCGCTGCCGCATCTGGGTTCGCCTCCGTCGTCGGTACTAGACGAGACGTTATCTCCGCCACCGAGATAACAGTGCCTACTCCGGCGACTATGTCGAACAGCTTGAGCTCCACCGACGCGTTCAAGGCGGTGGAAAAGATGTGATAGGTAGACAATTGCAAAGCATATGCAAAGGCTTCATCATCATTTTCTTCATAATGAGAGGAGTGTTTCAGATGGCTTTCTTTGGAGACCATTCTTTCTTCTTTTTCTTTTTTTCTTTTTTTTTTGTTTTCTGTTTGTTTTTCCGGAAAATTCGGATACCTGTACAGTATTTATAGATCATTAATTAAAATTATATAATTATATTTAGGGTGAATTATGCAAATAGTTTTTATAATTTATACGATATATTAATTTAGTCCTTATTATTTCAATTCATTGAAGTTTGCTCTTGAATTTAACGGATTATGTCATATTAGTCCAATAAATAACGGCGGTTAGGTTTGATAGACGAAAAGTCAAACAATGTGTTAATTTGATATCTATAGTTACATGATGTATTAATTTGGTTTCTGTTGTTTTAATTTACTCGATTTTAACATAGACCAAATTGACACATCGTGCAAATTATAGGGATCAAATTGACACATTGTTTAAACACGTGACGACTTTCTGTCCACCAAACCTAACCGCCATTATTAATTAGACTAATATAACACAATCCGTTAAATTAAAAGGCAAAATCAAACAAATTGAAACAATAAAGACCAAATTGACATATTATGTAAAACTACATGGATCATTTGTTTAATTTATCCTTATATTTATTTATCTTTAAACAAAAGAATAATAATTATAATTTAAAATATAAAAAAAAAATTAGTGAAATATTTTTTTTCTAACTTTTGATAATAAGAGAGGTTTAATTTGATTTTTCTTATTAGTTAAGGTCTCTCAATAATATTATTAAAGAAATTTTAATTCATCACAAAAAAATTTCTAATTTCTCTATAATAAATTTCTCTATAAATTTTTATCCAACAATATTTGTTTGTAAAGTAAATAATAAAAATAATTTTAAAATTAGACTGTCTTTTTATTTAATCAAATTAATTAAAATAATAAATTTTAATTATCATATTAATTTATTTTTATTTTTATTGAAAAAATATTTTACAAGCATACTCTGACAAAATAAATTATTCAAAAGTGTTGAAGTGGAACTGCTTAAAAGTCCAAAACAAATTTTTAATATATTTTTCTATCATATTATCTCTTTAATTTTTTATATATTTAAAAAAAATTAAAAAAATTAATTTTCATAGCATTTTCCTTTTTAGGTTCATCGGACAAGTCAATTCCACAGCATTTTCAACAAACACCAATACCACGAAACATTCCTCATTAAACCAAATATTCTTAAGTAAAATGGCTATTTATCTTCGAGTAATGTTGAATATTTACGCTTTTAAATTTATGTGAATTGACGTTTATAATATCATATCATTATAGATGTAATTATAAATTTTTTGTTGTTCTTAAATAATTTTTTTGTCTATTATCCCTCTTCAATTTTTGATAATATGAGTAGTCTAATATTTTTTTTTTATTAGTTAAGATCTCTTGAAAATATTATTAGAGAAATTTCAGTTTGTCACAGAAAAATTTCAAATTTATCTATAATGAGCGAAAATTTCTCTTTGAAGAACGGAAAAAATTTCTTTGTATTAATATTTCTCTTTGAAAATATTAAGAGAGTTCAATTATTATGAAAATATTACATATCCTTTATTATCTTATAAGATCATAATATTATGAACCTTAAACTAAAAATTCCTTAAAATAGTTAGTTCCCAAAACAATGTCTTATTACCCTTCTATGGGGCTGTTTGATCCACATCCACTAAGCTAATTCAATTAGTCAAAAAAAAAAAAAAAAATTCCTTCTAATTTTTTGCAGGAGAGATTTCTAAACGTATTTAATTTTTATTTATCTTCATTTTATGTTTAGTTCATAAATTTGTATAAAAAATTGAAAAGAAAAAATTAAAAATTTGTGACATATAATTGTATTTTAACGAACTTAATCTTTTCTCTTTTCAAATTTTTATCAAATTTATGTATAAAAATAGCATAAAATACGGAACTGAGGCTGAGGTTTGGTTAGACATCTAACTAAAAACACCATATTAAAAACAAAAAACAAATTAAGAAAGTACGTATCAGAAGACTGGGAAATTATTCAATGTTTCTAAAGTATTACGTGTTTATACTCCTTAATCAATAATCATTCAATATGTTCTCTCATGTTTCTCAAGCCAACACAATACTCCACCTATCTATCTTCTCCACCAATCACAATGCTACAGAATATCACGTATCTATATTCTGAGATTACTGAATTATTACCCCTGAAGACATAAGTTTGGGGAGTCTTCTCAATTTACTCAGAAATTTACCAAATGCATTGATAACCAAATTAATTGGATCTTTTTTTTTTTTCCTTAAAAGCCTCCACTTTGATGTGGGCTGCCATGTAGACAATTGGTAAATATTCGGGTAAATTGGGAGGCTCCAGTTGAACTGTCGACCGATCCAACGTTCGGTGCGAATCAACCCTCAAATCTGGACTAGCTTGAAAAGCAACCTATTTTAAACCAGCCAAACCTGCGGTTAAATCGGTAACCCGATTGAACTGGAACGGGTTGAAGCAAATCGGACAAATTTGCTATATATGGTCCAACAATAAAAAAATTTGATACAACAAGGAGTTGAACTTAGCATCTCAAGCTCTTAAGAGCAAGCATTTCTATTATGCCACTATGACTCCTTGTTAACAATGATGGATCTTGGGGAGCGGCCGCACCCCCATTTAAAAATATCATATATTATACTATAAATTTTAAAATAATTTAAAATTACAAGAGTTCGCACCCTCAAATTATTTTTTGATAATTTTAAAATTATATGGAGTAGCACCTGAGAGGGTAATTTTGGTGAAAATTGGGCCGAGCTATGAGATGGGCATTATGGCCCAAAGTACGAAGGGCTGGGTAAAAAATCCGTAAAATTACTCCGGCCCAAGAGAGGTAAAAGATTACTCCGGCCCGAGAGGAATGTAAAGTTACTCCGGTCCGGAAGCGACTTGGAGTTAGGCCGGTCTCAGAATTAGTCCGGTCATGGCGTAGTGTGGTTAGAACGGTCAGAACCTTACTGCTCGGTAGCTCGGTCTAAACATACCATTTTTTGTACATGAGAGAACCAAGATAAAAAGGAGAAGGAAGAACTGAACTAAGGATAGTACGGCTTACTCTGTGGCTCAACATAGCCATGATTACTTCGGTCATGTGGGAGTCCGGCCATGGTAATAACCATCTCACTTGGTTTAAGCAGTGAGGGGGGTGTTGGAGGATAAGGATTATCCTTCAGGAGGTTAAATCCTAGGAGGACTCTGCATGGAGGAATAGAAGTCCTACTAGGATTGTGCCACACGAAACCTATAAAAGCTCACAAACATCACCTTTGGAGAGGTAACACATAACTTTGCTTTCTGAATATACAGAGCTTTTGTCTATTTGTCAAGCTTACTGACTTAGGCATCGGAGAGGTTTCCGGCGCACACCCGCCGGGTAGCTCACGTTAGTATTTTCAGGTGATAAAGCGACGACGAACGGAGGAGCGCAGGCTTGATCAACAGGATTATACGAGAAGGTTTATTTCTTTCCCGTACAATTGGCGCCATCTGTGGGAAATACAAATAGAACAAAACCTCTTGATTAAAGCTTCTCCTCTTTAAAAAACAATGGCGCACATTGAAGAATTGCCACAGTCCGCCATCGACGGGCAAACTCCAGATGGGGGTGCAAGGCGTGAGGGATTACCTTCTATCTCTCCCATGGCGGACTTGGAGTCCCAACGACATAACACCAGGAGGGATACAAGGAGGAGACGGACTCACAGCCCCCGTCACTCTCGTTCACAAAGTCCTGACAGGCAAAGGCGGAGGATTGATCCTCAAATTCTGGAGGACTGCGTGAAGGAACAAGACGAATTGATAAGGAAGATGGCGGCGGACATGGAGGCCTTGAAGCGCCAAATGAAGAACAAAGAAGTGGCGACAGGAGAGGGGCGCAAAAACAAGACGCCCCCTCGCCACTCAGAAAATCATAGTAGGAATACCACACCCTCGCAAGGAGGGAGTAGAAGCCTCAAGACAGGCGACACTCAATCCAGGTCTTCCAGAACTCGTTACTCCAGATTTGAGAGGACGAGATCTGAAAGATCATACACTGAAGGAAGCACGTATTGGCCCTCACATACGCACCAAACCAGATCTAGACCGACGGAGTTACCCAGATCATCCGACTTACGAACCGTGCTCGAAGAAAAAGCACGATGCAAGAAGGATGCCAGGGCACGGGATCCACACAGAATTTCTACCTTACAGCGGTTGGCTCCTCGGACGCATGGAAGCGTCGAGGTTGGAATGCCAATACCGCGCCCTGCATATGAACCAACGGACAAAGCATTAGCAAGGCTGCAAACTTCGCCATTTGTTCCGGCAATTGAAAACGCGCCCCTACCATCAGGCTTCCCTCAGCCTAAATTCACTACATATGAAGGGAAGACGGATCCCTATTCACACTTGAGCCACTTTCGCCAGGTCATGGCTGTATACAGGCGAAACGAGGCCTTAATGTGCATACTCTTCCCATCAAGTCTTGGCGACCTAGGCTTGACTTGGTTCGAGAAACTTCCAGAGGGCAGCATAGCCTTTTGGGCACAATTGGCAGAGGCGTTCGTAACAAGGTTTCGAACGAACACTAAAACCCCGGTGGAGATTGACCAATTGCTCTCCATTGACATGGGCGATAAAGAGACCCTAAGATCCTACAATAGTCACTACTGGGAGATATTCAATCAGATTGGGGACTGCCCCACCAATCTCGCCATTGCGCAGTATAAAAGAGGCCTTCCAGTCGGAAACAGACTAAGGGACTCGATCACCATGACACCACCCCTCACCATGGAAGCCTTGATGGAAAGAGTGCATCAGCACATCAGGGTAGAAGAGGATGGCGCACGTGCCAAAGCAAAATCTGGGGTGACCACAGTACCAGAAAAGAAGACCTCAGCGAAGGTTAATACGGTAAATCGACCGAACAGAAACGGACGTGGCAAACGAGATAACGGAGAAGACCCGGATAAAAGATGGTTGAGAATCCGCACTGCCATAACCACGTTGTTCAAGAAACCAATATATCGGATTTTGAGCGAAATAAGAGATGAGCCTTTCGTCAAGTGGCCAGCCAAGCTGGGAGAAGCACAAAAAGACTACGACAAAAGATCGCGGTGCACCTTCCATAAAGAAAAGGGACACCGCACTGAGAATTACATGCCATTGAGACAGCACCTGGAGGGGTTGGTAGCAGCAGGACACCTGGATAAGTACATCGAAGGAGGAATGCAACCAGCCCCCCAGGACCATAATAACCCCAATGGGATGCCAATCGACGCCCCGCCTCAAGGCATTATCAATGTGATACATGGAGTCTTTGAGCCTGAACGTGTATGCGAGCTCAGAGGATCAATCAAAAAGGCTGAACACTTAAGAGAGGTGCTAAGTGCCCAACCTGCCACCAAGAAGGGGAAGACAGAGGCAGCAAACGTCATGTCTTTTTCAGACAAAGACTTAGAACGAATATACTGCCCTCACAATGATGCCCTGGTCATCACTCTCTAAGTCAAGGATTTTGACGTCAAGCGGATTCTGATTGACCAGGGTAGTTCATGTGAAATCATGTACTATGAAACATTTAAACAACTGAAGCTACAAGACAAAGACTTGGCGCCTGCTGTATCTCCCCTAATTGGATTCAACTCCATGCCAGAATGGCCCGTCGGCAAAATAATTCTTCCAGTTAGAGCAGGAAGTGTGACGAAACAAGTGGAGTTCTGGGTATTGAAGGTCCCCTCTACTTACAACGTCATCCTGGGCAGAACATGGCTGCATGCCATGCGATCGGTGGCGTCATCCGACCACCAAGTAATGCGGTTCCCCAACGACACCGGTATAATTGAAGAAGTCTATGGAGATCAGATCATGTCAAAGCAATGCTTCGTCACGGTAAATGGCAGCCGCGCTGCCAAAGGATATGTTCATTCGGTGGAAGAACCTGAGAGTAATGAGCTATTCGCAGATGTCGGCAAAGCGGCGGATCAGAAAGCAGTGGAGGACTTGGTAGGGGTAAAAATAGATGAAAAGAATCCGGATAAGTTCTTTTTGCTCGGTTCATCGCTGTCCAACACTGAGAGATTAGAGGTCTTGGAATTCTTAACCTCTAACATCGAAGTGTTCGCCTGAACACCGTACGACATGCCAGGCATTGATCCAAACTTCATCTGTCACCAACTCAATGTCCACCCATCCGCCAGACCAGTCATTCAGCGCACTCGCAGATCAGCACTTCACCATGCCGAAATAGTGGCAGAAGAAGTAGGTAGCCTGCTGGAGGCAGGAGCAATTAGAGAGGTGCACTACCCAAAATGGATCTCCAACACGGTCGTAGTGCCAAAAAAGAATGGCAAATGGCGCGTCTGCGTCGACTATAAAACAGTCAACAAGGCGTGCCCAAAAGATAGCTTTCCTCTTCCACGGATAGATCAACTGGTAGACCTAACAGCGGGGCACAACCGACTTAGCTTTCTAGATGCATACAGAAGCTATCACCAAATCGCCATGCATGAACCAGACCAGGAGGTCACATCCTTTACAACTCCAAGAGGACTATACTGTTACAAGGTCATGCCCTTTGGCCTGAAGAACGCAGGGGCAACATTCTAACGAATGGTCACCAAGATGTTTGAACCATTGTTAGGAAGAACGATGGAGGCTTACATCGACGACATGGTGGTCAAAAGCAAGGATGAGAATGACCATCTCAAGGACCTAAGAGAAACGTTTGAAATCCTAAAGAAGCACAGTTGCACCTCAATGCATCTAAGTGTGCATTCGGAGTAGGATCTGGCAAATTCCTGGGCTTCCTTGTGACCAACCGGGGAATAGAAGCAGACCCCTCTCAGATCAAAGAAATCCAGGATTTGAAGAGACCAAACTCAGTGAAAGAAGTGCAGCATCTCACCGGCATGGCAGCCGCGCTCAATCGGTTCATAAGCCGGTCGTCAGACAGACTACGACCATTCTTTCAAGCTTTAAAAGCCAAGTTTGAATGGGACGAAGAATGCGACCAAGCACTAGAAAGCCTGAAAGAATACATGTCCTCCCCACCATTGCTGGTCACCCCAATACCAGGAGAATAACTCTTCCTATACCTTGCAGTCCCTCAGCATGCAATTAGCGCAGTGTTGGTCCATGCGGAAGGAATTCAACATCTGCCCATCTATTATGTCAGCAAGACATTGCTGGGAGCCGAAACAAGGTATTTGCCACTGAAAAAATTGGCATTAGCCTTGATGATGGCCTCCAGAAAATTGACACACTACTTTCACGCCCACACCATAGTCGTCCTCACAGCTTTCCCATTAAAAGCTTTGTTTGAGAGGGCGAACTTTTCTGGGCGAATTTTGAAGTGGGCAGTAGAGCTGGGACAATTCGACGTCAAGTTCCAACCTAGAACCGCAGTGAAAGCCCAATCTTTGGCAAACTTCGTCGCAGAGTTTACTCCTGGAAGTCATCATATCTGCCCAGTCGACCTAACTGACACAACCGAACTAGGGATGGAAGTTGACGCCGGAATAGCGCAACCCCTAGCAGAAGGTACTCAGTCAGACTCCAAGGCAGACCAGACTATAGACAGCAAGGAAGAAGCAAACCAAGCTACAACAAACCAAGACTCACCAACAAATAAAGACTTGGTTCAATCAGATAGCGAGGGGCAGACAACAAGCATGGACCTTGAAGAAAACACCAGCAACGTTCTTGACTCCATGACATCTTCTGACCCCTCCACTTGCTGGAAGTTGTTCGTTGGAGAGATGTGGAAGCTCTTTGTGGATGGAGCTTCCAACCAACATGGTGCAGGACTTGGCATAGTCCTCATCTCACCAGACGGCCTGGTTGTGGAACAAGCAATCAACCTTGGCTTCCTAACATCAAACAACGAAGCGGAATATGAAGCAGTTCTAGCAGGACTCAAATCAGCATACCATATGAAAGCCACCGAATTAATGGTCTACAGCGACTCACAGCTGGTGGTAAACCAAATTTCTGGCGACTATGAAGCAAAGGATGATAAGATGGCTAAATACCAAGAATTGGTCAGAACAGAAATCAAGAAATTTGAAGTAGTAAGGATAGAACAGATAGGCAAGGAGGAGAACAGCAGAGCAGACGAACTAGCAGGCTTCGCCTCAATGGCAGACACCTCCATCCCTCATCCACTACTGATCGACTACCTACCTAGACCAAGCATTGAGGACCCCGAAGCAGAAGAGGTATGTTGCACAGAACTAGGCCCCTCATGGATGGATCCCATCATACTATTCTTGAAAGACGGCGTCCTACCAGAAGAAAAGAAAGAAGCCAACAAAATTAGAGCAAAGTCACAGCGATTTTGGCTCTCCCCATCTTTGGCATTATACAAAAAGTCGTTCTCAAGACCCTACCTAAAGTGTGTCCATCCCAACAAAGTGGAAGTATTCTTGTACGAGATACACGAAGGGGTGTGCGGAAGCCATCAAGGAGGAAGATCGCTAGCTTACAGGGCCATTTCACAAGGATACTGGTGGCCATACATGCAGGCAGACTCAAAAAAATATGTGAAGAGGTGTGAGAAATGCTAAAAATTCGCACACCAAATACATCAACCAGCAAGAGAACTCCTACGATTAACTAGCCCATGGCCTTTCGCAATGTGGGGCTTGGACATAGTAGGACCACTTCTAACAGCACCCGGCAACAGGAAGTTCTTTCTCACAGCAACAGAGTACTTCACAAAGTGGGTGGAAGCAGAAGCATTAGCATCAATCAAGGAAAGAGATGTGAAGAAGTTTGTCTGGCAAAATATCATCACTCGGTTTGGAATACCAAAAGCCCTAATCTCAGACAATGGCACTCAGTTCGATGGTAGAATCTTCAAAGGCTTTTGTGAAGAGTACAAGATAGAGTTCTACAATTCTACACCAGCATATCCTCAAGCAAATGGCCAAGCAGAAGCATCAAATAAAGTTGTCTTAGATGGACTGAAGAAAAGGTTAGAAAAGGCAAAAGGCAAGTGGGCAGAAGAACTTCCCCATGTTTTATGGGCTTACCGCACCACACCTCGACGCTCAACAGGAGAAACACCATTCTCCTTAGCATATGGAATGGAAGCAGTAATCCCACTGGAAATTGGCCTCCCCACAATTCGAAGCAAAAATTTTGATCCTGACTTAAATGGAGAGGCCATAACATTTGAGCTCGACCTCGCCGAAGAAAGAAGAGAAAAAACACTAGTCCACATTGCCTCGTATCAACAAGAGTTATCTAGGAAATACAACAAAATGGTGCATCCAAGACAATTCAAGATCGGAGATTGGGTACTACGCAAAGTGATGGGAAACACCTTGATACCAGGAGATGGCAAGCTAGGGCCAAACTGGGAAGGTCCTTACAAAGTGATTGGGTTAGCAGGCAAAGGGGCATACCACCTAGAAGACAAGGATGGCAAAGCAATCCCTAGACCATGGAACACCGCCAATCTCAAGTTATTTTATTTTTAGCTTTCCTCTTTCAAACACGTGTAATTTTTTCTTTCCTCAATAAAATAAATCGATTCTTTTCAGCATGAGTTGTTCTCTGTAAAAGTTAGCTTTAGTGAAGTTAGGAATATTGCACACATTATTCTAAGTTAGCTGGAAAAACTAACTTAGAGGTTGGCTGGAATAAACCAACACCCCTCCTAAGCCCAGGATAAGGATCCAGCCTGCAGGACGTTTGGTCGGAATAACCAAACATTATTCTAAGTTGGCTGGAAAAAACTAACTTAGTGGTTGGCTAGATTAAACCAACTCTTTGTACTCTTCAGCCGAAGTAAGGGTATGGCTGAAGAGTGGTTGGCTGGAATAAACCAACACCCTTCCTAAGCCCAGGATAAGGATCTAGGCTGCAGGACGTTTGGTCGGAATAACCAAACATTATTCTAAGTTAGCTAGAAAAACTAACTTAGTGGTTGGCTGGATTAAACCAACTCTTTGTACTCTTCAGCCGAAGTAAGGGTATGGCTGAAGAGTGGTTGGCTGGAATAAACCAACACCCTTCCTAAGCCCAGGATAAGGATCCAGGCTGCAGGACGTTTGGTCGGAATAACCAAACATTATTCTAAGTTAGCAAGAAAAACTAACTTAGAGGTTGGCTGGATTAAACCAACACCCTTCCTAAGCCCAGGATAAGGATCCAGGCTGCAAGACGTCTGGTCGGAATAACCAAAAATTATTCTAAGTTGGCTGGGAAAACTTAGAGGTTGGCTAGATTAAACCAACTCTTTGTACTCTTCAGCCGAAGTAAGGGTATGGCTGAAGAGTGGTTGGCTGGATTAAACCAACTCTTTATACTCTTCAGCCGAAGTAAGGGTATGGCTGAAAAGTGGTTGGCTGGATTAAACCAACTCTTTATACTCTTCAGCCGAAGTAAGGGTATGGCTGAAGAGTGGTTGGCTGGATTAAACCAACTCTTTGTACTCTTCAGCCAAAGTAAGGGTATGGTTGAAGAGTGGTTGGCTGGATTAAACCAACTCTTTATATTCTTCAGCCGAAGTAAGGGTATGGCTGAAGAGTGGTTGGTTGGATTAAACCAACTCTTTGTACTCTTCAGCCGAAAGTAAGGGAATGGCTGAAGAGTGGTTGGCTGGCTTTTAAACTCTTTGTACTCCTCAGCCGACATAATTATGTCGGCTAAAGAGTGGTTGGCTAGTGAGCATAGTTAGATTGACCAGCTAAAACCGAGATAACGGTTGGAAATAAAAAGATCATGAAAAAATCATCACAAGTACAAACATACAGATCAACCGAAGTAAGAGTTCAAGAAAATTTTCATTTATCAAAGAGCAAATACAAAGGGGGGTCCTTAGCCCGGTTACAAGTCCAAGAAAAAGAAAAATAAAAAATTAGTCAAAAAGATCATCGAGATCGGCTTCAATTTCAACACCGACTCCGGTTTCAGATGGACCAACAGTCTCAGTTGGAAGCATGGTCTCTGTTAAAAGCACATTTTCGGTTGTCAAGTCTTCGACTACTGGCTCCAACCAAGCTAATTGATTGTTGACAACCGGAGTCTCAGTTTGCTCCTCTTCTTCTTCATCGTCAGACACTTCAAGAAATTGTTTCTGGAGGTCGGCAGCATACTCCGCCAGTGAGGCTGGAATGAAATACTGCGGAGCATTGTAGATATCGGTGTCAGGCCCACAACCGAGCTGCTCCACCGCACCCCTCCAGCCGCATTTGAAGAACAAGTCCTTCGCAGCTTCACACTGTTGGATGTACGCAGCCTCGCCATCCTTGAAACCCTTCGCCTCGGCGTCCTCAGCCTTCTTCTTCAGAACTGTTATTTCGGCGTCTTTAGCGCCCTCAAGCTGTGTCATCTCCCACAAATATTTGTCCTTCACTTCGGTAACAGCTCGCCGTTTATCACTATCAGCCGAGGCAACTAGTCCGGTTAGACGAGTTACCTCGGCCTCCAGCTCATCCATCCTTTGTTGAGAACGTGTTAGTTCGGCAGTCTTGGCTTCGGCTTCCGCCATCGCTTGTCTCGTTGTTTTTCGGAGCTCCAGCACTTTCCTATGTGCAATGTTGTTCTTCTGAATGGCCTGCAAAATAATAACTCTCTTTTAGCCAGACTAACAGTTGGGAAAAAGTTAGACAAAGAAAACAGAGAGCCACCTACCAGGATCATTGATTTTGTTGATGACCGGATGGCCTTCAGCTCGGTGTTTAGTTGCTTGTTGTGGTGCTCCATATCTTTTGGAAGGCAAACACTCTTGGCTAGATTGAAAGCCATCAAGTGATCTTTCTCGACAACAACCGAGTCAATTTCCTGGATATTTCGGTTTTGAAAGGTGAGAATTAGAGCCCATTTGGAGGAGTCAGCTCGGTCAAATTGCTCCGGTTGAAGGCTGGATTGAGGGCTTGGCGGAAGAATGGTCTCATCCTCGTCAACAAGTCGTTGCTCGGTTTGGCTAGTCCGGGCACGCTTGCTCGCCCGAGATGAGGATGGCTGTTGGGATGGAAGGGCTACCACGGTCTCGGTCGCCTGACCAGTTTGTTGAACCTCGGGTCTGTTAGTTTCGGTTAGAAGCGCCCTTACTCTGTTCCTTTTAGCCATTTCTTCCTCAGCAGTTAGTGGGATTAGTCTGATTTCTGGCAAGGTTGGGTCCGGTTCTGGGGCCTCCTCTAGCAGAAAGTCGGTCACTCTAGCTTTTCGGCGGCCGCTGTATCTGTAGGTCGGCTCGAACCTTAGTAGCTTAGCCCAACTACGTTCTGGATATCGTAGTGCGGCGCGCAAAGTCGCTAGATTTGGGTAGCTGTATAGAGAATGAAGGTGGGCAGAATCTGCGAAAGAAGACAACTGTTAGTTCGGCTGAAAGATTGAAAAACCGAAATACAATAAAGCACGCAAGAAAACCGAAGTAAATATACCGGGTTCTCCTTTTTTCCAGTTTATACGTCGGCCAGGAATCTGGGCTTGGTGATCCTCAAAGTTCCCAGACACCTAGAAAAAATCGTCATCATTTAAATCTTTATCCGGTGTATATTTTATTATTTTCTCTCGGCGACGGCGTATTCTTAAATAGTAGACCCACCCATTTTCTTTTGAACCAATGGAGTATTGGTGGAAGATTTCGGCCAGACCGAGGTTCAAACCGGCTTGGCGGTTTAGTTCAGCTATTCCCATTATGATACGGTATGAATTGGTGGATAGTTGGGTTGGCCATAGTCTGGTTTGCCTAAGAAACTCACAAATTAAGGGTTGGACCGGAAATCGTAGTCCGGTTTCAATTATGGATAAGAGGGTGAAGAGGACAAAGCCTTCATTGCCCCAAGGAATGACATCTTTTTCGGCTAAAATCAGGTGGACGTCATTGGGTATATTGTAGTCTTTTCTGAATTCGGCTAGGCCGCCCGGAGTGTCTACTAGATACCTATACTTCCCCATTTATTGTATAATTTACGTATAAATTAGTTCGGTCCAAAAATTGTTCTCAGTAGCTCGGTTGAGCGCGCAGAGGAGTGCCTGGGCAACCTAAGTCTGCAAAGTAGAAAACAAAGGGGTTAAGCACAGATCATCAGACCGTGCTACAAAATAAAAGTACAAAAAATAGGAGCCCTACTTCGGCTATGTGGATGCCACAGGTTCTAGCTCGGTTTCTGCAAGGTGATTTGTAGCTCGGTCTGAGTAGGGCTTTGCTAGTTTGGGCTCGGCAAGCGTCTAGATATCTCGGTTAAGGAAACGGTTCTGTTTGACTGGTTGATCGTCTAGGGGCAGCTTTCTGAGTTCCATCTAAAAAAAAGCTGGTTTAGCCTCAAAGGCCTAGATCGGTTGGAGTTCAGGTATCTCATTATGCTAAGAGCAAACCTAGTTCGGTGGGTTACCTCGGCTAAGGTCTATCAAGAGGTGGTTTGACTTATTCAAAGCTACTGGTGTAAACATGAAGTATTAGTCCGGTTGTAAGCTGACTCGACTTTTACCTAGCTTGAACCGTATCCTAGTTCGGTTGCATCATGATTTTGGATTAAAAACCTGTTTTCTACAGGATATTTCATATACTCATGCATTCTACTGTTAAGTTTTTTCCATAGAAGTACAAAGCAAAGCAAAACGGAAAAACGTGTTTGTAGAAAACACAGAAAACAAAACGCATAGAACAAATACGAAAACAAACAGAGCAAGTAAGATGTACAATACTAACCAGATGAAGAAGCAGGAGCTGAAGATGGAAGCAAAAAGCAGCAGTTCACAAACTCTTTCAGAAAGACGAAGAATAATGAAGAACACGAACTCAGAAGATTGAAGAAGTAGTAGAGGCACAGAGAGGGAGAAGTTGCAAAATATGGCAAAAATGAAGAGGCTCGTTTTTAGGTAAAGGAAAAAGGGCGGGACTATTCAAATTTCACGAAGTACGAAGACGGCGTGACAGCCGTCCTCAGTCAATCAGAGCGTGCCACGTGTCCTGGGAAGGAGAAACGATTCAGTCGCTGTGATTGAAGAGACGTTTTGACCGGACAAGCAAAGCCCGATGTAAAATTAGCTCGGCTGAAAGGCTTAAGAGTTTTAGCTCGACTAGAAAGGCTAAAGGGTTCTTTAGCTCGGCTGCAAAGGCTTAAAAACTTCAGCTTGGCTGACAGACAGGTAATCCCAATCATGCTGTGCAGATGGAATTAAGGGGCAATTAAGAGGGTAATTTTGGTGAAAATTGGGCCGAGCTATGAGATGGGCATTATGGCCCAAAGTACGAAGGGCTGGGTAAAAAGGCCGTAAAATTACTCCGGCCCAAGAGAGGTAAAAGATTACTCCGGCCCGAGAGGAATGTAAAGTTACTCCGGTCCGGAAGCGACTTGGAGTTAAGCCGGTCTCAGAATTAGTCCGGCCATGGCGTAGTGTGGTTAGAACGGTCAGAACCTTGCTGCTCGGTAGCTCGGTCTAAACATACCATTTTTTGTACATGAGAGAACCGAGATAAAAAGGAGAAGGAAGAACCGAACTAAGGATAGTACGGCTTACTCTGTGGCTCAGCATAGCCATGATTACTTCGGTCATGTGGGAGTCCAGCCATGGTAATAACCATCTCACTTGGTTTAAGCAGTGAGGGGGGTGTTGGAGGATAAGGATTATCCTTCGGGAGGTTAAATCCTAGGAGGACTCTGCATGGAGGAATAGAAGTCCTACTAGGATTGTGCCACACAAAACCTATAAAAGCTCACAAACATCACCTTTGGAGAGGTAACACACAACTTTGCTTTCTGAATATACAGAGCTTTTGTCTATTTGTCAAGCTTACTGACTTAGGCATCGGAGAGGTTTCCGGCGCACACCCGCCGGCTAGCTCACGTTAGTGTTTTCAAGTGATAAAGCGACGACGAACGGAGAAGCGCAGGCTTGATCAACAGGATTATACGAGAAGGTTTATTTCTTTCCCGTACAACACCCAATTTTTCAAACTATAAAATAACCCCCCTAAAGTCTTAATCTTGGATTCGTCCATGCTTGTTAGTATATACATGGCTCATTGTTAAACACATTTATAATTAATATTTTTACAAATAATACTAATATAAAAAATATATATAAACATAAAAATTTGATAAATATATATACATATATTAAAATATAAAAATATTTTAAATAAATATATTTTATTTATTTTTAAATTATAAAAATATTTATAAAATAATTATAACGTTACGATTTAATTCATATTCAATCCAACAATTCAACAGATAATCTGTTTATGTGATCTACTTTTCAATTCACCCACGATTCGATTTTTAAAAACTATCAAATCATATTAGATCGAGTTAGGGGATGACTTACATGATTCCAAAGGTGGCTCGGTGGAAGGCGAGAGGGACCATTGGAGCCAAGGAACCCTTTTCTTCATTGTTTTCAACAAAATATTTACCAGCAGGTGCGAGTCCATAAAGTCTCTCACTCGACCCATCTTCAAGTGTATGAGCAGAGCAAGTGAGAAGAGAGTGGCTCACCAGCAGACTCAGCAAGCGGTCCAGCATCGCCGCCGCATCTGGGTTCGCCTCCGCCGTCGGTACTAGACGAAACATTATCTCCGCCGCCGAGATAACAGTGCCTGCTCCGGCGACTATGTCGAACAGCTTGAGCTCTACCACCACGTTCAAGGCGATGGAAAAGATGTGGCAGGTAGACAATTGCAAAGCATATGCAAAGGCCTCATCATCATCTTCTTCATGAGAAGAGTGTTTCAGATGGCTTTCTTTGGAGACCATTCTTTCTTTTTCTTTTTTTTCCTTTTTGTTTTCTGTTTGTTTTTCCCGAAAATTCGGATACTTGTACAGTATTTATAGATCATTCATTATAATTATATAATTATATTTAGAGTAAATTATGTAAATAGTTCCTATAGTTTACTTGATATATCAATTTGATCCCTATTATTTCAATTCGTTGAAATATGTCTTGAATTTAACAGATTGTGTCATATTAGTCCAATAAATAACAGCTATTAAGTTTGGTAGACGGAAAGTCAAACGATGTGTCAATTTGGTCCCTATAATTACACGATGTATTAATTTGGTCTCTATTATTTTAATTTGCTCAATTTTGATATAGACCAAATTGACACATCGTGTAAACTATAGAGATCAAATTGACACATCATTTAAGCATATGACGGCTTTCTGTCCACTAAACATAACCACCATTATTTATTGGACTAATATGACACAATCCGTTAAATTCATAAGCAAAATTGAGCAAATTGAAACAATAAAGACCAAATTGACATATCGTGTAAAATACATGGATCATTTGTATAATTTATCCTTATGTTTATTTATCTTTAAACAAAAGAATAATAATTATAATTTTTTTATAAAAAAAAAGAAGAAAATTAGTGAAACATTTTTCTCTAACTTTCGATAATAAAAGAGGTTCAATATGATTTTTCTTATTAGTTAAAGTCTTTCAATAATATTATTAAAGAAATTTCAGTTAATTACAAAAAAAAAAAAAATTTCAAATTTCTCTATGATAAATTTCTTCATAAATTTTTATCCAACAATATTTGTTTGTAAAGTAAATAATAAAAATAATTTTAAAATTAGACTGTCTTTTTATTTAATCAAATAAATTAAAATAATAAATTTTAATTATCACATTAATTTACTTTTATTTTTATTTAAAAAATATTTTACAAGCATACTCTGACAAAATAAACTGTTCAAAAGTATTGAAGTGGAACTAGTTAAAAGTCCAAAATAAACTTTTAATATATTTTTTTATTATATTATCACTTTATTTTTTTATATATTTTTTTTAAAAAATTAAAAAATTAATTTTTAATCAACTTTTCAACCTAGAGTGTCCCTATTCTAATTGTCATCTACCTAGCAAAATCTAAAATTTAAATTTCATAGCATTTCCTTTTTAGGCTCATCGGAAAAGTCAATTCCACAGCATTTTCAACAAACACGAATGCCATCTGTGGGGATATATTTTCTGAGTACCAACACGTGGTCAAGGTGATGTCGACGTGTCAGCTGAGGTGCCACGTATTCTGGTCATGACGTCGAGGTGATCTCGGCTAGGCCGAGGTTATCTCCGAAGATATCGGAATCCGGGTAAAGCAGATAAGGGACAAGAGTCCTAGAATGAGGAAGGGACTCAGCCTGGATAAGGATAAAGATAAAGTTCCTAGAGAGTTTATCTCTATCTATTGAAGAGTCCAGGATAAAGTACTAAGCTAGAGTCCATTGAAGCAAGGCTCCTGTTGGGACTAGGATTAAGTTGGCTATAAAAGAGAAGCACCCCCGATGGGTCTAAAGTACGCAATTTGTATTCTGAACAGTGAGTTTAGCACTATTGATTATCTTTGAGATAACTAACTTGATCGTCGGAGTGCCCCCGGGTGGACGAACCACCATCGGAGCCTTCTCTTTCTGTTGCAGGTCATTCAGGCGCCATCTATTCTGCCAGTGCTCTCCAGCTGAATATTGAGTTGGCAGTGTGGTCAGAAAATCACTCACACAATTTGGTGCCGTCTGTGGTAAGAAAAGAGAATAAATGGCCAACGATGGACAGAATGAGAAGGTTGGGGATAGCACCTCTATTGGGAGTGGGAGACCTATTAACGTTGACATCGAGGGGGATAATTGCAACGAAGACCAAAATCACAGAGTGAAAGACGTCGGCCAGGAAGGCGACGTACCAAAGAAAACAGACCAAAGCAGGTACTATAACGAAGATAACCTCCAAGTATGGAAAGATAGATGCCTGCGAAGGGACGAGGAGATAAAAGAAATGGCAAACAAGTTGGCGGACCTGCAATCGGTCGTCAACTTCATGATGCAAAACAACGTCATGCAGCCACCATTCCCGCTTCAGGACACGCCGATTTCAGTGGCCAATGCCCAGAAGGGAGGGCAGAAAACAATCCCGATTGTCCCCCAGCACACCAGGAGCAAAAGACATTCACACCGGCCTTCAAGGGAGGTCAGGCGAGGAGAGCCAAGAAGGCAAGAATCTCAAAAGACACATCGCACCAAGGAGGCAGACCCCAGAGAACATCGGCATGTTCAAAGGCAGGAGTTGTGCTTTGATGCAACCAATGGAGAAAGGTCAAAAAGGGCTCACAACGAAGCTGAAAGTAGTGCACCTAAAAGACTGAAATCAGGAGATAGCCGAGCTCCTGGGCGGACCAAAGAGGACTTGAGAGACTACCTCAAAAGGAAGCAAGATCATGTCGAGGTAACTTCAACAATTAAACCGAGAACACCATTCTCGATAGAGTTGGACAAAGTTGAGGCCCCGAAAAGATTCATATGCCGAGGTTCAAGATATACGATGGTAAGTCGGACCCTAACTTTCACGTTGGATTATACCTGAACTCGATGGCATGGTACACCGGGAACGAGCCGTTGCTCTGCAAAGTGTTCCCCTCATCCTTCGAGGAGATTACATCGGATTGGTTTCACAAATTGCCGAAGGGAAGTGTGAAGACGTGGGAAGGACTGGCCGAGATGTTCATGGCCAGGTTCGTCACAAACAAATTACAGCCCTTGAGGGTAGATGCCCTAATGGCTCTAAAGATTGGCGAAGACAAAAGCTTGAGGGCCTACGCCAAGAGGTATTACGAGGTATTCAACCGAATACTAGAATGCAACCAAGAAGTGGCCGTCGTATCATTTAAAAACAGACTGAAAGATGGCTGCCTACTTCAAAAATCACTGGCAAAGACATTGCCAAAAAGCATGGAGGAGCTCATAGCTAGAATTGAGAAATATGCCAGAGCCGAGGAGGACACGCCAGGAACCACGGCGATAAAGCAAGAGAAAGGAAACGGCTCGCCGAAGTGAGGCCGAGGTAACAACGGATCCAACAAGGAAGAGATAGGACTAAGAACTGCTCAGGCAGTCATAATTGTGTTCCGAATCCCAATTCACAAAATCCTGGATAAAATTCGAACCCAACCCTACTTCAGAGCACCAGCCAGGGTACAAGGAGAGTTTATGGGAAGGAGCCTTGGTAACCATTGTCCTTACCATAATGAAGATGGGCATCTGACTCAGGGTTGCAGAGCCCTAAAATCACACCTAGAAGACCTGGTAAGGCAAGGCCATCTGAGGGACCTTGTAGATGAGGCCAGGACAAGGGAAGAGCAAGCAAGACTTCCTCAGGCACCAACAGCACCACCTCCCTCATCACAGCAACCGCAGGAAGACGGACCTCAGGTAATTAACGTAATTCACTCAAAGGTCGACAAAAACAAAATTAGGGGGGAGACCCAGAAGGTAAGGCACTTGCAGCATGTGTACTAAGTCCGGCAGAAAAGACCTCAGGCTGAGGAGTACCAAGGACCGATGGTGTCCTTTACTAAAGTCGACCTTGAGATGGTCCAACATCCACACAACGATGCCTTGGTAGTATCCTTCCAAGTCGGGAAGTGCCAAGTGAAGCGCATCCTCATTGACCAAGGCAGCTCTTGTGACATCATGTATGTCAGATGTTACAAGGAGCTTGGCCTTCACCCAGACGACATGGAGCAATCTAATGGCCCAATGGTCGGGTTCAATGGAACGCCGATATGGCCACTGGGAGCAGTAAGCTTCGATATGCAGGCTGGCACCAAGAAGATAAAGACAGAGTTCACCATAACCGACACACCATCCCCTTACAATGCTATCCTGGGGAGGCCATGGTTGCATGCAATGGGGGCTGCTCCCTCAACATTGCATCAACTATTGCGGTTCCCAACAGAGCATGGGATAAAGGAGATCAGCTGCAGGCAAAAACTACTCCATGGTAGCAATGAAATCCACCTGCAGCATACGAGAACCAGAGAGGGTAGAGATTGAAGACCAGGACGTGGAAGTCCTAGAGGACGTCGACAAAGAGCCAGCCGAGAAGAGTGAAAAAGCACTGAAGAAAATCCTCGTCCAGGAGGGAGATGAAGAACGCTTCTTACTTCTCTGCTCGGACTTAGCCGAGGAAGAGGAAAAAAAGCTGGAGGCTTTTTTAAGAGCAAACATTGAAGTGTTTGCCTGGACGCCTTACAAAATGCTTGGCATTGACCTCGAGGTCATTTGCCATAAACTGAACGTTGACAGGTCGGCCAAACCTGTAATCCAACGAGCAAGAAGACCAACATTGATGCACGTCGAAGCAGTGGAAGAAGAAGTAGACCGACTTCTAGAGGCCAGGGCCATTAGAGAGGTTAATTACCCGACATGGCTATCGAAGACAGTAGTGGTAAAGAAAAAGAATGGTAAATGAAGGGTTTGCGTGGACTTTATCAGCCTAAACAAGGCCTGTCCCAAAGACAGTTTTCCTCTATCCAATATTGACCAGCTGGTGGATGCCACTTCAGGGCATGAAATGATGAGCTTTCTGGATGCCTACAGGGGGTACCATCAGATAGCCATGTACCCCCCAGATGAGGAGAAGACTGCGTTTATCACCCCAAAAGGACTGTATTGCTACAAAGTGATGTCTTTTGGGTTGAAAAACGCAGGAGCAACTTACCAAAGATTGGTAACCAAGATGTTCAGACACCTGATTAGCCAGACGGTGAAAGTTTACATCGTCGACATGGTCGTGAAGACCAAGGAACCTAAAAGTCATCTGGCCGACCTAAAAGCTATCTTTGACATAGACCAAATTGACACATCGTGTAAATTATAAGGATCAAATTGACACATCGTTTAAACACGTGACGACTTTCTGTCCACCAAACCTAACCGCCATTATTAATTGGACTAATATAATACAATCCGTTAAATTAAAGGGCAAAATCAAGCAAATTGAAACAATAAAGACTAAATTGACATATTATGTAAACTACATGGATCATTTGTATAATTTATCCTTATATTTATTTATCTCTAAACAAAAGAATAATAATTATAATTTAAAATATATATAAAAAAAATTAGTGAAATATTTTTTTCTAACTTTTGATAATAAGAGAGGTTTAATATGATTTTTCTTATTAGTTAAGGTTTCTCAATAATATTATTAAAGAAATTTCAATTCATCACAAAAAAATTTGAAATTTCTCTATGATAAATTTCTCTGTAAATTTTTATCCAACAATATTTGTTTGTAAAGTAAATAATAAAAATGATTTTAAAATTAAATTGTCTTTTTATTTAATCAAATTAATTAAAATAATAAATTTTAATTAACATATTAATTTATTTTTATTTTTATTTAAAAAATATTTTACAAGCATACTCTAACAAAATAAATTATTCAAAAGTGTTGAAGTGTAACTGCTTAAAAGTCCAAAACAAATTTTTAATATATTTTTCTATCGTATTATCTCTTTAATTTTTTATATATTTTTTTTAAAAAAAATTAAAAAATTAATTTTTAATCAAATTTTCAACACAACCTAGAGTGTCCCTATTCTAAAATTGTCATCTCCTTAGCAGAATCTAAAATTTAAATTTCCATAGCATTTTCCTTTTTAGGTTCATCGGAAAAGTCAATTCCACAGCATTTTCAACAAACACGAATACCACCAAACATTCCTAATTAAACCAAATCGACAATGTTACGTAGTTTAAATTTTGTATCTTAAAAGTGGTTTAAATAGTCAAAACGACGTCGTTTTGAGTACAGAACAACATAAAAATGGCCAAAACGACATCGTTTTGGCCATTTAAACTACTTTTGAATCACAAAATTTGAGTTACGAGCCATTTTCTAAACCCAATATTCTTCAGTAAAATGGCTATTTATCTTCGAGTAATGTTGAATATTTACACCTTTAAATTCACGTGAATTGACGTTTATAATATTATATCATTATAGATGTAATTATAAATTTTTTTGTGGTTCTTAAATAATTTTTTTTATCTATTATCCCTCTTCAACTTTTGATAATATGAAAAGTCTAATATATATATTTTTTTATTAGTTAAGATCTCTTAAAAATATTGTTGGAGAAATTTCAGTTCATCACAGAAAAATTTCAAATTTATCTATAATGAGCGAAAATTTCTCTTTGAAGAACCGAAAAAATTTCTCTGTGTTAATATTTCTCTTTGAAAATATTGAGAGAGTTCAACTATTATGAAAATATTACATATCCTTTATTATCTTATAAGATCATAATATTATGAACCTTAAACTAAAAATTTCTTAAAATAGTTAGTTCCCAAAACAATGTCTTATTAGCCTTCTATGGGGCTGTTTGATCCACATCCACAAAACTAATTCAATTAGTCAAAAAAAAAAAAAAATCCTTCTAATTTTTTGCATGAGAGATTTCTAAATGTATTTAATTTTTATTTATCTTGATTTTGTGTTTAGTTCATAAATTTGTATAAAAAATTCAAACGAAAAAATTAAAAATTTGTGAAATATAATTATATTTAACGAACTTACTCTTTTCTCTTTTCAATTTTTTTATCAAATTTATGTATAAAAATAGCATAAAATACGGAGTTGAGGCTGAGGTTTGGTTAGACATCTAACTAAAAACACCATATTAAAAACAAAAAACAAATTAAGAAAGTATGTATCAGAAGACTGGGAAATTATTCAATGTTTCTAAAGTATTACGTGTCTATACTCCTTTATAAATTATCATTCAATATGTCTCTTCATGTGCCCCAACCCAGGACAATACCCCACCTATCCACATTCTCCACCAATCACAATGCTACGGAATACCACGTATCTATACTCTGAGATTACTGAATAATTACCCCTAAAGACATAAGTTTGGGGAGTCTTTTCAATTTACTCAAAATTTACCAAATGCATTGATAATCAAATTAATTGGAATATTTTTTTTCTTAAAAGCCTTCACTTTGATGTGGTCTGCCACGTAGACAATTGGTAAATATTTGGATAAATTTGGAGGCTCCATAGTGTTAAGGGTTGTTTGGGTTGACCTAAATAAGTGTACTTTTTATCTTTTTACGAAAAGATGTGCAGAAAAGTAGAGAGATGATGTGATAAAAAAAAGATAAAAAGATAGATTATTTTGTGTATATCAAACTTGGCCTTAATAATCCAAAGAACTCGGCTTCATTGTTGCTCTTTGTTTTATCAAGGTATTAATTGTGAAGATTCATTTCCATTAAACTCATTTATTATGATTATTTACAACACAAAAAAGATACCAGTCATAACAATGTTTATTATTTCAGTAAGTGATAAAACGTTTGTGAAAGGTGATGGTTGCTAGTTGTAACAAAGACAGAGGAAGATGGTGTCATGTTGAGGGGCCAATTTGTCTAAAAAATAGCATGCCTGCTAGTTATGTGCAATTTACGCGCATATATTTGATCTAACAACTCAATTGACGTTATTGATTAGACCAAAAAAACCTAAAATTAAGTAGAAGATTTGAACAATTAAAACAAAAGTACCAAAATCTAAACAGGACAATGTTCAGTTATTTAGGGGTAATTTGGGATGATTTAAATAAGTATATTTTTTGATTTTTTATAAAATATAAGTTGGGTATAGATTAAATTTGAAGTGATGTAATAGAAAGATAATATGACTTAAACAGAATACTGACTTTTTGACTTTTTTAAATTATGACAAATAAGAACTTAATTATTTACGTAGAATTTTTTCATAAAATCATTATTAGTATCCACGTGTTGCAGTTTGATTGGCTTGTTAGATTTCATTATCTCAAGACTTATCTCCTTTGTCGATTGTCTTCCTTACTCTCTCCTAGCCGGAATTGGGTGGCTGCTGTGCGGGGTGCACAGTAACTACTATTGTGGAGTCAATTGGGCTCTTTTCGGGGTCTATTTTGAGAATTCGAACCGTTCATATTTTAGAATATATCAAGTAGAATATACCTGTAAAAAATCAAATTAATCGGATATCATTTACCCATTCATCCACACACATTTGTATCCATTTTAATACTTTAAATTACAATTGTTATTTGAATACAAATGTGTGTGGATGAATGGGTAAACAATATCCGATTAACTTGATTTTTTACAGATATATTCTATTTGATATATTCTAAAATACCAACGATTCGGATTCTCAAAATGGACCCCGAAAAGGGCCCAATTAGCCCCATAGCAGCCACCCCAATTCGCTCCCAGCCACACTCTTTCTCTCAAATCTACCCAAATAAATCCAAAACTTTCATCTTTATCTCTGAAATTTGCTCCAGCGAACCAAAAACTCTTAGATCTATTCCATCGAACCCAAAACTTTCAACTTTGTCCCTCAGATCTATCCAATTGAACTTAAAACTCTTAAATCTACTCCATCGAACCCGCAACCCTCATCTTAATCTCTTAGATCTACCAAAACCCTTCTAGTGATTGTGTATTGTTCTATCGTGGAAAAAGGTGTGTGACCAATTTCCCAACCTTTGATTTGGTTAGTGGCTTAATGGTGAACCCAAGCTGAATCGACCCGTGAATACCATTTGTGTTCGATACAAGTCTAAGGCCAAGTTTGGGAAGTGTAAAAAAAATTAAAAAGTTAAAAAGTTACTCAAAAAGGTAAAAAGTTATCACTATTTACCAAAAGTCAAAAATTACGGCTGCACAACTCTCAATCCTAATTTTTTCCTACAGACTAATTTATACAATTTTTTAATACATATTTTTTCATAAAAAATCAAAAAGTTAACCCAAACATCCATAGTTTTTCTCTCAACTTTTTAGTCCAAAAAGACAAAAAGTACACTTATTTAGAACACCCCAAACAACCTCTAAATCACAACCCAAATCACTCTCTTATGGGTGTTCGGGGATGGACTTTTTAATGGGTTTTTTTGTTTTTTTTTGTTTTTAATCTTTAGTGAAAAAAACTAAAAGATTCATAAAATTTTATATTTTTGGGTTCTATATGGACTGAAAAAGTTTAAAAAATTCTAAAATTTTTGAAAAAAAAAAAATCTAGAAAGGACAAAAACAGAGTAAAAAATTAGGACTGGGCATAGGATTATCCGACCCGTATAACCCGTCCTACCCGACTCTACTTGCACACGTATGAGCGGTTTCGCAAATATAATAAGGTAGGGTACGGTTTGAAATAATCCAATTTTACAATTTGCAACCCCGCAACCCGTCACAACCGCCCGCAATATATATATATATATATATATTTGGAAACACTTAGCTGTTCATTTACTTGGAAGAATTTACAACTTTCATTATATGTTTTGTATTTGTTCTACTTAATTAATTTCTAGTCTTATCTAAGTTACACTTTGATTAATGATTTAAATGATTCAAAGTACCTTTTTTTTTTTAAACTTATTTATCCAAAAAAAAAAAAAAGAATACCTTTTTTTTTAATTGATTTTTATGTTTGATCAACACAATGCTCTCATATTACAAAATATAAACTGTGCAAATTATGAATGTTAAACTGATGGGTGATATAAGTGACAATTCCATTCAATCTGTAAGCAGTCACAGTGTGTGTGAAGTTAAAATTAAACAATATCTATGTTAATTTTTAAAGAAAAAAATTCAAACCGCAAACTGCTCGTACATCCGCAAACTCTATTCGCGCAAACCGCATTGCGGGCGGTTGCGATTTGACTTTTTTCTAAACTGCATAGATGCGAACAGGTCAAAACTGAACCACAAACCGCACAAATCCGATCCGCGAACACCCCTATAAAAAATAGTTGACTCTCAATTTTTTTTTTTTTTGGTGTCTAGAATGAACTTTTTTGAAATTGTAATTAATTTTTAGATTTGTTTACAAGACATGAAAAATAACAAATTTTGATATAATTTTAAAAAATAAAAAATTTAAAAAAAATGTGATTTTTTTAGTTGTATGCCACGCAATGTGTCATCCATCCAAAAAAACACAATCTTTAAAGATAATAATAATAAATAACACATTTTTCTTTTGATTTTTTTTTTTTAGTGATTTGTTGTCAAATTTGTGTCAAAATTTTTACTTTTCCGATCCATCTAATGTAGAATAATCTAAAAGTAAAAAAATAATCAAAAAAATCAAAAAAAAAAAATCTCTAAAGAAAAAAAAAGGTTAAAAAATAGATTTTTTTAAAATATTTTTTTGGCCTTCAGTAAACTTTTTTTTAATTATTTTATTTTTATGATTGGTCTAGTTTAGTAGAACATAGAAGTTTAAAGTTTTTTAAATTAATTTTTTTTTTAAAAATTACTAAAGAAAAAAAAAAAGAACAAAAAAATCATTAAAAAAAAGTCAATCCCAAACACCCAAACACCATAATAATAATCTGTTTCAAAAAAAAAAGAAGAAAAAACACCATATTAATAACAAAAAATAAACTAAGAAAGCCCTTTATCCGAAGAACTTGACTTGATAATGTTTGGCATGCATTTACTTCTTTGCTAGAGAAAATTAAAATTTTAAAAGTAGGTCATTGTTACTATTTGTTTCTTTTATCAAGATACTAATTGTGAAGATTCATTTCTATTAAACTCATTTATTATGATTATCTGTAATGCGAAAAGGATACCAGTCATAACAACATTTATTATTTCATTAAGTGATGAAAATGTTTGTGAAAAGTGGTGGTGGTTGCTAGTTGTAGTAGAGACTAGTGGAAGATGGTGTCATGTTGAGAGGCAAATTTGTCAATAAAAATTAGCATGTGCACTGGTTATGTGCAATTTAAGTGCATGTATTTGCGCTAACAACGCAACTAGCATTATTAATTAGGCTAAAAAAATCTAAAATTAAGAATAAGATTTGAACAAATTGAAATTAAAAGTACCAAAATTTAGAAAAGACAATGTTCATTTAGGGCTGGGTTGGGGTGTTTGAAAAAAACTAAAAAGTCAAAAAAGTTATTTCAAAAGTCAAAAAGTGATCACTATTCAAAAATATATATATAAAAAAAAAAAATTTCCAAAAAATGTACAAGCCAACATCATGGCTGAACGTGACACAGTGGTCTGAAGTGATGGTGAGTTTGAAAAGAGGGTACACACAAAAATTACATAGCATGGTGCTATTCGGCCCGTAGGGGCCCATTACAGGTCTTTTTTTGATAATCTGAACTGTTAATGTGTAGAACTCGTCGAATACTATTTTTTTATAAAAAAATCACGTTGATCAGATATCGATAACTGTATGATCAAATCAGTTTTATATAAAAAATAGACGGTGCACAAAGTAACGGTTGACAAAAAACTAATCCGATCAAATAGCTATCAATATTCGATCAACGTAATTTCTTACAAGCATATAATACTCGATGAGTTCTACATATTGAACGGTTCTAATTATCAAAACGGGACTCGTGGTGGGCCCCACGAGCCGAAAAGCACCGTCCTGTGTAAACAGCACCGTAAGCAAAGTTTTTCTTATATCTCTTACTGCCAACATACTGTCTTCATGTACCATCACTGTCAATACATATTTATATATGTAGGGGTAAAAACATAATTTTGTTATTTTATACAATATTTTAATACACATTTTTTCGTAAAAAGATAAAAAGTTATCCCAAACAACTATCTTTTTTTCCTCTCAGTTTTAGTTCAAAAAATCAAAAAGTACACTTATTTAGGACACTTCAAACGACCCCTTATTTAACTACTCATGTATGATTTTTTTCATGAAATCATTATTAGTTTTCAGGTGTTTTCGTTAATTAACTTGTTAGATTACATTATGTCAAGACTTATCTCATCCATTTCAAATTCATCTCATCTCATCTAAGCCTCTCTATCTCGCCCTTTCATCTCCCCCCTCCATTTAACCCTCTCGTCTCCGACGTTTCCTTCACCCTTTCATTAGTTTCTGTCTTTTACCCTTTTCTCATTTCTTCTCTCTTAGTCGTTTGTTTTCCTTACTCTCTTTCACCATCTCATTTGTTTATCTCTTTTACTTTTTTCTCTTCTCTTTTCTCTTAGTTGATCATATTCCTCACTCTCTCATAACCTCACTTTTTCTCTCAGATCTATCGGATTAAACCCAAAACTCTCATCTTTATCTCTAAAATCTGGCCCATCGAACTCAAAGCTTTCAGATCTATTCCATCGAACCTAAAACTTTCATCTTTATCTCTCAGATCTACCCCATCAAACTTAAAACTCTCAGATCTACTCCATCGAACCCAAACCCTCAAATTTATCACTTAGATCTACCAAGTCAAACCCAAAACTTTTAAATCTACCCCATCGAACCCAAAACCCTTATCTTTATCTCTTAGATTTACCCAACTAAACCCAAAACTCTCAGATCTATCCCACCAAACCCTAACCATCTACCCCATTGAATCCAAAACTCTCAAATCTATTATATCGAACCCAAACCGTCATCTTAATCTCTTTGATCTACCAAAACCTGTGAAACATGGGTACTTCGACAAAATGTTGTACCTGTACTTGTACTTTGTATGGTGCTTTTGCATACGTGTACATGAAACATGAGCCAAATTTTTTCTTCTTAACTTTTGTCGTACCGTAGACATACCTAGTGTATACTTAAGTCATATCGTATGTCAGGACCCAAACCTGTCCCTATAGGTTTAGCGTCGTAACCGGCCAGTAATCTTGGGATTACCAAAGGCCTCTAACCTAAAAATCATATAAATAAAGGGGCTGCAGAAGCAAATATACAAAATACAACATCTATAGAGCTGTGCAGACATACATGGGACAGATAATTTAAAACCTTGTATATGTATATATATATATATATATACATATATGATGTCATATACATCCATCCAACTTGGTCACAAAATAACAAAAGTCTTAAGCTTATGTCTTGGTTTACAAAACTCGACCACTGAACTCTTTTAGGAATTTCCTCGGGAGGCACAATGGTTGGCCGACAAAACAGAGACTCCAGATCATCAACTCTGAGTCTAGTCACACACCTGGTCACCTACATACATAATATATATGGTGAGTGAAAGCCCAATGAATAATAACAGAGTAAAGATTTTAAGAAATGATATCCAATTTTGTATCATATCAATTAGAGAGATAAGCATAGTCGTATAAAAAACAAAGTCATGTTCATATTCATATTCATATTCAAATTATATGGGATACTTCCATTAGCATTAACATATCATTTTGGTCAAGCATATCAAGTTTCATAATAAAACCTTCGGTACCGGGTAACATATCTCATACATGGGTTATGGTATTCTTTCCCCCGGGCAAGGGCCTGGGCCATGGTATTATTCCCCTTAGGTAAGGGCCTCATGACCATAAGTCACAGTATTATGTCCCCTGGGTAAGGGCCTCTGCTAAGGACACCACAAATACATTTCAAAGATATGGATCATCATTTATGGAATCACAAAATAGCCTTTTATATCATTCAAAAACAGTTCATATCATATCATAATGTTCAGAAAGTATTTCATATCAAACATAGCTTTACTAAGTTATTACTCACAGATAACTACACAGATAGCTTCGATAGCTGCAAATGGATCAATAACTTACGGCGCGTGACCTACATAAACATAACAGATACATATACTGAAACACACACTTGGATCGTACTTAACTTTTTCATTTCATTCTTAGTGTGTTTCTAAGTCTTATCTCATTATTGTGTCTTAATCATGACCTAGGAATACCTAGGATGCAATGAGGATGCCAAAACATGTTGTTCAACACTTTGGTAATTTTGTTGAGAATAGGGTCCTCGCTCTAGCGCAGTTTCCTTCCCTCGAGCAGATGTGCAAAATAGGCATGGTCGCTCGAGTGCAACTTCGGTTGCTCGAGCGGTCTGTAAACCTCTACAAAAGTATTGGTTGTGTGATTTCTCTGCTCGACGGTCGCTCGAGCGTGAAATTGAGGTCTTCACTTGAGCGCAACTCTTGTCGCTCAAGCAGTCTGCAAAACATGTAAACTTCTGGGAGCATGCATTTTATGCTCGAGCCAACTCTTGATCGCTCGAGCGGAAGTGCAAAACAAAGAGTGGTCGCTTGAGCGCAAGTTCTGTTGCTCGAGCGGCGAGGCAGAATTCTGGAATTTTCAAATTGCACTCTCAAGTCCAAAACTCAAATTCAAAGCTACAATTCACATCCTTTTGGGCCCAAAACTTGAGGAAACATATGTAAACTTGTAAAACATAGTGAATTCAAAAATCATTTCGCAAAATCAAAGCCCAAAAGTATGCAAATTGTGCAAACTCAAACTTAGAATTTCAAGAATGTAACATGTATGAATTTACTTTGGCTTCAAAGCTTTCAATACATGAGCTATTGGGGTAATTTGGTATGAAACTTCATGAATTCTCAAAACAAAGGCAAGATGAACACATGCATGTTGAAATTCTTTGAAATCAAACTCAAAACTTCATGAATTATGCATGCATGTAATGACTCTTCCCAAATTCCTTAATCTAAGCTCAATTCTCATGTTTAGCCAACTTAATTTCTTAAACTCTTTCACATATGTCTTCAATACAAAGCTTAAGGACAAGATTTCTCATTTAGAGTCTTTAATTCTTTAAGGTTTAATGATGCTCTTAAGCGATTCTCCAATCTCCTAGCAATTTCCTTCCTAAACTCAAGGTTTGATCTCAAACTCTCTTGGTCCCTTACTCTCTCACATTTTTAGGCTCAAAGTGATGAGGAGAAGATGTCTCAAAATGGTGTATAAGCCTTATATAGGCTCAATTAGGGGACTTAATTAAGCTTGGCTTAACTCAAACAAATTTGTATTATTTTATTCTAATTATTTGGTTCCGAATCGAATTTCAATTAAACTTATCATAAAATTCTAAAAATTCCAAATAATACAGAAACCAAGTCAATTTCACGTCTTGTGGCCGATAAGGCCTTCAATTCGCAGAACAAAACGGAAACACAAACAGATATTTCTATGATAAACAGATAGGAACGCAAATAATGCAACACACATGCTATTAATTTAGAATTTCATCTTAATTACTTAAATTAAATTCAGAAAATTGAAATCAAACACACTAATTAGTATTCGATTTGTTATCCCATGTAGGCAACCCAAGAGGGGGGATGAATTGGGTTATTAAAAATTTCACAATATTAAAAAATAATAAACACAATATTTAGAATTTTAACAAATAAAATAACAGAACAATAATTTTCAATATAAAAGTAAGAGAGATAGGAAGAGAAAATCAAACACTAAGATTTATAATGGTTCGACACGCCGGACCTATGTCCACTCTCCAAGGAACCTCCTTGAGAATTTCTTTACTTTTAAAATGAATCAATACACCACCAAGGCTTCACCAAGCCTATGGATTTTACACAGGTCTTATGTTTATCTATTGAGTCTCACTCAACAATAAATTCCTCACTCTTACAAAATTCCTTTACAAAATAATAAATAAGAATAAGAGGTACTTCAACCCTTTTTTACAATAATTCTCTCACAAGATATGAAAGTGTAAGAACAAAGACTACATTTAGATCTGAAAGTGAAAGAGCAGAATACACTCAAAGTTTTGGAGCGCAAAATTTTTTTCTCTTCAAGTTCTTAATTTTTCTTTGCACAAAACTTCTATTTATACACAAAAATATATCCGTTGGAAGAGGAGACGCTCCTCGACAGAATAGCCTGTGGAAAAGCAACTTAGCACACCTTTTCTTTGTCAAACATTATATTTTCTTTGTCCACTTTTTCTTTGTCAAACTTTGCGTTTGTTTTTTTGTCCTTTTTACTTTGTCAAACTTTTGCTAAATCACTAAGGTTTTGAATATATAATTCAGTCAACACCTTTGAATATAATATCATGTGTATATATATATGCATATATATAAGATGCAATCTTCATCTTTGCTAACGTAAAATAATTACTCATGATATTTATTATGTAGGTGTGTGAGTGAATTTCTGACCACACTGCCAACTCAGTATTCAACTGGAAAGTACTAGCGGAATAGATGGCGCCTGAATGACATGTGACAGAAAGAAGAGACTCCGGCGGTGGTTCGTCCACCCGAGGGCACTCCGATGATTAAATCAGTAATCAAATATCTCTCACAGATAATCAATAGCGCTAAACTCACTGTTCTGGATATAAGTTGCGTACCTTAGACCCATGGGGGTGCCTCTCTTTTATAGTTATCTCAATCCTTGTCTCAACGGAAGCCTTGCTTCAATGGACTTTAGCTCAGTGCTTATCCTGGACTCTTTAACAGATAAAGATAAATTCCCTTAGGTCATGTTTGTTTGGGTGGACATGAGCTTGGGATTGGACTAATAGTCCAATAAAATTATTAATCCGATGTTTGGTTAAACAATTGAAGTACGGATTAATTATTTTAAACTTGACTATTAGTTAAGATAGGATACATAATCCAACGAATTGGTAGTCCTAGGACTATTAGTCATGGGAATACTAATCCAGTCCGCCCAAACAAACATGGCCTTAGAGTGTTATCCTTATCCATGCTGAAGTCTTTCCTCATTCTAGGACTCTTGTGCCTTATCCACTTATCTCGGATTCCGATATCTTCGAAGATAACCTCGACTTAACCGAGATCACCATGGCGCCATGACTAGGACACACGGCACCTCGGCTGACACGTCGGCGTCACCTTGGCCACGTGTTTGGTACTCTAAAATGTGTCCCCACAACTGCCCCCTAGGTTCTATTACCTCGGCATTCTGAGGTGATGGAACCTATATCAGTACTCGATTTCCAGTACGTCGGCTTAAAATTGTTTCAGCCGAGATCATTATAAAGGCCGACATGTCCATTTTTAAAGACACGAGAATTCCACGAGCTCCTTCACGCGTATGAGCTGTTATGCACAATAACTCAACCGTTTCAGCCACGTGTCTTCCTCTTATTGGATCGTACTCGGTACGCGTTTGTAACGCCCTCAAAATAACAACATTAAACCCATTAATATAGACATGCATTGATATACAAATGATTCACATTCTTCTATTCATCAGAGTGCTTCATTACAAAAGTATCACATGCTAACAACAAAAGCAAATGCCCTAAGGGCTTACAGCTTTCCAAGTTAACACTTGGTTACAACAAAAGAGTGCTAACTCATTTACACCTTAAGCCCTTGGCTGGAATATATATGTAATACATCAAAGAAATAAAACAACAAAGGTCCGCCTGCCTCTAGCCTCCCAAGCCACGTCCTTGGAGGTGGCATGCTACCTGTACCTGAAAATGATATTCCCATATAGGGTGAGCCACAGCCCAGTAGAAATACACTAAACCAAATTTGAACAATGATTAAAAGATTAGTAGTTGATAGATGGCCAACACTGATACTTTCCCCTATCACACTTTACAGTTTCATGACATGCAAGTCCATGTTACAATCCATTTTCCAATTCTGTTCAATTCTCAATTTATAACCATGGCTCAGAACCTGGCCAAACAACCCATATGAGACAATAACTCATATTAAACACTTTCTCATTTCATAATAGATAAGCATACTAGCTATATCCCACACCAACAGATAAGCATACAAGCTATATCATCACTTCCATAGATATGCATAAGAGCACTATCACACTTCCAAACACAAGCATATGAGCTCTGTCAACACATTAATAAATAAGCATATGAGCTCTATCTATGGAGTCCATCCCCTGTCTCCTCCCAACAACATCAGGTTTAGAGGTCCATCCCCTATCTTCCCCTAAACCGTGGAGTACATCCCCTATCTCCTCCAATACGACACAATGCATATAAACAATAATTATACACATCATCACACAATACATAAATTTAATGTATTCTTTCAACCGTCAAACCCAATGACGCATTCCAGTGATTAGTTTCAGTTAGCCTAATCATCATGCATTGTCTACAACAATCACGACTATCCTCCACCGATAGCCCAAAGTAGTTATTTCTATACGGAAAATAAATGCAACAATGGATATATAATCAACATTTCAACTAGGTGAGTGACAAGTGATCCAACTACACCCTTTAACCCCTTCCCTTTCCAATTTCCACATTTTCAAATCAATCCCTCATTTCCAACAATTAATTATACAAATTAATCAATCAATGTAATTAGGACATTTTCCATAATTAACATTACAACCCTTAGGTTCCATTTTCATTAATGTTTCAACATTAATTTCACTTTTCCATGCCAAACATGCATTTAGGTTTTATATAGCTAAAACCGCAACTTTCGTAAAATTACACAAAGGCCCCCAAACTTTCACAAAATTACCAAATCAACTCCAACATCTCAAAATAATAAAATTTAAAGACAAAGCCCATAGTGAGGAGTAAGTTATCCCTACCTCGAAGTTGGAGCTCGGATGAAGAAGAGACAAAAACCAAAATGCTCCAAAGCCCAAGATTCTCGGATCAAAACGACGCCCTAGACGATCAACACGACTTTTGCAAAGGCCGAAGAGAAGGAGGACACTCTAACTAGATCAAACCCTAGAGAGAAGGGAGTTTCTAGAGAGAGAAGCTCTCAAAAATGGTTTTTTTGAAAAAGTAGAAGAGAGAAAGAAAAGCAAAAAGTGATTTAAAATCACCCAGCGGATAACTCATATACGTATGACCCGCTCGAGCGTAGAACACAACGCTCGAGCGCCAAGAACAAAAATCTGAACACGCTCGAGCGCAATCAGGCCCGCTCGAGCTCCAAGACACAAGAACAAAGCACTTCCGCTCGAGCACGAAACCCAGTCCACTCGAGCGTAGATTTCCCCCTCCCAGAACCTGTACCCAGAAAGTACTACCCGCTCGAGCGCCAACAAACCCGCTCGAGCGCCAACCAACCCGCTCGAGCATAAACAAACCCGCTCGAGCAAAAAAATCACATCTGCAGAAGTTTTGCAGGAACACGAAATACTAGAGGAGTGCAATCCCCGTTCGAGCGGATCGCCTAAAAACTGAACAACAAGGAATTGAAACCAAGGCGTAACCAACCTGTAACAAACCTGCCCAACACATCCTAAAACTCAATCAAGTGGAATTAAAGGACGGCAACAAGATAGATACCACTACCAACTTCACGGAACCGAGTCCGGAATACAACAGGACAGAAAAGGGGCAACCGGGATCGCTATAACCTCCCTCCCTTAAAGAATTTCGTCCCCGAAATTAAACACAGGTTTTTCAAAAACAGGTTTTCTCCATTTTCAACAATATTGTGACACTTCGGCCCATTACCGGTCAATTCCGTCTCTTTTCAAGAGGCATTTCACAACATATATTACAAGTGCATTATTAACATGCAATTTTCCTCCATTTCCAACACACCTGGTTCAGAGTTCATATCATAATCAATATACATGATATAATTCCAATTCTACAATATAGCCAACATATGCAATATCATAATCAACTTCCCATATCAAGGTAAGTTCTACAACATGCTTCCATTAATACCAAAACATTACCAATGTTTTACAACTTTAAGACATATATAAAGCTCTTAAGTCCAACAACATTACAAAATCTAAATACAAGATTACTCATCAATAAACAAGTCTGGATATTTCTCGCGGACCTCCAACTCACGTTCCCAAGTGGCTTCCTCCACTCCGTGATGTTTCCACAAAACCTTAACCAAAGGGATGGTCTTGCCACGCAGGACTTGATCCCGCCTATCCAAGACCCAAACCGGTCTCTCCTCATACGAGGCATCCTCATCTACCTCTAAGTCGGTCCAATCTAATACATGCGATGGATCTGGCTCATACTTCCGAAGCATACTCACATGAAACACGTCATGAATTCCGGACAACTGCGGTGGTAACGCTAAACGATAAGCAACCTCGCCAATCCTTTCAAGGATCTCAAAAGGCCCAATAAACCGAGGGGATAACTTCCCACTCTTGCCAAATGTCATCAAACCCCGCCTAGGTGATATCTTTAGAAAGACATGATCACCTATCTCAAACACCAAAGGCCTCCTCCTACGGTCGGCATAAGATTTCTGACGACTCTGGGCTGTAACAAGCCTCCTATGGATGAGTTCAACTTTCTCCGTCGTCTCCCTAACCAACTCCGGACCCAACAAAGGTGCATCACCCACCTCGGCCCAACACACTGGAGACCTACACGGTCGGCCATACAAGGCCTCAAACAGTGCCATACCGATACTAGACTGAAAGTTGTTGTTGTAAGCAAACTCCACCAATGGTAAGTGCCTTTCCCACGTCCCACTAAAGTCAAGGACACAACCCCGAAGCATATCCTCAAGGATCTGAATAGTACGCTCGGACTGCCCATTAGTCTGAGGATGATAAGCCGTACTAAAGGTCAACTTAGTACCCAAGGCACTCTGTAAACTCTGCCACAATCTTGCAGTAAAACGAGGATCTCTATCTGAGACGATTGCCACTGGGACCCCGTGCAATCTCACTATGTCCCGAATATACAAGTCGGCGAGATGATCTACCGAGTCTCTCACGCGCATGGGAATAAAGTGCGCCGACTTAGTCAACCGGCCTACAACCACCCAAATAGCATCATTACCCCGCTGAGTCCTCGGAAGACCTACAACGAAGTCCATAGTGACATGCTCCCACTTCCACTCGGCAATAGGTAAGGGTTGCAACAAACCCGCTGGCCTCTGATGCTCGGCCTTCACTTGCTGGCAAGTAAGGCACTTAGACACGAAAACCGCCACATCTCTCTTCATACCCCGCCACCAAAACTGGCGACCAAAATCCCGATACATCTTAGTGCCTCCCGGATGCACCGCAAGGCGTGAATGATGGAACTCTCGGAGTACTTCCTCTTGGCAAGACTCCGGCACAAACAAACGGTCTCGGTATCTCACACTCAGGTCGGGATACACCGTCAAACCCTTCTCAGCCTTCCCACTGGAGATTTTCTCTCGGAAGGACTCTACCTCAAGGTCACCTCTCTATGCCTCTAACACTCTAGTCACAAGTGTAGGCTGCGCAACAACAGAAAATGAGGCCGCAGCCTCAACGGATTCGCCCAGATGCAAATCAAACTCGCCAAGTACACCCAACATTCCCCATTCCCGGATTGCTATACAAGCTACATCACTAATGGATTTCCTACTAAGGGCATCGGCCACAACATTGGCCTTTCCCGGGTGATAGTGCAACTCAAAATCATAGTCCTCAATGAACTCCATCCATCTCCTCTGCCTCAAATTCAAGTCCCTCTGTGTAAACAGGTACTTCAAACTCTTGTGGTCCGAGAACACCTCGAACCTCTCACTATAAAGGTAGTGCCTCCACATCTTCAAGGCAAAGATCACCGCTGCTAACTCTAGGTCGTGTGTAGGGTAATTCTTCTCGTGAATTTTCAACTAACGTGAGCCATAAGCTACCACTTTCCCCTCTTGCATCAACACACAACCCAAACCCTCTCGTGAGGCATCACAATAGACCGCATAACCCGATCCTCTCTCCGAAATAATCAAGACCGGAGCGGTGGTCAATCTAACCTTCAACTCTTGGAACGACTTTTCACAAGTCTCACTCCGCACAAATTTGACCCCTTTCCGCGTCAATCTAGTCAACGGCGAAGCTAGCCTGGAGAAATCTTTCACAAACCGACGGTAATACCCAGCTAATCCCAGAAAACTGTGGATCTCAAACACACTCTTTGGTTGTGTCCAATCTAGCACTGCCTCTACCTTGGATGCATCAACGGACACCCCTTTCCCGGATACCACGTGGCCTAAGAATTTGACTTCTCCTAGCCAGAACTCACACTTCCCAAACTTGGCATACAGCCTATGGGCTCTAAGCAACTCAAGCACCACTCTCAAGTGTTCCTCGTGCTCTTCCTCTGAAGGCGAATAGATAAGAATGTCGTCCACGAAAACGACTACAAAACGGTCTAAGAATTCCCGGAAGATCCGGTTCATCAAGCCCATAAAGACTGCTGGTGCATTGGTAAGCCCGAATGGCATCACCAAAAACTCATAATGGCCATACCGCGTACGGAATGCCGTCTTAGGAATATCCTCCTCCCTGACCCTCAACTAGTGGTAGCCCGATCTCAAGTCTATCTTAGAGAAACAACGGGAACCCTTCAACTGGTCGAACAGATCATCTATACGGGGCATAGGGTACTTATTCTTGACCGTAGCCCGATTCAACTTTCGGTAGTCGATACACAATCTCAAGGCACCATCTTTCTTTTTACCAAAGAGGGCCGGTGCTCCACACGGCGAAACACTAGGGCGAACAAAACCCTTATCTAGCAATTCCTGGAGCTGAACTTTCAACTCAACCAACTCTGCTGGGGCAAAACGGTAAGGTGCCATAGAAATCAGAGCCATGCCGGGCACTAGATCAATAGAGAACTCTATCTCTCGGTGAGGTGGCAAACTAACAAGGTCCTCGGGAAAGACATCCGAATACTCACAAACCACCCTTGGCAACACAATCTGGGTCTCATCACACTCACCACTCTCAAAGCTAGCAAATAGACCACTAAGCTCACTCCGCCCTCGCGAATCATACCCCGGTGGCAAAACACTACCAACCCGGTCTCCCAAGAAATGGAACCACTCCTCGCTCAAGGTACATAACGTGACCCTCTGGCGGTAGCAATCGATAACAGCCCGGTATGACGATAGCCAGTCCATACCCAAAATAACATCAAAACCCTTCATGGGCATAACTACAAAAGGAAAAGGAAGCCTATGGTCGGCGACCTCTATATCACAACCTCTAACACCTTGTTTCAAGATTAGTTCACCCCCAAGAGGTGACACTACACAAATAGGAGATGCTAACTATGCTAACTCCAACTCCAAAACAGATGCAAATGCAGCAGATACAAAAGAATGAGATGCACCTGTGTCAATCAACACACTAGCAACCAAGTTGCCAAACAGAAAAGTACCTCTCACTACTGATGGAGCCTGTACTAGATCCTGCGCGGTAACAGCATGCACGCGCCCTGTAGGCCCCTGATCCACCTGCTCACCTCTCGGAGCATACGACTGCTGCACTGACTGGGACGACGAAGCCCCCGGATTGGCCCTCGAGGCCTACACAGACTGAGCTGGCTGAAATCCCTGCGTCTATCTAGAACCAGACGCTCCTGAAGTGGCACTCAACTGTGGGCAAAACCTCTTCAGGTGCCCAGGCTGCCCACACTGATAGCAAGATAAGGGCTGCCCCCTGCCCGAACTCTGACTCTGGGGTCTAGCTGAAAAAGAAGCAGCTCTCTGACCTCCGCCCTTCTGCGGGCAAACCGAAGACTTGTGACCTATCTGGCCACACGCAAAACAAGTCAAGCCTCCCTGATTACCTCTCCCCGAGCCTGCACTCGGCACCGGAAAGGTTGATCTAGCAACTCCACCCTGAGACTGCTGAGGGTTATAACCCCTCTGTCTCCTGCCATCACCCTGACCCTCCTGGCCCCGCTTGGAGCCTCTATGTTTCTCCTCGTCTTCCTCCTACATCATAAGCTCCATATGAGCTGCAGCATCCACTAAGTGCCTATACTCTCGGATGTAAGACCCACCAACCCTCAACTTGAGGCCCCGCCTCAACTTCCGTTCAAACTCATAGCAACGGCGTTCTTCGGACGCCACCAACTCAGGTGTAAACCTGGACAAACTAGTAAAAGTGGCCTCAAACTCTGCCACCGACATACCCTGCTGATTAAGCCGGCTAAACTGATCACTCAACTTCTCCCTAGCAACTGCAGATAAGAACCTCTCCTGGAAAGCATTCACAAACGCCTCCCATGTACCACCAACACAAGCCTTCTCGTATTTCCACCATTGACCCGCATCTCCCTTCAGCTAGAAGGATGCCAAGGTCACTTTCAAAGCTCCGTCCTCGATGCCAAGCATCTCGAACGTCTTACTCATTTGTTCTAACCACTCGTCAGCCTTCAGTGGTTCCTTCGGATCTCCAACAAACTCGTCCGGATTAGACCGGAAGAACTCCCTCTTCAAGAAAGAAGGCCCTGCTTCAGTTGCCTGATTCCCAGCTCTGAGAATACCCAAAGCTCCTGCTATCTCTCGTGCCAAGGCACTCATAGCCTGTTGACCTGCTGGCTCGGCCACATTGGCCTGACCAATTCCCTCCTGCACTGCCGGAACCTCCTCCGGTAACGGCATCTCCTGCCTACCACGCCTGCCACGCCTACCGCGTCCTCGTCTTGACATCCTAATAACGGTAACTCAGAACGTTAGCACATTCATAAATGTGCTGAAACTAAACACTCACGTCCTAATGCATGGACAACTGTAATTCACTCCATGTAAGCACATAAACACATAAACACTTACGAATTTCATTTCCGGATAATGATAGTCCCGAGGCGTTACCAGAGTTCCAGTTAGAAACAGCATTGATCAAGTGCCTTTCCAACAAGACTCAAAGAAACCCAAGGATCCAATCAACATCCTAGAAATTAAATCCCATACCCACATAGTCACATAAGCATGTTATCAATCAAACACATAGTATATGACACTACACCTCAGTCTCTATCAAGCGAGACAAACCCATTGTGATACTAATCACTTCCCACGTACCCCAAAGTATTCGAACCCGGTACGCTCTGATACCAAGTTGTAACGCCCTCGAAATAACAACATTAAACCCATTAATATAGACATGCATTGATATACAAATGATTCACATTCTTCTATTCATCAGAGTGCTTCATTACAAAAGTATCACATGTTAACAACAAAAGCAAATGCCCTAAGGGCTTACAGCTTTCCAAGTTAACACTTGGTTACAACAAAAGAGTGCTAACTCATTTACACCTTAAGCCCTTGGCTGGAATATACATGTAATACATCAAAGAAATAAAACAACAAAGGTCCGCCTGCCTCTAGCCTCCCAAGCTACGTCCTTGGAGGTGGCATGCTACCTGTACCTGAAAATGATATTCCCATATAGGGTGAGCCACAGCCCAGTAGAAATACACTAAACCAAATATGAATAATGATTAAAAGATTAGCAGTTGATAGATGGCCAACACTGATACTTTCCCCTATTACACTTTACAGTTTCATGACATGCAAGTCCATGTTACAATCCATTTTCTAATTCTGTTCAATTCTCAATTTATAACCATGGCTAAGAACCTGGCCAAACAACCCATATGAGACAATAACTCATATTAAACACTTTCTCATTTCATAATAGATAAGCATACAAGCTATATCCCACACCAACAGATAAGCATACAAGCTATATCATCACTTCCATAGATATGCATAAGAGCACTATCACACTTCCAAACACAAGCATATGAGCTCTGTCAACACATTAATAGATAAGCATATGAGCTCTATCTATGGAGTCCAGCCCCTGTCTCCTCCCAACAACATCCGGTTTAGAGGTCCATCCCCTATCTTCCCCTAAATCGTGGAGTACATCCCCTATCTCCTCCAATACGACACAATGCATATAAACAATAATTATACACATCATCACACAATACATAAATTTAATGTATTCTTCCAACCGTCAAACCCAATGACGCATTCCAGTGATTAGTTTCAGTTAGCCTAATCATCATGCATTGTCTACAACAATCATGACTATCCTCCACCGATAGCCCAAAGTAGTTATTTCTATACGGAAAATAAATGCAACAATGGATATATAATCAACATTTCAACTAGGTGAGTGACAAGTGATCCAACTACACCCTTTAACCCCTTCCCTTTCCAATTTCCACATTTTCAAATCAATTCCTCATTTCCAACAATTAATTATACAAATTAATCAATCAATGTAATTAGGACATTTTCCATAATTAACATTACAACCCTCAGGTTCCATTTTCATTAATGTTTCAACATTAATTTCACTTTTCCATGCCAAACATGCATTTAGGTTTTATATAGCTAAAACCGCAACTTTCATAAAATTACACAAAGGCCCCCAAACTTTCACAAAATTACCAAATCAACTCCAACATCTCAAAATACTAAAATTTAAAGACAAAGCCCATAGTGAGGAGTAGGTTATCCCTACCTCGAAGTTGGAGTTCGGATGAAGAAGAGACAAAAACCAAAATGCTCCAAAGCCCAAGATTCTCGGATCAAAACGACGCCCTCGACGATCAACACGACTTTTGCAAAGGCCGAAGAGAAGGAGGACACTCTAACTAGATCAAACCCTAGAGAGAAGGGAGTTTCTAGAGAGAGAGGCTCTCAAAAATGGTTTTTTGAAAAAGTAGGAGAGAGAAAGAAAAGCAAAAAGTGATTTAAAATCACCCAGCAGATAACTCATATACGTATGACCCGCTCGAGCATAGAACACAACGCTCGAGCGCCAAGAACAAAAATCTGAACACGCTCGAGCGCAATCAGGCCCGCTCGAGCTCCAAGACACAAGAACAAAACACTTCCGCTCGAGTGCGAAAACCAGTCCGCTCGAGCGTAGATTTCCCCTTCCCAGAACCTGTACCCAGAAAGTACTACCCGCTCAAGCGCCAACAAACCTGCTCGAGCACCAACCAACCCGCTCGAGCGTAAAAATCACATCTGCAAAAGTTTTGCAGGAACACGAAATACTGGAGGAGTGCAATCCCCGCTCGAGCGGATCGCCTAAAAACTGAACAACAAGGAATTGAAACCAAGGCCTAACCAACCTGTAACAAACCTGCCCAACACATCCTAAAACTCAATCAAGTGGAATTAAAGGACGGCAGCAAGATAGATACCACTACCAACTTCACGGAACCGAGTCCGGAATACAACAGGACAGAAAAGGGGCAACCGGGATCGCTATACGTTTGTAAGTCATCTCGCGCCTGCTTGCGCCGCCTGACAAATCCGTCATTCTAGGCTCATAAATTCCTTTTTGCCACCTTTTCGCGTTTTGGACAAAACCAATGTCCTCTCTCTTCGTCTCTTCACTTTACACAGTTTCTGAAGCTCTCTCTCTCTCTCAAGCTTTCTCAAATCCTCCATTGTTTCCAAGCTTTCAAACTCTGCTACCACCGTCGTTCACCTTCTCCGGCGAGGCTTTTGCTAATCTTTTTCGCTGCTGCCATTCGTCTGACTTCGGCAAACTCAACACCGGCTTCTTTTCTTCGGTGAGTTTATTTTTTCTTTCCGATTTTAGTTCTTGTTGCTCTTCGAGAAGCTTTGCTTCATGATTTGCCATTACTGTTTTACTCAAGTATTTGATTTTATGAATCATGCATCAGAATATGTTTATTTCATGACTTTGCTCTTGCCCATGTCCTGAATACATATACTGCTCACAATTTTCCTGCACTCTTGCCACTGTTCTTAGCCTTATACCCTTTGCACTTACTTTGACACAATGTTCTTGATAGTTCATCATTGTTCTTGACTCTGAAGCGCATTCTTGCTTTTCTGTTTTCCAGATTCATGCCTTCAATCTTCGTTTCCATAGATCTAGGTTTGGGATTTGTTTGTTAGAACCCACAAATTCTTAAGAAGAACCGAAACGATCCCCACAAATTCTTACCCCAGCACATACTTAGGTTTTAGCCCAGGTCCACATAACCTTTACAGAACATCTTCCTTTCTGAAATCCAGCCCCCAAACTGTAAGCCGATATCATGGGTATGTGGAAACATAGGGTAGACACCCCGACCAAGTTAGAGCACTTTAGGAGAGTTTGATGTTCCGGTCGACGTTCATCTAAGGTTGGCTGGGGAGGATGACTCTATCATGCCAACAACTGATTCCATGCCCTTCCCTATCGTAGCATTTATCGAGTGTGGACTTCGGCTCCCACTCAATATCCTTTTCTATGAGATACTTCATTACTATAAGTTGAACCCCATGCAACTTGCCATCAATTCCTACCGAGTCATAAACGGTATAATAGCCTTAGCCAAACAAGAAAACACTAGGGTTACCTTAGCCGACATCCAATATTGCTACACCATGTGCGGCCTCAAAAAAGATACAGGCTATGTTTACTACCTCAAGTCGAAGTCTACGGAGTACAAAATTATTGCCAACCTCCCTGACTCCAACAAGGGAGCTAGGGATGTTTATTTCATTACCTCGGGAAACTGGGAGTTCGCTCCAGATGAGGACCTCCACCTCTATCCTCTTCCTTGAACAGTTTTTGTAGAGGGTAATGGTAAGAACCCTGTGTTCATACTTACTTGTTTTTAATGTCTTCAATACTTTGTTTATTCTAATGTCTGTTTTTTCTTGCAGTTCTTCCAAAACCAGAAAAAGGCTTCCGCAAGTCTTTTTACCCTAGCAAGGGTCTAAAGAAGCTACTGGACCTTCCAGTCCACAAGCGTAGAGCTCCTCTGCTACTCAATTTCATTCCCACCTACAAATCAGTACTCTCCGACCTTCCAAAAAGGAAGAAAAAGAGTCTATCTCCCCCTTCTGCTACAACTCCTCAAGCTATCTCCACATCTTGGCCAGATCAAGGATCAACTTCTGATCCAGCAGAGCAGCCGTCAACCTCGGCTCCATATCTGATCCCGCCATCTCAACACCAACGTCGGCGACGAACAGTTTTTTTCGCCGAGACGGGCCACCAGAAAGCAGTTGCCAAAGATCTCTTGGCCGGCATTCCATCCACCATTGATGCTCAACCAGCGCAATCCCAACCTCCACCGAAGCCGAAAAGAATAAAGAAGGCTCAGCCAAAGGCAAAGGTAACTCAGATTGACATTGAGGATACCTTGCCAATCTCGAAATTGGCTTCTAGCAAGAAAACCACCTCCGTCCCCGAGAAGAGGTCTGCTGAGGCCAAACCATCGCAATCAACTCGATCTAAGAGGCCAAGGTCAGAGCCTGCCTCAACGTCAGGCTCCATGAAGGCTGGTGCCTCCTGGGCTCCACCTATTACACTTGAGGACAGGCCAGTTTTTGCTGAAGATAGTGCCGACGACATTCATGTCGGTGTTGCTCTTAGTACTGCTTTGCTTCTCCCTGGCGATCTTGACCAGAACGCCGAGATGAATGAGCATGAAAACTTCACCTTGATGCTCCAGCGTTCTGTTCAAGTGAGTCTTCATACTAGGTGTCTTTCTTTCTTTTTTGTACTTTAGAAAAATTTTCAATAACTTCTGCTCTGTTCTTTTTCAGGCCATCCAACATGCTCATTCCTTCTCAATGCAAGCCTTTTAGAACTGGACGGAGCTGGCCGACAAGAGGAGGGAGGTCTCCAGTCTGCAGAAGGACAACAAAAGCTTATAATCAAAAATGAAGACTCTAGCAGATCAAGCCGAGACTGCCATCAAAGCTAAGGATGATGCCGATGAAAAAGCAAGTGCCGCTAAGGCAATTAACAAGGTTCTTGAGGCCCAGAGGAAAGAGGCTGAGGAAAAGACGGCTGAGGCCCAGAAAGAGCTACAGCATGCTCTGGCCACCAAAGATGCCCAGATAAAGGCAGCTGATGAGAAGGGCTATAACGAGGGGGTGGCCGATGTTACGGCGGACTATGAAAAGCAAGTAAAGCAGGCATGCAACAAACGTTTCACCCTTGATTGGATGTCTCTTCTAAAAAAGCTTGAAGCCCCCGAGGACTCGCCCCTCAGGAACGCCGACGTCATTCCTCTTCCATTCCCTCCAACTCCAAGTCAATCCGACGACGAATCTGAGTCTGAGGAGGAGACCTTGGTAAGGAAATCAAAGGAGGCTGCTAGGACCAAGTCCCTTTCTCTGAATGAGCAAGTCCTAGACTTGACTCAAGATGAGGAGGGTGAGGAAGCCCCCAAGGATGCCACTCCTGAGAAGGCGTCATCGGACGTGCCTCTTGCCGACAAGAGCCTTGATCTATCCCTTCAAGAAATTGACGCCGAGCTTGCGGCTGAGAAGGCCGCCGAAATGTCTTCTCAGCAGTCCTCCGAAGTCCAAACCCAGCCTGCTAATGATGCTGAAGAATCTTAATTTTATGTTTTTCACTTTTTTCTATGCTTTGTACTTTTGTTTTTCTTTTGAAACGGTGTAAGCTCTTCGTATGGCCGAAGTGCCTTCTTATAAATACAACTTCTTTGTTTTGAACGTTTGTATGTTTGCTTTCTCTTTACTACTCTTCTATGATTTCATACTTAGAATATTTTGCATATCTTTAATATACACTTTAATCTTGTGCAACCTTCTCGGGATGACACACCTCAGTTATACAAATTGATGATTTACCTCGGCAAGTACCCAAGTACCTTTCTTGGCACAACCTTGGTTTCAACTTGTAAATTTTTTCATAAAATTTCAACAAGTGTTTAACCTTAGTTTAATTTCAACTTGTGAACTTTTCAAGTTTCAACAAGTGTTAAACATGATCTCGGTTTAACTTCATCTTGTAAACTTTTCTCAAGTTTCAACAAGTGTTTAAACATGATCTCGCTTTAACTTCAACTTGTAAACTTTCCTCAAGTTTCAACAAGTGTTAAACATGATCTTGGTTTAACTTCATCTTGTAAACTTTTCTCAAGTTTCAACAAGTGTTAAACATGATCTCGGTTTAACTTCAACTTGTAAACTTTCCTCAAGTTTCAACAAGTGTTAAACATGATCTCAGTTTAACTTCAACTTGTAAGCTTTCCTCAAGTTTCAACAAGTGTTAAACATGATCTCGGTTTAACTTCAACTTGTAAGCTTTTCTCAAGTTTCAACAAGTGTTAAACATGATCTCGGTTTGACTTCAACTTGTAAGCTTTCCTCAAGTTTCAACAAGTGTTAAAGATGATCTCGGTTTAACTTCAACTTGTAAACTTTTCTGAAGTTTCAACAAGTGTTAAACATGATCTCCGTTTAACTTCAACTTGTAAACTTTCCTCAAGTTTCAACAAGTGTTAAATATGATCCCAGTTTAACTTCAACTTGTAAACTTTCCTCAAGTTTCAACAAGTGTTAAACATGATCTCGGTTTAACTTCAACTTGTAAACTTTTCTCAAGTTTTAACAAATGTTAAACCTGATCTCGGTTTAACTTCAACTTGTAAACTTTTCTCAAGTTTCAACAAGTGTTAAAACCATTTTTCTACTCTTTGCCCCCCTAATGTGAACCTAAGTTCCATTTGGGTTCTCATTATGCATGTATCATCAACTATCTTTTTCAGTTATAAGTGTAAGAAATCAAGCTAAAACTTTATTGATTTATTTCAGAAAATAATCAAAAAACACAAAAGTCTAATGATAGAAAATTTTCAAATTACAAGTGTTACAGGGTCTTGGCAACTCTTTGCCTTCATTATCTTCTAGCCGATATGCCCCATTGCCCAATACCGAGATGATTCTATAGGGTCCTTCCCAATTTGGGCCAAGCTTGCCCTCCCTGGGATCCTTCTTGTTGCCGACGACTTTTCTCAAGACTAGGTCGCCGACTTGGAACTCCCTTGGGTTAACCTTTTTATTGTAAGCCCTGGCAAGCTGCTGCTGGTATGCTGCTAGCTGAATTGCAGCTCTCTCCCTTCTTTCTTCAAGTAGATCCAGATCTCGGGCTAAGAGTACATCATTAGTCCCGTTCTCTACTCCCTGGGTTCTGATCCCTGGTATGCCAACCTCCAGTGGAATGACAGCTTTTGTGCCATAGGCCATGGCAAAGGAAGATTTCCCTGTTGATCTCCTCGACGTAGTCCGATATGCCCAGAGTACATTGGGCAACTCATCCACCCACTTTCCTTTTGCTGCCTGCAGCCTCTTCTTTATCCCATCCAAAATCACTTTGTTGGATGCTTCTACTTGTCTATTGCTTTGAGGAAAGCTTAGGGTTGAAAAGTAGTTCTTGATTTTGAACTTTGCATAGAAGCTCTTGATTAGCTTACTGTCAAATTGTGTTCCATTGTCGGCAACTATTGCTCTTGGAATCCTAAACCTGGTGATGATATTTTTCCAAATGAAGTTCTTCACATCTACAGCTCGGATTTTGGCAAGGGGTTCAGCTTCTATCCACTTAGTGAAGTAATCTGTTGCTACCAGCAAGTACTTCCTTTGCCCAGTTGCTTGGGGCAGTTGCCCAACGAGATCTATGCCCCATTGGGCAAATGGCCAAGGACTGGTACAGGGTTCAGGTCTGTTGCTAGTTGGTGTATCAGAGGTGCAAACTTTTGGCACTTTTCACACTTCTTCACATAGACTTCTACATCTTTCTGCATGTAAGGCCGCCAATACCCTTGGGTAATGGCCCTATGGGCGAGTGATCTACCCCCGGCGTGGCTTCCACATATTCCTTCATGTATTTCGTATAGAAAATCTTCAATCTGTGAAGGATGTACACACCTCAAAAGTGGTCCAGTGAAGGATCTTCTGTAGAGATGTCCCTCTGCTGTCAAACTGAATCTTGCCGACTTCAGTCTGATCTTGTGTGCCTTTTTGTGATCATCTGGCAATTTTCCTTCTCTCAGGAATGCTATTATTGCATCCATCCAGCTTGGTCCCATGTCCACACACATTGCTTCACGCTTTGTGGTCAATGGTTCTATGCTCAGGCCTAATAAGTAATCAACCATTATTGTCCTTGCTTTTCCAGGTTGTATTGCACTCGCCAGGTTGGCCAGTGCATCAACGTGACTGTTATCATCTCGACTAACCTGATGTAGTCAGCAATTCTGAAACAAGGCCACCAGCCTGTTGACCTCCTTTGCGTAGGCCGACATCCTTTCATCTCTTGTCGCAAATTCGCCCGTTGTCTGGTTGACTATCAACTGGGAGTCACAAAAGACTATTACCTCATCTGCCTCTATTGCCACTGCCAGTTTTAGTCCTGCAATAAGTACTTCATACTCTGCTTCATTGTTTGAGGCCTTGAACCCCAAACGAATCGATTGTTCCAGTATCTGCCCATCTGGAGATACCAGTACTACTACTGCCCCCGCTTCTTGTCGGTTTAAACTCCCATCAATAAACAGTCGAAAGGAGCCGCCTATGTAAATGCTGCAGGGTCTAAGTTTTTCTTCCTTCCTTTGTTCCGTTGCCCTTGGCTGGGCTTCTCCTTGCTTGCTAGGACATCTTTCACCTTGGCTCGACAGAGCCTGATGTGAGATTGCTCATGGAGTGAACTCAGCGACGAAGTCGGCCAAGACTTGGTTCTGGGTCTGTATTCTAGGTCATACTAGCCCAAGGCCACTGCCCATCTGGCAATTCTTCCTGTTAGGTCTCCCTGCTGCAACAGGGACTTCAATGGATGTTCAGTTAGCTCCACAATTTGGTTGGCTTGAAAGTAATAGTTCAGCTTCTTTGAAGCCATTACTAATGCCAGCGCCAATTTCTCTAGGGGTAAATACCTTGTTTCTGCATTGGTCAGGGTTTTGCTTACATAGTAGACAGCCCGTTGTTCTCTTTTTTCTTCTCGAATTACCACTGCGCTTACCGCATGTTCTGAAATTGCTAAGTATAAGAACAACTCCTCTCCAGGTTTTGGATTTGAAAGAACTGGAGTTGTGGTCAAATACTTCTTCAAGTCGGCCAAGGCAGCTTCGCACTCCTCAGTCCATAAGAAGTTTGTGGCTTTCTTTACTAAGTTAAAGAAAGGTTTGCACTTGTCTAAGCTTCTGCTTATGAACCTATTCAGGGCTGCAGCCCTTCCAGTTAGCATTTGCACTTGTTTTGCCGACGTCGGGCTCTTCAACTCTAGAATGGCCTTGATCTGATCTGGGCTGGCCTTAATGCCCCTTCTGGTCACTAAGTATCTAAAGAACTTACCAGATCGAACTCCAAATGCACATTTTGAAGCATTGAGTTGGAGCTGATATGTTTTAAGGATGTCAAAGATAACTTTTAGGTCGGCCAGATGACCTTTACGTTCCTTGGTCTTCACGACCATGTCATCGATGTAAATTTCCACCATCTGGCCAATCAAGTGTCTGAACATCTTGGTTACCAGTCTTTGGTAAGTTGCTCTTGCATTTTTTAACCCAAAAGGCATTACTCTATAGCAATACAGCCCTTTTGGGGTGATAAACGCAGTCTTCTCTTCATCTTGAGGGTACATGGCTACCTGATGGTATCCCCTGTAGGCATCCAGGAAGCTCATCCTTCCATGCCCTAACGTGGTGTCTACCAGTTGGTCAATCTTGGATAGAGGAAAGCTGTCTTTGGGACAGGCCTTGTTCAGGCTGGTAAAGTCCACGCAAACCCTTCATTTACCATTCTTTTTCTTCACCACTACTGTGTTCGATAGCCATGTGTAGACACCCCATTTTTGACCGTCCTCAAGACTTGGACGTCACCATTGAAACACTTGGTGATTACCCTTGTTTGTATTCGTTTGGAGTTCCCGGAGGTCTCGGCTACGCGCCTTGCCTCAGGATCTCCGAAATCGATTGTTTAGTGTCTGGCTTTGTACCAAATACTTGTGTTTTGCCTTGGAGGGGCACGGAATGCCTTGTGAGGCACCCCCACACATCACCGGCCATGGCCAGAGGCCACCGGCTGGTGTTTTGTTTCCATCGGCAATCTATATTGCCGGTCGGCACTCAATTTTGTCAAAATGGCATTTTTGAGCAGCCGACCTCTGTTCATCTACTTTATGTAGATATTTTGTGCCAGCTGTGATAGCTGGCACCAACTCTGTTCCCCTCCATACACGTGTATGGAGCGATTTCCCTCTAAGCAAGCTTGTTGTGTAAGCTTTGCAAGAGGGACTTCTATAAGAGGAGAGCTCTTCTCCTTGTTCTTGGTTAGCAAGTTTGAAGAGAAAACCAGAGCTTATACATATACATACACTCTCTCTCTATATTTCCCCCTATCTCCTCCTTTTTGTGTGTTTGGTGGCCTTAAAGTGTATTTCTACCTTAGTTTTGCACTAACACACACACTAACACACCTTGCTTCGACTTTGAGGCACTTTGAGGGTTGTTTGTTGAGGTTTTGGGCTGGTTTTGGTCAATAGAAGGTGGCTGGATCATCTGTTCTTCAAAGGTTCTTCAAGGGTAATCACTTTGCTTTAGATTCCTCAAACTTGCACTAGTTTTTTACCTATCTTGCTTGCTGATTTAGGCTTTGTGCATAACATAAAAAAGGCTTATATTTTCATGCTTAAGAACTTTCATTTAGGTTGTTTTGTGGTTTGAGTTCAAACTCACCCTCTTAGGCCTTATTTGGCCCTTTTGGTGCTTCCTTTGTGAGGCCTTGTTTGCTTGATTGTTTTAGTCTTCTCACCACTGAAAACCAGTGGATTTTCAGTGGTGAGGAAGGTGGTTTGAAGCCCTATATAGGGGAGGGACACCCCCTCCCTTCATTGCCTCATTTCCTTGCTTTTTGGCTTAAAGGGTAACATGCATGCTTGATTGATTTTGGCCCTTTTTCAGAGGTTTTTGGGTGTTTTTAGGTCACATGTAACCTCTGTTTTTGGTCAGATTTGTGCCCTTTTGCATGCTTAACATACTTGCTTTACATTCTTCTATTTGGCCTAGAAATGCACCTTGTGTTTAGGCCATAATTCTTGCATGTGTTAGCCTAATTTCATGAAGGTATTGGCATTACTTTATCATGTTTAAGGCCTGTTGGCCATCTGTTTCAGTCATGCTTGCCATGTTTGGTGTCATCTCTTTGTGTTTTGGCTTGTAAGCTTTGAGTATATTGGCCTCTAGCATGCATAGCTTAGACTTTTCTCATGATTTGGCATCATTTAGGATCATATTTCAGTCCATAAATCATGTTTGTATGTTTGCGTATGTGACCTCTTTCATGTTTTGAAGGTGTGCCCTTTTATGCCTAGAAATGGCTTTGGTGCATACATCTCATTGGAGCCTTTTAAGTTACCATATCAGTGGGTTTGGAGTCCATTTTGCATGCTAAGTTTCTGTTTTTGCTTGTCTAATTCATGCCATGAATGGTCATGTTAGTGGAAGTAAAGTGTTCCCTTTTTGTGCTTTAGCCTTAGGACCCTTGGCTTACATGTTGGCATGAGTGTTTGTCCACCATTTTGGGCACTTTTGGCCACTGTTTTGGGGTGGATTAAGGTCTGCCCCTTTATGGTTTAAGGCCACCCTTTCATGCTTGTCTCCTGTTTGTTGCATAATTGCTTCGTAGGGTGTTATAACATGATGATCCTATTGCTTAAACCATCCATGTTTGCATTGCATTTGCATCTTGCATGCCCAGCATTGCATACTTGCCATGGTAGTTGCATAGCATTTGGCATGCCTTGCATCTTAAATCTCATGTTGCATTTTTGAGTCATTTTTGCATAACATGCATTGCATTACTTGGTTTGGGGTGTCAAACCAAGTGTGAGAGTTAAGGAGCATTCATACTATAAGTGATGTAGTGCGCCTTAACTCTCGGTCATCGGGGCCCTTAACTTAGACATGATAGGGTCTTGGTCCTCATTTGCGTGTTGCATGCATTTTTACATCAAATGGCAAGCTTGATCACTTAGGCTATCATACACAATTGATGGCTCGAGGATCGAGGGCCATGCTTCCCTGAGTTCAAAGCATGATGGGAAACATGACCATGCTCACATGTGCCTGAAATCCTATGCCATATACTGTTTGTCCTCTGTTGCTGTCAAGACTATCTTCTGCAGGAAGTTTCTGCCGACCGACAGCATCCAATGCCGACCGGCCATTTGTGAATGGCCGTTAACTCTACCAGCAGCCGGTGGAAATTAAATTTGGCCGGTGGGCATTTCCTCCAGCCGGTGGTGTTTTGCAGCATGCAAGGAACCTGTCCCGGGACTTTGGCAATTTTCAGAAAGACAGGGCAGTGTAAACAGAGGCGGCAGTGGTATGGTACGGACTTTCCGGGCGAGCCGGGTTCGAGCATGCATCATTCGCGCATCCCAAGGCGGGGGCTGTGGCCACCTTTCTTTTCATATTCATTCTGTTAATTAATTAGAAATTCTGTAATAATTTATGCGTTTATTATTCGGACTGTAATATTTATTTGGACCCTCCAAGTGAGGGCAATTATGTGATAAGTGTGGGTGCGTGTGTGTGCATGTCTTCCAATCCCCACTTCTTTCTTCCCTTTTATTTACCTGCTTTGATGGTTAGTAATAGGACATGTTTAATTTAGCATACCTTATGCTTTGCATGCGTGCATCATTCATCAGTATTGCATGCACCGGGCTCGGCGCATCATGCTAACTGCACTAGTATTTCAAATCTAACTTGAATACATGTTACTTGTGCATTTTCACATACCATGTTTAGGTTAGCCGAGCCTATTCTAATTGCATCCTGCATGTGTTGCATTAGTCAATTAGACATGAACTAGGACCATGCATGTTGGCTAACTAGTTTATTGTTTTGGCTCGGAGTACCCGGTAAGCATTTATGCTTTAGCATATCTCATGTGTGTGAATGCTATCATGACAGCATGCTTACCATGTGGCTAGATGCCTATGTGATAAACTGTTTGAATGCCTGTGGGTGAAGGTTGGATTGTCTGAGTTGGAAACACTCATTGAAATCCGTGTTTTAGCCTACTTGCGAGTAGCAAATTCCAAAACATTTTTCCAAGATAAACGGATATGCAATGCTTATTTCCAAATTAGGCAATCTAGTCTATACTTGTTTGTTGTGCGCATAACATAGTAATTCTAGGCTAATAAATGGAATAAGAACACATAATGTTTTCAAAAATAGATATCACGGTTAGTAGAGGCCGATCTTCGGATCGGGCGAGAAGGGGTGCTCATAGCCGACCTTCCCCAATCGTACCCTAACTCCCGAGCCGAGGCAACTCTGGTGATGACGGACATGTGGCCTTCGACACCGAGTCAGGGTTTCCTAAATTCCCCCATAAAAAATATTTAGGTGGCGACTCTGTATCTGGCAAAGCAGTCCATGTTTGGCACTTCTTTTCAAAGAATCTGTTTCTCAAAACGATTTGCCAGATTTGGACTCTTTGGTTCAGATTAAGAACCATGACACAAATCGAGTCCGAACTGTAGCGGCGAGGCCCCCCCTCGCGGGCGCGCGTCTACACCATGTCGGGTAATTAACCTCTCGAATGGCCTTGGCCTCCAGTAGTCTGTCTACTTCTTCTTCCACTGCTTCGACGTGCATCAATGTCGATCTTCCTACTCTTTGGATTACAAGTTTGGCCGACCTGTCAACGTTCAATTTGTGGCAAGTGACCTCGGGGTCAATGCTAGGCATTTCGTAAGGCGTCCAGGCAAACACCTCAATGTTTGCTCTCAAGAAAACCTCCAGTTCTTTTTCCTCTTCTCAGGCTAAGCCCGAGCCGAGAAGAAAGAAGCGTTCTTCATCCCCCTCCTGGACGAGGATTGCCTTTAGTGCTTCTTCACTCTTCTCGGCTGGCTCCTTACCGACGTCCTCGTCTTCGATCTCTGCCTTCTTTGGTTCCCGAATACTGCAGGTGAATTTTATTGCTGCCATGGAGCAGTTCTTTGCCTATAACTGATCTCCTCTGACCTCCTCTATCCCATGCTCTGTTGGGAACCGCAATAGTTGATGCAATGTTGAGGGAACAGCCCCCATTGCATGTAACCATGGCCTTCCCAAAATAATATTGTAAGGGGAGGGTGTGTCGATTACGGTGAACTCCGTCTTTACCTTCTTCGTGCCAGCCTACACTTCTAAGCTTACTGCTCCTAGTGGCCATGTCGGCGTTCCATTGAACCCGACCATTGGGCCTTTAGATTGTTCCATATCGTCTAGGTGAAGGCCAAGCTCCTTGTAACATCTAACATACATGATGTCACAAGAGCTGTCTTGGTCAATAAGGATGCGCTTCACCTGGCACGCCCCAACCTGGAGGGATACTACCAAGGCATCGTTGTGCGGGTATAGACGTCCCCGAATGTCCCGGGAGAAATCTCGTTTTGTTCATTTGGGCTCACTACAATTCAGACTCAATGTCACGGTTCTTAATCTGATCTCACAAAGTGCAATGCAAGATCGATAAATCACCAAAGAGTCCAAATCCGGCAAATCGTTTTGAAAAATTGATTTTTAGAAAGAAGTGCCAAACATGGACTGCTTTGTCAGATACAGAGTCGCCACCTAAATATTTTATTTTGGGAGAATTTAGGAAACCCTGACTCGTGCCTAAGGCCACGTGTCCGTCATCACCAAAGTTCCCTCAGCTCAAGAATTTGGGTACGATTGGGGAAAGTCATACAATGAGCACCCCCGCTCACCCGATCAAAGATCGGCCACTACTAAACATGATATCGAGTTTTTGAAAACACATGCGTTCTTATTCCGGTTTATTAGCCTAGAATTACTATGTGATGCGCACGGCATACAAGTATAGACTAGATCACCTACGTTGGAACAAAATATCTCATGTTTGTTTCTGAAAGCGGTTTGCTACTCGTAAGTAGGCTAAAATGCGAATTTTGCCACCCTCAAGTGGGCTTAGAAAATATAGTGATTTGCCACTCTCAAGTGGGCTTAAAACTCGCAATTAATGAATTATTCCAATTCAAATAATCCAACCTTCACCCACAGGCATTCAGGCAGTTATATCACATAAGCACATAGCCTCATGGTAAGCATGCTATCATGGCAGTCACTCACACGCATGTAAGGATGCTAAAGCATAAACACTTACCGAGTACTCCGAGTCAAAATAGAAACTAGTTAGTAATCAATGCATGATCCTAGTTCATGTTAAGATGGCTAATGCAACACATGCAAAATGCAACTAAGATAGGTTCGGCTATTCTAAGATGACATATGAAATGCTACAGGTAACATGTATTCAACTTGGAATTGAAATACGATGCAGTTAGTATGATGCGCCGAGTCCGATGCATGCAAAACAGATGAATGGATGCAAACATATGAGCATAAGGATGCTAACTGAAACGTGCCCTAAAACTAACCATCATAAGCTGGTAAATACAAGGGAGAAAGACGTAGGGTGGGAAGACATACATCACACACACTCACACTTATTACAACATTACCCTCTCTCGAAGGGTCCGAATGAATAGTACAGAATAAACTAGCTAATCTAAGCTAATTAAACTAATTATTATACAACATTAATTAATTAACGAATTAACTAAGTAAGTAAGGAAACTAGCATGCAAATTAAACAAAATGGACTGCCTCAGCTCTGTTCCGAATGATAGGAATGCGTGCATGCTCAAGTCGCCTTGTCGGGAAATCCATCGCGATGCCCCGATTTGCCTCTGTTTGCAACTGGTCCCAAAACACTGTACAAAGCTCCAGAAGGCTGCTGACCAGTTTTTGCTGCTGGTTTCCGCTTTGCTGCAGCAGAGAGTGAGAAAGGGGCATGGCAAAGTATTTTCAACATATGTGTGCATGGCCACTCTCCCCATCATTGCACAAGCTCCAAAGAGTGTAGTCCTCGATCCTCGTGCCACCAATCACGCATCTCGATGCATGATGGCCGAGGAGTCGGATTGCACGACTCGATGTAAAATAAATGCACATATAAACACAACAAGGCCTAAACTCCATCATGGGTAATCCGGAGTGTCGGCGACCGAGAATCGAGGCACGTTTCGTCACTTGGAGTACGAAACGTCCCTCGGAGTACGAAACGTCCCTCGTTTCCCATGTTTGGACTAAACCCTATTCCAAACACAATGCTATATACATGGCATACACAATACGACTAGCATGCAACCCTAAACGCAATGTAACCTAATCATGCTAGCATGCGAGGGATGATATGCAAACATGCAACTAGCATACACAATGCTATGAACTAAGAATGGCATACTCAATGCACATGAACTATATGGCATACGCAATGCACATACGAAGATGGACATGAACGAAGACATGAACAAGGCATACACAATGCGACGATCAAGCATGCGACAACATGGATATGGCATACATAATGCAAGATGGACTTAAACTAAAATGAATGGGCCTCAGCCACACTCAAATCAGTGGTCATACATGATGAAAATGAAGCAACAACACACATGCAAACATGCACAAATGCAAGGGACCAAACCTAAGGCACAAAGTGCAACTCCACCAAAGCATGGTAAGGATGAAATATGGCATACAATCACATATTTTCCAGCTCTGAAATGACATGCAAGATGGTCCCGAATCATGCAAACACCTCACACAATGCATGCTAGATGGCCCAAATACTGAAACTAGTGAAGTAGATTACACTATAGGCATGCAAAGCAATACTCAAATGGCCAAACCAGCCCCAAACAGTCCCTATGCAGGCCAAAACGGTAGCAAATATGGACTAAAATGATGGCTCGCAAAGCATGGAAATGAAGCTCATGCAATGGTCCAAAAATGAGGTATTCATGCATAACTCTCAAACAAATTTAAAGAGTGGAAAACATAGGAATATGGCATACATATAAGCTCTAAAATATAATTCACAATGATGCCAAAACATGGAAACACCTCAAAATACGCATGCAATAGGCTTCAAAACTCAAAGCTAGGCAAGAGTATTGAACTACAACCATGCATAGAAAACATCATTCGACCATGAGGCCCAAAAACAGAGCTAAGGCAATCCAAAACATGCACAAAATTAGTTTAAGACATGGCTAAAAAGTGCTAGAATCAAAGGCCAAAATAGCATGCAATGTAAGCTAGTAAAGAGGATTTGCACTATAAGCATGTGAGACAATCAAGAGGCCACTAAACCAGCAAAATTCAGAGGTATGACATGCTAAATAAAGCCCAAAAACCCACTGAAACATGGTTAATGCATGCAAGAATGAGATGCTCCTTTGATAAGCTATGAAGAGGATTGTTCTACACATGCAAGGTGGACATCTAATATGACAAAATCAGCTCTGGACAGAGCTTATGCAGGTCCTAAAAACCACCAAAAAATGCCTGAAACAAGGCTTGGAGGCATGCAAGTATAGGCTCCTTTGTTAGGCCAAATATGCTAGAAAACAAGACAATAGGGGTGAGCATGGTTCGGATTGGACCGGATTGGGATAAAACCAAGACCAATCCGTTATCTACGGTTCCTAAAAAATTGGAACCAATCCAATCCGTTTAAATCATGGAACCAATCCGAACCAATCCATTTAAATACGGATTGGATCGGTTTAGGACCACGGATTCACATAATTAAATAACAAAAATATATTTATAACACTTTAATTTTATAAAAATATAAACACAGCGCTATATTAGTTCCACAATAGCAACATATTTTTCTATAATAGCGGCATACTGTTCTAAAATTTAAATAACCATAAAAAAATTGGTTTCACTATAAGTATTTAAACCATTACAAGTTAAAACTAAAAACCAACAAACAAGAGTAATAAAAGAAAATATTATACAGTTTTAGGTTTGAGTTTAGATTTTATATAGAATTAAGAGAAGATATTATGGGAGAGGGTGTATAATAAAAATATAGACTATTTGTATACGGTTCGGATCGGTTCCAATCCAGAACCATGGGGTTCAATCCGGAACCAATCCGTAAACTACGGATTTTTAATTCTTCGATCCGGAACTGAACCGCGGATTCAAAAAACCAATCCAAACCTATCGGATTGGACTAGACTGGATCGGATTACGGATTTCATGGATCACTTGCTCAGCCCTACAAGACAATGAGAGAGTGGGTCACCCCTCTCTGATTTTGGCTCTTAAAATAGCATATTAACCACTGAAAAATCCACTGGATTTCAGTGGTCAAAAGGCCAAACAAAGATCAATACAAAGGCCTTCATGCATGACTCAAAACAAGGCAAAATGAAGCATGCAAGGGGGTAGATGACCCCCAACAACAAAGTGACCTTAAACAAACATGAAAAGGACTTCAAAACAAGACTTTTTTTAGTTTACACCAAAGCTCAAATATGCTTGCAAGTATGGCTAAAAGATAGAGCAAAATAAAGCTTAAAGAGGGAATAGTGTGTTACCCTTGTAGCTTTAGCAAAACCAGCAGCTTCTTGGACCAAAAACTAGCACTTTGAGACCTCTCAAGACCCTCCAAGAACCTTAGATCAATGGTGGAAGTGTGTGGCTATGAGGTGTGGTGTTAAAGGCCAAGAACAAACACCCTTTCTAAGCCTAGAATGTAGAGATATAGAGAGATATATGTACTTTTCCTTAGACAAAATTTTTTTTCAACCTCTCTAAAGGAGAGGGAGGCCCTCTCTTATAGAAAAACAAAAGGGTTCAAACTTCTTGGAGAAGCTAGAGCAAAAGGTTCAAGCTTTATTAAGAGGCTAAACCAAGGGTTCAAAAGGTTCAAGCTTCCTCAAGAAGCTAAAATGAAGGTTCGAAAGGTTCAAACTTCCTCAAGAAACTAAAACAAGGGTTCAAAAGGTTCAAACTTCCTCAAGAATCTAAAACAAGGGGTTCAAAAGGTTCAAGCTCTCCAAAAACCGTGCCAAACGGAGAAATTTAAACGGTCCTGAACCGAGGCGCATGGCCGACGGCTCCGAAAATCAGAAATTGGTCTCCAAATGGGAACAATGGTCTATGATCACGAAAAGTAGCGTACGACCACTGAGAGATGGTCTACGAGACCTCTCCCTCCCTTCGGGAAGAGAAAACAAAATCTGGTTCGTAAACCGAGATAAAGCACAAAAGAGTCCCGAAGTCTGGAGGCAAGGCTCTCAGCCGAGACTCCGTAACCTCAGAATGAGCACAACATGCGCAATCACCGAGCGCTCAATCGATGACGTCTGAGTCTTAAGGTCGGTCAAAACTGGGGTGTCTACAGGGTGTTGGACCATCTCAAGGTCGGCTTCAGTGAAGGACACTACTAGTCCTAGGTATTCCTCTGCCGGATGTCTCTTCTCCCTGACTTAGTAGACATGCTGTAGGTGCTTTACCTTCTGGGTCTCCCCCCGAATTTTGTTTTCGTTGACCTTTGAGTGAATTACATTAATTACCCAAGGTCCTCCTACCTGAGGTTGTTGTGCTGGGGGAGGCGGAGCTGCTGGCGCCTGAGGCAGTCTTGCCTGCTCTTCCCTTGTCCTGGCCTCATCTACAAGGTCCCTCAGATGGCCTTGCCTTACCAGGTCTTTCAAGTGTGCTTTTAAGGCTCTGCAACCCTGAGTTATATGTCCATCTTCGTTATGGTAGGCACAATGCTTACTAAGGCTCCTTCCCATAAACTCTCCTAGTGCTCTGAAATAGGGTTGGGTTTGGATTTTATCCAGGATTTTGTGAATTGGGATTCGGAACACAATGGTGACTGCCTGTGCAGCCCTTAGTCCTATTTCTTGCTTGTTGTTGGACCCATTGTTACCTCGGCCTCGCTTCGGCGAGCCGTTCCCCTTTTCTTGCTTTATCGCCGTGGTTCCTGGCGTCCTCCCCGGCTCTGGTATATTTCTCGATTCTGGCCATGAGCTTCTCCATGCTTTTGGCAATGTCTTTGTCAGTGATTTTCGGAGTAGGCAGCTATCTTTCAAGCCATTTTTAAATGATACGGCGGCCACTTCTTGGTTGCATTCAGGTATTCGGTTGAATACCTCGTAATACCTCTTGGCATAGGCCCTCAGGTTTTCATCTTCGCCAATCTTTAGAGCCATTAGGGCGTCTACCCTTAAAGGTTGTAGTTTGTTTGTTACGAACCTGGCCACAAACATCTCGGTTACGCCTTCCCAGGTTTTCACACTTTCTTTCGGCAATTTGTGAAACCAATCCGATGCAATCTCCCCGAATGATAAGGGAAACACTTTGCAGAGCAATGGCTCGTTTCCAATGTACAATGCCATCGAGTTCAGCTCTAATCCGACGTGAAAGTTGGGGTCCGACTTCCCATCGTATACCTGGAACCTCGGCATACTGAATCTCTTCAGGGCTTCCATTTTGTCCAACTCTACCGAGAATGGTGTTCTCGGTTTAGCAGGGAAATTTACCTCGGCATGATCTTGCTTCCCCTTGAGGTAATCTCTCAGGTTCTCTTTGGTCCGCCCAGGTGCTCGGCTATCTCCTAACTTCAGTCTTTTCAGCGCACTGCTCTCAGCTTCGTTGCGGGTCCTTTTCGATCTTTCTGCATGAGTTATGTCGAAGCACAGCTCCTGCCTTTGAACATGCCGATGTTCTCTGGGATCTGCCTCTTTAGTGTGATGTGTCCTTCGTGAATCTTCCCTCCTTGACTCCCCTCGCCCGACCTCCCTTGAAGGACGGCGAGAGTGTTTTTCGCTCCTGGTGTGCTAGGGGGCTACTAGGATTGTTTTCTGCCTTCCTTTCGGGGCATTGGCCGCTAGCATCGGCGTGTCCTGCAGCGGGAATAGTGGCTGCATGACGTTGTTTTGCATCATAAAATTGATGACCGATTGCAGGTCCGCCAATTTATTTGCCATCTCTTTCACCTCTTCGTTCCTCCGCCGGCATCTATCATTCCATACCTGGAGGTCGTCCTCATTGTAGTTCCCGCTTTGATCGGGTTTCTTTGGTACGTCGCCATCTTGGCCGACGTCTTTCTTTCCATGATTCTGGTTCTGAGTCTCCTTATTGCAACCATCTTCCTCCATGCTAAGGTCAACGTGTTTACCGTTCCCAGCAGGGATTTCGTCCCCAGCCTTTTCCCTTTGTTCGTCATTGGCCATCTATCCTCCTTTCTTTCCTACAGACGGCACCAAATTGTGTGAGTGAATTTATGACCACACGGCTAACTCGGTATTTAGCTAGAAAGTACTGGCAGAATAGATGGCGCCTGAATGACCTGCAATAGAAAGAAGAGACTTCGGCGGTGGTTCGTCCACCCGGGGGCACTCCGATGATTAAATCAGTAATCAAATATCTCTCACAGATAATCAATAGTGCTAAACTTACCGTTCTGGATATAAGTTGCATACCTTAGACCCATGGGGGTGCCTCTCTTTTATAGTTAACTCAATCTTTGTCTCAACAGAAGCCTTGCTTCAATGGACTTTAGCTCAGTGCTTATCCTGGACTCTTTAACAGATAAAGATAAACTCCCTAAGAGTGTTATCCTTATCCATGCTGAAGTCCTTCCTCATTCTAGGACTCTTGTGCCTTATCCGCTTATCCCGGATTCCGATATCTTCGGAGATAACCTCGGCCTAACCGAGATCACCTTGGCGCCATGACCAGGACACGTGGCACCTCGGCTGACATGTCGGCATCACCTTGGTCACGTGTTTGGTACTCTAAAAATGTGTCCCCACAGTAGGTATGTCCTATATATTAAAAAATACAAAATAGTTTTGAATTCGGTGTAATATTTATCAAAAAGATATAATACAATTTTACTCAAAAGAGATAATCACATTAAATTTGTCAAAAGATGAATAGTGATCAACCAAATTATTCAAAACATGAATAGTAAAATTTTCAAAATATTTTTATGTAAATAATATTTATAATAAATGTATTATACAATATATATTTTAAACAGGTAATATTTTGTGTCAAATAATATAAAATATGTATATTATTTACAAATTTTCAATTAATATTTTAGATATTATCAAAATTAAGTAACATAATTAACATGATTCAAGCCTAAATCATAACCCAAATTACTCTCTTGTGGGTGTTTGGTAGTTGGCTTTTTTAATGGATTTTTTTTGGGGAGACTTATTTATAAGTCCTTTTTCAGACACTTATGGTAGGCTAAGTTCTGTGTAATTTTTTATAGAGTCTCAAGTCCTATTTAGATAAGAATGTATTCCACAAGATCCTACATAAACGTAACGTGACGTGACACTTACATAAACGTAACGCAACATGGCACCTACATAAACGTAACGTAACGTGACACCTATATAAACGTAAAGTAACGTGGCACCTACATAAATGTAACGTAACGTGTCACGTTACGTTTCGCAAACTTAATAAGTTTTTATTTTTTTAAATTGAACGTGAAAATGTTGCTGGTTTATGTTGGTGTCACGTTACGTTTTATATAAATATGATCTATGGTAACATTCAATTTCCTATATAGGAAATTGAATGTTGCCATAGAGCATAGGTGTCACGTTACGTTTATGTAGATATCACGTTACGTTACGTTTATGTAGATATAATCTATGGTAATATTCAATTTCCTATATAGGAAATTGAATGTTGCCATAGATCACAGGTATCACGTTACGTTTATGTAGGTGTCACGTTACGTTACGCTTATGTAGATATGATCTATGGTAACATATGTTACCATAGATATATGTGTCACGTTACGTCTATGTAGGTGTCACGTTACGTATAGGTGTTACGTTACGTTTATATATGTGTCACGTTACGTTACGTTTATATAGATATAATCTATGGTAACATTCAATTTCCTATATATGGTTTTACTATTATTTATGATATTAACAACTAATATTGAGGGTAAATGTGCCAACAAACTTCCCACAAAACTTATGGGAATATAAGTTTTTTAGTAGAACCACATGTAGCATAAGTCTCTCTAATAGGATTTATAAATAATTTTTCTTTTTTTTTTAATCTTTAGTAAAAATAATTAAAAAGGTTCAAAAAAATTTATATTTTTGGGTTCTATTTTACTTACTTAGATGGACCAGAAAAGTTTTAAAAAAAATTTGAAAACTAAATCTAGAAAGGACAAAAAAAAAAAAAAAAAAAAAAGAAAAAAAGAAGCGAAAAACAGATGATTTTTATTTTTATTTTTTTTACTGTCTAGAATGAACTTTTTTGAAATTCTTTGAAATAGTAATTAATTTTTAGATTCGTCTACCCAAGGCATGAAAAGTAACAATTTTTGACATAATTTTGAAAAAATGTCACTAAAAATGAAAAAAAAAATTGAAAAATATGATTTTTTTGTTGTTGGATGACAAGTTGTTTGGCATACAACTAAAAAAAATTACATTTTTTAAAGCACAATCTAAAAAAAAAAAACATTTTTAAATTAAAAAAAATTAGTGATTTCTTTTCAAATTTGTGTCAAAATTTTTACTTTTCTGATCCGTAGAATAATCTAAAAGTAAAAAAAAAATCCAAAAAAGTTCTCTAAAGGGAATTTTTTTTTTAAAAAAAAAAACCAACTATTTTTTACATTTTTTTGTCTTAAAAGTTTTATTTAATTATTTTATTTTTCTGTTTGGTCTACTTTAGTAGAGCCTAGAAGTTTAAAACTTTTTGAATTATTTTATAAAAAAAATGTTACTAAAAACAAAACAAAACAAAAAATTAAAAAAAAAGTCCATCTCAAACATGTCAGTTTTCACAGTTAATACCAAAAAACTTCTTATCAAATACCAAAAAAAAAATACATTCACATTCATATTATTAAAATCGCCTATTCTATAACGAATTACTTCGGACCATTCGATTTTAACCGATCAAGTGGATCCTTGCCATTGTCACCATAGAAGCTGAGCCCAACAACACTGAACCGAACCGGGTAGAGCGGGTACGACTCGGTTGTAAACACAGTCCAGTCGTTACTGATCGGAGTCAGAAGTAGAAATATCTCTGCGATCCCAATTACACTTCAATTTCTCCAAGATCGTCGTCTCCTCTCCTCCCCAGGTCCCTCTCTCTCTCTCTCTCTCTCTCTCTCTCTCTCTCGCTGATTATCTTCATTTTGAGGGATACTAATTTTGGGTTTTCAATAAAATTGGCCATATGTGATTCTATCTTTGAGAATATTTTGAAAGAGAAAGTGAAAATCATGGCTTTAACGTGTGTTAACTACTGAGTGTTGAGCTCTTGTATCTGGACTTGTGTTGTGTTGGCTGTGCTTTATGAATTTTGATGCATTTTTTTGGTTTTGTTGACATCACTTGATTTTAGGTAAATGGTTTGTGTTTTGGCATAATACAAGCAAATTCTTGGAACAATTAGATTAAACTCAAGTTTTGTAAAGCACAATAATAAGTTAGCCAATGGTAAATTTTAATACATTTAAGCTCAGAAAAAAAAAAAAAAATTCAAAAGACCTCTTCTTCATGCTCTACGTTTTTCCATTTTTTGTTGACTTTTTAAATACATCTTGTTAAATTTGATGTATAGAGAAATAGAGAGAATGAATTATGTATTATTGATTGATGTATTTTATAGGTGTGTTGAGCTCTCTCCTTTATAGAGGAGAGGGAGAACAATTACAAACCGAAAGTAGAAGCACAAACCAAACAACATTATTAAAGGTACATTATTAAAGCATACTAATTATTATACTAACCTAATTATTAAAGCAACATTTTACATATTATATTCTAACACATCTTTATGACATAATTATGATGCTACTTTTCAATTGTGGTTGATCCGAAAACCTAGATTAACACAAGCAAAGTCTTTGAACAGTTAGATTAAACTCAAGATTTATAAAGAACACTAATAAGTTAGCCAATTGAAAATTTTCATATATTTAAGTTCAGAGGAAAAATAAAATAAAAAACCTCTCCTTTAATTATGATTGTATGGTTCAATTTTAGTTGTCCTGAAAGTTGAACCATCTACTTAATCTTGTGAAACTAACAAGAAGATATTTATAGGCATTCTCACATGAGTGATCTCTAACTTCAGTTAGACATGTCTTGGTTGTGTCAGATTTCTTGCTTCTCACTTGTCTGTCTCTTATGCTGTGTTTGGTTCATGGATTTAGGTAGGAATTTGGAAATGAAAAGAGAAAAGGTATGTGAAATCTGAAAGAAATATAACTATATTATTTCACCTACATTTCTCACATCTTTTCCTTTTCCCTCTCCAAATCTTTATCCAAATCCATGAACCAACCACACCCTTGGTGAATTTGTGAGAGACTTAAGCACAAGTTTTCCATACAAAGGTGCATCAAAAGCCCTGTTAATATATTGATTGTCGGCATAAAACTTCCAGTGACTAGTAGAGTCAAGCTGAATTTCATAGATGTGAGCTATTACATGGACACTTTCAAGTTTGTTAAGTACCTGTGACACTTGTGTTAGGCTATCAGATATGTGTCCGACATGCCTAGTTGTGCTGCATGTTTAAGTGGTCGAGTTTACCATATAACTATGCACAAGATATTCATTTTATATATAAAATGCTACTACATTTTATTTTATAGACATCATTTTACCCTTATAACATAAAAGAAGTATATAAAGATATATGAAATATAATCGTGTCTTGGTGTCATTGACATGAGATTTAGATGAATCCGACACTTAAACACATAAACCATACCCAAACTCATTGGATGGCCAAACAAGCCAAGGAAATTTTGTTGGACACAGTTAGCATTATTAATAAACAAAACAAGAGCATATAATGTTGATAAAATTCACATCACAATTAGTAGAGGCCGATTTTTGATCGGGTAAGTGGGGTGCTCAATTCATGACCTTCCCCTCTCATACCTAAGTTCCCAAGCTGAGATACTTTGGTTATGATGGGCAAGTGGCCTTTGGCACGAGTCACGGATTTCCTGGGTCTAAATGGAAAATTAGTCCCTTAGAAGTAAATACACCAACAACAAAGGGAAGTATCAAACAAGAGATTGTGCTTAGTATAAGAGAGATGTAATGCCCTGGTAATGAACCTCCGAAGAGATTAAACCATTTAACATGAGAGGTCTCTTTCTTATGCCTTGAGGGGCAATCTTTTGTGTGAAGTCACCTAAATATTCTAGCACATTTGACAAAACTTATTTGTGACTTAAAAAACCATTTCAAACCCAGCTTAAAAATTTTGAGCTTATTTTGAGCTGAACAGGCAAATAATGTTAAAACCTAATAAATTTTTCCAAACACCATAACTTTTCAAAATACAACTGTTTAAGTATGTAATTTCAAATTATAAGCTAAATAAGCTGCAAATTAGTTTTTCCAAACGGAGCTCAACTGGTTTATTTCAATTTGGCTTTTATTGTAATATACTATTATACTTTGTAAAGTTTTAGTTACCTTTCATTGAAAATCAAGTTAAACATAAGGTAGCTTTGAAATTGATTGTCTGAAATAATTTGTCAGAACTGAAATAATTCAGACAAAATCCCTAGATCTATCACCAATACTATTCTGACTGCTTTGAGATTTTGAAGTGTCCCTTTTCAACTCTTTTTTGTTGTTATTGTTGAATACAGTTCAGGGATGCTGGGAAAATTATTTGCTTCTCCTTCGCTGACCTTTGACTCTGGGACATGCTTCTGCTTTTCTTCTGTAAGTGTCATCTTTGACCTAAACTGTAAGTGAACTTATGATTATGAAATATGGATTCAAATTAAGGGATTCCTTTTTAGTTTCAATAGTTTGTTAAAGAATAAATGTGCTTTTTGATTGGCATCCTTAAAATGTAGAGCCATGTTGCACTGCACGCACTCTGATGGTATTAAAGGGAAATTTTTAATGAGTTTTTGGAAATATGTTTATGCTGTTTGATACAAATAGACTCATTTAAAATGTTGTCAATTTGAAAGTTTTTCAATGTGTGGATGGGTTTAACGGACAATTAGAGGTTCACTGGAGTGGCAAAACACATCAAAGGCACTGAAGACAAGGGGATGTCTGAGAGAGAAATGGAACAGTCTAGCCATGAAGTGAGAGAGGCAGTAAAGAACCAAAGCTCAGTGCTCTAGTAGGACTGCAATCTCAAAGTGAAGTATGATGTGTTGTAAGGGGTACAACCCTCTGTACATAGAAGGCAAGCTCGTGGCCTTAGTTGATGATCCAAGAATGTTGTCATATCTTTAGGGAACCTGTTAGGGTTTTTCGGTATCAATTAGGCCATTAGACCTATTCCTTATAAACAGAGCTTAGTGGTGAGTCCTTTCTCTCACAATTGGATTGGCCTAAGGCAGCTTGACCTGTATTAGGTACAAAAAGCTGTGGCGAAACCTCCATCTCTGGTGTCTGAACCACAAGACCTTAGTGTCCTGTCCTGTGATGCGTACCAAATGGCTTGGCATATGTAACCTAGGCCCTGCCTCGTAAACTTTAGGAAGATATTACTTTTTGGTAAAGGATGATTAGGTTTTTAGACTAGCATACCGTTGTCATTTGGAAAAAAAAAAAAAAAGGTGATATTTCAAATGTTCTGAATATATGAACACACTTTTTTAACTTCTAGGAAGAGTAATTTGCGTTGAGTCAGAGAAGCATCAGGTTATCTTGGTGACATCTATAAATTTCGACATCCAAGTTATCTTGGTGACAACTACCAAAGCCAAAATTTAAAATGTCATAAGAGACCATTTGGTGTTTCCACTTCTTCCATCCTGGGCTTCATCTCTGCAGGAAGGGATTTTCCCTCTATATTCTGATTTGCTAGTGTAAATAGAATTCTTCGTCTTACTATATGCTATTTCTTGTTCCAGCCTGATCGCACAACCAGTGCACCAATAGTGAATGTGAACATATCAAATGGTGTTCGACCTCATATGTTAAGAGCAGCTTGGACCTCCATTTTGCCCTCTAGAAAATGGGAGATAAATTCGACCGCGAAAACTGAGAGTTTAGTCTTAAGCAATGAAGATAGGAAGACATGGGAAGCATGCAGACAAGCTCTTTCCACATTTAAATTTAGTGTTGAGGACGAAGACAAAATACTCGGAAAAGCGTTTGGCCAAATCCACTCACCGTACTGGGGCGAAGAAAGGAAAAAAGAAGTGCCAACATTAGAACTTGTAAATGAAGTATTGGATTATCTGAGGAGTTTAAGCCTATCAGATGATGATCTTTCGAAACTGCTCAAGAAGTTCCCTGAAGTTCTGGGTTGTAGCCTAGAAGACGAATTGAAGACCAATGTGCAGGTTTTGGAAAAGGAGTGGAGTATAAAAGGAAAATCGCTACAAAATCTTCTTCTTCGCAATCCGAAAGTGTTGGGTTATAATGTCGATTGCAAGGGAGATTGTATGGCGCAATGCACTCGTTGTTGGGTTCGATTTTAGCTGGATTAATTTTCTAATTATTTGTTTTTGTAGAAATATAACCACTGTAATTTTTCTCTCTCTCCCAGATTTGAAGATGATTTTGGCATTGTTGTCATTGAATTAAATACAAGCCCAAAATATCCGTTATGTAGGAAACTTCTTTGTATAAATATTTAATTTGGGCAATATATGGTTTTGAATATTTTGATTAAGAAGTGATTATGCTTGTTTAATACATGTGTTTTGACTAAAATTGTACTTGTAATTCTCTAGCAGTTGCTTTGATTTGTAGCACCCATTCATTATCTCAATTAACAAACACTTAAACACACAAAATTGAGTTTCAGTCTTACCTCTTTTTGTCGGTTAACACATACTAACACAACATTTTAACATCTTCAAAAGTTACACACAAAATATGGTCGAAATTTTATATTTTGACCCCTAATTTCAGTTTGTGTTATGTTTGTTATCATTGTTATGGCATGGAATCCTCACAAGCACATGAGGCATGGTTTTCCTCCACTCTTTCGGGAACTTACTGTTGTTCATCACTTTCATTGCTATGCGAGAGATGTGCGACAGAACAGATACAGCAGTAACAGAGTTTGTTAAAAACAGTACCTAAAAATGACCTGCACGTAAACATCACCATTGAAGAGTGCATTTTTTCTTCTTCTTTTAAAAGGGCAGATACTACAGCTTTACACATGCCTCTCTTCCTCTTTCACCAAAAATTTTCCCATTTTGTGAAAAAATGAAAATGGTAAACTCAAAGGCTACACTGTTGTTAGCAATCCTCTGTTTTCTCCTTGTTCATGAGGTATGTTCTCCAGTGCCATGCCGTTTCTCTCCTCCCCAATAAAGTTTGCTTACATTACGGGTACCATTGCACTACCTTTAGTAGAACAAAAGAAGGATAAAAAAACACTTTCATTTAGGACATTTCACAATATTTGAAATATCATGTCCAAGTGACAAGTTTAATTTTTTATCTATTTATATAACAGAGGTTGACATTGGTACAAAATTGATAGTTTAATGTAGTATAGTGTAATATTATTTTTTTTTTTAGTTGAGAGTGATAAAGTGATGTTGAGTAATAATTCAAGTGATAGAAGCATAATTTTTTATAGGGTTGACAGGGTATTTTTTTGATAAAGGTTTAGTGCGAAAAGAAAAAAAAAAAATTATTAAATGAGGGTGTCAAGTGTAGTAATTTTTAGTTCGAGAAATAAAATAATACGACACAATAATTGAAGGGAGTAAAGTACAATTATTTAAAATTTTCTTAGAATTCTTATACTGGATATACCTTTAGTGGTTGAGAAACATGTGTTACCACCATGGGAACTACAAGCCAGGTTGTGTTGCAGTTTCTTTCTCTATTTTATTATTTGCCGCAATTGACTCTCAAGAAGCAGTCTTTGATTAAAATTTATTTTGAAATTCAGTTGGAGATATATAATAGACCACAATTGATTGTTGAAGCTCAAGCTGAAGCTAAAGGTGAAGGTGAAAAGATAGGTAAGAGTGTTTTACCATGCTCTCTTGTTATTGCAACCCTACATAATACATAAACAAAATTGTTATAAATTATATATATAATGATGAGATTTATAATAGTCGTTTCATTTTCAATCAAAACATTCATCATTATTCTCATAATTTTAAAATCTTAATCTAATTTAGTTTTCAAACCTTAATCTGAAATAGGCATATTCTTTGAAACAACTTATTTACAAATTAACTTCCAGTTGATGACGCAAAACTCGTGATTTTCTTGATCAATATCACAACCTATGAAATTCCTAACCATTTGAGCATTTTGGACCTGTTTGTTTCACTACTACTGATGCACCTCATTCAATACTTTGTGAATAAATATACAAAGATGGTTTGTTTTAACTTAGAAACAACTGAAACAGCATAAGGTGAATTTTATTACCTCTAATCTTGATTCTGACAAAACAGTTGGTTTACGATCTTCTTTAACATGAATATTATTTGGTTACCCAACAATCCCTTGAAAGATAATATGTTGATTATAAGAGAGTTTCATGACTAACAAAAAAATAGTATATCTGTGCTTGTAAATTTGTAGATTGCCAATCAAAATGTGAATACCGTTGCAGTGAGGCCTCAAGACATAAGATATGCATGAGAGCATGCAGAACTTGTTGCGCGAGGTGCAACTGTGTGCCACCCGGGACTGTTGATAACGAAGAAACGTGCCCTTGCTATGCCAAAATGATCACCCATGGGGGAAGACATAAATGCCCTTAGATTACATTATGTCAAAATGTTTGTTTTAGTAGATAAGCACATATATCATAAACACATGATACATATATCATAAATTGTAGTATGTCAAATGTTTGGTTTTAGTAAGCAAGTATATGTAATCATAAAATATAGAAGAATAAAGCATTTTCAGTACTGTTGCTCAACTCTGGATTGCTTTTAAGCTATTACCTTTCATGTTAGTCTCTCTTTATGTTGTGTTGATCAAAATGTTGAATCCCATATATGTTTTCTAAAGTGTTTGTTTAAGACAATAAAACTAGGATGTTTAAATTTTGTTTTTGTTTTTCTGGTTTACTCATTTGTTTGGGTGTATATACTAGCTAACACAACGACATATTAAAATTGTCGTTGTGTCAAATCTAGAATTGAATGCTTAAATTACAATACCTAATTTAACACAAAGGTAATACAGATACAATCTCAAATTTAATACAATGGTAATACCCAGTGAAATAATATTCACTGTCCAAATCTTTTCCATAAGCATAATTTAACACAAATCCGCCATTGTATAAAAATAAAAATTTCAGACTTAAGCTTATTTATTAAACGCAAGTTATTGCAAGTTATTTTGATTTTATTTACTAAACTCAAGTTGTTTTTAAAGTTAATTATAAATTCAATTCAATTTTATTTACACAAATTTGAATTATTTTCAAAGACTTGTTTTTAAATACTATTGTAATAATGAATTGAGTTCAATGAATAAATTCAAACATTTAGCAAAAACTTTTTTTTTTTTTATTGCACAACTTGGGTTAGTTTCATTTTTATTTCCTAAATCACATTATTTTTATATTTTATCTCAAAATTATCAATTTCAACTATTTAGTTTTTAATTTTTGAAAAATGCTAGGGACTCCAAATGTTTTATCAAATGTCTTACATAGTGTGAGACTCATACCATATGGGTCTCATGTGGGTCCTACACCTATGTGAAATATTTGATAAAATAGTTAGAGTCCCTAACTTTATTCTTAATTTTTTTATGTGATTCAATTAAAGATAACTAACAAATCAATAACCGTTGAGGCTTTATTAATGGACAAAAAATTTATTTTAAAATTTAAATACCATTTTTTTTTAAAGAAAACAAAAAACTATTTTGAACAAATCACACCTTACAACTAATTTGATAGGTGTTTAATTAATATAATTAAATTGTTCAAATTTCAATTTGAAAATTAAATTAAATTCAATAGATATTAATTTGTAACATAATCTTTAATTAGAGTACATGAATAAATTATAATTAATAATTTAAAAATAAAATAACCCAATAATAAACTAGCCGGAACTAAATCTACTCATATGGTACCACCACGCTTCGCACGCAACTCTGATGAATGGGCAATGGTGCTAAGGGCATATGTTGTGGGTGTATGTACTGTTCGTTTGAAGAAACTAATGCTGCTGTGGCTTATAAACATGCCACATTGTAAACTAAGTATGAAATTAAGGCATAATATAAAGGGATGGTTTTGTTGAGTGTTGTCAATCCAAACTTGGGGTAAAGGGAACCACTCTATATGTTGAGTTTAAGAGCCTATGTGATGAAAACTAATTTGTGCTCCATTGATACAATGTGTATATGTCTGTTTAGTGCCATCGGCTATACTGACTAAAGCTGGGGTTGTTAAAGCTGTACTCCATTCTGGTGGAACTATGTGTTGTTCAATATATGATTTACTGGCTCCTGTATCTATCATGGCATCTATACTAAGAGTTTTTTTCTGCAAATTTGATTACACAAGAGATCTCAACTAAATTTGGCTTGGGTATGACAGGGTAATTAAATGGTAAATATGTGTTGTCGGATTGTGCTTGGAAATATTGACTAAAGGGTTGAGAATCAACTAGCTTGACTAATTCCAAAGAGTTCATATGTTCTTCAACAAGTTTATCTTTTAAGTGGTATTTAGTATGAAATTGTTCTATATGTTGTTTAAGTTGTTTATTTTCCGCTTCTAAACATTCTATGCCAAAATTAGCCTTAGTTTCAATCTCACGTATTTGTAGTTTAAGTTCTCTTACTTGTATTTCTAATTCTCTAATTGTTAGATGTAATTCTTTGTTTTTCATACTATGATCTTCTAGCATCTCATTGCTACTTTCTAATGTTATCTTGTGTGTCATATTTAATTTTTCTAGACAAACTATACAATAGGCTATACTGCATAACAAACATTGTGCTCTCTTACTTTTAGCAGGAAACCAATTACAATAACTGCATCTAGTGGTATCAAATCCTAGTCCTATTCGAAAATTATGCTGACATTCAGTATCTGTATTGCATTCCATCATAAAGAAATTATCATGGGAAGAGAATATTCCTATTTCTTGGTTAAGCTGTCCTAAAAGATTGTCTATATCTGTATCACTTTCTGAATCACTATCTAAACTTATGACTTCTATTTGGTATCCATAATCACTGACTATGCTATAGACTTCTGAATCATCACTATTTATGCTAACTATATCTTCTTCTAAATCTTCTGTAATATGTAGTCTTTCTATCTGTTTATTAGTATTAGGCCTCTGTCTTTTGGGCAGTTTTTTGCAAAATGATTAGGTTCTCCACATATAAAACAGTTGCATTTTTTACTACTAGGTTTCCTAACATATCTTTGTTTTCTTTTATCTTTCTCTTCTTTAGGTAGTCGCTTATAATTTATCCTATTAAAAGTTCTACTCTTTCTAATGAATTTTTGTTTTCTCCATGGTTTTTTCTTCCAATACTTTTCTTTTTTATATTTCCCATAATTTTTGTATTTTTTCCTATTATATTTACCTTCATATTGCTGAGAAGTGTATATTATGCTGCTATAGAAACCATAGTTTTGTTTTTTCAAATCTTTCTGTATTTTGACTTCTATACATTTTTCTCTAAGCCTGTGGAATGTAAAAACTATTCTAGGTACAATTCCTAAAGCTCCTCCTATGTTTATTTCTCCTGATGCTATTCTTGCTGGTACGTTTGCATAATAAATTGACCATTTATTTTCCATCTCTCTTCCTAACTCTCCTAGTAATTTCCTAAAATGTTTATTTTCTATTTCTTCATCAAAACTTTTTCCAGTTCTAGCTGCTATGGCTAAATATTCTTTGCTAAAAGGCACAACATATTTCCAACTTCCTAGTGTTATCTGATCCAACTCAGTTAATGCTATGCTTTGAGTATAATCATTTATTCTAGAAGGGTCGTATCCTATAAGCATTTCTTTTATAAAACTAATAAAATTCCATGGGTTATCTCCTAGTCCTTTAAGCTGTCTAATTGTTTTCTCGTATTTTCCTTTAAAAGTTAAATATATATTAAAAGCTGAGTCTTCTAAAAGTGTTTCCATATATTCCTACATATCAGTTGATTCAAATGGATTATTCATCCATGTCTTTACTGCGTCTTTTTTCCATTTTTCTATCACTTCTTGCCATATCCGAGGGTCGAATCTTGCTAAGTCTAAAAGGGGTTCCTTGGTTGGTTGCTGGTTGTAATTGTATACTCATATCTGGTTGTCTCCGCTTTCCATGAAATTTGTACTTTTTTTGTTAGGATCTACTTTACTACGTCCTGTATTGGTTAATGGTCTTCTTCCTCCTACTTCATAATGCATTGGTTCTACTGGATCTTCTACCATATGTTGTGGGTTGCTAGTTCCTGTGCTCTCTGTTGTTTGAGTGTTCATATAAAAAGTGTCTTCTAAGTTAGATTGTTTTGGTATTTTAAATATTTTGCTATGATGTATTTTATCTTCTAATATATCATCTACATATTCAGTATGAAATTCTTGGTCTAAAAATGATACTGCTTCATCATGAGTATCTCCCCTAGCTACATATTCATAGTATCTGGTATCTAATATTTTATTCATATCACTTAGGGTGAAATTTTCCAAATCTGTCTCATCAATATTACATATCTTATTTTGCGATATTGTTTTTTCTTCTGTCATTACATAAAGCTAATTTATGTCACTATGATTATCTTGACTTTTTTCTCTATCTACATTACTAAATTCATCATCTTTAGATTTTTCTGGTGCTACATATGTGTATTGAATAAATCTTACTGTATAACTTCCATCTGTTTTTTGATATAATAAATTATCTTGAGGGGCTAACCTCTTTTGTCCTAGAAAATCTCCTAAATTCCAATCTAGTGCTGCATTATCTTCAGAATTATACTTTTTAGCTGGTAATGCCTTTATTCCTTTTGCATCTAATATCTTAACTATTTGATCATTTGTAAGTCTATAATGGGTATTGTTTTCTGAGACTGCTAAGTCTAAAAACCCTATGCAAACTAATAAATTCTTTTCTCCTTTTTTTCATTTTATATCCTTTACTCTTTATTCCTATTTTTATCTTTTTTATGAAAGGTCAAAGTTGGTAAAAGGAAATCTGGTGTGAAATAAACTATTCCTCCTTTCGAATTCATATCTAATTCATAGCTGCGTAAGATACTTTGTCCTACATCATTAAACCTATTATCATAAAGACATACAAAAGTTTTAGCTCCTAAATTTTCTCTAGTTAAAGCCTTAACTCCTATCACAACTAATCCTAAGTGAGTCATTTTGAGGTGTTCATTTACAACATATTTATAACTTTCTCTATTTATTAAATTTATCTCTATTTTTTCATCTTCTTGAGTTACACTAATCATTTGCTCACCATAGTGTTTGAATAAATTTTGTTTTGTTTATGAATTTTTCCTAGCTTATATACATATTTAGCTGGAATTAATTCTAGTTTTTCCTTTTTAAATTTTTCTATTTGTTGTTCTACATCTATAAATTCTTCTACTTTAACATCTTCATCCTCATTATGCATTTTACTATTACTTCATTTTGCTAATTGTTTAAACATTTTTATTTTCTATAAGTTCTACAAGCAGATTTCTTTGGTAATTTAAGCTTTTCAGAATATTTAGTTATATCTTCTTCGTTTATTCAAAATTGGGTTTCACTTGCTTGTCCTTCTATTCCGTTTCCTTTTTGAAGTATTAATCTTTCTAACAAAGCTAAACGATTTTTCTAAACCGTATAGTTGCTATGATAATTCTTCAAATTTTTCACACAATCGGATAAGAAACAAAATTTCTATATTATTTTTTCTTACTGATATTTTATCTGACTGATTTATTTCTCGATAGCTACTAATTCCCTTTAAGTTATTATGAAAATCTTCTGCTTGTTTTAAAATAATCTGGTAGTCTCTATTAGCTTTTTTTTTTTTATCACTGCTCATAAATTAAGATCTTATTAGTTGTTCTAAAATTTCGAATTTCTGTTTTAAATTATCTTGAATTTGGTTGATCTGTTCTAATTGTCTAGCTATTTGATTATGAATTTTTTTAATTAGTTGCTTAAATTCTAACTCTATTTGCTTCGAACTACTAATATTTATAGCTGAAATTAGAGTTTCTATTTCTAGCTTGGTGGGGAATTTTTCTAAATTTAAATCTATTCGTTTTTGTAGAATTGAACCACACTGATCTTGGATATAATTTAATTTTTTTTATCTTGATCCTTAATGATACTGCGAGTATTACGAAGATGGTCTATAGATGAAGTAAAAAGATTATTAATTTTATCTACGTCTTTTTTAATGTTTTCTGCAAAATTAATTTGATGATCTATAATACTATTTAGCTGAGAATTATGTTCGTTATGGAGCTGATGTGTAAAAGTTACAAAATTACAACAAAATTTATTTTTATCTACATTAAGACGATGGTTATGATTGTTGAGTTCTAAATATAAATATTCTACTCTTTTTATATACAAAATTAAATCCTACTTTAAAATTATTAAAAGCTACTATAATATGAAATTTGTAACTAAATTGTCCCAAAATAAAAACTACTCTATTTCCGTAAGCAAAATGCATAGACTAACTTAAACTATACTAAAACCGAACACTGCTCTGATACCATTTTTTAGCAGTAAGTTAGTGGTTTACCACTATTTTGAAGTTAGGCTGAGAATTATTTGATTAATTCTACAGTTATGCTAATAAATCCTCAAGCTGTTTTATGGCTAGCTGTAAGGTTTCTAGTTTTATGGTTATCTGTCTATTTATTTGTGTGATTTCAAAGTATAATGTACTAGAGATCTACTAGAGGCTAATGATAACAAAAATTGATATCTTAATTTTTGATCTTCTAATTCTTGTATAAGTGTAGACGTCCCCGAATGCCCCGGGAGGGATGGCTCCCCCGTTCCGTTCGTATTGGGCTCACTACAGTTTAGGACTCTCAAATTGTCATGGTTCTTAATCTGAACCAAAGAGTCCAAATCCGGCAAATCGTTTTGAGAAACCAGATTTTTTTTGAAAGAAGTGCCAAACATGGACTGCTTTGCCAGATACAGAGTCGCCACCTAAATATTTTATTTTTGGGAAATTTAGGAAACCCTGACTCGTTGCCTAAGGCCACGTGTCCGTCATCACCAAAGTTGCCTCGGCTCGGGAACTTGGGTACGATTGGGGAAGGTCACTTCGTGAGCACCCCCGCTCGCCCGATCAAAGATCGTTCTCTACTAACCATGATATCTATTTTTGAAAACATTATGTGTTCTTATTCCGGTTATTAGCCTAGATTTACTATGTGATGCGCACAGCATACAAGTATAGACTGGATCGCCTGAATTGGAACAAAACATTTCATGTTTGTTTGTTTGAAAATGGTTTGATGGTGTGTAGTCACCCCATTTTTGACCGTCCTCAAGACTTGGACGTCACCGCTTGGAACACTCGGTGATTATCCATGTTTGTGTTCGTTTGGAGTTCCCGGAAGTCTCGGCTCGCGCGCCCTGCCTCAGGATCTCCGAACTTGACCGTTTAGTGTCTGGTTTCACACCGAACACTTATGTTTTGCCTTGGAGGGGCAGGGAATGCCTTGTGAGGCATACCCACACACCACCGGCAGTGGCTAGAGGCCACCGGCTGGTATTTTTCTGCCATCGGCACTATTTGTTGCCGGTCAGCACATTTTATTGCCGGTCGGCATAGTTTGTTGCCGGTCGGCACATTTTTTGGTCGAAATGACATTTTTGGGCAGCCGACCACTGTTCATCTACTTTATGGAGATATTTTGTGCCAGCTGTGATAGCTGGCACCAACTCTGCCTCCCTCCATACACGTGTATGGAGGGATCTCCCTCTAAGCAAGCTTGTTGTATAAGCTTTGCAAGAGGGAGTCCTATAAGAGGAAGGCTCTCCTCTTTGATCGAGGTTAGAAACTTAGAAGCAAAAACCAGAGCTTAGAGATATAGATACATCCTATCTCTATATCTCCCTCTCTCTCCTCCTTTGTGTGTGTTTCCTTGGCCTAAAGGTGGATTTTACCTTACTTTTGCACCATTACACACACTATTACACCTTGCTCCGAGATTGAGGGACTTGGGGGGTTGATTCATGAGTTTTTGGACTGATTTTGATCAAAAGAAGAGGGCTAGACCATTTGTTCTTCAAAGGTTCTTCAAGGGTGAGCATCTTGCTTTATTTTCCCCAAACTTACAATAGTTTTTTACCTATCTTGCTTGCTGATTTAGCTTTTGTGCATAACATGAAAAAGGCTTGTATTCTCATGCTTTAGAACTTTCATTAAGGTTGTTTTGTGGTTTGAGTGCAAACTCACCTTATTAGGCTTTATTTGGCCTCTTTTGTGCTTCTTTTGAGAGGTCTTGTTTGCTTGAGTGTGTTGGTCTTTTCACCACTAAAAACCAGTTGATTTTCAGTGATAAAGAAGGTGGTTTGAAGTCTTGCATAGGGGAGGGACACCCCTCTCCCTTCATTGTCTTGTTTCCTTACATTTTGGCCTAAAAGGGTAGCATGTGTGTTTGATCATCTTGAGCCTTATTTCAGAAGTTTTTTTGGATGTTTTAGGTCATATGTAACCTCTGTTTTTGGCCGGATTTGTGCCTTCTTGTATGCTTGTAGTACTTGCTTTGCATTGCTCCATTTAGCTTGGAAGTGCACCTCATGATTAGGCCATGATTCTTACATGTGGTGGCTTAGTTCTATAAAGTTTTTTAGCATTGCTTTCCCATGCTTAAAGTCTGTTGGTTATCAATTTGGTCATGTTTGACATGTTTGTTAGGGTTGCTTTGCATTTTGGCTTGAAAGCTTTGAGCATGTTGACCCCTAGCATGCATGGTTGTGATCATCCTCATGATTTGGCATCTTTTAGGACCACATTTCAGTCCAAGAATCATGTTTGTATGTGTGCATGTATGATCTCTTTTATGCCTTGAGGGTGTGCCCTCTTATGCCTAGAAATGAGTCTTGGTGGTAGCATTTCATGGGAGGCATTTTAGCTGCCATATTAGGAGGCTTTGGAGTCCCATTTTGCATGTAAAAATTCTGTCTTTACTTGTCTTAGTCATGCCATGAGTGGTCATGTTGGTGGGAGTGAAATGCCTTCCCTTTGTGCCTTAACCTTAGGACCATTACCTTGTTTGTTAGCATGACTATTTGTCCACCTCTTAGACACCTTTCGGCCACTGTTTTGGGGTAGATCAAGGTCTGTCCCTTTATGGTTCAAGGTCCCATTGCATGCTTGTTTCATGTTTGTTGCATGGTTGCTTCATTAAGCCTTGTAGTATATTAATCCCATTGTCAAATTGGTCCATGTTTGCACCACATTTGCACCTTGTATGCTTAGCATTGCATATTTGTCATGATAGTTGCATAACATTTGCCGTGTCTTGCATAATTGGTATCATGTTGCATTTGAGCCATGTTTGCATAACATGCATTGCATTACTTGGTTTGGGGTGTCAAACCCAGTGTGAGAATCAAGGAACATTCATACTACAAGTGATGTAATGTGCCTTGATTCTCGGTCACCGAGACCTTTGACTCCGACTTGATAAGGCTTTGGTTCTCATTTTGTTTGTTGCATGCATTCTTACATCAAGTGGCAAATTTGATCCCTTGGGCTATCATGCACCATTGATGGCTCGAGGATCGAAGGTCATGCTTCCTTGAGTTCAAAGCATGATAGGAAGCATGACCATGCAAACATGTGCCTGAAAACCCCATGCCATGCACTGTCTGTTCTCTGTTTGCTGTCAAAACTGTCTTCTGCAGGAAGTTTCTGCCGACCGGCAGAATTAAGTGCCGGCCGGCAACCTTTGAATGGCCGGCAAATCAAAATAATGCCGATGGAAATCCTGGACTGCCGGTGGGAATTCTGCCTGGCCGGTGGTGATCTGCAACATGCAAAGAACCTGTTCTGGAGTTTTGGCGATTTTCAGAGAGACAGGGCAGTACAAACAGAGGTGGCAGGGGTACGGTACAGGTTTTTCGGGCGAGCCGATTTCCGAGCATGCATCATTTGCGCATCCCGAGGCAGAGGCTGCGGCCACCCTCTTCCTTCTTTTGCGTCCTTTCTTTTAATTAATTAGAAATTCTATAATAATTTTATTTGCCTATTATTTGGGACTGTAATATTTATTTGTACCCTCCGAGTGAGGGCAATTATGTAATAAGTGTGCGTGAGTGTGTGTATGTCTTCCGACCTCACGTCTTTCTTCCCTTTTATTTACCTGCTTATGATGGTAGATTAGGGCACGTTTAATTTAGCATACCTTATGCTATGCATGCGTGCATTCATGCATTTGTACTGCATGCATTAGGCTCGGTACATCACGCTAACCGCATTTGTACTTCAATTTACAAATCGAATATGTGATAATTGATCGCATTACATATGCCATGCTTAGGTTAACCGAGCCTATCTAAATTGCATCCTGTATGTGTTGCATTAGGCAATTTAACATGAACTAGGACACGCACGTTTTGCTAACTAGTTTACTGTTTTGGCACGGAGTACGATGTAAGTATTTATGCTTTAGCATCTCGCATGTGTGTGAATGTTAACATGACAGTATGCTTGCCATGCGGCTAGTTGCTTACGTGATATTACTACTTGAATGCCTGTGGATGGAGGTCGAATTGCTTAAATTGGGATAACACATTAAAACTGTGAATTTTAAAGAACACTAGATAGTGGCAAAACCATCTTTTCTAAAAGCCCACTTGAAGGTGGCAAAACCTGCATTTTAGCCTACTTGCGAGTAGCAAACCATTTTCAAAACAAACATGAAATGTTTTGTTCCAATTTAGGCGATTTGGTCTATACTTGTTTGCTGTACGCATAACATAGTAATTCTAGGCTAATAACCAGAATAAGAACACATAAACGTTTTCAAAACAGAATATCACGGTTAGTAGAGGCCGGTCTTTGAACCGGGCGAGAGGGGGTGCTCATAGCTGACCTTCCCCAATTGTACCCTAGCTCCCGAGCCGAGACAACTCTGGTGATGACGGACACGTGGCCTTTGGCACCGAGTCAGGGTTTCCTAAATTCCCCCTTAATAAAATATTTAGGTGGCGACTCTGTATCTGGCAAAGCAGTCCATGTTTGGCACTTCTTTCAAAATCTGTTTTCTCAAAACGATTTGCCGGATTTGGACTCTTTGGTTCAGATTTAGAACCGTAACAAAATCGAGAGTCCGAACTGCAGCGAGGCCCCTTCGCGGACTTGTTACATGGTGCTACCCGCAAGTAGGCTAAGACGTGGATTTGCCACCCTTAGGTGGGCTTAGAAAACATGATTTTGCCACTATCTAGTGGGCTTAAAACACACATTTGATGAATTGTTCCAATCCAAATAACTTAACCTTCACCCACAGGCATTCAGGCAGATATATCACATAAGCAATTAGCCTCATGGTAAGCATGTTATCATGGCAGTCACTCACACGCATGCAAGGATGCTAAAGCATAAAACTTACCGAGTACTCCAAGCCAAAACAGAAGCTAAATAGAAATCCATGCATGATCCTAATTATACAGAAATGCCTAATGCAATACATGCAAAAGTGCAACTATAGCAGGCTCGGCTATTCTAGACATGGCATATGAAATGCTACAGCTAACATGTATTCAACTTGGAATTGAAAATACAATGCAGTTAGTATGATGCGCCGAGCCCGGTGCATGCAAGACATATAAAATGAATGCAAACATGCTATCATACTGTATGCTAATTGAAACATGCCCTAATCTAACCATCATAAGCGGGTAAAAAAAAGGGAGAAAGACGTAGGGTTGGAAGACATACATCACACACACGCACACTTATTACAATATTGCCCTCGCGCAGAGGGTCCGAATAAATAATATATAGTCCCAAATGAATAATTACAGTCCAAATATGTACAAAACCCTAATTAATTAACAAATTAAATTAGGAAAGTAATAAATTGGCATGCAAGCCAAGGACTGCCTCAAATCTGCTCCGGATAATGAATGATGCATGCTCCGGTTGCCTTTGTCGGAAAATCCCTTGTGATGCCCCGGTTTGCCTCTGTTTGCAATTGTTCTTGGAATGCGTACCAAGCTCCGGAAGGCTGTCGATTTCTAATTTGTTGCAACAGAGAGCAACAAAGGGGCATAGCAAAGTATTTTCACATATGTATGCATGACTACTCTTCGGGGAGTGTAGTCATCGATCCTCGTGCCACCAATCACGCATATCGAGGCATGATGGCCGAGGAGTCGAATTGCACGACTCAATATGAAATGAATGCACATATAAACACAACAAGACCTAAACTCCATCATGGATAATCCGGAGTGTCGGTGACTGGGAATTGAGACACGTTCCGTCACTTGAAGTACGAAACGTCCCTCGTTTCCCGTGCTCGGGCTAACTCCTATCCCAAGCACAATGCAATATGTGTGACATGCATGAATGCAACTAATATACAACCTAGCATGCACAATGCTACGAAATGGCATACACAATGCTACGAAATTGCATACACAATGCACGATGTAACGAGGCATACACAATGCTCTAACATACAACCTAGCATACACAATGCTATGAAATAAAATGGCATACACAATGCACAATGGACTTACACCAACATGAGTGGACCTCAACCACACTCACATCAGTAGCCATTAGATGAAAATGAGACTCTCGAAATACGCACACGCATATACGCAAACCGAGGACCGAGCCTAAGGCATCAAATGCCACTCTACCCAAAGCATGGCAAGGCATGGAACATGATATGCAAACATGCGAATTTTAGCGCTGAAATATGATACAAAACAACCCCGAAACATGGAAACATGGCACCCGATGCATGGAATGAATCCCGAAATTCGAAACTAGGCACATGGAATGACTTATAGCTATACAAAGCATGCATTTTTTGATCATGAAGCATGAAGACAGATGCAAGACAGTTCCAAAACATGCATATTTCCAGTTTATAACAAGTCTCAAAAATGAACACAAATAGGGCTAATCTATCATGCAAAAATGGCCCAAAAGAGGGGTAAAGAGACAAGTGGTAGCTTCTGTTCTCAAACAGAGGAGAGCCCTTCAACAATGTTGAAGAGGGGCTCAAAACAAGATATTTCACAGTTTATGGAAAAGTCCAAAACAGCCCACAAATAAGACTAAAATACAATGCAAAAATTGGCCTAAAAGAGAGATAAAGAGGAAAGTGATAGAAGGAGACCTCAAACAGAGGAGAGCCCTTCAACAATGTTAAAGAGGGGCTCAAAAAAAGTTATTTTACAGTTTATGACCAAGTCCAAAACAACTCACAAATAAGCCTAAATTACTATGCAAAAATTGGCCTAAAAGAGAGATAAAGAGGTTAGTGGTAGTAAAAGACCTCAAACAGCCAGAGGTCCTTGATCAAACATGAAAAGGGGGTCAAAATATGACTATTTACAGTTTGGGTTGGAGCCCAAAAAAGCTTGCAAGTATGGCTTAGATAGCATGCAAAACAAGACAAGAAAGAGGAAAAAATGGACTCACCCTTGTAGAGCCAAGCTTCAACAACTTTTGGGCCAAGTTTGGGAGCTCTTCACCTCTGGAAAGCAGCCTCAAGTTACTGGAATGGAGTGTAGATTGATAGGCTAGGAGTTGATGTAGAAATGGCCAAGAACCAAGGTATTTTGAAGCTTGGATGAGAGCGATAGAGAGGGATGCGTATACCAAGCTCAAAATAATATTTCTAACCTTCTCAAATGCAGCTGGAAGTGCTGGTTTTATAGAGGGAGGAGGGGAGGAAAAGGGGGGGGAAATGAATTCAAATTTCCCCCCAAAAGGGAAGACCTTCGAACAGTGGGTCAAATGCAGAATAGATGGCACAGCTGGAACACACTCAGGAGGGCAAAAATAGCCGGCCAGCTCAAAAAGGCCAAAGTGGTCAACCGACCAGGCAAGTGGCCGGCCAACCAAGTCAAAAGGGTCAAGGTGGCCGTCCACCCCCTAGGATGAAGCCTCAGAAGTTAGCTTTCCAATGCCGCAAACCTTGCATCAAAATTCCTCTTGTGCAAAAAGTTATGCCTGTTTTGGTGAAGCCGCACAGATTCGGTCCAAACGGACTTTAACCAACCATATCTCCCCCACCCGAACTTGTCCTTAGGAGGTTCTTGAGTGAAAAATGAAGCCCCGGAAGTAAACTTTCCAATGGTGGTAACCTCATATCTTAAATCCAAGTATGCAAAGAGTTATGCTCGTTTCGGTAAAGCCGCGCAGTGTTTTCCTCCTTCCTGGATTCATGCTGAATCACTTTTGGCCAAAAAAAAACTGGTTTTTCAGAAATATTGCTGGCCTCCCACTCTCCTACAACCTTTCTAACAACGAAAATAAGGTCTCCACCAAAAATGAACCCAAACCGATGCAAAACGAAGGTTCGGGGGCCAAAACACGCGGTCCGGGGGTCCGAAAACTGACTGTTAAGCACCGGAGGTGGCGTTTGACCACGAAGTTAGGCTCTCGGACCCCAGTGTCCCTCAAAAGGGAGGAAATAAGATGTATGCCAAAAACCAGAGCAAACGGAGGTGGTTACGCGGTCCCGAACAAAGGCACACGGCCGACGGCTCCGAAAAACTGGAAACCGGGCTCCGAACGGGAAAAATGGCCTACGACCGCGAAACGTAGCCTACGGCCACTAAGAGATGGTCTACGAGACCTCTCCCTCCCTTTGGGAAGAGAAAACAGAGCCTGGTTCGCAAACCGAGGCAAGGCACGAAAGAGTCCAGAAGTCCGGAGGCAAGGCTTGCAGCCGGGACTCTAAAACTTCTGAACGAGCGCAATATGCAATATCACCGAGCGTTCAATCAGTGACGTCTGAGTCTTAAGGTCGGTCAAAAATGGGGTGTCTATAGTTGCCCCTCTTTGACAGAACTCGGAAGTCATAAGTGACGGGATTGAATGTCAAAGCCCAGAGACGACCTATTTTTGACAAGGCCAAAGTCTTAGACAAACAGGCGAGACAAACAGAGATGTGCCCGCAGGCAGGGGCAAAATGCAACTGACAATGCAAGAAGCCGAAGGTATCTCAATGATCATACATATGCAGCAAGCTGTAATGAAGCACATATTCACAATAGATGCAACAGTTTTAAGCAAGAATGCAAAGCAACAAGTACATTTCATGTAGTTAAGAATGCAGAGAATTGTTCAATTCTCCCCACGTTTCACACGGAGAAGATACAATACCTGCGCGATTCGTCTGGTTACACTAGCTTCGAATGAACTATACATGCAATATCGTGCCTCACGCTGCTGGGGATCTCTCGCTTCTTCTTGATTGAGCCACAGGTACTACTTTTCTCCCTGACTATGGTCGCAGCTTTCCCTATTCTCCAACAGGGTGACAGACTAGGTTGGTTCAGTATCCAGAATTGAGGCACATACACATGCTATCTCAATCTATGGGGCTGCCATACAAATTTCAAGCCGAGGATATACCTCTGGGTATTTAAACCAGACTTTAGTCTCGGAAATCCCGAACCTTTGCGTTCTAGGCAAGAGCCATTCGAACTCTAGTTTCCACCGTCTCAGTTGATCTCCTAGGAACTCACTGCTAACACAGGCAGGTGGCTATACCAGACCACTGGAAGTCGTTCGGGCACGACAAACACCAAAGGAATTGCACCTTTAGAGGATTTAAGGTCTCCTAGACTCGGGAGTGCACAAGATAGTGCGAATAAAGATGCAGGATTTAAGGTCTCCTTAGACCGGAGGATTTAAGGTCTCCTAGACCAGACAGTAAAATAGATACGATGTAATAGATGTGATGCAGTAGATGCAAAGGGTGAACACACGCCAACCACGCTAGACTCGTGAGTGGAGAAAGAACAAAGAAAATCAATCAGGAGCGCGTTCCATGCAACCTAAGATAAATTCCAAACACGCTGAAATCGTGTAAGGAAGGGGAGGCTCAAAAAACAACCCGCCCAGCGCGTCTACAACGCAACCTGGGATAAATTCCAAACACGCTGAAGTCGTGTGAGGAAGAGAACACTCTAACCATGCTGAAAACGTGAGAAGAGGTCCGAAAACAATTGCTCAAGTGCGCACGCAATGCAACCTGAGATAGAATCCAAACACGCTGAAATCGTGTGAGGAAGGGGACACTCAAACTACACTGAAATCGTGAGAAGAGGTCCGAAAACAACCGCCCAAGTGCGCGCACCACGCAACCTGAGATAAAATCCAAACACACTGAAATCGTGTGAGGAAGAGAACACTCTAACCATGCTGAAAACGTGAGAAGAGGTCCGAAAACAACCGCTCAAGTGTGCGCACAACGCAACCTGAGATAAAATCCAAACACGCTGAAATCGTGTGAGGAGGCCTGAAAACAACCGCCCAGGTGCGTACACAACGCAACCTGAGATAAATTCCAAACACGCTGAAATCGCGTAAGGAACGGGACACTCAAACCACGCTGAAATCATGAGAGGAGGTCCAAAAACAACCCGCCCAACGCGTCTACAACGCAACATGGGATAAATTTCAAACACGCTGAAATCGTGTGAGGAAGAGAACACTCTAACCATGCTGAAAACGTGAGAAGAGGTCCGAAAACAACTGCTCAAGTGCGCGCACAACGGAACCTGAGATAAAATCCAAACACGCTGAAATCGTGTGAGGAGGCCTGAAAACAACCGCCCAGGTGCGTACACAACGCAACCTGAGATAAATTCCAAACACGCTGAAATCGCATAAGGAACGGGACACTCAAACCACGCTGAAATCGTGAGAGGAGGTCCAAATCAACAACCGCCCAGGTGCGCGCACAACGCAACCTGAGATAAATTCCAAACACGCTGAAATCGCATAAGGAAGGGGACACTCAAACCACGCTGAAATCGTGAGAGGAGGTCCAAACAACAACCACCCAGGTGACCTGAGATAAATTCCAAACACGCTGAAATCGCATAAGGAATGGGACACTCAAACCACGCTGAAATTGTGAGAGGAGGTCCAAAGACAACCGCTCAAGTGCGCGCACGACGCAACCTGGGATAAAATCCAAACACGCTAAAATCGTGTGAGGAGGCCTGAAAACAACCGCCCAGGTGCGTACACAACACAACCTGAGATAAATTCCAAACACGCTGAAATCGCGTAAGGAACGGGACACTCAAACTACGTTGAAATCGTGAGAGGACGTCCAAAGATAACCCGTCCAGCGCGTCTACAACGCAACCTGGGATAAATTCCAAACACGCTAAAATCGTGTGAGGAAAAGAACACTCTAACCACGCTGAAACCGTGAGAAGAGGTAAACAACTCAGGAGCGTGTTCCACACAACCTAAGTTGAGTCCCGGGGGACAACGATCCTAAATGCTGCTCAGCGTAAAAGGATAAACAATAAGAGATAACACAAGATGCAAATAAATGCAATAAGTGTGATGATACGATACATGTTGCAAGCAATGCGGAGCGTGATGTTTAAGGAATGCAATAAACAAGCAAAGCGGCACTTTAGAAAGCACATCATGGAGTGAGTGGCGGTAAACCGCTTTACTCTGACAGGGAATGGTACTCAGAGAGAGCACTTCTGATCGCCATTCTGGCTTGAAATAGTGAAATAGTCAACACAGTATTCTGTTCACTTTGAACACACAGCTCGTATCGGCATACTGCTTATTCTGAACACGCAGCTCATAACACAATATTCTACTTATTTTGGAACATACGGCTTCCGCAGGACACCGCTGATTCTGAACACACGGTCCGTTCTGAACACAACTCATTCTGAACTCACAGCCCATAACACAGTATTTTGTTTATTCGGCACACAGCTCGTACAAGACACTGCTCATTCTGAACATACATGATGCAATGACGAAACTTGCCGAAGTTGAAACAATCTCGGATGCCCGACATTTTCCCTCTTTTCTTTTGCTTTGTAGCCCGGAACTTTCACAGCTTCAGATGGGTCCTGGTTTTATTGTTTTCACATGACCTGGGTTGAATCCCGCGGCTTTATGAAAGAACCAATCCTGATTTGCACAAATGTGGAGAACGACACGGCACTCTGAGCACAAAACAATTTTTGAAATTGAAATGAGAAAAGGGTTCTCAACCAGGTATTGAGCCTACAACTGACCACAGCCAAAACGACTCAACAATGGAAAACAAAGGTAGAACAACCTGAACACATCTATTGACACTTAAACGACTCAAAACAAGAATCGAGACAAACAAAACACACGAACACAACACTCAACTGTGTTACAAAGACAAGAGACCTCTTGGTGCACGAGGAGCCAGTTTCTCTGGGTATTATTTCCCACCATTTTCTTATTTGTGATTCTCACATCACTAGGCCCTCAGGCTCTGTTTTTCTGAAAAAGCCCTTTCCTCACTTTTTCTCTCAGCGCACATCTCTCTATTCTTCAATCTCTCATTTTTTATCCCTCCCCTGGGTGGTTGATGGATAAACAGAAAGTTGCGGGCTCTTGCCCAACATAATCAGTTTGCGGCTATTTCCTCCGATGACATCTGTCAATGCGCCGGATGAGGGAATGGAGTATCTTGATCCATTCTAATCTTGTGCTTCGCACTTGGCTTGATATCTCGCTGCTTGGAGGATGAAAGAGCTTTCAACCCTTTTGTTGTCGCCTTCAGTTGTGCCTTTTCTGGCAGGTAGAGTGCCCTTCTTGGCAAGTATGGCGCCTTTTCTGGCATGTATGTTGACAATGGGGAAAATACAGAACACCTGACTCAACTGTGCTCCTAGTTCATCATCTTGACCATTTTTTGTTTTTGGCTTTCTACTAAAACAATTTTAACCAAAATGAGAGTTAGATTAATACGCTTGTTCGATTTTCTGATTCAAAATCATGCAAGTTAGGTTATGAGCACTGAAAATTTTTCCTTTTTTGGTCCAAGAAAAAGGTCCAGTTTTGGAAAAATGGAATAGTTTTCAAGAGAAGATTAATCAACCTTAGTAAAAATTCTCAAAAACTGTTTTTTCAAACAACCACTGCTCAACAAGCATAGAACCCACTCTCGAGATGCACAACCTCAGATTCGAAGGAAAATTGCCCCTTGCTTGAGGGGAGCTGCAAAGTAACGGACAGTCGCCCCTTGTTTGAACGGCACCACAGCGCATTGAATGGCAACGTAAAGTTGCCCCTTGTCTGAATGGCCCCGTAGCGCATTGTAGTCAGTCCTCAGAGTGACGAACACAACCAAATTCTCGGATACAGAGAAAGCGAAGATGATCAAAACCATTACATGGGCACAATCAATTTAAAGTGTTTTATGGCTAGACTTCAGAATGAAGTTGCCTACGTATCCCGAAGATGGGAATCAAGCCTTACGTAGTTCGGGGTTAAGGTACACTCGGATATTTAACCTCTCCTTTTTATGCTCTAACTTTTGCCAAGGCCGCCCTTTGCGGGTTTTCAACCTTGCGAGTTGTATTCTTCTTTTCTTTTCTTTTCATCTTTTTTCTTTTTCTTCTTTTTCTTCTTTTTCTTTTTTTGTTCTTTGCATTTTTCTTTTTCTTTTTTTTTGTTCTTTTTCTTGCTCTAACTTTTGCCTGGGTCGCCCTTCCGGATTTTCGGCCCAGCGAGCCTCTCAAGGGTAAAGTGTAGCTTTGTCCATGTCAAATGGTTTTGAGATCCCAAAGTCATCTGAATCCAAGAGAATGGCTGTTGTTCGCTGACGATGCAAGAGTCCATCCAATGGAGAGTGAATTTGCCCCTAGTGTTTGTGGATAGGAACTCGGTTGTCCTTCAACAATGTCTTCTTCTTTCCTCCCTTCTGGGGTTTGGCATTCTTGCCGATCTTCATCTTGGACTCTTCGAGCACATTTGAAATTCTTGCCCCTAGTTCGAGGGGTGCTCCTGATCTAGCTTCGCAAGCTTCTTAATCTGACTTTGTTGCCGCTAATTCACAGGCTGCTCTGGATCTGGCCACACAGGCCTTACATTGTAGTTGACCTTTGAACTTTCTGAGTAGTAGTCCAAGGTTTGAAAATGAGGAGTTGAGTCTCGAGGCTGAGAGCGATCCTAAGTTGCACAATCTCAAGAGCGATTCCACACAGGTCTTCGCAGGACCGCGTAAAATTTTTTTTTTTTTTTTTGAAATCTTTTAAGAAAGCGACTAATCTCTCGCGCTGAAGACAATGTAGAACCAATCTGGATCAAGCCAGGATCCTTCCCAGTACTCACACTAACAAGCATGATTTCATTCATTAAGGGCTTAGCATGCCTCTCTTTCTCTCAATTGATCAAATTTTTACAAAACCCGAGGAATTCCTTCCTCTTCGTTTTCACCTCAGTGTTCAAAAAAAAGTTTTGAAAAACTTAGGTCAATGCAATAATTTCAAGGCACAAGAGAGCAGGTGGAATGCACTGCCGTTTCATTCAAATCTCGGCACAACTAGCACACGGCAGAAGTAAACACAAGAGTGCGAAAATCACTGCTATTTCAATCAGAATCTGTTGGCACAACTGGCTCCAAGGAAGAAACAGACTCAAAAGAAAACGAAAAGACAAACACAAAACAAGCAAGTGATGTCCGAGGTAACACCCTCGAAATCACTTGACTCCAACAAAACAGGACTGACTCGATACACCAAGACAGACCCAAAACAAAAAGACTGACTCTATACAAAATAACAAGACTGACTCAATACCCAAGTTAGAAAGCACAAAAACTGGTGTTTGCATATTGCTCAGAACAGTGCGTGCCATTCCCACGGCTGGAGTTAATCGAGCGCCACCCGCAGCTGGTTCATCCCCTGATCACATCACATTATCCCCCAAGTTCACCGATCCAGTGCCGATAGACTTTGCTGAGCTCAGCGAGAGGATGACCCGTTGTCAAACAGATCCTGTACTTCGTGGCGAAGACGAATGCAATTGTCGGTAGTATGGCCAGTTTGCTGATGGTACGCGCAATACTGGGTAGCATCATGTGTAGCCGGAAGAGGGTTCGGGAGAGGCCGAGGCTCAAGGGGTTTAAGATGGCCTTGTCCAATAAGGATTTGGAGAGCTTTGGACAAAGGCATATAGAGGGCATGGAAGACCCTCCAACCTCGGGGTTGGTACTTCAAGGTTTGTGGATTTTTGCTGGGCGCACCAGCAGAGGGATTAGCAGATGCTGGCCTGGTTTGCTGATCTCTTCCGAGTGCAGGATTATAGCTGAAAGGAACATTTCTGATACAACGACCCTTCTCCCGGCTTGCCCCTTGATTCAAACTGCCCCCAACTTGAGTGGCGAAAATGTCGTCCACAGTCTTTGCAATAACTGTGAGCACTTGCTCTTTGTTCAGTCCCTCGGCTTTCAAAGCCTCAATGGCCAACAGAAGATGTTCATGGGGATCCATGTCTGCCCCTATCTTGTTCTTTCCACTCGCCTCCACTTTGCCAAGGGATTGGCATTCCTCAAATATAGCCCGTTCCAAGACTGGGGAGCCTTTTGACATGAACTCCCTGGTATGTGATGTGGTTGATGACAGAGCCGATGTCCCGGAGGCCAAATCTGTCACAGTTCTCTGAAGATCTTCGATCATTCTCTTTAGCTCAGAAGTAGTGGGCTCACGGGTTTGAGATGATTGGGGTCTAGGTGCATCCATCATGCATAAGTCCATGCTTTCTGGAATGAACACCTCAGGCTTGGGTAGATGGGCTGGGGTGATGTATATACTAGGGTCGAAGGTGGATGGTAGTGTATGAATGAGGTTGAGATGGGGAGGTGACGAATCAGTACTAACCTGAGGTCCTTTTGGTGGAGCTAGGGTCTCTTCGTCAATAAGATCCTGAATCTTATGACGGAGGTGGATGCAACGGTTCGTATCATGACCGTGTTGTTGATGATAGGCACAGTATTTAGCTGGGTCATATCTTGGTGGAAGAGGATTTGGAAGGGGTTGGGGTTCTAGGAGTTCTAGGTGCCCTTCTTCTTGCAGCTTTTCCAAAGCTTGGGAGAGACTCATGTAAAGAGGATGGAATTTTCGGGCTTGGGGCCGAGTTGAAGTGGTTGGTTTTTGGTCATTGAGGGAAGTGGTGATAGTGTCTACTTCTGAGCATTTCGCAGCTGAGCAACATTCCTCTTTGAAGGCTCATTATCTTCTGCAAAGATCCCTTGTCTGATGGCATCCTCGATTTGAACCCCCATTTCATGAAGGGCTGGAAAGGTAAACAAAGGTAGAACGACCATCTTTTGCAGCAACTTGCCATGCAGATTCCGAACAATCATCCTGATCTGATCTTTGTCGGAAGGCCTTGTAGTCATCATTGAGGCCTTTGCTCTCCATCTTGTCACGAACTCTGAGAAACCCTCATTTGGTTCTTGGTGGGTGACTTCGAGATCACAAGTCGTGACCTCGATCTGTGTGTTGTAGGAGTATTGAGTAATAAAGGCCTCAGCCAGCCCTTCCCAGTTCTGTTTCACAGAGTTCTCCAATTTTGCATACCAGATTGCGGCTATCCCAGACAGAGTTCGACCGAATAGTGACAATTTTTGGGCTGTAGTCAAACCCATTGGCTTCAAGATATCAGAAAACAGTTGGAGGTGCACCATTGGGTCTTTAGAGCCATCAAATCGATCGATATGCGGCATTTTAAACTACTCCGGCAAGGTCACCACTGAGTCGGTATAACCATCCTCTATATCGGGAATAGAGCGGGCCCCCTGAGACTTTTTGAACAATTCCTCAAGCTTGCTCACTTTCAATGCTGTGGGGTCCATCTTGAACTCAAAGGGGGAGTCTGGCAGGTTGGTGGGTGTTTTAGACAGCTGGGGTAGCACCGGGGGCGGAGCTGGTCCGCCTGGAATGTCCGTATCATCCTGGATGTGGGTTGCCTCCCCGAGTATGGGAACTCTTGGTGGGGGGGGAGCTTGGTGTGAAGTAGATGCTCCAGTTTGCTGCTCTAACCTAGCAATTGTCTCTGCCTGTTGGGCTATGACCACGGCCTGTTGCTTGGTGAATTCCTCTTGACGGACAGCATTTTGCTGCATGGCTTTCATACTATCCTGGAGTTAGCGCACCATCTCTTCCAGACCCGACATATTGTCCTGATCTAACTGGGCAACTAGTATACCTGTGTCTGCAGTAGGCTCAGAAACCTCAACCTGGCTGTTCAAAGACCACTGAGCTGGTAGCTGCTGTACTGGTGGTCTGTGCCTGATCGACCTTTTCACCCTGCCTCTGGTAAAGGAACACTGATTGCCTTTGAACTGAATCTCTGACCCGACAAAGTCTATCAATACAAGTTCGGTGTACCCGGGGGATATTGGAGCCCTCTGAAGCTATGGTTCCCAGACTACCTAGTAAAAGAGAAAACATGCAGCATCTCAGCCCGATTTCACGATAACCCATATGAGCAGAGCTGAATGACTGTGCCTCCTACAGAATTCTACCCAAAATTCTGCCCGTAAACTGATACCCTCAGGTGAACTGAATCCCAAAGTACTGAACTGATGCCCGCAGGCCTGATGCCCAAACTACTAAACTGGTGCCTGCAGGCCTGATGTCCAAACTTGTAGACTGATACATGCATTCCTATAGAGACGCACTCTAAAAGCACATAGCAGGCAAGTGAGAGCCAAAACACCCCTATGTTGGGGTAGGGTTTCCCTGTCCTATTTTGTCAGGAGCTAGGGTTTCACTACCACGCAGCGGTTTCAAATAACCTAAATCGAGTAAGCAACCTGTCCTAGCTTGGAATGGTCACTATGGATTCCGAATATGCACTAGGTCGAATGGTCAAAAAGGGTGCCCCGGTAAAACCGGGGTTTGTGTTCCCATACTGGCAGAGCCCATAACCGGTCAGCCTTATAGTCATGCCTTGACAAGACAAGCCTCCAGCAAACCGTTCAGGAATAGCATATGGCAAACATGGTGTCCTAGGCGCACCAATGCACATGCAATGCAAAGAAACACACAAGTGTAGTCAAAACAAGATATCATGAGTTCGAGTCAAGTTCTCTAACTCCCCAGCAGAGTCGCCAGAAACTGTAGACGTCCCCGAACGCCCCGGGAGGGATGGCTCCCCCGTTCCGTTCGTATTGGGCTCACTACAGTTCAGGACTCTCAAATTGTCACGGTTCTTAATCTGAACCAAAGAGTCCAAATTCGACAAATCGTTTTGAGAAAACAGATTTTTTTTAAAAGAAGTGCCAAACATAGACTGCTTTGCCAGATACAGAGTCGCCATCTAAATATTTTATTTTTGAGAAATTTAGGAAACCCTAACTCGTTGCCTAAGGCCACGTGTCCGTCATCACCAAAGTTGCATCGGCTCGGGAACTTGGGTACGATTGGGGAAGGTCACTTCGTGAGCACCCCCGCTCACCCGATCAAAGATCGGCCTCTACTAACCATGATATCTATTTTTGAAAATATTATGTGTTCTTATTCTGGTTATTAGCCTAGATTTACTATGTGATGTGCACAGCATACAAGTATAGACTAGATCGCCTGAATTGGAACAAAACATTTCATGTTTGTTTGTTTGAAAATGGTTTGATGGTGCTACCTGCAAGTAGGCTAAGACGTGGATTTGCCACCCTCAGGTGGGCTTAGAAAACATGATTTTGCCACTATCTAGTGGGCTTAAAACACACATTTGATGAATTGTTGTAGACGTCCCCGAACGCCCCGGGAGGATGAGTCCCGTTCTATTCATTTGGGGTTACTACAGTTCGGACTCGACTTGTGTCACGGTTCTTAATCTGAACCAAAGAGTCCAAATCTGGCAAATCGTTTTGAGAAACAGATTTTTGAAAAAGTAGTGCCAAACATGGACTGCTTTGCCAGATACAGAGTCGCCACCTAAATATTTTAAAATGGGAGAATTTAGGAAACCCTGACTCGGTGCCGAAGGCCACATGTCCGTCATCACCGGAGTTGTCTCGGCTCGGGAGCTTTGGTACGATCGGGGAAGGTCAGCTATGAGCACCCCCTTTCGCCCGGTCCGAAGACCGGCCTCTACTAACCGTGATATCCGTTTTTGAAAACGTTATGTATTCTTATTCCATTTATTAGCCTAGAATTACTATGTTATGCGCGCAGCAAACAAGTATAGACTAGATTGCCTAATTTGGAAAGAAACATTGCATATCCGTTTGTTTTGAAAATGCTTTGGAATTTGCTACTCGCAAGTAGGCTAAAACACGGATTTCAATGAGTTTTTCCAACTCAAACAATCCAACCTTCACCCACAGGCATCCAAGCAGTTTATAACACATAAGCATCTAGCCACATGTTAAGCATGCTGTCATGGCAATATTCACACTCATGCGATATGCTAAAGCGGAAATACTTACATCGTACTCCGTGCCAAAATAGAGAACTTGTTAGCAAAACATGCATGATCCAAGTCCATGTTAAGTGCCTAATTTATCGCATACAAAGTGTTGCTAGAATAGGCTCGGCTATCCTAAACATGGCATGTGAGAATACACAACTATCACATATTCAGTTTAGAATTTGAAGTACAAATGCAATTAGCGTGATGTACCGAGCCTAATGCATGCAATACAAATGCATGGATGCACGCATGCATAGCATAAGGTATGCTAAATTAAACGTGCCCTAATCTACCATCGTAAGCAGGTAAATAAAAGGGAAGAAAGACGTGAGGTTGGAAGACATACACACACTCACGCACACTTATTACAGATTTGCCCTCGCTCGGAGGGACCAAATAAATATTACAGATTAATTAACTACGCAAGCTAATTAATAATTACAAATTAATTAATTAACAAATTAACTAAACTAAAGAAAAACAGTAAACCGCCTCGGGGCGAGGGCCAGATGCAACACATGCTCGGGACTGGCTCGGAATCGCACTGCCATGCATGGTTTGCCTCTGTTTTCCTTCCTTCACTCCTCTGGAGGCTGTCAAAACCTCAGGAATGCATCCCTGGACACTGGGGAGTGCCACCGGCTGAGTGGAATTACCACCGGCAGTGGTGTGTGGCCATCGGCACAAAATGAAGCTGTCGGCAGAGGAATTGTTGCCGGTCGGCACATTACACTGCCGGTCGGCAGATTGTTCTTGCAGAATCTGCAAATGACAGCAACAGAGGACAAGGCAAAGCATGGCAGCACAATTCAAGGCATATATGCACCAACCATGTCCCTTATCATGACAGTGACTCAAAGGGGCATGTGCCTCGATTCTCGGACCACCAATCACGCATTTCCATGCATGATGGCCCAAAGAACCAAGTATGCAACTTTGATTTCAAATGCAATGCAAGCCAAATCAAACCAAACAAGGCCCCAATTCCTATCATCAAGTCAAGGAACAAGGCATGCATGCAAGATGCAATGCAACCTAAGCATACAAACTAAGGATGCAACATGGCATGGTGACAAGCTTATGCAAGCATACAAGCATACATATGGCAATGCAAATGGATGCAAAGATGGTCTTAAACATGAATTAGGCAGCTCTAAATAGGCCTAAAACAGTAGCCAATAATGCCCAAAATGGATGCTAAACACACATGCACACATACACATGTTATGGTCCAAACCTTAGGCACAAATTGAACAACCCTCAAACACATTTGAAAGGGGGAATCATGGACTAATTAGCATGCAACATGAGCATTGAAAGTCATGTTAGGATGGTGCCAAACCAAGCAACAAGATAAGCTAACATTCACATGCAAAATGATCCAAGTGTTCAAAGCAAATCAAAGGAGCATTGAACTACACTTAACAAGACCAAACATGGCATGAAAGGAAGGACCAAAATCAGAGGTTTAGCATGTTAAAACAAAGCTAAAGGACTACTTAGATGGCATCTAAGTGACTCAAAAACAAAGGCATGCATAAACACCAAAACATGGAGCATTGCTACACAAGCTTCCAAAGCATTAAAGAGGCATGCAAGGCAATCAAACAAGCATGGAAATGGGACTGAAATAACATATAAAGTGACCCCAAATCACCAAATCGATGCAAAGATGTCATGCTACACATGCACATGCTTAAGGCCAACAAGCCCAAATACAAAGGAGCTATATCAAGCATGCCAAATCCGACCCAAACACTTATGGACAGACCTAAAACATGGCAAAACATGCACAAAATCTTCACAAGACTAAACCTAAAACATGCTCCAACAAAGGCTAACAACCTAAGGCACATTAAGGCATAAACATGGCATTACAAGGCAACTATGCTAAGCATGCATGGAGTACCAAAACCAACTTAAAGTCATGTTATATTAAGGATATATAAGCATGAAAAACAGCCCAAACATGCTCAGCACACACTCAAGCATAATGCTCTCTCAAGAGGCCAAAATATGCCCTTTTCAAGGACAACAAGGAGAGGGGGTGGCCCTCTCCTTATTGGGACTTCAAAGCATCATCCTCACCACTGAATTCCCTCAAGATTTCAGTGGTGAAGAGATCTCAACACCAAAATCCCGGAGCTAACACAAAATGGCTCAAAATGAGGCCTTTCAAGGCCTAAGGGTGGTCAACTACCCTCAAACAACAAAACACTCTTAATAGACAACAAAGAGGGTCTAAAAACAGAACTTTTTTATGTTATACAATAAACACAAAAACAGCTCTAAGATAGGTATAAAATCAATGCAAAAATGGGGGAAAATGGGACTAGATTCTCACCCTTGAAGCCTTCTTCACAAATGATGCTCCAATGGCCTCCTTTAGCTTGGATCCTACACCAAAACTTCAAAACCAGTCCTTTAGAACCTCAAGAGCCAAAGGAAGGTGAAACACTAGGGTGCCGTTTGATAACACTTACGTTTTCAGTTTTCTATTTATATTTACAAAAATTTTAAAAACTCAAATAAAAACTTGTTTGGTAAAATTTTTGAGTTATAAATCAGTGGTCTCAGTTTATAAATTTGGCCAAAAAATGAAAACACAAAAAATGTGTTTCCATTTTGAGTTTTCAATTTTTTTTTTTTTTACCACCCAACACTCGCCACCACCCGCCACCATTTTCCACCACCATCTTTCGCCACCACCTGCCACCCACTTGCCGCCACCACCTATCCCTTGCCACCGCCACCACGACCACGACCACCACTACTCACCTGCCATCCACCCGCCACCTGCCACTACCATCCACTGACCGCCACCACCACCACCACCTACTTGCCACCACCACTCACCACCCACCTGCCACCACCATCCACCCCCTGCCACCACCAGCCACCTACCACCCACCCACCACCACCACCACCACCCACCACCATCACCCACCACCCACCTACCACCACCACCAACCACCACCACCCACTTGCTACCACTTACCACCCGCTACCGTCACCCACCGACCCACCATCACCACCACTACCCACTACCCACCACCACCCACCACCCACCACCACCACCCACTCGCTACCACCTACCACCCGCCACCATCACCCACTCACCCACTCACCCACCACCACCCGCCATCCGCCACCCACCTGCCACCACCACCCGCCGCCACCACCGCCACCACCACCCACTACCACCCACCACCCGCCACCGTCACCCACCCACCCACCATCACCGCCCACCACCCACCACCCACTACCACTCACCACCGCTACCGCCCACTCGCTTCCACCCACCACCGTCACCCACCCACCCACCATCACCACCCACCACCACCCGCCATCCGCCACTCACCTGCCACCACCACCCACTCGCTACCACCCGCCACCGTCACCCACCCATCCACCACCACCCGTCACCACCACCCACCATGACCCGCCATCCGCCACCCACCTGTCACCACCACCCACCATCCGCCACCACCACCCACTCGCTACCACCCACCACCCGCCACCGTCACCCACCCACCTACCCACCGTCACCACTTTTCACCACCATCTTCCGCTGCCACTTGCCACCACTTGTTATTTCTCACTTTTTTTTTTTGTATTTTTAAAATTTTTTAAACATTTTGTCAATTACCAAACGCGTTTGTAGTTTATGCTTTTCTAAAAATAAACAAAAACCAGTTTATAAATTTTTTGTAAATATAAACTGAAAACGTAAACGTTACCAAACACACCCTAGGTGTTTGTGTGCAATAGTAAGAACTAAACACTATTTTACACACACAAGAAGGAAAAGAGAGAGAGATAGGATGTGTATCTAATCCTAACCCTAAAACCAAAGCTTGGTCTGTATTTTTCTCTCCCTCCAATGTCCAAAATCTCCAACCCTTGCAACAAGAGAGAGAGCTCCTCTATATAGAAGCTTCTTGTCTTGTAAAGCTTACAAGACAAGCTTCATAAGAGGGAGATCCCTCCATACACGTGTATGGAGGGATGCAAAAGTAAGACAACTGTCTAAAAATATCTGCAAAAGCAGATGAACAGCAATCGGCCGGCCAAAAATGCCATCTTGGCCAAAAAGAGTGCCGACCGGCACAAAATAGTGCTGACCGGTAACAAAAAGTGCCGGCCGGCAATAAAAATTGCCGGTGGCAGCAAAACACCAGCCGGTGGCCTCTAGCCACTGCCGGTGGTGGGGTGGGGATGGTCTACAAGCCCCACCCTGCCTCTCAAGGGCAAGATGCAAGTGTTTGGTGCAAAACCAGACACTAAACGGTCGAGTTCGGGGATCCTGAGGCAAGGCGCGTGAGCCGAGACCTCCGGGAACTCCAAACGAACACAAACATGGAAGATCACCGTGTGTTCAAACGGTGACGTCCAAGTCTTGAGGACGGTCAAAAATGGGGTGTCTACAATTGTTCCAATCCAAATAACCCAACCTTCACCCACAGGCATTCAGGCAGATATATCACATAAGCAATTAGCCTCATGGTAAGCATGCTATCATGGCAGTCACTCATACGCATGCAAGGATGCTAAAGCATAAAACTTACCGAGTACTCCAAGCCAAAACAGAAGCTAATTAGAAATCCATGCATGATCCTAATTATACAGAAATGCCTAATGCAACACATGCAAAAGTGCAACTATAGCAGGCTCGGCTATTCTAGACATGGCATATGAAATGCTACAGCTAACATGTATTCAACTTGAAATTGAAAATACAATGCAGTTAGTATGATGCGCCGAGCCCGGTGCATGCAAGACAGATGAAATGAATGCAAACATGCTATCATACTGTATGCTAATTGAAACATGTCCTAATCTAACCATCATAAGCGGGTAAATAAAAGGGAGAAAGACGTGGGGTTGGAAGACATACATCACACACACGCACACTTATTACAATATTGCCCTCGCGTAGAGGGTCCGAATAAATAATATACAGTCCCAAATGAATAATTACAGTCCAAATATGTACAAAATCCTAATTAATTAACAAATTAAATTAGGAAAGCAATAAATTGGCATGCAAGCCAAGGACTGCCTCAAATCTGCTCCGGATGATGAATGATGCATGCTCCGGTTGCCTTTGTCGGAAAATCCTTTGTGATGTCCCGGTTTGCCTCTATTTGCAATTGTTCTTGGAATGCGTGCCAAGCTCCGGAAGGCTGTCGATTTCTAATTTGTTGCAACAGAGAGCAACAAAGGGGCATAGCAAAGTATTTTCACATATGTATGCATGACTACTCTTCGGGGAGTGTAGTCATCGATCCTCGTGCCACCAATCACGCATATCGAGGCATGATGGCCGAGGAGTCGAATTGCACGACTCAATATGAAATGAATGCACATATAAACACAACAAGACCTAAACTCCATCATGGATAATCCGGAGTGTCGGTGACTGGGAATTGAGACACGTTCCGTCACTTGAAGTACGAAACGTCCCTCGTTTCCCGTGCTCGGGCTAACTCCTATCCCAAGCACAATGCAATATGTGTGACATGCATGAATGCAACTAATATACAACCTAGCATGCACAATGCTACGAAATGGCATACACAATGCTACGAAATTGCATACACAATGCACGATGTAACGAGGCATACACAATGCTCTAACATACAACCTAGCATACACAATGCACAATGGACTTACACCAACATGAGTAGACCTCAGCCACACTCACATCAGTAGCCATTAGATGAAAATGAGACTCTCGAAATACGCGCACGCATACACGCAAACCGAAGACCGAGCCTAAGGCATCAAATGCCACTCTACCCAAAGCATGGCAAGGCATGGAACATGATATGCAAACATGTGAATTCCAGCGCTGAAATATGATACAAAACAGCCCCGAAACATGGAAACATGGCACCCGATGCATGGAATGAACCCCGAAATTCGAAACTAGGCACATGGAATGACTTACAGCTATACAAAGCATGCATTTTTTGATCATGAAGCATGAAGACAGATGCAAGAAAGTCTCAAAATGTGCATATTTCCAGTTTATAACAAGTCTCAAAAATGAACACAAATAGGGCTAATCTATCATGTAAAAATGGGCCAAAAGAGGGGTAAAGAGACAAGTGGTAGCTTCTGTTCTCAAACAGAGGAGAGCCCTTCAACAATGTTGAAGAGGGGCTCAAAAAAAGATATTTCACAGTTTATGGAAAAGTCCAAAGCAGCCCACAAATAAGCCTAAAATACTATGCAAAAATTGGCCTAAAAGAGAGATAAAGAGGTAAGTGATAGAAGAAGACCTCAAACAGAGGAGATCCCTTCAACAATATTGAAGAGGGTCTCAAAACAAGTTATTTTACAGTTTATGACCAAGTCCAAAACAACTTACAAATAATCCTAAAATACTATGCAAAAATTGGCCTAAAAGAGAGATAAAGAGGCAAGTGGTAGTAGGAGACATCAAACAGCCGGAGGTCCTTGATCAAACATGAAAAGGGGGTCAAAATATGACTATTTAAAGTTTGGGTCGGAGCCCAAAAAAGCTTGCAAGTATGGCTTAGATAGCATGCAAAACAAGACAAGAAAGAGGGAAAAATGGACTCACCCTTGTAGAGCCAAGCTTCAACAACTTTTGGGCCAAGTTTGGGAGCTCTTCACCTCTAGAAAACAGCCTCAAGTTGCTGGGCTGGAATGGAGTGTAGATTGATGGGCTAGGAGTTGATGTAGAAATGGCCAAGAACCAAGGTATTTTGAAGCTTGGATGAGAGGGATAGAGAGAGATGTGTATACCAAACTCAAAATAATTTTTCTAACCTTCTCAAATGCAGCTGGAAGTGCTGGTTTTATAGAGGGAGGAGGGGAGGAAAAGGGGGGGAAAATGAATTCAAATTTTCCCCTAAAAGGGAAGACCTTCGGACAGTGGGTCAAATGCAGAATAGCTGGCACAGCTGGAACACACTCAGGAGGGCAAAAATGGCCGGCCAGCTCAAAAGGGCCAAAGTGGTCAACCGACCAAGCAAGTGGTCGACCGACCAGTTCAGGTGGCCGGCCGACCAGGTCAAAAGGGTCAAGGTGCCCGGCCACCCCCTATGATGAAGCCCCAGAAGTTAGCTTTCCAATGCCGTAAACCTTGCATCAAAATTCCTCCTGTGCAAAAAGTTATGCCTGTTTTGGTGAAGCCGCGCAGATTCGGTCCAAACGGACTTTAACCAACCATATCTCCCCTACCCGAACTTTTCCTTAGGAGATTCTTGAGTGAAAAATGAAGCCCCAGAAGTAAAATTTCCAATGGTGGTAACCTCATATCTTAAATCCAAGTATGCAAAGAGTTATGCTCGTTTCGGTAAAGCCGCGCAGTGTTTTCCTCCTTCCCGGATTCATGCTGAATCACTTTTGACCACAAAAAGCTAGTTTTTCAGAAATATTGCTGGCCTCCCACTCTCCTACAACCTTTCTAACAATGAAAATAAGGTCTCCACCAAAAATGAACCCAAACCGATGCAAAACAAAGGTTCGGGGGGCCAAAACACGCGGTTCGGGGGCCCGAAAACTGACTGTTAAGCACCGGAGGTGGCGTTTGACCACGAAGTTGGGCTCTCGGACCCCAGTGTCCCTCAAAAGGGAGGAAATAAGATGTATGCCAAAAATCGGAGCAAACGGAGGTGGTTACGCGGTCCCGAACCGACGCACACGGCCGACGACTCCGAAAAACTGGAAACCGGGCTCCAAACGGGAAAAATGGCTTACGACCACGAAACGTAGCCTACGGCCACTGAGAGATGATCTACGAGACCTCTCCCTCCCTTCAAGAAGAGAAAACAGAGAAAACAAAGCCTGGTTCGCAAACCGAGGCAAGGCACGAAAGAGTCCGGAAGTCCGGAGGCAAGGCTTGCAGCCGGGACTCTGAAACTTCTGAACGAGCGCAATATGCAATATCACCGAGCGTTCAATCAGTGACGTTTGAGTCTTAAGGTCGGTCAAAGATGGGGTGTCTACAATAAGCTCATTACTAGATCTGATTTTAATTCTAAGTTCTTCTAAGAGCATAAAATTTTGATTTTAAAGTTCTTATATGAAAAATATTTCCTTAATATTTCTATTCGGGTTGCTCTCCTTATATTCTAAATTCTTTTTCTTATTTGGTAAAACTATTTTTAAGTAATGTTTGCTTTCATTATTTGTACTCCCACCTTGAAGTTAAGTCTCATTTAAAATAATATATTTTTATTTTCTATTCCTTACCTTTCCCTTTCTGCCTACAATTTACCCTCAATGCCAAACCACAACTCACACAGGTTCTTCAGCTAAGGTCACTCAGTAATGAAATAGAAAACAATAGATACTATGAAGGTTCAAAGCATGTAATATTAATGAGCAAGCAAGCATTCCATAAACTTAGTTTTTCCAAAAAGAAAATAAATTTTAGAACAGAAGAGTTACCCTTTTGAAATATCTAAGGAAAAAGAAAGACTACTCGCACTGCATATTAATATGTAGTATTCTTACAAAGATTATATTACAGACTTTGAGATTCTGAAAACTTGAACACTTAGAAATTTTAGAAGTTGTAGAAATTTTTGTAAGGCAGAGTGTGGATAGAATTTTCATTGCTTCTTCAGTTGGCATGAATGCCAATTTATATAATACAATAGAAGAAAAGAAACAAAAACAAAAACCCCAGACCTGGACTTAATGCCTATCTCAAACTTACGGCCAAACTTTTCACAAAAGTCTAAAGACCTAGTTAAGCCTAGCCATAAGCTTTTTCAAAAATTTCTATATATAATAAATACAAGGACTTTGTGCACAATTATATGCATATTTTTGACAAACTTCCTACTACTCTAAACACAGATAAAAACAAATAAAAGGTTCGGATAATGATGTCGGGTAGTGCTTTGGACCCCATCGCACATCATTCAATCCTCCCATCTTGATAAAATTTTGACACCATAATTTGTTACAAAACACGTGTAAGGATTCTCACAGCTTTTCTTTAATGGAGCAGGGTAGGAGTCATCTGCTCTATTAAAGTAGTGAGTGAAGGAGAAGCCTTACTACTGACAGACGCAAATAATTACAGTAGTTGTTGTCATTTTTAGCGTAAATTTTGCTGATTGTTGAAGAGAGGCCTTATCTTCTACATATTTTGTCTTTTTCTTCTGAGTATCTTGATGTAAATAATTGATATGGACATATGGATACTTGGATGATGAAGTGAATCTTCAAGGCTAATCTTCCGTGGATACAAAAAAGATACAAAAATTCAAAGAGTCAAAAGGTCTAAATCCTATGAAACTAAAAGTCTAAAATAGTAAAAGAAATATGGACTTTGTGACTATAATACTTCCATGATCTTTAAAGAGTCTAATTATGGAGTGCACTTTTTTTTTTTTTTTCACCCATACATTCTGTCTTGTGGGGGCCAAAAAAATATAAGTACTAGCTTATTGGGCCTAACCCAAACAAAGTCTACAATGGGTCCGGCCCAAACAAATATCACACCCCCCATCTATATAAAGGGGGGGCATCCCAAGTGAAAAGGAGGTATGATCTCTCTCTATAGAACACACACCCCTTCAAATATATATACTATTTACTTCTTGATTCAAGGACTAACTTTATCATCAGAGTACTCCCGGCCGGCAACCCCGGTTGGGTGGCACCGACTATGTTCATCATTGCAGATCTACAGGGGTGAAGCTCTTCTCTTCATTAGATCTCTACAACATCCATGTGGGAGGATATTTCATGGTCTCACAATTGGCACTGTCTGTGGGAACGATTGAATGAGATCAACGAAGAACACAACAAATATACTGTTGTAAGTAAGCATATATTGGTTGCTTTGAGGTTAGTGCACTTTCTACAAAAGTAAAATCAATCCCAAGTAATACGGCCCACAGCTGGGTTTTTGGCTTCTTTCATTTTGATTATATTTTTTTTGCTAAAGTTCAGGTATATATATACACATCTATGTATGTATCTATTTATGCTCACAGATTTGATCAAAGCATTGTTGAAAATTAATATTGCTTAGAAAGGTTGTCAAAACAAGATGAAGTTAGTAGCTGTTTTCTCTCTCTAAAAATGGGTTTCACACCTTTCTTGGTGCAAACATCATTTCGGCAATTCAATAAAGTTATTCGGCTAAATTCATACGTGGGTCTGTCTATTTATTTATTTATTCTTTGTTTCTCAAAACTTAGCTGAAAGTTGATTCTTAACATGTATGCACATGTGCCTATGCTAAAGCTTGCTGTAGAATCCAAGCCTGGGTCTTCAATTTTCCTCTCTCTGGAATGGACCATGAGTTATGAGAACAAACAAATTATTATTCTTATTTAATTAATTGTGATAGTTGGCTGGCCATATATATATATATATATATATATATATCTATATATAAATTCAAACAGTCAGATCTGGAGGCAACTTCAATAGTCATGAATGGCTCTTGTTGATGCTGATCAAAATCTAGACAAAATCATTTAGCACCCATAACAAGCTAGGCTCTTCTCGGCAACGATCACAAATGCAAACATCTTTCACCAAAGCTTGCCTAACTATCGCGAAGCACCCCGAGTCACTGCCAATTTTCCAAACTCACCAAGCGGACTTGTGACATTCTCTCAGCAAAAGGTGCAAGCCATTCCGTGTCAATGAAAGGTCGAGAATAAGTTTCACCGAGCACGACCATGTCAGCTTCTTCCAAGAGCGGTTGTCTAGCAATGGCTTTGGCCACCGTATAGTCAAGCTCGGCAACGGACCATCGGACCGTAACACTTCTGATTTCAACAATCACAACCCGTTTACAAATATCTTTAGCCGTAGCAAGTTTGCCGAGTTACTTACATTGCGTAACCATGCTCCACTACTCTTATTCCGCAACATTGAAGAGCCAAACAAAAAAAGAGTAGACCAATCTTATTTTTAGTCAACTTTCAGAGGTCCAACGGCATCCAATTCGAGGCGAACTTACGCATCTAAATAGTGGCATGAACACTAGGCCGAGTGGTGAATCCAACGTTGTGAAAATGAGGCCAATCGAACTTCAAACGAGGGAGATACAAGGGCTCAAAGTTGGGAGTTTGAATCGAAGATTCTGCATTTTATGACTTGTAGCACGAAGAATTCGGCCTTGCACCATTTGGGCCACTATTAATTCATATTATTCGCCAATATCACAAACAATTCGACAATAGAATTCATCGGCATTATGAACGCTGCATGTATATGATCAACTCGACTTATTCGGCTTCAACGACTTATTCGACAAAATTACATCGTAACTTTTCTTATTCGACACTACAGTTTACAATATTATTCCGCATCAATATTCAGCAACGTTGTAACTTATTCGGCAAAATCACACCGTACCATTTATTATTCAGCACATTCTTTGACTACAGTTTACAATTATTCTGCACCAATATTCGGCAAGGTTGTAACTTATTCGATACTAATATCTCGGCATAGAACTAGCATCTCGGCTTGCCAAAGTCCATATCTGAACACGCCACAGGATTCGTCTCGGCCCAAAGAGTCCAAACCCACCAACCCGAGGAGCCGAGAAGCAACCCAAGTCCGTCGAAAGTCGTGAAACGGATCACACATGCCGAACACTGAAATTTCAAAGCTGCCAAACTCAAGTTTTGACCATACCAATGTGAAGTACTCAATGAGACGAGTCCAACGCAACAAATTGTGTCGAAATAGGAGCTAAAATGACGCCATGCGGGCCGATCAAAGTTTGCCCAAAATCAAAGAATTTACTGAGCACGACGAACTAACAAACCATGCAAGAGAAGTTATCCGGTGCTTCGCAGCGCACAATTCTCAACCGATTTGAGCCATCAACTCTATTTTGGCCACAATTACGCCATCAGGAGTCTGATCACAGCGATTCAATAGTCCTTTCCAGCTATTTGACGCATTCCGAGTCCATCCGTACGGTCAGAATATGCAATTTCAGCTCACAAAAAAAAATATATATATATATATATATTAAATAAATAAATAAATATACAAATAAATTGCAAATTTGATTCCGATATCACGAAGCACCCTACTTTGTCTCCTCTTCATTCTGATTTCGCTACGGCATCGAATAGGGGCACCGAATCCGTTTCAAATCATTATTGGCCTACTCGGCAATTTTGGCCCAAGTCAATTTTATTCCTTCCAAATAACAAATCTTATTCAAAAGTAATGGGGCAAATATACGTTGGACAAGAAACTCAATTTCACTAAATTGGCAACAAATATACGTTATACAAAAAGCTCAACTTCACTAAATTGGCAACCATTGCCAACCACCAACCCAAGTGTAAACGGACACCAATGTTTTGACACTAGTTACTCGGCAGTGCATCAATTTTACTCGGTAATATTATTCGACACCATTATTAATTCAACATTATGTATGATCATTATTCGGCCGTGCATCAACCTTCTTCGGCTAAACAACATTATTGGTCAACTTTATGCATTGTCAAACTTTATGCAGCAACATTGGCTACAGTATTCGGCAACTTTATTCGCCTAACAACATTATTTGGCAAAACAATTGTCCACTGGGACATCAGTCAATTTTCCGCTTTCCAATTGGGGCACATCAGCCGATCATCATCTCGGCACCTTTGATATGCATGCATACTCGGCCAACTTGGTACAAACATTACAACAACGTTTATTTGAGTTGCAAACTCCCGCTCCTTTACACACAGCTTGAAGCAAGCGCTCGTTTTGGGGCAATACATTACACACTTGGCAGTCAGCAGTTTGCATATTTTTGCACGCCGTCATTTTACCAAAGCCGAATTTTCCCTACAACATAGGGCAATGGGAATCTACATTCCTTCCGACTAACACCTATCATTCGAAAGCAATGGGGCAAGTCTACCTTGGACTAAATGCAAACTGAACAACTGGACAATTAAATAGTTGGCCCAATATCTACTTGGCAATTCCATACAAGCGGAGCAATATTATTGGTGATTAACATATCCACCTTATTCGATACGGGATACATTATTCAAAGTCCTTGCCATATTAGCACTTGGTTGCCACTTAAAATCAACAAAAGTCTCCGAGTACAACGCAATCTTCGCACTCGACACAGAGCGCCGTTAGCAAAGGCCTACACCCATGCCCGGGGGTTAGAATACTGCAGTCGACACCCATGCCCGGGGGTTAGAATACTGCGGCCGACACCCATGCCCGGGGGTTATAATACCGTGGCCTACACCTATGCCCGGGGGTTAGAATACTGTGGCCTACACCCATGCCTGGGGGTTAGAATACCGCGGCCTATTGTTATGATTTATTTGTGTTCCTTTTTGGGTTTTAGCTCACCTCCCTTATCCTATGATCGACTTATATACATTTATACATACATTCAAGCATACATGCAGCCATTCATTCATACATTTTATTCATTTATCAAATGTATACTTTATCAAATGACCTAACATCTATTTGAACAGTATAACTTGGCAATAAAAACTCTCATTCCTTCTACCGAAGACAATGAAAGTTTTGGGACAATTGTGGGAGCCAGAAAAATATAGGTACTAGCTTATTGGGCCTAACCCAAACAAAGTCTACAATGGGTCCAGCCCAAACAAATATCACACCTCCCATCTATATAAAGGGGGGGCATCCTAAGTGAAAAGGAGGTCTGATCTCTCTCTATAGAATACACACCCCTTCAAATATATATACTATTTACTTCTTGATTCAAGGACTAACTTTATCATCGGAGTACTCCCGGGTGGCAACCCCGGTTGGATGGCACCGACTATGTTCATCATTGCAGATCTACAGAGGTGAAGCTCTTCTCTTCGTTAGATCTCTACAACATCCATGTGGGAGGATATTTCATGGTCTCACATGTCTGAAAGATCTTCAAGATCTGCTACTGAGAGTTAATCGTAAAAATCGTCTCCATTATCTGGTTCATTCTCCCTTTGGTTACCTTTTTCGTCCATTATCGGTGAATCATGAGAGGCACTATACTGATAGTTGGGGTACCGCCTTTCATCTACAAATGTTTCTTTATTGAAGGGAAAATCTGGAATTCTAAATTGCAGTATATCTTCTAATTTCTATCTTCGCAGACAAGATTACCATAGCTTCCATTATGTGCTAATAAAGGATTACTAGCAAATTTCCTCCATTTATTGAGCCGATGTTTGAGTGAAAATTTTCTGCATGGTCAAGGTCTCCGATTGAGAAGTCTTGGGTATCTTGGAAATGTCGAAGTTCCTCTAAGGTACATTTTTATGCTTAGCTGGAATGCACCTTATTCCTTTCCATTCTGGTAGCTTGCTATCAATTAATACTTCTATAAATGGATGATGCTCTTCCATTACACAAAGTACTGAATGAGAAAATTTATTTCCAAAATTATCTGTCTGATCTGGATCTGAAAAAATTATTCTAGAAACAAAGCCGTAATCTAACAATTTTGAGGCTGTTAGATGATGAGTTTTTCCTCTAATCTCTATCTCCAGTGGCTCAAAAGTTACTAGATTTATCTGGCAAAGGCAAATGCTGAAATCTAGATTACACTAACATCTTTCAAAATATCCTGGCCTATCTATACATCTTCTTCTTGTAAACAGGGTTGTTCTTCATCCTCGTAGAGATAAGTCCATTGATATGCCATACTAGGGCACTAAACTCCTGCTATGGAGGGGTCTTAAAAAAACCGTTGTATAGTGACTAGCTCACTATTTCTACTATCTTCGGCTAAGGTATATCTATAGGGTTTAAGGTCTTCTATTTTTCGACTTTTCTCACAAAAAGATTAAATGATAAAATGCCTGAAGAAATACATTCTAGCATTCAATTGTTCAAATTTCTCACTAGTGAGTTGTTTGATTTCTACGTTTGGAAATGGAGTAAGTGCTTTTTCTGGAGTTAGTTTTTTGAGCTGGCTGGGTAGGGTTCGAATGGTTGCTCTCTATTGTTTTTCCTCGTCTCGGAGCTAGTCTAGCTCTTCATTGATCTTTTTGCCTTTATCCATAATTTTCTTGAAATTTCTGGTAAGGCCTTCACAATGTCTGCACATTTGGAGAATCTGGCTGAGGATTAGTACTAATGCTTCCTGTTATCTGGCTAACTGGAACTCCACTAGTAGCAAGAATAGTTGATTGCATCTTGCTCAATGTGTCTAGATAATCTTTAGCTATTTGGCTAATAAAGTAACTGGTTCCTATTTGTCTGCGGGCATATGTATTGGCTGACTCGAAATCATAAAATTCTTTAAACTGAAGTACGTGAAATTTTTTAACTAAAGGTTCAACTTCTATCCAGTTGTGGTAAATACCAGGCTTGGTTCCTTTAGCTACTACATAGAAAGAAAAGCTTTTAGACAAAGGCTTATTCTGGATTTTTAAAAAATATATACTGAGAGAGTTTAAGGCTGACAAACGTTTAGCTGGGTGATTGAGATTGTTCCAAAAGTTATCTAAAAGACACTGTTAAACTGGGTTTAGCTCGATTCCTGTTAATGGTTTGAATTTGTTTCTGCCTTCATAAATGGGAATAACAAATCCCCCAAAGTTCATTGTTTTGTTGTTCTCCATTATCTGCATAAAAATTAAACTGGTTATTTTCTTTTTCTAAATAAAATTTTCTACTTAGCCAATCTATTAATTTATTATCAGTCCCTTCAATATGTTCAAATTCTACTTTATATCTTTATCTTATTATACAATCTAAAAATTTTGCCCATCTTCTACTACTAAGTTTACGCTCATTAAGTTTATTATGAAATCTAACTATAGCCTTGCAGTCTGTTCTAATTGTAAAGGGCTTGTGTAAAAATAATCTAAATTTGTTAATTGCATATACTATTCCTAATATTTTAAAATCTAAGCTGGTCATGGTTGTATCTTTTTCCTTAAATTTTCTAGAACTATATCTACAAATATGCTCTTCATTTTTACTATCATACTTGCTAGGTTTAACTAATAATATTGTTTCCCATCCTAATTGGCTTGCATTTGTTTCTACGACTATATATTTTGATTCTAAGGGAAGTTGTAGGTCGGGTAAATTTCTGCAAATGTCTTTAATTTTTCTTACTAAAGTTATATATTGTTGGTTAAATTTTTTTTGTCTTGTGGGTGTAGTCTTGCTATATAGAGGTCATATTATTTTACTAAGGTTAGGAATATACATTCGTACATAATTTAAAATTCTTAAAAATGATTGAAGTTGTTTTGTATCTTCTAATTTATCTGGGTAATCTAAATTTTTTTTAACTATGTGGGATTGTAACTTGATTTTTCCCTCTCCTAACTCCATTCCTAAAAATTCTATATGAGGTTTATTTAATATCATTTTTCTCTTATTAATTATTATTCCATTGTTTATAAATTCTTGCAATATTGTATATAAATGATATATGTGACTATTTTTATATGGGCTAAATACTAATATGTCATCTATATATACTAGTATAAAACTATATTTATTAAATATACTATCCATCTTACACTAAAATATAGAAGGTGCATTTTTTAGTCCAAAAAGCATGACTAACCATTCATAATGTCCTTGTGGGCAACAAAAGGCTGTCCAAGGTATGCTTTTCTTTTCTATTTTGATTTGCCAAAACCCTGACTTGCAGTCAAATTTGCTAAATATTTTTGTTGTCTGTATTCTATTTATAAGGTAATCTTTATTTGGTATATTATATTTATTGTCATTTAATATTTTATAATTTATAACTATTCTAACTTTTCCTTTTTTTATCGCTGCATGATTTCTAACCATAAATGCGGCGCTTCTATGTGGGCTGTTATTAGGTCGAATTATTCCTAAATCTAATAACTCCTTAATCTGTGTTCGAAATTCTTTTATATTTGCTGACGTATGATCTATTTGTGCTGATGTAATCCTATAATCTTTATTTTTTATATCTAAACTAGTTAAAACTTTATTTCTTTTCCAATATTTCATGGGTTGTTCACCTAAAATTTCTGCTATTTCAGTTAATTTTATTATTTCATCTAAATCATTTTCTATTCTTCTGTATACTGGTTTCTCTTTAGCTTTCCTAATTTTGTAAAAATTAATTCTAAATTAACAATTTATTGAAAGTATTCTGGGTCTCAATAGTCACCTTTTTCTTCGAATTCAAAATCTTATATGTCTTTTAATTCAAAATCTTTTATATCTAAATTTTTAAATAAATATTTACTACCTCTTCATTTGGTATATGTTTCAGATATGCTAATTTAAAAATAAAATAACACAATAATATAAAATTTACATCTATACAATATATATATATATATATATATATAAAAAGCACCAAGGTGAACTGTAATTTCAGCCAAATATGAACAGTATTTTATGAATGGTTGAAAAGTTGATTTTGGCCTTGTGCTTTGTACCTTTTCTTCTTTGGATGCAAGGCTATTGATGGAAAACTAACTTCAAATTGCTTTACAGTTTATCAAAGGATTCATAGTATACCCACTCTCTCTCTATAATCTGTCTTAGAGAACCCTCCCTTCTCTTCTCAACGGCGATCTCCCTCCACAGACCACGATATTCGACCACCTGTTCTCTCCTCTCATCGATCTCCTCTCTCCTCTCTCCTCTCTCCTTTGGCGACTGCCGATGACGTCTCCTCTGTGGTGCCGATTTGTTTGATTTTGGGGGTATTCATAGTGTTCACCGGCGAATCAAACGGAAATTGAGCCCAAGGATGGAAGAATACGACACAAGCTACTATTAAGGTAAAGACATAGATAAAGACATAGAGGAAGAATGTTAGGTATTTCGATTTTAGGATCCTTTTGATCCAATTAGGGTTTGTAAAGTGTTTTAATTTTCTTTGGTTCTGTTAATTTGTTAGGGTTTTGTTCTTTTTATTATTCTATGCATGATGTTTACTGTGTATATTTTGTGGCTTATTCATTTTGGGTAAAAGAGGGTTTCATTGATTTGTTTTTCATTGTTGTGGATTTTTAGAGGCCTATATTATACATATTCGATTTTGCTTTGTTGAAATTCCTAACCTATGTTGGGATTTGTTTTGGGCAACAAAATTTATCTTTAACTGTTATTCTATTAAGTATTCTCCTTTCTTGGGGTTTTTTTTTAGTAATTTTTATTTATTCCACTCTTAGGTTAAATGATGTTGAGTTTTGGGTATGGAAAAACTGTGAACTTGTAGCCTTGGCCAATGGTTTTCTTTGCCTCATTAGGTGTCTTTTGTGAAATGGGTTTGCAAAAAGTTGCCATACTTTTTTTTAAAAAATTTATTACTAATTTTATTCCTTTGATTAAATTGAAAAATATATCATCTGTGTGAAAAGTTCAATAAACCTTAACAATTTCTTAAGATCACTTTGTTTTGTAGTTAATTGTAGTCCAATAATTAAGTTGTAAATTGGATAACTCTATTGGTTGGTTGTTATAACCTTATAGGCCCCGTTTAGTTGTCCGGATTGGATTTGGATATAATGGGATATAATATGTTTAGGATATGAGATGAATTATTTATATTGTAAGATTATTTTTATTATATCCAAATTCTTTGGATGGGTAGTTTGGTTTGAAATTATGAGATGTTGGGGGGTTTCAAAATTGATGACTTTTATAATTTATGTTGATATCTATTAGTTTAGACTACCACCTGAACTTATTCTAAGAACACTTAATAATTTGAAAAAGTTTAAAAATACATAAACTAATCACAGGATTAGATGCAATCCTCTCATATGAGATAAATCATACTTTTTTTTTCTTTGTGGGTTTACAGTTGTGTGAGAGGATTATATCTGATTTTGTCATTGATTTTTATATTTCTAAAGTAATTGATATAATTTGTCCACACTAACGTCCCACCCCTACCTGCAGCTTGATTTTTGCCTATTGGGATTGTCACATTATTAATAGTCTTGATTTTTGCATATTGAAATGATCACATTATTAATTGTCTTGATCAATTATGATTGATTAAACTAATTGAAGTGAATCAAATATCCTATTTAGTCAGGATCCATTTTTCCAAGAAGGTAAAAAGTTATTTAGTTGGGGATTCAATTTCTCAAGAAAGTGAGCAAAATAGAATATTGGATCCACTTTAATTAAGTTGATTAATCATAATCAATTAAGAAAAAATTTAAATGTATAGGATTTGATTATAGCCGTTGCCTAAATTGTCTTGTCAAAGGCTGAGCTTGAATTTTATCGAAGAGTTCAATGGTTCGAGTTTGGCATTAATCCTTCTAAATTTTCGATTGAGTTTGGAGATACCTCTAACTCAATTGAACAAGTCTCAATTAAAATCAGGTATAATAGATCATTAATTAGTGACACGCTATTTACGCTCACAACATTATGATTTACCTTAATATGAATTAAGGAAAATAAATGCATTCCCACATGATAAAAGACACGACTAGTTTGTCACATTGACGAGAAATTATTCAATGTTTCGGGAGTAATATTTCATGTCCTTTACTAAATAGTACATTTCAAATTGTCTCCTAAAATTCTAACACAAAAGTTATAAGTTTTATAATTTACGTTGATAGCTATTAATTTAGAGCATCACCTAAATTTGCTCCAAGAGAACTTAATAATTTGAAAAAGTTTAGGAACACATAAATTGATGATAGAATTGGAAACAACTCTCTCAAATGCCAAGAATCCTATGCAAACTGTTTCATGTGGATGTTGTGCATATTTTGAGTAGTCTTCTAAATTGACTTGAGGTTTATTGGGATACTTTTGGTTTAAGAATTGTAAAAGTGTTCGCCTTCTTTGGCAATGGTTCCATTTGTTTGTTGATTATTTATCTCCTTCAGTGCAATATATTTTGGTTTAAGAATTGTAAAAGTGTTCACCTTCTTTGGCAATGGTTCCATTTGTTTGTGGATTATTCATCTCCTTTAGTGCAATATATTTTGCTCGTTTTACTTTTAATATACCTCATAACTGCCAACTGAAAGATTATACAACACAACTCAAAATTTGAAAATTAAAAAAAAAAAACACAATTGCCTATTCCTTTTATAAGTTGTTGTCAGTCCCAACTTTTTGTTTCTTTTATTGCATCTCCACAGTTCTACTGTTGTTAAATAATTTTTGGACTTTTTTTTATAATTATTTTATTTATATATGTTTATATACAAAACAAAGTGTTTGTGAACTATATTTGATAAAGAGATTAAAGACAATGTTAGTTTTGCTTGATACAATGTCCACCTCCAAAAATTTTGCTTCCTACAATGGTATGAATTTAAGGTTTCATTTATTTGGTTCTATTTTTGCCAAATTTAATTATTTGTTTTTAATTTTAAGGTTTTTCAGGCTTAAATCTACATGGAGGAATTAACTGGGAAGCTAGACATAACAGAACATGGCTTTAGTAGTAAGGGTTTTGTTTTTTTTGAAGATTTAAGTAATTTCTTTTTGGTTTTTGACTTTCAATCCACCTGCAAAAATCAGCTGGGTAGCTATGCAAAAATAAATAAATAAGGGCTTTCAAATTATTCCTCTCATTCGATAATTCATTTTTGGCTACTTTTAAGGTAATATCCATTGCACTTCTTATTACCCAATTATTCAACTCTGCAAAATCTGTTAAATTGCAAGCCAATGAACATATTAATAGGTTCTCGATATTTTCTATAACTAATTTGTTTGTAATTGAGGCCTCGTTTGGAAACCCTCATTTTTAGCCAAAAAGCTAAAAAGTTACTAAATTAGCCAAAAAGCCAATAACCCATACCAAAAAGTCAAAGATTCTCTTTTCTCTCTATTTTTTGCACATTTTTTCGTAAAAAGCCAAAAAGTCATCCCAAACATACTAGTTTTTTTTAGTTCATATTTTAGCCAAATAGCCAAAAAGTTACTAAATTAGCCTGTTCCCAAACGAGGCCTGAATTTCCTTGTATAGATATCAAAAGATGAGATTTTATAATTATGACATAAGTTCTCAATTTCTTGTATAATATTTACAAGTGAACAATTGTGCACCACAAAACTTAGATCAAGAGAATGTCATGCCCATGGGAAATGAGTTTTGGTTTCTCTGAGGTCCTCTATTAAAAGTAACATACATTTTATTGAATAAAATTTTTTACCTTTTAAGTACTTTTCATCCTTACGAGTAAATAGAGTTGATTAATCAAAATTTTGCTATATTTGATAAAGATGTTTGAAACAATTAGTTTTGGTTGTTTCAATATGAACCTCCTGTTTTGGTGGGTATTGTATATTATTTATCTTTGTGTTTTCTTACAATGTGCACTAATTTTAATTTCTTTGACCTTACTAAAAAGGATGTATATCAGAACTGTAAGGTTTATTATATTTTTTTCCCTAAACTGTTAAGGAGGTCGGTGTAATTTACCTTATGTTCTATTTATCTTCAATTTCATGATGCTTTTCTTAAATTTTGCTTATACAGATCTCGTAGTTGTTCATTATATGTGCTATAAGATGCTTTGGTTTGATCTTTTAATGAAGCTAAGTAGAGCTCCATTGCTAGAGGGTGGAGTTTAGCGACACAAAATAGTGATGTGTATTCTCTGAAACTTCTAGATTTTAATTTTTATGGATTTCTTATGTAGTGAAACTTTTGGGTTTTGTGTGGAGAAAGAATCAATAGATAAATTTTGTGATTTAGGAATTTCTGCAGCTTTTCTCCGCTTTTATGCCCCACACCTCTTCCCCCCCCGACTACCTGGATCTCACAAGTGAATCAAAAGTTTGATCTACATTGAATCTTCACCTGAATTGTACCATTGGCTTTCTAATGAATTTTGCATTGCTGTGTGGGTTTTGCTCAATTTTGAAGTACAATAAAAAAATTTTATGGCGTTACATAGTTGGTGATTAATGGGTTTTTGCTACGTTGTTTTTACGATTAAATTAAAAATTTGACATGTGGTGTTCAGTTCTTTTGGGTATTGTGTTTGTGGATTCCTATTTGGTTTAGTAACGAATTTTGCAATACTCTTATCATTTTTTAAGAATTGTCAAGTATAATAAAGCCTTCTGTAACATTCTATGATTGGAGATTAATGGGTTCAATTACGCTTTTGTCTTTGTGATTAATACGCTTTGTAGTCAGTTGATTGTTTATGAATTTTGCAGGATTGTGCCAGTATTTTGAGAGAATTTAGGATATATTATATGTATATAGATTTATTTGCATCTTTGATGATACTTGTCATCCATTTCTCATGGTAATAATGTTTTGTTTTAACTCTTCTAAAAGTTGCCAATGTATGGTCAGATAAATCTTGCTGCCTTTCATCTACCTATGTATTTCAGACCAAGGTAAAAAATACAATTAATTCCAAGAAGCAATGGGATTTTGTGTTCACCAAACATATTTATGATGTTCTATGGAAGGAATTTGTGGTGGTGTTAACAATGCAGGACCTGGACAAGCATCTAGAAAATTCTCATTTTTTCATTCAAAGACAATTTCTTTATTAAAAATGTATTGTATCAAACACAAATATTATAAAATATTGATTAATGGGCACTAGCTAGCGTGCTTTGCACGCAGCCATCTCACTAGTTTAGGGATTAAAAGCTAAATAAACCGTTCAGCATTACCTTTCTTCCTTTTCTTCTTCATTTTCATCTTCCGCAATCTTTTCTCCACCCTCAGTTTCTTCTGATTCAATTGGGAACCAACTTTATTTGATTTGCTAACTCGTTTCACAATTTTTCTAGGCAATTCGAAATCTTGTGGCTTGTTTCTATGGTACTGGAAGTTTTTCTCACCTGATTAGCCAAATTCCTTCGTAGAAGAAACCCTAATCTCTCTCTCTCTCTCTCTCTCTCTCTCTCTCTATACATACATACAAATGGGCAGTAGAAGTAAAAGGAAGCAACACTCGGAAGACACAACAACGCCTTCATCATCGTCTGCTTCTTCAAGCTTCTCCGACTCCGACTCCGACTCTGACGTCGGACCCTCTTCAAAGCGGCACAAACGCAGCCACAGGCGGCGACGAGACGAGAAACGCCGGAGCGATGGCAGTTCGAGGAGAGACAAGGAGGAAGAGAAGAGAAGGAGAGAGAAAGAGAGAAAGAAGAAGAGGGAGAGAAGAGATAGAGAGAGAAAGCATCGGAAATCGCGGCGAGAGGGAAAGAGAAAGGTCTCGGATGGCGAATCCGAGATGGAAAGGGAATTTACTGATTCGAAGTCTCGGATTGAGCCGGAAGGCGTAGTTCGGTATATACTGAAGGAATTCCCTGGTGTAGCTTCTGATTTAGTGCAGGTACTACTAATTCTCCATTATATACACAGTATTGGATATCTATCAAGATTTATATATGTATGTATAAGTAGTGTGAATTATAATTTATCTATGTCAAGTTTGATATTTTGTTGATTTTATTTCTCTTTAATTGTATGGTGATTGAAGCCTCTATGTCAACAATGAACTTCTGTATTGGTTTTGGGATTTAATAAATTACACTATGGTTTTGGCTTATTGAGGGTAGATGGTGGAGGGTGAGTAGGTTAGCCGTGGAAACCTCTAGGAACTTAGGAAGTGATCATGAGCTGACACCAATGGTGGACATGGTGAGAGCTGAGGTGATCTTAGGAGGAGAGAGAGAGAGACAGTAGTGTAACATGGAGGTGATGAACTAGAATCTTCAATGTCATCAGTCCGTGCTCAAGCAGGTACAAAGTCCAGTTGGCCACCTCTGGATGACCTTAACACCCTGTACCTCAACTAGTCGTTGTACTAATATCTTGTGAGATGCTTAGGTTACAGAGATCGTAGGGATGTGCTTCATGGGAGTATGTAGAGGTGGAGTAGTTTTTTTGACCTTGTCATGTTTTGGAGTTGTTTTCAAGTGATGGGGATGGTGGTCTTAGCGAACCTTAACTCTGACCACTGAGTCACATATCCCTAATGCTGTGTTTAGTTGAGAGATTTGTAAAAGAATTTGGAAAGGGAAAATAAAAAGGTAGGTGAAATATGAATAAAATATAGCTACATTTCATCTAGTTTTACATACCTTTTTCCTTTCTCTTTTCAAATATCTTCTCAAATCCCTCAACTAAATACAACGTAAAGGTCCCATGTGAGGATAATTGGGGTGCCCCATAATCATGGCAACAATTCATGGGGGTTCCTAGCCCTTATTCTTAACTTGGCAGGTGTAGGAGCATCCATTGACATTAGAAATAATCATCAAGATACCTTTGGAATTAAGGGACCAAGACATAGGAGCAGATAATGATGCGGGACACGTCTAGGAAACTTTATGTCAGGTTGCATACAATTGAAGTTGAGGTGAGTTTTGGTTATGAAAAGCTTCTTGGGTTAGGGTTTTATGAAGGAGAAGAAAGTTTTTAGGATTTCTAGATTTAAAAGGCTAGTTTGGGCTTGATTTTCAAGAGTTGCAAGTTCCAACCTCTCCCAAAAAAACTGCAACTTCGTTTCTTACCCAGCCAACTCACTAGTTGATGTTTGCTAAGTGTTTCCTTTTATCTTTTATTTTTAATTTTTGCATGCAAATTCTGTATCCAGTCATTGAATTACAGAAGTTCCCATGAATTATATAGGTTGGACATGGTTTTCTTATAGGATTACTTTATGCACACATTACCAATCTATTGGGCATCCAAATAAGAAATCATCGAGAATAGGGATAATATTCGTTTTGGTATTTTCTTATTGCTCATGTCATGTAATGATGCATATAATTCATGAAGTTGCTTTCACCTTTATATTTATATTTATATTTTTTTTAGTGAGTATGACTTAGTGTGTATATATGGTCATACACCATTTTTACTTTCTTGGAAATGATATATATATGTTTTGTAGCTTCTGCAAATGATTGATGATGGACAAGCTGTCGACATAAGTGGATTGTCTGAAAGATCTTTGGTTAAGCATTTGAAGAAGCTATTCCTTTCATTACATCTTGAGGAAAATGGAAATCTTCTTTTTCTACTACCTCCAAATGTTCATCCTACTTTGGAGATTGTTGGGCCAATTATTCACCCTCATATGGACTCTAAACGGCAACCCGATGCCGATCACTCAGTGTCACCGAAGGATACACATTCATTACAGTCGGATGTAGAATGTAGTAGACAAAATGTAGATGATAATATGGCAATGCCGATGCCGATGCCTTGTCCAAATGAGAATGTTGATGCCCCTAGAAGGAGGTAATTATTTATCTTTGACATTGTTTTTTGGCATGATTTACTCAAATACTAAATTTTTGTTGCTTTAGTGTACATTTGTTGTTTGTGTATACGTTGGAGTTGAGGTCAATTATCTTTTATTTTGTTTTTATGTTTTGGATAATTTCTTGTGCAGTAAATCTTGTGCTGCATTATGACACTGTTATAGAGAGAAAGTAGCAAATATTATCACGTGAAACAAAAGGCAATTATCGTTACTATTTTCTTCTCTTTCACTGTTTCATTGGTAATTGAGATTTGAACATGAGTCTATGATTAGAGCAACTGTAGTTGTTCTATCTGGGCACAAAAAAACACACTCTAGTAGTGTGTTATCCATTGTTTCAAATTTAGCATGATGCTATTCATCGTTCCAAATTTGGTATAAATGTTTGACCATTAATGATGAAGAACAATGGAACGAAGGAAAAAGGCAAATCTGGAACGAAGGAAAAAGGCAAATCGGGAACTTCACATAGAGAACATCTAGGGCATCAAGGATTGAAGTTTTGGAATAATTTTATTTTATTTATTCTAGATATTCGTAGTTTTTAATATTGGAGTCCTAGTCTTTGATGTGGGGGAGTCTAGGTTATAAATATACGTGTAATCTTTATTTTCAATAGAGTTGAATTATGAGTATTTGATATTGTGTTTGTGTGAATTTGTCTTAGCCCTTGTGAGGGTGAAGCACCTCTTTTCCTCTCTTCTTCTCTTTCTCCTTCTTTGCGTGAATAACTGAAGTACTATTCTCGGGTTACTATTCACAACCTTCAAAAAGTGCACTTTTTTGCTCCAAAACCATATCCGATCAACTCTAATCCTTTCCCCTGCCCATTAGCCTTCAATTTAACCACTAAAACCCTAGTGCTTGAACACTCTTTGGTTGAAAGGAATTCTCGTTGTTTCTATGTTGTTTTGGCTTAAGGAGTCGTTTCTGGATCCTTCATTTTTTTCTTTGGGAAATTGTATCTTCATGCAGATGTTTAGTTTTTTATTTTGGATTTGAGGTAAGCTTTGATCGTACAGCGTTTTACAGTTTTACTTATAAAAGAACTATCTATGCTTTGATGTAAATCTCCATGCCATGTTCTCACACTATCATTTGTTGATGCTGTCACAATGATGCCACTCCTTTTTTTTATTCTAATACAGTTTTACTTATAAAAGAACTCTGTTTTGATAATTATTTCTGATGTCATGTTTTCATTGCACAATTGTTCACTCTTGCAGGGTGATTGGCCCTGAAATGCCTTCTGCTGAACTACTTGCTGCAGCAGCCAAATTAACTGAAGCGGAGGCTGAGTTAAGGTATTTTCCGCAAGAGACTTTACAACATGCTTTGTGTGTTCATGATTCCTGAACTATGTGCATCTCATATATTTTGTTTTTGAATTCTAAACTTGATAAGGATATATGATTTGTTGATATGCTTATTTTACTTGTAACAAAAAGAAAAAGGAAAAAAGAAATGCAGGATTGTTGTATGAATTCATCTTTGTTAGATAATTGGAAAGTCTAATTGATCTGATTATTATGTTACTGTCTGATAATTCCATATAGGGAGGCTGAGGTGGTGGATGACAATGAAGTGTTCATAGGACCTCCACCACCTGCTGTGGTTACTGAAGCTGAATCAGCAAATGAGGCGGAGCGTTTTGAAGAGGTTCGTAACTCAATTTCCTAAGCACTCTATCAATTTCAGTTTTTATTTATTTATTTGAACTCTTTATAAAGATTGAGGACAGTCTTTTCCTTTTTTTTTTCTTCATATTTTTTTATGTTTTATTTTATCATTTGGTTGTAAAATTAATGTTCAATGGCCACCCAAATAGCTATGGAAATAGCATTACGAGTTTCTTTTCTTTTCTTTCTTCTTTTTTTTTTTTTTTGGCTTATTTGTTTCTAGGTTTTAAATTGTGCATGAAACTTGTCACAAATGTTTTGCATCATAATTTTTATTTATTTATTTTTGTTTGTAACTTCTATAAATTTATAAATGCCACATCTTTTGGACATTAGATGATGATATGGCACATAGATGATGGGTTAATGTATGAAGTTTAGATGTGTCTTCTTTGATTGCATTATGTGTCTCATTGATCATCTCTATAGTTCTCTTGAATGAAGAGATCTTTTTCATCAGCTAGGTATATCAGTAGTCATCAGCTTCATTCACACAATATTCCTGTATCATTTCAAATATCATTGAAGGAGGCATGAAATTTGTATGTCATGGGTATTGAAGCAGTTGTAGCAGACATAAACGAGAATCTATTTACAAGATGCCTATTAGAAAAGTGATAAAATGCCGTGATTGTAATATACTACAACTAAGTTTTTACTAATATTACATTAAATATCAGCTTTAATAAGTATATATGCTTTTCATAGATTACTGGTTTATTATTAATGTCCCAGTAGGTAAAATGACGTTAAGAAACTTCATTTGTTACATTTTGTTAAATAGTTGTCTTAAATACTATATTAGTTCTTGCATGTGAATGCAAACTTATGAGCTTGCTAAATGTATCTGTTCAGGTTACAAGAATAATGGGAGTTGAGGTTGAGAGTCCATATGATGTTCTAGGAGTGAACAGAAATATGTCAGCTGACAACATGAAGAAAAGGTATGGTCATCATGTCAGTTCATTGATTCGTCAAGAAGTGGATTTCTTTTATTGTTTATACATATAAATTTGAGTTATCGAACAAATATTTATAGTCGTTAGGTCAGTTCATTGATTTGTCATTGCTAATTTTTTTGACTGTCATGTTTGTTCTAGTTTACATTCATTTCATTTTATTTATTTTATTGCTTTACATGTTTCTTCAACTTATTGCTTTTGTTTCATCAACTGCTTAGGTACTGGAAGTTGTCTCTAATGGTGCACCCTGACAAATGCTCTCATCCTCAAGCCAACCAAGCATTTGTCAAATTAAATAAAGCTTTTAAAGATTTACAAGATCCAGATAAGGTGTGTGATGTGTCATATACTGCCAAGGTTTATTAGTAACCATTTTGATGCCTTGTTGATTGTGATCAATATCATAATGAATTCATTATTTATTTGATCAGCAATATCATGGTGAAGTTAACATTCTCTTTATTGTGATATTTTGATTCTAGTGCTTGCTGAGTGAATTTTAGTTTTGCTAGGTTTGGTTAGCATGTTGCGTAGAGCCTAGATCTTTAAACTCTAATAGGACCCCTGCCTATTTCATCTTGATTTATCTTCCTTTTCTCACATTATCTATTAAGTTTAGAGCAATGCTAGGGATACAAATTTTCTACCAAACACTCACATGTGTGTGGGACCCACACATGTGAGTGTTTGGTAGAAATTTTGGGGCCTAACATTTTTGTTAATTTCAAACAAGTTTCTTAGGTATATATAACCACTGAAATTTAACATGGAAAACCCACTTGTTTGCTAGAAAATATGGAGAATGACGCAACGTGTCAACTGTCTGTGTTTAGGATGTTTTAATCATATAACTACTGACCCACTTCTTTACTTTTTCCTTTAGTGGGTCGATAACTGAGTGGATGCTGTATTCTCTACCCTATGTAAATTTTGCAATAAAGTATTTGACCTTGGGATTTTTTTAAACTTTATTGTTCTTTTACAGCGAAAAGTGATGGATGAGAAAATCAGACTCAAGGAGGAACAGGAGGAGTTTAAGGTACATACGTTGCCCGACTACTAAAGTATTGGGCTTGGTACAGTCTCAGATAGTTTTTTTAGTGGTCAATTATTTACAAGATGGTTTTTGCTTCTCTAGGCAGAATTGAAGGCAATGCGTGAGGCTGCACAGTGGAGACGCTTGCAAGGTTAGTTTTTTCTTGTACCATAAAGTTGTTTGTTCCAGTAAAATTGTTGCCTTCAGTATCTCTCTCTCGCGCGTGCGTGTGAGAGTAGGCAATAGACAGGTTTATTTCATTTTCTATTGCAAATAGAACTGCATTCATCGGGATGAGTAGGCAATAGACAGGTCTATTTCATTTTCCATTGCAAACAGAACTGCATTCATGGTGATGACTCTTTTTGGTTAAATTCATGTTTGATTGAATATTGAATGAGAATATTAAACTAAAATATGATAGGTCCATTGTGTTGTTTAAGTTGAGTGAAATTTTAGTATTTTAACATATATGAGGTTGTGTTCTTGTTGATGGAAAATTAAACTCTTTGAATCATAAATAACGTGCCTTCAAGATGTGATTAGGGCCATGCTGATTGAATATTGAATGAGAATATTCTTTTCTTTTTCTCCTCCTTTTCTTTTAGTTCCGTTCCTTCTTTTTCTTCCCATATACATTTGTGAGATGGATGGAACAGGAAAACTAAGGACCTGTCTCGCTCTCTTTTTGTTTTCTTTTTCATTTTTCATGTTTCAAAAACAAAACAACCTTTTGTATCACTTTCATTTTTGTACGAAACACAAATTTTGAAAATTCAAAACAACCTTTTGGTGTTTCCTAGAGGTGGGTTGTTTTTCAGAATATTTTTCTGAAAATACTTTTCCAAACAAGTTTTTATGTGTTTTCTTGAAAACAAAAACAAAAACAAACAGGCCTTAGCTTCCTTGTGCAGTAATATTATGCTTAATTCACTCCCTTGAGGGATTAGCTATGTCACTTTGAGTCTTCTATATTTGCGAAATACCTGTGTAGGACCCTTGGGTAAGGGTATAGGTATGGGGTATGTCTCCAATTTGTCTGGTTGTCAACCTGATAAGCATCTATAACCAGTTGAGTTCACAATATAATTATACGCAAGACTTCCATTTTATATGCTGATCAAAAAAGACTTTCATTTTTTATTTAAAAAAAAAAGGACTTCATTTTATACTTTAAATACTCTATTTTAGTTTTGAAATATCACTTTACGATTACAAATAATAGTATTTTGAAATCTAGCCATGTAATAGAGAGAGGAAGGAATATTGCCATGTTTTATATTCTTGGCATGTTAAAAACTCGTGGACATGAAACTATTAGAGCTGTTCAATTGACAGGTATTTCCATGGAGGGTGATGATGTCCTGCTGGCAGAAATGGACGTGAAAGTGGGACCGCCAAAAAGAGATGAATGGATGACGACATTGCCCCCAGAAAGAAAAGTAAGCCCTCTTTTTTGTTTGTTCACTGTTTTTGCTTTTTTCCAAACCCCCTTCCTCCCCTCCCCCTGTTTTCCTTTCCTCTTTTCTTCTTCCCCACAGAACTAGAAGTATACTTGTATGATAGCAATCAGTGTGTTTGGTTTCAGTTTTTTGAATTCAGATTTTTGAAAATTAAGTTTTTGTGTTTCTCATATTTTTTTGTTTTTAGTGAATATTTTTAAAATTTTTTAGATGCACCTTACTTAGATGTATCTAAAAAGTAAAATATTTCAAAAAATTAATAAATACACAAAAATATGAAATATATACTAAATTTTCATTTTTTTTTTTGTATTTTTGGTATTTTGTGAATTTTTTAAAGATTTTTTTCACGAAAATTATACTTTTTAAGTGTATTTATGTTATGTGTGTCTAAAAATTAAAAAAAATTGCTTAAAATATTAGAAAAATTTAGTAAAAACAAAAAAATGCGAAAAGCAAGAAAGTAGAATTTTCTGAAAAGTGTTTTTAAAAAAATCAAACCAAGCAAAGTGAATGTTATTCTTTTTGTAATCTGAAGAATATTTTAAACAAAATAAAAGTATACTTGAACTTGTGTTACAAAACACCATGAAATGTTTTTTGATTGGACATTCTAACGTTAATGCTCCCTTTGCTTGTTGGTAACTTGAGTCGCTATTGTTTTTTTAATATCTTCAGCCTGGTGTGCCTACACAAACAACAAAGTTTAGCCGGACCTCTAAAGATGGACGTGGCGATACCAGTATTTGGACAGATAACCCATCAGAGAGAGCCCAAAAAGCAAAGATGAAGTACGTATTATATATATGTTCAGTATGTTTTTTTTTTCCCTATTGATTTTGCACTCTAGGGATATCCGGGACTCTTGGAACTCATTAGGTTCACATGGCAGTTACTTAGAAGCCTATAACGAGGCTGCAGCACTCGCTTCTACGGATCAAGAAAAGAAAAATACAAATTCAGATGCAGCATTGGTGGACGACTATAACAAAAAGAAACGGTCGAAATCATTGGTAGAAAAGCACAAAGAGGCTGCTCGGACTAGCAGTAGTTCTAAAAAGAAATCCAAGCAAGAGCGAGCAAAAGAGGAGTGGGAGGGGCAGCATCCATGGAAGCCTTGGGATCGTGAGAAGGACTTGACAGCTGGGCGGCAAAGTGTAAAACTGGATGCCGAAGACATGTCACAGGGTCTGGCATCGCGTTTTTCTTCTGGAACCTTCCAGAGGAACTTCCTTTAGGCCATTCACTCAAAAAAACTTCCTTTAGGCCACAAATGGTGGGTTTGGTTAACATGACTGATTTGCTTCATCCTCTGAGGTTCATAGTTCACATGACGCTGGCAGGCAGAAGGATATCCTTGCTTTGGGGTTTGCTTGTTCAGCTTGTACTTTCGGAGATTATTAGAAGTTGCGGATTCCAACTGAACTGCACAGTTTCATATTTTTCATGATGTTAGAATTTCTCTGTGGGTTGTGCTTGCATATTTGATTTGTCGGGGGGAAATAAAATAAGGAAAATGAAATTGCTCATTATGTTTATTTTATTTCTTATGTTATGGGTAATTAATGCAGTTCTGGTTGATACCAAGTTTTTGGAGCAGTTGGATCTCATATGCCAAAAACATTGAGAGTCTGTTAGCTTGGATTTATTTCAAATCAAGGGATAGGACTGTTATTTATACACAAAATACTTATATATTTTTTTGAACGGCACACAAAATATTTATATATAATATTAACTTTCACAAAAAACATTGAATAACTAAAATCCTAAATGAAGAAATTAATACAGAGAAAACAATAAAGATATTACAAATAGAAAATAGTTAGGAAAATTATATGTAGATGGGAGTTGGAGAAAAAAATTATCGACACAGAGGATGCAAGTAACATTTGTGTCCCTAGAAGTTTTCACATTTGCACTCTCAATGTGTTTGTAAATTTGGTTTTATGGGATTGATGAGAAGCGTGGTAAGTTGCAATTCTAAAGTCATATTTGTCTTTTTAAGTAAATTTTAGCAGTCATATTTGTCTCTTTATGTAAATTTTAGCAGACAAATTACAACTCCGAGATGCAACTTAGAATCTTTGAATGTTTGACATAACGCACAATCAATTTGGGTAACAAACAATTTACAATCAACGTTTGACATAACTCAGAATCTCTTTGTTTGTGTCCTTTAATTTAAATCCTTTTATTAAAAAACATTAAACTCTTTATTTTCAAAACTTTGAAGCTTTTTCCTAACAAGGACAAGGTACACAGTATATACTTGCAAGAATTCCATACTTTCTCTTTGGGTAAATTACACTTTATTTTTAAAATTTTATTTCAATATGATACTCCTGTGACCTCACTTTTTTAAAATTCAAAAGTCAACAATATTAAGCAACTTTGACAAAAAGTAAACTCAATATTGGTTCACTCTTTATAGATGTGTTTGCCATTGAATAACAGTAACATTGGTGCATTTATGCTGTGACTTATAACCTATCACATAGCCTTTAAAGTTGAACATTGTCCCCAAATATATTAAATAATTGAAGAAGACCAGACAAAAGGAATAAACACTAGAAAAAATGACGATCAAAACCTTGTAAATCTGTGGAAAAAGGAAAAGAAGACGACATGGGTTGTGTGAGTGAGGAGATATGTCATTTTCAATCATACTAAAGGCCCTTCCTCCACCCCCACCCCCACCCCCACCCCCACCCCCTTCTCTAGAAGGTTTGTTTGTTACATTGTATTTGATTGGAAGATTTGGAAAAAAATTTAAAAAAGAAAAAAAAAATTGTGTGAAACTATGTGAAATATAAGTATATTTTATTCACATTTCACTTACCTTTTTTATTTTTCTTTCCAAATTTTTCATCAAATCTCCCAACCAAATACAACATAACTATTTAAATCATTATCAAGCTTACTTACTCATCTTGTTTGTTTGGTGTAATTTATGGAGATTTTTTTAAAACTTTTTTCTCATTTTTTTTTTTGTGTGTGGATATTTATGTGAAAGTATGTTGTTTTTTAATTATCAATTATCAATTTTTAATTTTTAAGAAAGTGCACTAAGTAAGCCTGCTTCTCTTTTTGTATCTCCCCTAAAATATAATTATTTAATATTTTTAAAATATCCCATGAGGTTGCCCCCTAAAAAGTGTTTGTTGTTGATAAGATGCATATAGAGAGAGAGAATAGATGTTTTGGGTATAATGAGGAGGGTTGACATTTTTGGTTTGGTGTGGGGGGGACGCAGCACACAAACCGCCCCAAAAACCCACCTATAGCTTTATTCACACTATTTCTTCTTTGCTAAAGCAAGCCCTTCCAAACACAGCCTCCCTTTGTTTCCTACAAAAACATTTTCCTACATAATTTTTTTTCAAGGAAATATTTTTCGTTAATTTTGTTTGTTTGTTTGTTTATATTTGGTTGGATATTTAAAATTAATGTGTACTAGTTATATTAGTGATGGTAATAGTAAGGCGATGGAAATGGTAACAGCGGTGGCGGAAGTGATAGTTGTGAGGTGGTGGTAGTAGAATGGTGAAAATGATGGTGGCTTTGATAATTGACCATTGATAAAACTTTTTGTTCAAGAAATATTTTTCAATTTTTAAAATTGAAAAACATGTTAAACTAAAATAAATTTATTTTCATTAATAGCACCCCTCAGAAAAAATAAAAAATAAATAAATAAATAAAACGAAACAAAAGTTTCACTTGTAACAAATGTCCTTACAAAATTTATTTTGATCACAAAGATAAACAAATCTATAAGCTAATCAAATCTAAAGAAGGTCCAAAGGACCATTTGAATATACGGTACTACTGTACATGTTATTTTGGAAAAAAAATTTAAAAATGGTAAAAAAAAGAAAAAGACAAAAAGAGGGATAATCTTCTACTTAAAAAAAATGTATTAAGATTAATTTATATGGGATTTTGCCTAAATTTTAATTCAACTCCATCTTTCATATCAATCGATTGAGTGAATCAAATATTGAATTTAAAAAAATAATAATAATAATAAAAAATAAAAAAAGTATGGTTAGAAAAGGAAAGTCGGTAGATTGCATATGATTTGTGATGATTTCATCAGATTGGGTTCATCGTACTTATCACTGATTGGTTGATAGTCATGCGTCCCATTTATTTGTAAGTTTATGATGACATTTTGTTTTACAGAAATGATAGATACTTATTTTTTTTCTTGACTCTATAATTTTTACAGACACATATCAGTAAGTGATAGAAAGAAAAAAAATAAAAAATAAAAAACAAAAAATAAAAAGTTTTTCAATCCCAATACATTAAGGGTGGTGGGGATCAAAGAAGAAGGGGATTTCAATTTTTTTCCTTTGTTTTATTTTTCTTCTTCTTTACTTTTAAAGAAATTAAGGCCATGTTTGATTGAGGGTTTGAGAGGGTGGATTGGATTACTAATCGGTGAGACCCACCAAACCCTTGTTTGGATGCAACAAAATGCCCTTGTTTGGATACAACAAAATATTATAGGATTAGTAGTGAAGGTGGCTTAGTAATCCCCCTCTGCAAGGACATTAGCTTGGATGAATTTTGGGTGAGATTAGGAAAATAGTGAGGGGATTGAGTCTATTTTATATAATAATTTTTAAATTTTTAAATTTTTTTTTACTAAGTGCACCTATTTGTTTTTGTTTTCTTTTTTAATATAGAAATAATTTATTTATTTATTTTATATAAAAACAATTTAATAATCCCATCACTAATCATCTCCCACATTATCATCAAAACAAACACACTTTTACTTAATTCCCTCACTAACAATCCATACATTAACAATTTTTTTACTAACAATCCTCTTACAAATAATTCCATCAAACATAATCCGCTAAACAAACGTGGCCTAAACTCAATTAAAATTTATTTAAATTTGATTGAGTTTCTAAATTTTTATTGAATTAAAAATAAATTAATAATTTTTTAAAATTTATTAATTTTTTAAATATTTTTTTATGTGATATTCAAACATGAGAATTTTTATTAATTGACTTAGGTTTCACAATTCTATAATGAGAATCTTATTAAAAAAAATTTATAGTCACATTTTTTAAATAATATTATATTTATCATATTTTTATATAATGTTTATATATTATTTGACATGACACATTTGTAATTTTTATGTGTCATAAAATTTTAAGTAAACGTTAAAAATTATAAATAAAATATAATAAGTTATGATGTTAATTTTTACTTCTTTTTTTTTTTTTTTTTTTTTTTTTGAGTGTTATTTGTCTTCTTATGTAAAGATAAAACTAGCCTATAAGTTCAGAAATGTTTGAACAAGAATTCTAGATACAGTGCTTCTACAAACCACAAAACAATGATCAGGGTTTTGATTACCAAAGTATGGTTGATGGTCAAGTCAATCGAGTTCACTTCACTTCACTTCTTCAGGGAAAAAAAAAATATGATAGGTTATGATATTAATTTTTATTTTTTTTTATTTTTATTTTTGTGAGTGTTATTTGTGTTCTTATGTGAAGGTAAAACTAGCCTATAAGTTCAGAAATGTTTGAACGAGAATTCTAGATACAGTGCTTCTATTGACCACAAAACAATGATCAGGGTTTTGATTACCAAAGTATGGTTGATAGTCAAGTCAATCGAGTTCACTTCACTTCTTCAGGAAAAAAAAAAATGATAAGTTATGATATTAATTTTTATTCCTTTTTTTTTTTTTTTGTTAGTGTTATTTGTCTTCTTATGTGAAGATAAAATTAGCCTATAAGTTCAGAAATGTTTGAGCGAGAATTCTAGATACAGTGCTTCTATAGACCACAAAACAATGATCAGGGTTTTGATTACCAAAGTGTGGTTGATAGTCAAGTCAATCGAGTTCACTTCACTTCTTCAAGAAAAAAAAATATATGATAAGTTATGATATTAATTTTTATTCTCTTTTTTTTGGTGAGTGATATTTGTCATCTTATGTGAAGATAAAACTAGCCTATAAGTTCAGAAATGTTTGAACAAGAATTCTAGATATTGTGGTTCTACAGACCACAAAACAATGATTAGGGTTTTGATTACCAAAGTATGGTTGATAGCCAAGTCAATTGAGCTCACTTCACTTCTTCAAGGGAAAAAAAAAAAGATAGGTTATGATATTAATTTTTATTCTTTTTTTTTTTTGGTGAGCGTTATTTGTCTTCTTATGTGAAGATAAAACTAGCCAATAAGTTCAGAAATGTTTGAACGAGAATTCTAGATACAGTGGTTCTATAGACCACAAAATAATGATCAGGGTTTTGATTACCAAAGTATGGTTGATAGTTAAGTCAATCGAGTTCACTTCACTTCTTCAGGAAAAAAAAATAAAAATAAAATAATAAAAAAAAAATGTCAATGCATATGCATTGCAATATTAGAAATCATATTTTGCTAAAATTTCCCTTCTATATATAGTACATATGATAACAAAAAAGGGGAAATATCACAGTGAGATGTGAAAAAAATAATTACAACTTAATGAAATTTTTTATAGATATTAATAATTAAATTTATAATTTTTTTTTATAAAATTATTATTATTCTTTTCCCTTATCATCAGTGGGGTGTAATACCCCTAGTAAATATGTCCGTACAGTTTTGGAAACACTCTGATAGTATTTAGGATTGGTTTGGCATGTTATAAAAAAGATAAAAAGTAAAAAATTATTAAAAAAACTTAAAAGTTATCACTATTCAAAAATAAATAAATAAATAAATTTACACAAAAAAAAAAAAAACAAGTCAACTTTCTATGACATGACAATGGTATAGTCTGAAGTGATGTCTGCTAAAAAAAAAATTCTCAAATGATGGTACAAATTACATAGGCGGTGCACAACACAGGACGATGTTGTTCAGCCAGTGGAGGCTCATCACGGGTCCCGTTTTGATAATCTGAACCGTTAATATGTAGAACTTGTGGAGTACTATATGTATGTAAAAAATCACGTTGATTGGATATCGATAACTATATGATCAAATCAGTTTTGTATAAAAAAATAAACGTTGAACAAATTAACACAAAAAACTAATTTGGTCAGATAGCTATCAATATCCAATTAATGTGATTTTTTTACAAACATACAGTACTCGACAAGTTTTACACATTGATCGGTTTCGATTATCAAAACAGGACCTGTGGTGGGCCCCACGGGCCGAATAGCACCGTCCTGTGTTGTGCTCGGACTGGAGGCACTGTCCAGTTCTGAAGTATGCCGCATATAGTACTGGCTTCATGGTACAAGGGATGTCAGTATGCATTTATATATTTAGGGGTAATATGGTAATTTTGTTGTTTTATACAATATTTTAATATACATTTTTTTCGTAAAAAGTTATAAAGTTATCCCAAACAACCATATTTTGCCCTCTACTTTTTTTATCTAAAAAGTCAAAAAGTACACTTATTTAGTTCATTCCAAACAACCCCTTAGTTTACTTTTCAAAATTCAACTTTATTTTTAAATTGTGATTTTGATAAAACATGTTAACTAAACATATTTTTTAAATACAACTTAAAATTACTTTTAAAACTCTTCTCTTCTCTTTATTATTAGAAAAATGGTTGAGACCTCTACAAGAGGAGCTCTAAATGAATATTAATTTGTCTTTTACCTCTTTATGTTTTGTCTTTTACCTCTCTTCCTTTTTTTTTTTTTTTTTTGCGCTGCCAACTCACTAGAGTAGCTCTATTAGAGCTCTCTATCAAAGCTGTTATTATTATTATTATTATTATTATTATTAATCAATCAATCAATTAATTACTTTTTTTCTTTCCTCTCTCCTCTCTCCTCTCACAATCTATTCATCAATCAATAAAAAAAAAAAAATTACAAATCGTCCCAAAACTATTTTCAAAATTTATAATCAAATAATTTTTCTCTTTTCAAATCATGATTAAAAAACTCAAAATTTTAAATACAATTTCACACTCAAATTATAATTTTAAAACTAAACCATGCAGACAATTTACTATTTGTTCCCAAAGTTATTAATTAAAGCAAAATGTGGCCCATAACATAAGACAAGTGACTTGCCGACCAAATAAAAAACTCCATGTGAAAGCACCACTTTGTCATATTGTCAATTAGTATCATAATTTTATGCTACTAAATATTTTGATAATATCGTTAGTTTAACAATTCTATTATTGTATTATAAAATTAGACATAATTTTCACATATGAAATGCACAAATTTTAATTTTGCGATCAAATTTTGTGTATTTAAGAATTTTCATAGTTTAGCTAAGTTTCTAAGTCATAGAGTTTTATTAAGTAAAAAAATTATTCGGAGCTCATAATCACCGGTAACCAATGCCCCCACACTAATCACCAAAGTCCCTTGTTATCTCCATGATTCTAAATATAAAATTGTGAATTTCACTCTCATCACCAATCGCAATCTCCATAACATCACTTGAAATAATTTCTCTGATTAAATTATCGAAACTCATGTAATAATAATAATAATAATGCCAAGAATTCAAAATTTATACTATAAAAGATGTTCAGTATAAATGCAAACTCGATGTATCATGAGTTCCACCCCTATCATATCTAATTCAGACATGCTCAATTGTGGATAGTTTTTTTTAAAAAAATTTATGAGTGTATTCCTCAATGATAATAATGATAAACTATATTTAATCCTTGACCTAGTTTAAGCTAAGCTAAGCTAGATGAGAGGTGAAAAGAGTGGTGGCTTTTGTCAGACTTCAATTGGTGGAAAGAGGAAATGTTATTAAGCCACAAATGATTGGTTAGTTTAGTGATGTAGACATGGTTGGAAGTCTTATGTGGCATCCACGTGGCAAGCAGTCAAGCATGACAAGTGTCCAAGGGCGGCGCACCAAATAGACAAGAGAAGCTGGATTGTCGGGGGAGAGAGAAATCATAGAAATGTATTTGTAATTGTTTTTGGTTTTCAATCTTAAAATTGTGAAAATGAAATGAAAAATCTTACAAGTTCATACAAATTCATAGCATGAAAAGTTTGAAAAAAAAAAAAAAAGAAAGGAAAATCTTTGAAGACAATATAGCGGTGGAGGGTGGCGTGAAATTTTGGTGGCACGCCGTCCAAACAAGTCTGCAGTCCCACGCACAAATTGCAATCATTTGAATAAATTAAAACAAACAGTTTTTGTTTTTAATTTTTTTAATTTTATGCCTTAAATTATTTATAATCACTCAATATGCTTTAGATTTCGACATTTGAAAATTTTCACATGATTTAATAATTATAGATATTGTAGTATAAGGGACAAATGATGTAAAGACGTGAAGATAGAGAATTTTGGTCGGAATTGATCACAGTATTAGGTTACATAAAGATTGTTTATGGAGTTATTCATAATTTTTTATTTCAAAAATATGTGTCCGAATATTTGGTGTAATTTTTGTTTATAACATATAAAACGAAAATAATTTAAATAAATTTGAAAAAAAAATGATTATTGAAAAATAAGAAGAAATGATTTTAACTTTTACTTTTTATAAAATATTATTCATCATATATATTTTGTATTTAATTTATGTATTTATAGCAAAACTGTAATCAATAACTACTTCTATGCGGCCCCTTCTCCAACCTTTATTTATATAGAGATAGTGGGAGAAATGTTATCACATCATATTTTTACAACAATATTCAATACGCCAAACGCCAAACACCAACACCAACACCAACACCACATAGAGGATAGAGCTCTCTTCACATATACTTCATTCAATCTCTCTCTCTCTCTCTCTCTCTCTCTCTCTCTCTCTCTGGGAAGTGCAAGAACAAGGCAAGGTTGGAGTTTCTGGTTAGTATTTTCAAGTGCCATTTCTTGGGTCTAATATATTATTATGTATCATAATTATTGTAGTCTAGGGTTCACAGATGACATGAAGTTTTAAATAATGGTACCAAAATATGTTTTAGTACTACTGGTACAATCATATATCAAATAGTATCAAGTGACACGGTCATATATCAATCGATATTAGATAGTACAAACTAATATATCTTTGAACATGGTATCAAATAGTATTAAGTGGTACAATTATATATGGATGGATATCATATATAATATCAGTTGATATATATATCAATAAATATTGGTATCAGATACGGTCATATATCCATCAATATCATATAGTATTAGTCGATATGAAAAACACTAAGACACCATCTCATTTAAAAACACAAGCAGGTAGGTTAGATTGAGGGGGTAAGTAAGTTGAATACAAGTAAGTATCTTAACTCTTATGCTGTGTTTGGTTGGGGGATTTAGAGAGGGATTTGAAAAGGGAAAGGGAAAGGGAAAAAGTGTGTGAAACTTGGTGAAATATAGGTATGTTTTATTCACATTTCACCTTATTTTTCCATTTCCCTTTCCAAATCCCTCATCAAATCTCCCAACCAAACACAACATTAGTAATTCTCTAATAAGCGATGAACTTTGAACACAGAATCTATTATATGCTATGATGTTGAATTATTAACCACATCTCATCTAAAGCTTAAACTATTAGAATGAATGATAATTTTTTTTTGATAACTCAGGTATCCCCAACCCTCCGATTTTTAGGGAATACAGGACTAATCTTGAGAGGTATTTAGCCGGTGGGAAGCCGGACACCCTTGCACAAACTGCTGCAGGCACTCACCCAGTGGGGAATCGAACCTGGGACGTGCGCCTTACCCACAGAACCCAGGCAACGCCCTAACCACTAGGGCAACCTGTCCCACCAAGAATGAATGATAATTTTATTATTTATATTTTCATCAATGAATATTTTGATTAAAAAAAGAAGATTAAAAAAAGAAGAAGAATTCAAGAACAAAATCTTTAGCAGAGAACGAGAGTAGGCACATTTTTTTTTAGCACTAGTAGGAAGTTATTTTCATTGAATAGGCTTGATGGTGATGAAGATGTAGTACTGTAGACTATGGTTGGTGTGAAAATGTCATCCACAAACAAGCATGAGCACTTGGAGAATTTGAAGTGAACTGCACTCAAAGGAAACATGTGCTTACATAACATGCTTGTGTCTGTCTCTGTATATCAATGTCAATCCTTGCGGCTCCTTTTTGTTTAATATGCTTGCCTAATCATGCACTTTTGAGGCAAACTAGCTCTATTTAGGCTATAATATTTATTCGTTTATATAAAGTTTATAATATTTATCAGTAATATTATAAATTTAAAAAAAATTACTTAAAAAATATTTAAATAAACATATTTATGAATCACAATCATTTTAAATAAGATTCATATCATATACTAATTTTAAATATAAATCATACAATTCATTTCGACATAAAATTTCACATATTTTTTTTCTATTTTTGGTTCATAACATTTATTTGGTGGTTTAGTGGGTACCACAGTTGGGTCCCAAAGTGAAATCATCACCACCTCATGTTCTAGAATGATTACGAATCATTTGATCCACGTGTTAATTCTTGTATAATTGTTATGATTTTCTTACAATAATTTTACTGTGATTTTTATCTCATCAAAACACATTAGTTAAAAAAAACACACACATATATATATATATATAAATTCAGTCTCCAATCTTCATATAATCACATTTTCTTACCACATTTCATTTATTATTTTATAAGTCAACACAGCATTAAGAGGGAGTAGACATAAGAGGTGTTATCTATTATATGTCAACATAGTAACAAAATTTGATCAACCTATTACTATTATATTTCTATTTTTATTTTACAAGTAATGCTGTGGATCTAAACATTTTACTCAAAAAATTATTAAACATTGAAGTGTGCAGACTTACTTCTTTATCGATATGTCTCACATCACGTTAAATTTGAATTTATACGACACAATTTTTTTCCTTTTTGCCACTTTCAAATTAAGCATCCTCTCTCTCACTCTCTCACAGATATTTGGTTTTAATTTTCAGGGAAAAAAACAATGGAGATGGAGTCATGTGTGCCACCAGGATTTAGATTTCACCCAACAGAGGAAGAACTTGTGGGTTACTACCTTTATAGAAAGGTTAACTCCCTCAGAATTGATTTACAAGTCATTATGGACATTGATCTCTACAGAATGGAACCATGGCACATCCAAGGTAAATTGCTTTTTTTTTTTTTTTTTTGTTGAGAAATGCTGTCTATTCAAAAAAATAATAATATTTAGAAAAGTTTCTAAAATTTCAATGTATGATATAGATTTAAATTTGGTGTAGAATAGCTCTTAACCAAAATATTATAGGTACATATTACAAATTCTAGATATTTTTCATAGTAAAAATTTTGAGTATGTAACATTGTTGATATTTTTCTATTCCGTGGACCAATTAAAGTTTACATGTTGAAAATAATAGGTAGTTGGCCAGAATCTTTTCTCCTAGGCCCAAGATTTTGATATATGTAGTCTCTTGAGGACATGCATAAATGAAACATGATCATAGTTGATCTTCAATCAGTGGCTATGATTATGAAATTTCTCATGAACTTGGTATATGTACACACAGACAATTGCAGATTGGGGTATGAAGAGCAGACTGAATGGTATTTCTTTAGTCACAAGGACAAAAAGTACCCAACAGGAACACGGACAAATAGAGCGACTGCTGCCGGATTTTGGAAGGCAACAGGAAGAGATAAACCTGTGCTTTCAAAGAACAAAATAATAGGGATGAGGAAAACCCTAGTTTTTTACACGGGACGCGCACCCAATGGAAGGAAAACCGATTGGATCATGCATGAATATCGACTCCAAACGGTTGAGCATGCACCTCCTCAGGCAAGTTCAATCAATAACTATTCCCTTGTTTGATTTCGTTTTCAAAATTTGTTTTCTGCTAAAAATAACTTTTAAATTATTGTAATGAATTGTTACGTGTGCACACATATATGTACTAGCGGTTGCCACACGCGATGCGTGTGCAATTCTAATAAATATAAATAAAACAAAATATTTATTATATATTGTGTGCTAATTAAGTGGTAAGAGTCTTATTCATTTGACATAAGTCTAAGGTTCAAATCCCCGCCTCTCATCTATTTAATTTTTTTTTATTTCAAATAAAAAAGTAGACACGTGGCAGCATAAGAAACAAAGGTTTCAAGACACCATAAGGGGTGTTCACTTTATAATAGTACTAGCGGTTGCCACACGCCATGCGGGTGTAATTCAAATAAATAAAAATAAAATAAAATAAAATATTTATCATATATTGTGTGCTAGTTAAGTGGTAAGAGTTTTATTCATTTGACATAAGTCTAAGGTTCAAATCCCTTCATCTCATTTATCTAATTTTTTTTTTTTAATTTAAAATAAAAAAGTAGACACATAGCAACATAAGAAACAAAGGCTCCAAGACACCATAAGAGGTGTTCACTTTATAATAATATAGATAGATAGATAGAAGATAGAAGATAGAAGATAGATATCGCATCAATTATAAGATAAGCCAATATTTCAATAATGTTTTTTTGTTAGTGAAAAAAGGAGGTACAATATAAAAGTCACTTTCTTGAGATTGAAAATGAAGAACTTTTAAGAGACAAAGCATGCTCACTTTCACTTATTATTATGCCATCTAAAAAGAGTTTATAGAGAAAAACATAGAAACAATTCAATTACAGGGGAATTATATATTAATATTAAAAGAGTAATGGTGTGATGATTAATTTTTTACATGAAAATTTACTTGTTAAATGATTTGTCATCGTTGTATTAGTGGAATGAACCCCAACTTTCATGTCTAAGCAAATTTGGTACAAAACTTTGCTCACGCTTATTGGAATATTTCATTAAAATCTTCCCTGTTTATTTGACTTTCTGTGTTTTATGGTGAGTCTCATTATTTTTCAAATATGTGATCGAACTAATTGAGATAGATATAGCAGGAAGAAGGATGGGTCGTGTGTCGGGCATTCAAGAAACCAAGTCCAAGTCACAAGCAAGGTTTTGAATCTTGGAACCATGCTTACTATGTTGCGAACAAGGGCATGTTTGGCCAACCTTCATATCCAAATGTAGCAAGTCCAATCCACATGGTCCACCTCAATCAATCACCCTTTGAAAGTTCAGAACAAGAGCTCATGTCCATGTCTGATCACCGTTGTCTTGACAATCAACTTGTTCAACTTCCACAGATAGATAGTCCTCCTAATTCAAGTCTAGCAACAAAAGGCGATGCTAACGAGCAAAATAGCATAATCATCAATAGAGATTATGATGGTGAATGGAGTAGTCGAAGTAGCCAATACGTTGATTGGAAAATTTTGGATGACATGCTTGCACCGCAGTTGGCTGAATCCACATCAATTGCCAATTCCAACAAAGAAATTTCACTAGTTTCCCAAGAATATGACCTAAATGCTCAAAATTATGCTACCCATCTCTTCCCATGCCTTCCTGACTTGTAGACAGAGCTTATCATGGTCATAATCTATATAATATATAAAATTAAATACACTAATGGTCTTCAAAGTATGTGATTTGTTACAATTGTATTTTTAATTTTTCAATTTTTTTTACTTTGGTCCGCAAAATATGCAATTTGTCCCCAAACTAGCACAATTCAGAATCAATAGCGGAAAGATGAGTATATTCAATATTTTATATAAAGACCTAACAAAATCAAAAGGATCAAATACACACATGGTCCTCAAAGTATGCATTTTGGTCCCCAATCTTTTAATTAAAAAAAAAATTAAAAATTAAGCATGTAACAGATCCCATATTTTGAGAACATTAATGTAATAATCCATATATATACACACACAAAGACAATAAATTCATTTTAATAAGAGTTGGCCCATCAATAGTTAAGGTCCACTGTCTAGTTTTTTTTTTTTTTGATCGGCAAAAAATTTTTATTGATGAAATAAACAAGTACAAGGTACATGACGAAATACATCAATAAAGGAAAGGGAAGTGCAAAAGCATCACAGTTAAGGTCCACTGTCTAGTTTGGTAAGTTTTTAAAGAATTTCCAGAGGTAAACACGTAGAGCAGTGGAGGAAAAAGTTGTGAAAATAACAAAAAAAAAAAAAAAAAACATGGAAAATAGCTTTCAAAGGGAGTCAATTGCCCCAAGTTTGGTGTGTTAGGTGGAATTGCATTTTAATTCAGCTTTTAACTGGTTCTTTGTTTCATAATTGTAAATTATGCATTATTGGATGTATTTGTACAAATTTATTTATATTTTTTTGTTGTAAAATGGCCATTTTCATAGCATCATCTTGGTTGTAACATGGGGTGATTGTGAAGTTATCGAACCCTAAAAGGTAATTTAATACAAATAGAAAAGATATACATAAATAATTTACAATGATATTATACTTTGAAATATTTTTTTCAACGATGTAAAATAGATTTTAATCTGGTTTAATAAATAAAAATTATGAGCATTTTATGAAAAACAACTCAATTATGACCTTCACGAGTTTTGAAATGTGAGTTTTTAGTTAGAGCATACAAATAACCTCTATTTTTTCTTTAGTTGGAACAACTTAACAAAATTCTTTTAATTCAACATATTTAATCTTTAGATAATTTCAATCATTTAAGCAATCTAATGATGCCGGATTCGAAAAGTAACTTTTGCATAAAAGACTTGGATTTTACATAGAAAACCTAAGCTCAGGAAAACCACAAACACAAATCAATCCACAATAGTAATGAAAAATCAACAACAAACTTGAAACATTCGAACTTAAATCCTACCCACTCTAATTCTAAGAGCAATTCAGTAGCAAAGCCTCAAACTCGTTTGTTCTGATCTTCACTTGTACTTTGTCAATCTTTCACTAGTCGTGTTAATCCATCACACAAACACAATCTTCAAAATCATGCAACTTGATCATGCACACATACTAAATTTATATCAATGCAAAATTTAAATTTAACACACTTCTCACTCAAAAGATTCTCCAAGAGTTAGAGAGATGTGAAGTCAAAGTCATGTATATAAAAGTATAATATAAAAAGAAAGATTGAAAAGAAAAATTAAGGAAAAGATGAGGCAAATAAATGAATATAAAAGAATAAAGATAGATGAAAGAATCAAGTTTCTTTTATTAAACTTTGAATTGAATATGCCAAAAGTATTAGCTTAAAATATGCTTTTCACATATTGGATATTTGGCTCGATTCCACAAGTTAGTTGTTATGTTACACATGTTTCACACATATTCCTTGATTTACAATTTGTTTTTATTCCTCATTTGTTTGATGTATGTATGTCCCAACTTACATTGATGGATTTATTATGATTAGGGGTGATAGTTTCTCCCGTCCCGCTCTACCTCTCATCCGCTCGCCTCCATAAGGAAACGGGGCAAGGACAAATTTTCTCTCTCGCCACATTCTATCTCGCCTTGCTCCAATTTTATTTATTAGATAGTATATTTATTTGTACAAAATATATATAATTTAATTTTTATATATACAATAACATTAAATCATAAAATATTACGCTCGACATTCATTTTCAGTTCTTTAGGGTGTATTTGGTAACGTTTACGTTTTCAATTTATATTTACAAAAATTTTATAAACTGGTTTTTGTTTATTTTTTGTTTATTTTTAGAAAAACATAAACTACAAATGCGTTTGGTAATTGACAAAATGTTTTAAAAAAAATTAAAATATAAAAAAGAGTGAGAAATGGCAAGTGGTGCCAAGTGGCGGTGGAAGACGCTACTGAAAAGTGATGACAGTGTGTGGTGGGTAGCTGGTGGTGGCGGGTGGGTGGTGGTGGTGGCAGGTGGGTGACGGATGGTGGTGGGTGGGTGGTGGTGGCGGGTGGTGGTGGTGGGTGGGTGGGTGGGTGACAGTGGTGGGTGGTAGCGAGTGGGTGGTGGTGGTGGGTGGTGGTGGTGGGTAGGTGGCGGGTGATGGTGGGTGGGTGGGTAACGGTGGTGGGTGGTAGCGAGTGGGTGGTGGTGGCGGTGGTGGTGGTAGCGAGTGGTGGCGGCAGGTTGGTGGCGGATGGCGGGTGGTAATGGGTGGTGGCGGGTGGGTGGTGGGCAGTGATGTGGGTGGGTTGGTGCATGACGGTGTTGGGTGGTGGGTGGTAGCGAGTGGATGGTCGTGGTGGTGGTGGTGGTAGCGGGTGGTGGTGGCAGGTGGGTGGCGGATGACGGGTGGTGGTGGTGGTGGTGAGTGGTGGTGGCAGGTGGGTGGTGAGTGGGTCGTGGGTGATAATGGTTGTGGTGGTGGTGGTAGTGGGTGGTGGTAGCAGGTGGGTGGCAAGTGGTAGCGAATGGGTGGTGGTGGTGGTGGTGGTGATGGTGGGTGGTAGGTGGTGGTGGCGGGTGGGTGGCAGGTGGCTGGTGGTGGTGGGTGGCTGGTGGTGGCAGGTGGTGGATGGTGGTGGCAGGTGGGTAGTGAGTGGTGGTGGCAGGCGGTGGATGGTAGTGGCCGGTGGATAGCAGGTGGGTGGTGGGTGGTGGTGGTGGTGGTGGTGGCAAGAGGTGGGTGGTGATGGCGAGTGGGTGGCAGGTGGGTGGTGGTGGCGGGTGGTGGGTTGTGGTGGCAGGTGGGTGGTGAGTGGTGGTGGTGGGGGGTGGGTGGTGGCGGCGGAAGACGGTAGTGGAAAATGGTGGCGGGTGGTGGCTAGTGTTGGGTGGTAAAAAAAAAAAACTCAAAACTCAAAACGGAAACACATTTTTTGTGTTTTCATTTTTTGGCAAAATTTATAAACTGAGACCACTGATTTATAAATCAAAAATTTTACCAAACAAGTTTTTATTTGAGTTTTTAAAATTTTTGTAAATATAAACAGAAAACTGAAAACGTAAGTGTTACCAAACGGCACCTTAATTTTCATCTTACATATTTTGGCTTCTATAATTTATAAATCATCATATGTAATACACCATATCATCTCTTATTTATTAAAATTGATAGTTGGCATATGTGATGCGTGTGGAATTCAAATAAGTAAAAACTAAAATAAAATATTTATTATATATTGTGTACCACTCAAAAAATATATATATATATATTAACACCCTATCAATTATTTTGGGCCTCTATTTTTTAGTTTTTTTTTATATTATTTATTTATTTATGTCATGACCAAAACCCGCCCTTATAGGTTTAGTATCATAATCGACCAGTAATCCATAGATTACCGATGGCCTCTTATACAAAAATCAATTTATTAGGGGCTAACAGAAGTAAATAACAAATATACAATGTCTATTGAGCAGTGCAAAACATATATGGGACAGGAAAATTTTAAACTTTATATACATATATCATACATCACCCTTACGCCATCACATTTATATAGATAAGACAAAAAAAGGAACTTAGCCCCATTTACAGAATAAACAAAAACTTAAACTTTATTCACATAGCCATGACCACTTGACATATCCGGAACCTTCATGGGAGACACATAGGTTGGCTAACAAGACAGAGTCCAAGCAGAAACTCTAGGCCTGGTCACGTGCCTGATCACCTACATACATAAATAATACAGTAAGTTGGAATCTAGTGAATAACAACAGAGTAAAGGTTTTCATGAATGATGTCCATAACAGATTCAAAATTCAGATCAGAAACAGATTTTTATACATATTTAGATTTGTAAACAGTTATACGTGATATATCCATTAGCTAACAGATCAGATTGGTCATAAAGACCTACGTGCAAAGTAACAGATCAAATTGGTCATATAGACCCGCGTGTAGAGTAACAAATCAGATTAGTCATAAAGACCCACGTGCAGATCAGATAGTTGATTATGAATAATCAGTTCCATGAATGAAACCCACATGAAATCTTGGTAGCAGGTAACAGATAACAAATAAAAGATATCAAAAGCAGATGCTAAGGATGCCACGAATTCATTTCAGAAATTGGAAAATCAATCATTCTAATCAAAAAATAACATTTCAAAAAATAGAGTTTAACGAATAATCAGAAAATACATATAATCAAACGTATCTTTACAAAGTAGTTACTTACAGATAGTTCAAGAAGTAGATCAAACAGATTAGACAGACGATAGCGTGTGACCTACACAAACACATTAACATATACACATTAAAACACAATATCACTTCCTTGATCAAACTTGACTTCTCTTGTCTCTTTCTGTTTAAGTAACCCAAGATTCTACTACGCTTATTCTTTCTTTATTCAAATGAATCAGATTCTCATGTCACATATTCTTTCATTACTAAATCATTCTTTTCCAAATAGACTGATTTTTTACTTGGCTTCTTAATCAATTACTACTAAATCAATGATTTATTCTTTAACCAACTAATTTATGTTGATTATTAGCTTATTAATCTTCATTAAGTCATAATTCTTGCTAAGAAATGTTTAGGAGGAAATGAGATGAGATGAAAATATGAATAAAGTATGATTTTTCAAAACATGCTGAAAATAGCCTAACTGCTCGAGTCACCATTAGGTCGCTCGAGTGGACTGTATTATCTAAAAAAATACTAGAAGCTCGTAATGTTCGCTAGAGCCACCAATTAGTCACTCGAGCGGTTTGTAAATTTTCTAAATTCTAACAACTGCAGATTTAGCTTCCGAATTTCATTTCAAATTTAGATTCATGCATGACTCAATTTAAACGTGTAATGTCATTAATAAATATAAACACGTGACTAATTTCCAAATCTGAATACAAAAACTTTCTTAATTTGTCCAAATTTAAATTTAATTCATTTCCTTCATATTAAACCCAATTTCAAACTCATAAGTTCTAAAATATGAATTAAGCTTTCAACATATAATTTCAAAACTTAGGTTTAAACATGGCTTGTCTAAAAATATACGAACTCTTAAATAATTAAGAAAACTTAATCATTTTTATACCATTTACATCAAAACTCCTTTAATATAAAAATTAAGCTCATTCTTCATAGACTCATAATTTTCCAAAATTTAGTTCTGGTTTCATCAAGACATGAAATTAATTCTTGGAAATCTTTAATGCATGTACAATTAGAATATCAAAATTTGTAGAATTTGTTCATCTATGTAGGAAGACTCAAACCCATGTAAGATATTCAAAATCAAATCCAAAATAATTAGTTTCCATAATGATGAACATGTATGTAACCTATTTCATGTTTAAAACCCAATTTGTTTCTAATTCCATGAATATAATCTCAAATCCTTCAAATCTTTTAAAAATTCATTGATGTATGTAAAGATGAAATCCAAATTCATGAAAAATAACATAAATTAAACTTAATCCATAAATTTTTTAAATTAATTTCTTGGTTCTTGACCTTAATTCTTTTCTTTTTCATTATATGTAAAATTTCTTACAATTGGATTCTATTTCTTATTGATGTTCAAAACATGAAATTAGACTTGTGAGCCATAAATTTTTCTGAAAATATGCAAGATATATACTCTTATGTGTGCAAGAACTTCAAAACCAAGTTCAAAAATGATGAAACATGAGACATACAACCATGGATATGAACTTAGTTTACTATTCATCATCTTCTTGACATTTCTTAACAAATTTCATGTAATTAAACCCAATTACTTCATGAATTCAACCTTTAGATAATTCCTCTACAAGAATTAAAGACTAAAATCTTACCTAGAGTCTTTAGCTCGAAGAGTTGTAGCCAAATCTTCAGCTTCTTCTACAATTCTTCTTCTTTTCACAATTTTGGAATTCACTCTCTCTCTAGAGTTGGTCTCTCTGTCTCTCTCTTTCGCTCTCTCTGTCTCTCTCTCTAAAGTGAACTCTCAGAACAAACAAATGAACAATTCATCTATAACTCACCGAGCAAGGATCCTCTAGAGTGATTTTTCCCTAAAGTTTCTTAAAGTGCTACAGTGTATGGTTGAGATTTACTGGCAAGTCACATCAATTTTTCTGATGTGACTTGCCAATAAATCTCAACCATACACTGTAACACTTTAGGAAACTTTAGAAAAATTTTACTCTAGAGGATCCTTGGTGTAACTCACCAACACATAACACATACACACACAACACCTTTTGACACCACAAGCACACGTGCACACTTCTTGGAATTCCAACACATCACTCACATGCACACAGAGATTTCTAAGCACACTCACACCCACACCCACATACATCCTCAAATTTAAGACCATTCCACAATTCCATTTATGATTAGGATTGACGTAATTAGGCAACACTTAGTTTTAATAAATCTTGATTAGTACATAATTTAATTAATCATAACTAATTAGGCAACACTTAGTTTTAATAAATCTTGATTAGTACATAATTTAATTAATCTTAACTGTTCACAAATCCTACATAATTTAATTAGTTTAACTGACTTCAATTAAGGCCCAATTAATTATATTTAAATTTATCAATCTGAATTAGATTTTTAATCAAACTCCCAAAAGGTTTCCAATATCAAATTAAACTTATTTCCATCATCAATTTTGATTTCTCAAGTTCTTAAGGCTTTCAATTTCATATCAAACTCAAAATGTCTGTCAATAAATTACATATTCAAATTGAACACCTCATTAGTAAATTTAGATCATAATAATTATAATTCTCAATCCTCATAACCACCTCATAACGTAATTAATCCCAACTCGGACCCAATTAATCAAATTTTAATTTTACTAAACTATATTGAATATTTAATTAAACTCTTCTATGGTCTAATACTCGAAATTGAATCGATTCAACTCATCAATTTTACCTTCTTAAGTCATTTAGACTTTCAATTTCTAATTTCAAAATAAATTCTTAATCAAATCATATACGAATCAAACCAAATAATTTCCATTAAAATTCAAATGTCCTTAATTAATTAGATACCAATTATTATACAAGGTGGGGTCACCATAGTCTTTCCCCCTTAGAAAGTTTAGTCCTCAAAACTTAAGATATTTGTACCGAAAATCAGTCATATAGCTTGGTCTCATTTCATTTCATCTCCTATGTAACTTCATTTTCACTTTGATTTTCTTCACAAAAATCGAACTTATTTCCCAATCACTTAACGGTTAATAACCCAAATTGGAGATTCATTACCATCTCTATTGTCATCAATCACATAACTTGTATATTTTAATTCATCAATCTATAATTCATATACTCCAAATAATAGGAGATTTACTTCAAGAGATGATCATGATTCTCCTTATTTCTCAAAATAAATCAAAATATTCCATTGTTGCAAATTAAATTTAATATTCAATGCATCACTAATAAAATATACAAGTTCTTGGTCTTACAATTCTATTGACAATAATAGTCCTGACATTTTTCCTACGCAATTTGTATTTAATTATTTCCCAAAAAAATGGTCATTTAATCTTTCTTGACCATGTCAAAGGTTTTTAAGTCATTTATATAATGTAGTATCTCCAAATAAGGTTTTCATGCTAATCTGTAACAGAAATTTCCAAATTATATGAAATATAATCACATATTATGGTCTCAGTTGCAAACAGGCATCTTGGATACCAATAATGAAGGTGGTTTCGAAATAAAGTGACATATCATATTCAGAACATAAGCATATCAGAGTCAGAATAGAAGTATATCTTGCAGAAATTCATTAGCCTTTTGAAAGCGACAAATGTTGGATTGTATTCAAATAGCATTAGACTGACAAACAGATCAAAGCAGAACTTATATACTTTCAGAACTTGTACACTTTTGTTAAATTAAGATCATACTCATGTAAGTAATTTAAATTACGTTGTCTTCATAATTATTCCAATTCTTAGGCATATATAGATATATTCATTAACTTTGATAATTTGTTATATGGTAACTAATGGCTAAACTTTTAATTTTCTCAAATCATTACAATTAGTTAACTAAATTCTAATATTCCGAAAGGTTTTTTAAGAATTATACAGTCGTCATTCTAACAAAATTTATTTTCTTATTTTCCATCACGCTTTCTTTCTTCCATTTAACACTATAGTTGAATTCCTTTACAATGAGTTAGGCTATTTAAGTTAGGAGTCAAAATCTAAATTCAATTATGTATCTATAAGATCATAATTTCATTTCTTTCTAACCACCATTTAGATACAAAATCACCATATATATTTTTTTAAGGTCTATATTTTTGACTTTATAGCTTAAGTAAATTATAAACCTCTTCTAATGTTATCAACGTGATCTTAATTGATCTGTTTTTCAAATTGTTTTAAGTCTTGATCTCATTCTTCTAATTCTTACAATTTTGGGTCAAGTCTCAAATATCCAAGTAATGGATCCTAACTGTATCAATTGTTTATGAGATCTCTTCCTATCTTGCTATTGTTCATGTATGAATATAACTATGTCTTCTCTCTCTCTCTCTCTCTCTCTTTTAAATTTTTAAAATTTTTTATTTTTACGGGAGGAGGGGGAAATTCTTTCAGATTCATAATTCAATGTCATAAAATTGTCACTTTCAGTGTTTTTAAATGGTTCCATTATGATATGATTTTAGTAAATTAAGTCATACTTATTTGGATACTACGTAGGAAAATTTTCATTGGCTTAAATTGTTTAGTCTTTTACTTAAGTCTTAGTGATATTCTAATAATCTTTAGCAAACTCAAGTTGAATTTCAAATAATCAAGTAGATGGGTTCTAACTTTATTAAATATTCAATAAAACCGATTCAAATAAAGTCGTATATATAAAATTTGAACTTAAGACTTCTGTATGTGTATTTAAAACATTCTTGCTGATTTCCTAATTGTAGGTAGGTATTAACCTTTAACCAATTAAATCATTTGAGCTTTCCTTAGACTTTAGAACAATCTTTTATCTGATGCTTCCCACACTTGAAACATGCTCCGGTAATTCGATGACACAATCCCTAATAACACTTGTGACATATTGAATATACTGGGACAAACTTACTACCTTTAGAATCTTGCTTAGAATTACTCGTCTCTCCTACCACAAAATTCATAGTTTTCTTCTTTGGTTTACTTTTTGCTTCCACGCCTAACTTTTTCTTTTGATCTTGCCAAGTATTATAGCATTGCACAACCTTCACCATTGCACTTCTTCTACTTTATCTAATCTCCTGATAAGGACTCAGCCTCCACGTTATTCGTACTTTTCTCCATCTTTTCCTATTGACAGAAGAGAATGGTTAAACACAATAAGATAGTTGATAACACTTAGGTTAATATCAACTGACTTAGAACATGACCCAAAACACGTATCATAGACAAGTAAACATACACACACAAGCATATAAGGATATTGGTAGGGTGACCTATTCATTTCCATGGAACTTACCAAGAATTTCTTATTCGAAACTATGCTGGCCAAACGTGATTTCAATTGGACTTTCAAGGTCATTCAACAAAGGCATGAAACTCTATGGTTTAACATTTCACATAATAGGTTCCCCGCCAAAATATACCATCTCACATGTCAAATAATTTTCTTTTCCTCAATTATCATAGTTCCACATACTTCATTGAATCATCAAATTCCTCAAGTTCCTAAATATTCTCATAGTCTAATTTGGCATATAACTCTTATAACTTTTATGGCTTCCATCAAAGATTCTAATTCCTCATAATATTATGTTTCAACAATTCAACATACTTGTACTCACCAATGGTCTAGTAAAAAATTATGATTTCCTTATAACATTAGAATTCCACAATAATTCTTAGCTTTTAACCTCATTACCAAACTTATTAAACACATTCCCATTTCCTTATAATTATCACAATTCCATAATAGCTTTTAATTCTTAGTTTCAATACTTAAATATATTATACAAATGCATATACATATTCCTGAATGCACAACTTATTACTTACTTACTATATGTATGAAACTTAAATCCGTTATAGACATTCTAATGCTCAATGGACACATGCATGAAATATTAACTCGCGCTCTGATACCACTCTGTCACGACCCAAACCCGCTCCTATAGGTTTAGCATCATAACTGGCCAGTAATAAGTAGATTACCGAAGGCCTCTTAAACAAAAATCAATATATTAGGGACTAGAGGAAGTAAATAACAAATATACAATGTTTATTGAGCTATGCAGACATATATGGGATAGAAAAATTTTAAACTTTATATACATATATTATACATCGCCCTCACGTCATCACATTTATATATAAGACAAAAAAGGAACTTAGCCCTATTTACAAAATAAATAAAAACTTAAACTTTAATCACTGTTGGCTTTTTTGGCTTTCGAAGGTTAGTATTATAATTTTAAGCGTGTCAGTAAGGATCAATCAGTCCTTACAGAAGATTAATTGCCAACCAATTATTAGACAATTGTGTTTTAGTTCTTTCAGCCTCAATGAAGACGACTTTTATTGGTGGCTTGTTTAAGAGAACTTAGTAAACAATAATTAAATGAAGAATAATTGCAGCATTTCATTAAGTAAGAATGAAAAACTTACAACGATCTGATCCAGCCTCGTAGAGGTTTACAACAACAAACTATTCAAAACTACTCCTATGAATAAAGTGCGACATAGGAATTTGACGTATAGAAATGTAAAGAACAAGAAATGTAAAAACTGGAAGGAAATAAAGTACATAAAACTAGTTTCTGGATCTAAGTCTGGGTTTTGTTTCTGGAGCCTTCTCTGCTATTTATACTTCTTAATAATAACCGGTGAAATGAACTTCTAATCGTCGAAACATCCCTCCATGATCGCTAATCATGCTCTCTCACAGTTAGCTCCACTACGCCATGTCTGCAGTTAGGCTTCCCTCCTGATTTTGAATTTGAACCTTGTGAGTAACCGTTAGGCCACATCACCTTATATCTCTCGATCATTCCAGTGCTATGCAGACCCATTATTGCCAGTATGGGTTGACACGTGTCTGACTATGGTTAGCGATTTATATTACCTTCCCAAACTACCCTTCTTATTCCACGTGTTGAATCGTGATTGGCTTATACAATTTACGCAGCCAACATTACCCTCCGCACTAATATACCCAATACTTGATGATATTAGTGGATCAAAACACTTCATCCATGTCCTAGGACGTTCATGGGTTTCGCATCTTCTTAGAACTGCAACTACCTGCATTAAATTCTTTTCTACACCTTGAACATTTCCCATTATTTGAGCATTCAAAAGGACTGATACAGCTCGCATGGCCAAACAAACTTTCTTTGACATAGATCGAGCATACGAGGAGTTGTCAGATAATAATGTTTGCCCTCGAAAGAATTCCATGCCTTTATTAGCCACTCCTATCCATCTCCATATATTCAAATCATGGAAGCTTTTGCAAATTATCGACCTTTGGATTATGAACCTATTGTTCATAATTCTCTAGCCCAAAACTTTGCAAACATGGATATTGGAAGCTCTTCTTCTAAGACTTCTGGCTGGGGAGGCTGGCCAGAACCTGAGGAATCCAAGCTGAGAGAGCGCATTAATCATCACTTCGTCGAATTCGTTGATCTTCCATCTTTTCCTCCTTTCATTCGGAGCTCGGTGGTTTACCCATATGTATCCATCAATCGTTGATGCAGTTTGGAAGATAACTTACTTATAGCATGGTACACATCTTTCATGCCTACGAAGATTATGCAAACCACTCGTCGTCCAGAAGAAGCACAAGGGTACAGCCCGTCATTCTTAGCCCAGAGGGCAAAATTTTGCTCTTCTGACTGGCTTGAATACGTAAACAACCCCCAGTTTCCTCATTCTTTCGAGATGGATACTCATGTACCTCCTCTTCCGCAAAACCCTCATTGGGTGGAGGAACTGAGGCTTACTCTCTTTAAGAATCAGTTTCTTTCCTCCTATGAACCTCCAACTTCCCCCACTATATTTGAGCGATATCAAGCTCAGCTTCTGCTCGCGGCTTTTTCTCACTTGCCTTTCAATGTTCTTAAGGGTGATGTTCCTCTTAAGAACCTTTGATGGGCTTATGACGTTATGACTCGAAGTCATATCCTCAATCCTATTGCCCAAGTAGAGCTTCATATGTTTTTGGATCAACTCCCACTGCTTCTTCATTGGCATCAAACTTCTGTGGCCACCACTCAATCTTTGGACAACATCTCAGCCCTTCAAATTCACACCCAGTATGAAGCAGAGAACCTTATCGATGAATATAATGATTTCAAGAATAAAGACTCTGCATACTGGGATGACTTGGATATGGATGAGATAGAACAAGGATTGAAGGAAACAGAGTTCGACCACTGTTGGAACAAGTTCATCAGATAAGAGCATATCAGCTTCAGCAACTTAGCTTGGAGAAAATAAAATAAAAAAGGAACAGAAATTCATCGACCACTGTTAGAACAAGTTCCATGGCCTTAACATTTTCTCTATTCCTTATTTTTATGAAATTGAATATGTAACCAAAAAGGCTTTCTGATGTAATTACTTTTACCTTAATAAAGCTAAGCTTTCCTTTCTTTATTCGGCATGGTCTGATTTCATTCTATTTTTCTAAAACAAACAAAATCAGAGCTTCGAATTCACCAAATTTGTCCTTCGAAACCTGATTTGAACATATCCAAATGGAATACTGGAGACCTAATTTGAACTTTACTAACATATGGAGTGTAATTGACAACCTTTGCATTAGGTCTTCTTTTCCAACTCATATTGTTAACACAATCAACAGTTTCGAAACAACTATTTTTGCTTCGAACAAACAATCTACATTTTCCGAAGTATGGAAACTTCCTTTAAAAAGTGATTCCCTTTGTATCCTTCACTGCTTAACCAGATATTGGTTTTATATCACTTCAAAGTCTAGAACAAACAAATTCTAACTGCAGAGTACTTCAAACTTTACTTCAAAGGATTTTACTTTCAACAAGGAACCTAAAAGCAGGTCTTTAATCCTCTTGAAGTGAACAAATATCTGGGCACCCTGTATTCTTAGGTGTGAAATGTGCTTCAAAGTCAACTTCCTGCTTTCGAAGCTCTAGCTGAATGTTTTTCACCTGATTTTGGCACCAAAGCTTGGCTTCGAAGCCAAACATTTGATTTCAAAGCCAATATTAATATTTGAGATACGTTTCCCTTCCAAATTATCAACGTTGAGAGAAACTTTTCGCATCCGTACCTTTAGTATTTCTTTGTGAATTCTACCCATTTAAAACGATTGGGTACTTTTCGAATAAAAAGGTTTAAAACCTTTTTATTCCATGCTTCTAATTCTCTTGTTCGCCCAGCACACAAACCCTTCATCTCTATTGACTTCTCCTTCTCCTTACCCTCTTTCTCAACTTCGTCTCCGAAAAAAACTCCTGTCAATGGCTTCTTCTTCCTTGAAAATATTGGTTATGGAGCGTGCGAGTCCATCCGTAGCCTTAAAAAGGATCATTGATGAAGAGTGTGAGAAATACAAGTCTGGTGAGAAAAGTGCCATTGACGGACACATCTTCATTTCCCATCACCATGAACAACAAGAATACATGCTTGGGCCCATTTTTAAGGAGATTCCCACTGAGCTTCCAGCTCTGTATCCGCGTTTGGAAGATCATTGCCTCCTTTATGAAGGCGGTCTTGATTGGGGAAGCTAGAGGATGAACCGACCCCATCGCTGCTGGCCCACAGTAAGACCAGAGTGGGAGGAATGGTATGATTGGGTTGTCTCTGATAGAACATTGGATCTTCAGGAGCTTTGCCTCTTCGACGCCCTTCAATTGTCCAGGTTCACCATTTCAGAGGACCCATTTTTAATACCCGCTGCTCTTTGTTTTTGGAATTCTGCTTTCAATTTCTTCCAATTTAGATGTGGAATGATGGCTTCTACTGTCCTTAACATCTACCATCTGTTAGGATTATCCCCTATTGGTACCCCTATTGGTTCAGACTATCCTGACCTTAAAACCCCTTTTTCTCTCCCCCCTTTGAACTCATCCTATAGTGACCTTGGCAATGTTGAGAACAAAAGAGAAGGTCCTGTGACTAATAGGGAATTTTTCTCTTTTTTATTGTATTTACTTTACAAATTCCTCTTCTATACTTCTTCTCAAAGGATCATGCTTGAGTTTGCCCTTCTTGCCAAAGCCCTTGTTTTACAAAGAAATGTGGCCTTAGCTCCATACGTTTTGGGCCATGTTTATAGAGTTTGTTCCCTTTTTTGTGAAAAACCCTTGGATGCCAATTGATGATACAGTTTGTTCCAGTGAATGGATGGGACTCAAGCCCATGTCCAAATGATCAAGCCCACCGGATAACGTGCAAACAAGTTCAACGAGGAACGAGGTAGTCCCCCAGTGAACCCTCCGACGAGCAAGTCAGGAAGAGAAGTAGAGTGTAGAGGGAGAGATTAGAGATAGAAAAGCTTAACCTTCTTCTTGTCTTCAACGTTTGCTTATATCCTTTGGTAATCATTTCACTGTCCCTTCCGACCTGACCTCCTCGCCGAAAGTCTATGCTGTACCTTACCTTGTTTAGGGTAAGGGGGTCCTGTTCCGATGGAGAGGTGTTGTCGTAATAAATGCTGTGATGGGCTGCATTAATGGTGATGTGTAGTGGCAATAACTTTGCAGATCTTTGTCTGCTGATGTGGCTCATCCTTCACCTGCCATGTGTCTGAATGTCATTGGCTCTTTATGCCATGTTGGATTCCAATTGTCCTGGACCTCACCAGCTAGGTTATGTATTGGGCTCCAAGTGATGGGCTTGGGTTGTTCATAGTGATTCATGGCCTTTATGGGCTTATACACGTCAGTAGTCCCCCATTCCCGAGTGCAACTTTAGTCCAACGAAGGAAATACTAACGAAGAAGATAAGGGTGTTAGGGATTGGCAGGATGGAGGTCGACCGGCAGGGGTGACCGAGAGGGTGAAACGACCAGGAGGTGGTCCGACCATGCAGGGTGACCGAGTGGAAAGGCCGACCACGAGGAGGGCCGACCGCAAAGGTTGGCCGAGTGGGAGGGTTGACCACGAGGAGGGCCGACTGCGAAGGGGGACCGATTGCGGTGGTTGACCAAGTGGGAGGGTCGACCAGAAAGAGGGCTGACCGCGAAGGGTGACCGAGTGGGAGGATCGACCACGAGGGGTGACCGAGTGGGAGGGTCGACCACGAGGAGGGTCGACTGCGAAGGGTGAGGTGGAGGGGCGTGGGGCTCGAGAGGCGGCGTGTCACGTGGTGATTTGAAGTGAAAAAGACAGGGTAAGGGGAGGAGACAGCGAATCGTGGTCGTACACGTGGCAACATCCCGAGGGGGGGTGAGGGGAGATTAGGCGTTAGATCAGAAATGAAACGATAGGTCATTATGGGTGTTGAAAAGACAGTTTTGACGGATGATTTGAAAAGTTTTCAAACTGGCGAAAATTAATTGGGATCCTTGGAATACGGGCAAATCGTGGGCTTTTGGCATTATTCGATTCACCTACTTGTTTACAAAAAATCAAAATATTCCAAGTGTGAATTCCTTTGTTGCTCATGATACACCTCTGCAACACTTTTTCAATTTCCTTGCACCTGCATCCGAAGCGATTCACAGACATACCATAGAAATGGCCCAAGAAGGAGCTGCGAATGTCAGGGTGGATCCACTTGGTGATGATGATGCAGTGGAGTTAGCGCAGCAATATAGGATGGAGAGGGTGGGGGATTCGATGGTACGATCCCATGGTTCCACCATGATAGCAGCTCCAAAGCCAATCAGCCAGGCAGAACCAGATCACTGGCATACAAAGGCAGATAGATCAATGGTGACTGCAGTGGATTTGGAGGCTATTCGCGAAAAATACCAAGTGCCTGTTGAAATAGAGTTATTGTTACCGATGTCGACGGAGAGGCCATCCGATGCCAGGCCAGGGGAGTTTGCCCTTTATGAGGAAGCATTGAAGGGAGGACTGAGGCTGCCCCTACCGCAAGTGGTGGTAGATATCCTGAATCGTTTGGAGGTAGCGCCGGGCACTAGCCTGTGCAAGTACGTGGCCGAAGGCGAACGAAGGGGCGGCTATGACAGTAGACGAATTCTTCGCATGTTACAAGGCCTCAGGGCAGCAAGAGACTTGGGTCACTCTGTAGGCTGCAGCAGGGAAAAGGCTGGTGGCGGGGCTGCCGTCGTCAATCAAGGGGTGGAGACCACGATGGTTCTATGTGTCTACCAGTGGAGGGGTTGGGGTGCGCACTATTTAGAAAGTGCCCACCAAGTCTGTGGAGCCAAAGCTGGGAGCAGCAACAGAGGAGAGAGTGAAGAGGGTAAAAGAATGGAGGGAGAAGGAAGGGGCCAGATGGGACGAGCTCGTTCAGCCGTCGGCTTTGTTTGAGGCAGGCTTGAGTCCACAGTCGAGTGGTGGGGACCTCGACCGAACGGAGTTGGAGGCAAGGAGGAAGGCTCAAAAGGCGGAGAACCAGACCATCTTGGCCAAAGCCCAAAAATTCAAAGAGTCGTAGGCAGACCGACCGCCACAGCTGGTTGCGAGAGAGAGGATCCAACCTCGTCCCAAACCCTTAGGAGAAAAAGACTTAAGTGAATTTGTGCCACGACTGCCTCCAACAGATCCCTTGAAAGAGAGGGCTTTGAAGGAGATGGAGGTGAGGGGCGTAGTGAAGAAGAGCCTGCCCTGAAGAGAAGGAGGGAAGTGAGCGCAGAAGAGACCAGTGTGGCCAAGGAGGCAGAGAGGGGGCTAGCGGAGGAGACCCCAGGAAAGGTGGTCGTCCCAGAAGTGGTGGACATCGCGTCGGAGGGGATGGAGGTCGTCCCAGTAGTGGTGGGGATCACCACAAAGGTAGCGGGGGCCGCCTCCGGAGTGTAAGTAGAAGGTGGGGCGATGGGCCTTGAGCCAAAGAGGAGAGAATAGCCCCAGGGGGTCCTGCACCCCAAGGAGGGGGAGTCAGTCTGATTACTACGATCTACCACGCTCGTGCAGTGGCTGGGCTGCTGGAGGGAGAAGAAGGCCCAGCCAAGGCAGGGGCAGACCGTCTTGTGGGGATTATAGAAGAAGCAGCCTTGCGCTCAGCAGCCAGATTCAATGAGGCTGAGCTGCTGAGGGGGTTATGCTCCGCTCAAATGGAGGTAACCACCTTAGTAGGGGCTCTGCTGAGAAAGACGGGGACTGCAAAACTCAAGGCAGATGAGGACAGGGCTCAACTTGCAAAGTTGAAGAAGGAGAGTGCAAGTTGAGAGAGTGCCCACGCTGATCTGCAAATGGTCAAGGTGGAGCTGGAGAACACACACTGCCAGGTTGTGTCGCTCGAGTTCCAACTGGCTGGCGAGCAGAAGAGGTTGGATGAGGCCCAAAAAGCCTGCATGGTCACGGTCGCGGTCAAACGACACGAAGAGGCAATGAGCAGTAATGAAGAGCTGGTTAGGTAGAAGGATGAGGCAGACGTGATGATTGACGGTCTACAAAAGGAGCTGGAGGGCAAGCATGCTAAGGCAGTGGAGGAGAATGAGAGCCTTCAGAAAGAGTTGGAAGCAGAGAGAGCCAAGGCGGCTGCTGAAAAGGAGAGCCTTCAGAAGAAGTTGAAGGCAGAGAAAGCCAAGGCAACTGCTGAAAAGGAGAGCCTTCAGAAGGAGTTGGAGGCAGAGAAAGCCAAGGCAACTGCTGAAAAGGAGAGCCTTCAGAAGGAGTTGGAGGCAGAGAAAGCCAAGACAACTGCTGGAAGGGTGACCCTGGATAAGGAGTTGGCAGAGGAGAAGGCTAAGGCAGCCTCTGAAAGGGTGGCTTACCCCGATCTTTATGTGGCAGCAGTGAACCAGTTCAAGGGGTCTACTGAATTTCAGATGGCAGTGGATGCCGCGGTCGCCAGTAGCTTGGCAAGGGAGGAGTCTGGGGGGACGGGTCTGTCGCGGACGACTGCTAGAGGAAGGACTGAGGTAGAAGTGATTGAGAGCTTCCAGCGGTCAGACTTTTATAAGCACGAAATGGCTGAGTTTTGGGACAGTGGTTGGAAAATGTTCAAGCGTAAAGCTGAGGAGTTGTTCCCAGACTTGGACCTGAGTAGTGTGAAAATCGATGACGACGATGTGGCCCAGACCCCCCTTGATGAGGGTATTGAAGAAGAAGACCTTGTGTCCAGTGAAGAGGAGTAGTTTGAAGAAGAAGAAGAAAGCCTTGCACAGACCTTGTGTGTTTGTGTTTTTTGTTTTGTTTTGTTTTTTATTTTGAATGGCTGTAATGAACTCATGTACAAATTTCTGAATAAATAAAATTGCAATTATGTTTTCATTTGATTGTGTGTGCTTGTGCAACTGAAATGAATGAGGCGTGGGCGAGGCGTGTGTATAACTCATTGTGAAGTGCAAAGTGGAGTTAAACTTGTAATAAGAACTAAATTTAAGAACTCCTCAGTGTAGAGTGAAATTGAAGTTGTAATAAAAACTCAATGCAGGGTAAAGTTAGGAACTCCTCAATGCAGAGTGAAATTTAAAATGTAATAAAATTATAAGTTTCTGTTTGCCACACTGTTGAAGTAGATTAGTGGTTTATTGGAGTGAGGCTTGGCTTGTAAGGAAGCAGGCTGGCTTGTAAGAGTTTGAGTGAAAAGAAAATAACCTGACTTGTAAAGAAAACGTGTAAGAACGTCTTTAGAATTTGACTAAGCAAAGAGTGGTGTAAAGACTTGGACCTGGAATTATGACTAAGTGTGTCTACTAATTCCACAAGCATGAAGTTTGCATAGATGGCTTTGACTGAGCCCTGCACGTGTGCTTAGTTGGGGCTAAGCTATGATTCACTGACGTTGTAAGGAACTCAGTCTGAACCTGAAATTGTGGCGCTCGGTCCGGCTGAGACTTGTTATGCTTAGGCTGGTTGAGGCTTGGTCTGGCCGAGTGCTGCATGCTCAGTCTGGATGAGGCTTTTAGTGCTTAGTCTGGCTGAGGCTTTTAGTGCTTAGTCTGGCTGAGGCTTTTCGTGCTCGGTCTGGCTGAGGCTTTTAGTGCTCGGTCTGGCTAAGGCTTTTAGTACTCAGTCTGGCTGAGGCTTTTTGTGCTCGGTCTGACTGAGGCTTTTTGATGCTCAGTCTGGCTGAGGTTGTATGATGCTCAGTCTGGCTGAGGCTTTTTATGCTCAGTCTGGCTGAGGCTGTATGATGCTCAGTCTGACTGAGGCGTTTTTGTGCTTGGTCTGGCTGAGGCTTTTTGATGCTCAGTCTAGCTAAGGCTTTATGATGCTCAGTCTGGCTGAGGCTTTATGATGCTCAGTCTGGCTAAGGCTTTTCATGAGTGCTGCAATCAAAACGTCATTGAGACACCATACAGATAACTGAGATATATAATTGTTGGCAGGGAAAGTGTAACCCAGTTAATCAAAAAGTTACATTGCGTGAAGGGATATCAAGAATGTGTAAATTTGCCGAAAAGAAAATACAATAACTGAGCAATACAAAAGTAGGAGCTTATTGAAAGTAACGTTTCAGGTGTTCGGCGTTCCATGGGTGGGGGAGGTCTCGACCTTCCATGTCCTGAAGTCGGTAGGTGCCCGAACGTGGTCGGGCTTTCAAAACGTAAGGTCCCTCCCATTTGGCTGCCAGTTTACCCTCAGTCGGATTTTTGGTGGCAAGAGTTGCTTCTCTCAAGACAAGGTCCCCTACAGCGAACTCCCTTGGTCAGACTTTGCGGTTATAGTGTGTTCTCATTTTCTGTTGGTATGAGGCCAATCTGACAGCGGTGGTCTCTCTGAGTTCTTCAATTAGGTCCAGGTCTGCCCGACGGAGCTCTTCGGTTAGTGCTGGATCCGGATGTAAAACCCTGGGAGTAGGCAGACCGACTTCTACTGGAATAACCGCCTCAGCACCGTATGTTAAGCAGAAAGGGGTTTCCCTAGTGGGAGTCCGAGCTGTAGTTCGGTAAGCCCAGAGTACATTCGGTAGTTCCTCAGTCCAAAATCCCTTAGCAGCTTCTAGCTTGGTTTTGATGATCTTTAAGAGAGCACGGTTGGTGACCTCGACTTGGCCATTGGCTTGGGGATGACTGGGGGAAGAGAAACATGGTTGAATCTAGAGGTCGGCACAGAACTTCCTGTACTTGGCGTTGTCAAATTGTTTGCCGTTGTCGGAGACGATGGCCTGAGGGATGCCAAACCTGCAAACGATCGACTGCCAAATGAACTTGGTTGTGTTCTGCTCGGTGATGGTGGCAAGGGGTTCTGCCTCTACCCACTTGGTGAAGTAATCAATGGCGATAATCGCGAACTTGGTCTGGCCTCGGCCGGTGGGAAGTGGACCGACCAAGTCGATCCCCCATTTGGCGAACGGATAAGGGCTGCAAAGTGTGATCAACTCTGTAGGAGGAGCATGGGGGATGTTGGCAAAACGTTGACACTTATCACATTTGAGCACGAAATCAGTCGTATCTTGATTGAGAGTTGGCCAGAAATAACCAGTACGGAGTATTTTGTGGGCTAGAGACCTGCCGCCCGAATGATTACCACAAATTCCCTCATGGATTTCCCGCATTACATAGGTTGCTTGAGCCGAATTGAGGCATTGCAGGTATGGGCGTGAAAAACCACGTTTGTACAAGACACCACTGACCAGGATGTAATTGGATGACCGGGCCTTAACTTTGGCGGCCTACTGTTGGTCATCTGGGAGTTCTCCCGTTGTCAAAAATAGGAAAATGTCGGACGCCCAAGGGATAGGTTCGTTTTAGAGGAACTGCACTTCTTGTAGGTCGGGTGAGATGGCCGGGTGGGCTAGGTATTCGAGGCGAACACCATGGCTGAGGTCGGACTGGTCTACAGAGGCCAACTGAGCTATCTCATCTGCCTTGGAGTTTTTTGCCCGAGGTATGTACTTGATGTGGAAGGTATTGAAGAGGCAAACAAGGGGGAGGGCCATATCCCTGTAAGCCCGCATTGTGTCCTCCTTGGCATCGAATTCTCCCGTAATCTGGCCGACAATGAGCTGGGAATCGCTGAACACCCGGATGTGGCTGACTCCAATGTCCTTGGCGAGGCGGAGTCCTGCTATCAATGCCTCATATTCGGCCTCATTGTTACTGGCATTAAACAAGAAACGGAGAGCACATTTGAAATAGCCACCCTCAGGGCCGTTAAGAATGAGGCCAGCCCCACTACCTTCCCTGCGAGATGATCTGTCGACATTAAGAGTCCATGAATGCGGGTCTTTTGGCTCCATAGGGGTTGGTGGGGGTGGAGGCGCAGCGGTTGGGGTAGGATTAGTGAATTCCAGGATGAAATCCGCAACAGCCTGTTTCTTAATTGCTGTTCGAAGCCAGTAGGAGATGTCAAACTGACTGAGTTCCACTGACCACTGCATGAGTCTGCCGGAAAGTTTTGGTTGCTGCATGACCTTCTTCAAGGGTTGGTCGGTGAGAACCACTATGCAATGGGCCTGGAAGTAAGGACGGAGCCGTCTGGAGGCAGTAACCAAGGCCAAGGACAATTTTTCTAACAGCGAGTAATTCTGCTCTACTCTCCTGAGAGCCCGACTGATGTAGTAGACCGACCGTTGGATAGAGTCGTCTTCCCTGATAAGAGCTGCACTGACTGCGGTGCTTGAGACGGCTAAATAGAGAAAGAGGGGCTCGCCCGTAATTTCTTGTGAAAGGAGGGGGGGATTGGCCATGAATTGCTTCAACTACTGAAAAGCTCCTTCAGATTCAGTTGTCCATTCAAAAGTTTGCCAAAGAACTTTGAAGAATGGTAGACACTTATCTGTTGCGTGGGAAATGAAGCGGTTGAGGGCCGCAACTTGGCCAGTGAGCCTTTGAACCTCCTTAACCGTTCTGGGTGACTGCATCTCAATCAAGGCCTTGATCTTTTCAGGGTTAGCTTCAATGTCCCGCTGACTGACCATAAAACCCAGAAACTTCCCAGATCCTACGCCGAAGGCACACTTCTCTGGGTTGAACTTCATTTGGTACTTGCATAGGGTGGCGAAGGTCTCTCGTAGGTTGGACAGATGATCAATAGAGAGTTTGCTCTTGACTAGCATGTCGTCGACATATACCTCCATATTCCGACCTATCTGATGATGGAAAATGGCATTGACTAACTGTTAGTAGGTGGCCCCAGCATTCTTCAGTCTGAATGGCATCACGCGGTAGTGGTAGGTACCTCGGTCGGTAATGAAGGATGTATGTTCCCGATCGGACGGGTGCATCAGGATTTGGTTGTACCCAGAGAAAGCATCCATGAAGCTGAGCATTTGATGACCGGCCGTGGCGTCGACCAGCAGATCTATGCGGGGAAGAGGATAGCTGTCTTTGGGGCAAGCTCGGTTTAGGTCAGAGTAATCGACGCAGAGTCACCATTTGCCATTGTTCTTGCGGGCTAGGACCACATTTGACAACCATTTAGGGTAATCCACATTTTTGATGAATTGGGCCTCAAGGAGCTTGTCAACCTCTGCGGCTATAAGTGTATTGTGCTCTGGATGGAAGATGCGTTGCTTCTGGCAGTAAGATCGGAAATGAGGTTCGATGCTGAGGCGGTGAGTTATGAAAGAGGGGTCAATGCCCGGCATGTCTGAATGGGTCCAAGCAAATACATCATTGTGCTCGATCAGAAGGGCAGTAAGGTCGGCCTTAGCTTGGGGGAATAGTTGGCTGCCGATCTTGGTAGTTTTCATTGGGTTGGTGGGATTGATGGGAACCTTAACGAGCTCCTCTACCGGTTCTCCTCTAACCGGCTCGTCCTTATCTCGGACGTCAAGTCCTTCAATGATCATGGCCTCCTTCAGCTTAACTTCTTTGAGTGAGGCGACATAACATTCCCTGGCTACGGTCTGCTCTCCCCTTACTGTCCCGACGCCCAGGTCAGTAGGGAACTTTATGGCGAGGTGGTAGGTTGAAGTGATAGCTTGGAAAACGTTGAGGGCGGTGCGACCAAGGATGATGTTGTAGGCAGAGGGACAGTCGACCACAAGGAAAGTGAGCAACTTGGTAGTCTGCCGTGGGTATTCGCCGATGGTGAGGGGGAGATCGATGCAGCCGATGGAGGTCACCCGGTCGCCAGTGAAACCAACCAAAGGGGTTTAGAGGGGAGACAGACTTTCCTCCCCAATCTTGAGCTGGTGGAAACAGTTGAGGAATATGATGTCGGAAGAACTACCGTTGTCGATGAGAACCTGTCTGACCTTATAGTTGGAGAGGAGGGCAGAAATGATGAGAGGGTCATCATGAGGATAACGGATGCCTGTACAGTCGGCGTCCATGAAGGTGATGGGCTCTGTCCATTGCTTGGGCTGTTTGGAGGATCGGTCTACCGTGGCAACTGCTTTGTCCGAGCCTTGCCTTATCTTCCTAAGTTCAGCCCTCTGAGCGGAGCGGGATGGTCCGCCACAAGCAAGGCCACCTAAAATGACTCGGATTTCACCAACTGGCGGGGGGGGATTACCTGGTGGTCGAGGCTATTGTGGGGGGCGATCATGGCCTTGGTTAGGTTGGGCTGGCTGCTGGGGCGGGGTACGCTGGCGGTTGTTTCTGAGGGGCTCGATTCTTTGCCTCTGCTGTGGGTGGGTGTCCGTGAACCGGCTGAGATGCCCTTGACGAATTAGGGTCTCGACCTGATCTTTGAGGTTGATGTAGTCATCAGTGTTATGGCCATGGTCTTGGTGGAAACGACAATATTTGGACTGGTCTTTCTAATTGGAAGGGATCCGTGAGGGTAGGGGCCATTTGAAGGGGTAGTCCCGTTGGATCTGGGGGAGAACTTGTTCTATGGGAGAATTAAGGGGCATGTACCACTCGAACCAACCGGGCGGTCGGGCTGGTGCCGACCAGTCAGCGCAAGGAGGTCGGTCGGTATAGTGGGATGTTTGGCTGTTATACTGGGTGTTTCTGGGTTCTGAGTTCTTTCTCTTTTCTCTGGGGGTCGGGTTTTTAGGTGTTGGATCTTGCTGAGCGGCTAGTGAATCTTCAGCATTCATGTATTTTTGGGCTTTGGAGAGTAGGGCTGCCATGGAGGTCGGGGGGTTTTTGGAGAGGGAGAAGAGGAAATCAAACGATCGTAGCCCGGCCATGAAAGCCGTGAGGATGACCTTGTCATCGTTTTTCGCTACTTGCAGGGCTTCGGTGCTGAAGCGGGTAACGAAACTGCGCAGCAACTCCCCCTCGGTCTGACGGATGTTGAGGAATTGGGTTACACGGTGGCGTTGGCGCTGGGCTCCAATGAAATGGCTAAGGAAGGAGTCGTTGAGATGTTGAAAAGTGGAGACAGAGTCTGCTGGTAACTGGCTGAACCATAGTCGAGCTGACCCTTTCAGTGTCACGGGGAAAGCCCGACACATGATCTCGTCAAGGAAGACATGGAGGATCATGAGGGTACGGTAGGTCTCCAGATGGTCGACTGGGTCCGTTGTACCGTCAAAAGAGTCAATGGTGGGCATCTTGAACTTGGCGGGCAGAGGTTTGTCCCTAATGGAGGCAACAAATGGTGAGCTTGCCGTGGTAGAGGGTTTATGCTGAATGTTCTGCATGACCCCTTGGAGTTGGAGCTTCATTGCTCGGAGTTCAGCGTCCCAGAGGGGAATGTGGTCACCATGGTCAGTCAATGGGGGCTGGACGCTGCTGGCTTCCCCTTCAGGGGCTGGTGCCACGACCGAAGGGTGCGGGGGTGGAGGTGGTAGATTTATATGCAGGGGAGGAGGTTGCAAACCTTCCAAGTTGGGTGGATAGGGTTGCGGAACAGTATGGCTCGGGGCTCTTTCTTGGTTGGGTGGAATATCTGGAGGTGGTGAAGGAGGCATCGGAAGGTTTCTTTGGAGTAAAGCATTTATCAGGGCCTGGTTTTGTTCGGCCATGCGGTTAATGCTGTTGGTAAGCTCAATGATATACTGTGGTGGGTTGTTTGGATTAGGAGGGTCGGTTTGATAGTCGGCAGCATTATGGTGAGAAACCATGGATCTAGTTATGACCATACACTTGGATGGGTAGGAGGAAAAGGTTGTTAGGACAGGGTCTCCGGCGACAATAAGCACAACTGGCGTCCGGATAAGAACCACTTCCCACAGACGGCGCCAACTGATGATACAATTTGTTCCAGTGAATGGATCGGACTGGTCCAAGCTCCTCAAGCCCAGGTCCAAATGATCAAGCCCACCGGATAACCTGCAAACAAGTTCAACAGGGAACGGGGTAGTCCCCCAGTGAACCCTCTGACGAGCAAGTCAGGAAGAGAAGTAGAGTGTAGAGGGAGAGATTAGAAATAAAAAAGCTTAACCTTCTTCTTGTCTTCAACGTTTACTTATATCCTTTGGTAATCATTTCGCTGTCCCTTCCGACCTGACCTCCTCGCCGAAAGTCTATGCTGTAGCTTACCTTGTTCAGGGTAAGGTGGTCCTGTTTCGACGGAGAGGTGTTGTCGTAATAAATGCTATGATGGGCTGCATTAATGGTGATGTGCAGTGGCAACAACTTTGCAGATCTTTGTCTGCTGATGTGGCTCATCCTTCACCTGCCATGTGTCAGAATGTCATTGACTCTTTATGCCATGTTGGATTCCAGCTGTCCTGGACCTCACCAGCTGGGTTACGTATTGGGCTCCAAGTGATGGGCTTGGGTTGTTCATAGTGATTTATGGCCTTTATGGGCTTATACGCGTCACCAATCAAAGAGGCCCATTTTGGATACTCCAACTTTGGCTTTTTGCATATTTCACTGATCTGCAGTCTAAATGCTTAAAGTTTTTGGAGCCAAACCCTACCACTCATGGTATGAAGTTAGCCAATGTTTCACTTTATCCTTCTAACTTCGTCTTCTACTTTTCTTTCTTTCACCAACTCCCAGCTTCTCCTTCTTCTCACACTTTCCGTCTCTTTGAAGCTACCAATATTGGCCCAGCCTGGCTGAGGACCTTTTTGAGTGATAGGTCTTGTTCTATGCCTCAGCACAAAAACATGTGGGCTTCTATTCTGATCCCCAGGGAACTATTCATTGGTACCATGAACCCCAGAGCTTATAAGTGCATCTCTAAGCCCTATTGTCCTGCCCAATTTGCTAGGCAATTTGGACTCTCACAAGGGGTCCATATCCCTCTCTGCAGTCAGTCCAATTTAAGCCTTGCCATCAGAGATTTAAAGGTTCGAAGATCCAGATTGGAAGAAGCAACTTCCAAATTTATCCAAGACCTAGTTGATTTTGAGTACCTACCCTTCATTCCTCAAAGCAATTCATTGAAGAGGTACCAGAACTAGTGGATGGCCAACGTGGAGGTGCACTTGGCTATTTCTCTTTAAGATTTATTGATGGTACTAGATGTACCTCAAGCCAAGTCCAAGGAGACTAGAGTTGTTATTTCCTCCACTACTCATGTTACCCCAGCTCTTGCACCTACTACTACAAAGTCTGCTCCTGCTGCCTCACCTCCTCGTAGAGTTACTCAAGCTGCCTTGAAGAAAAGTATGTACTACTACTTTTTTTCTTTTCTCCTCCTTTATGATGCTCTTGCTCTTATTTATAGTTCTTTCTTTGGTGTAGGTGGTGTGAGTGCCTCACAGGGAGATTCTTCCCAAAAAGTTCAAGCTTTAAATCTTCTCAAGAGCAAACAACAACAACAAAGGAAAAGAAAGCTCTTGCTTGATCCTAAAGAGGAGGTACCTGAGGTTCATGTAGAAGAAAAGGAAACAGAAAAAGAAGAAACAGAAAAAGAGCAAGAGACCATTAAAAAGAAAGAAGAAAATGACGATCTTTCTTTCTGATTTCACTGGGGACCCCATTCACGAAGCATCTGCTAAAGCAGTGGAAGCAGAACACTCCAAAGAACTTATTGTATTTCAAAGAGCTGAAAAGAGGAGACAACAACAAATGCTTAGGGATGAGGCTGCTGCTGCTAATGAACTTCAAAGAGAAGCTGCCAACAAACTGCTGAACATTATACCCTTCGCAGCTCTCCAACCATTGCTACCACTTCTGAAACCAGTAATTTCCTTTCATGTCTTTAATTTCTTTTCTCAAGTTAACTTTGTATTTCTTCTTTTGCAGCAACAACTATTTTGCCTTCTCCTTCAATAAAGACTCCTTCAGTTTCATCTGAAGCTGAAAGACCTCGAAATGTGGAGCTTATTCAAGCAATACTCCCACTCTTTGGTCCTACACTTTTCATACCTTTCTTAAGGCAAAGCATTCCTACATCCCTATCCTTCGGCTTAACTCTATACCTTCCTCTTTTATCCTTTAACTTTGCCCAATTTATCCTCCCTTCAAGCCTTGCTGCTCCTTCCCCTCCTGAGGAAATTCCAGTTATTACTTTATCTCCAATGATAGTTGATTCCCTTAGAGAAGACACTGGTAGCTCACCAGTTCCTTGTTCACTATCCCTACCTAGCTCTAGGCCCTCTTCTCTTGACTTACTGGTAGCCAAAACCATGGAAACTGCTAGGGATACTTCATCTTCCTCTCCTATCCCTATGTAGCCATCTCTTCTTTCTACCAGAGCCCTTTCTACATCAACCATGTCAACAGAAGAGGTGGACATTTTCAAGGCTAGACTAGCTAGCCTTTTTGACATGCCTTATACCATTCCAACAGCTAGCAATGAAACTGAGCCATTAGTTCTGGTTGATTATCTCTTAGAAATTTTTGAGAGTTCTTCCTCCACCAGTAGGACTTCCTCACCTTTATTAGATTTGGACAGCTATTTGGAGCTGCTAACACTCTCCTCGAGGATCCCCTTCAAAGCCTTGCAAAGGCCTATTATCAAGAATGGTTTCCTCTAGTGCTGCAAGGTTGTTGAGCAATCCGACATGACTATTTCATGTCATTTATCTCAAGCAGCAGCTACCATTGACTTTTATATTAACATCTGCCATGTTGCCAAAGCTGCAGGAGAGAAATTGTTGAGAGATCAGAAATTCGTTTCCCAGATACATACTGAAGAGAATAATATTCCTCTGTCTCCTAATTTCGAGCTCAACTGTTGGAGAAGAAAGCTTAGCTAGAAGAAGAGTTATCAGCAGTCAACCTGGCTTTGGATCGAACTACCACCAAGCTGCAAATTACCAACCAAGGACTAGCTGATCGAAAACATGAGATGACTACGGCCATTCAGTTGTTCCCATCTCTTAAGAGTAGAGAGCCAATTGTAAATGAACAACTAAAACATTGTACTGACTTTTGGGCCAATCTATGGCTGCATGTATTCAACTCCTTATGAAATAAAATCTTTATTAGTTATTTGAGTGTTTTCATGCTTCTTTTGTTTAGCATTTACTATACTCCTTGTGTTTCCTACACAGTTAGATAATAAGGTTTTAAATACCTGCCATTAATTTTCTTAGGGTGTACATATCCATTCAAATTTCTTAAATGATATGCTCCCCAAGGCAAAACTCTATGTACTTGGTATGGTCCTTCCCAATTAGGCGACCATTTGCCAAACTTATGGCTTTTAATTCCTATTGAGAGTATTGTTTTCCATACCAAATTCCCTTCATCAAAGTTAATGTGCTTGACTTTCTTATTATAGTTTTTGGATGCTTTCTTCTTTTGGAAAAAAATGTTATTTAATGCCAAAATTCTAGCTTCCTCCACACTCTCTAACTCCAAACACATACTCTGATGATACTGCTCAGGAGCTAACTGATCCTAGCATCTTATCCTCAAGGAATTGATGTTAATTTCTACAGGTAACACTGGATCATGCCTATATACCAAGGCATAAAGAGTAACTCATTTACTTGATCTTGGAGAAGTCCCATAATACATCCAATAGTAAGTTATGTCAATCCTTGGGATTGTCTTCTACAACTCTCTGTATTCTTTTTTTTAAGGATTTGTTAGATGATTCTGCCTGACCATTTGCCTGTGCATAATAGGGGGTAGAATTAACAAGGCTAATTTCAAATTCTGCCACAAAAGACTTTACCATCTTCCTATCAAATACAATCCCATTGTCAACTGTTATGGTCTGTGGGATACCAAATCTATGGATCAGATCTTTAATGAATCCAATAACTCGGTCTGGTCTATAGCTTTATATTGTTTAGCTTCAACCCACTTGGTGAAGTAATCTGTGGCCACTAAGATGAAACAATGATGCTTCGAAGAGGGTGAATGTATTTTTCCTATCATATCCATAACCCATCCTCTAAACGGCCAAGGCTTCACAACCTCATCCAGATCAGTTATGGGTACATGTCTTATCGTGCCATTCTTTTGGCATGCCTAGCAACCTCTAGCATATTCTATGCAATCTTTAAGGATGGTTGGCCAATAATAGGAATGTCTTCGAAGCAGCCATCTCATCTTCATACAAGGTTGATGAGTACCACAGATGCTTTCATTGTGATAACCCTGTTCCATATTATGCTAATTAATCTTAATTGTAATTGTGATTATGTGTTTGATATGATTTTGAGTGCCATTTATGTGAATATATGTGGTTTTGAATTTCTATCTGTTCACCGTAGGAAAATCTGTTTGACTTTTTGCTTTGGAATTTAAATTGAAGGCCTTATCGGCTGCAAAAATCGAAATTGATTATGCCTTTGTGATTAGCATAATTTTTAGAGCCTACGGTGAAATTTAATTGAAAATTGATTCGGATCAAAGTAAATAGATTAAATTAATGAAATGGTGCTCAATTACTTAATGTTAAAGAAATGTGTTTGAGGAGGGGCTTATGTAGGGCCAATTACACTCTCATTTTGTTGTTTGGAGGCTCAAATCAGATTTTTATATCTTAGGGAGAGAGTGAGGCCGACTTAGAGAGAGAGAGAGCTCAAATTGAAGTTTTGATCTTGAAGCTTGAATAATTTGAAGACCAACTCAAGAATTAAGCATAAGTTTGGAAGATTAAGGCTCCTAGGTGAGTAATCAACCCTTAATTCATGAGTTTGAGTTGTGATTTTGTGAATTGAAGATTAAATGGTGAGTTAGACCATGAATTGAGTTGATTAAGTTGAGATTGAAGTCCATGTGTGCATGCATGTAGAGAATTCCTATGAAATTACATAATCTAGCATGTAATATGTGAATTATGAAAGATTATGGGTTGGATCATACATGCAAGCATGGTTTTAGTTGAGCTTCATGAGAATGAATGCTATTTGCACCATATTTTTGACATGCATGTTTGATTATTAAAGGTATGGAGCTTATGTAAGGTTTGAATGCATGAGCCTTGATTATACAAAGAAATGTTGATTAATTTTGAAGAATTGGACCATGATTTTGAATGATTAGCCTCATGTTGCTTACATTCATATGCTACATAATATATTTGCATGTTTGGGACCGAAATTCTGAGTTTCAGACCTTTGAAGGTCGAATTTGAGCCTCAAGAATAGTTCTGGAAAACCCAGAATTCATGATGTCCGCTCGAGCGGGGGAACCGCCGCTCGAGCGTAAAATGTGAGGTCCCAGTATTTTTGCAGACATTGATGTCCGCTCGAGCGGGGAAGTTCACGCTCGAGCGGGGAGCTATGTAGAGTGACCTTCAGCTCGAGCGTCCGAATCCACGCTCGAGCGTAAAAATGAGGCAACCAGTACTTTTGCAGACCTAATGGGTCCGCTCGAGCGGGAGAGTCCACACTCGAGCGGGGACCCCTGTTTCAGAAATTTTGTAAAGGCGTTCTGTGATTCATTTTCCGTTCTCATTCATTTCTAAGCACTCTTAGGCATGCATTGGGCATCATAAATGAATTAAAAGGTTAAGAAAGAAGCCTAAAAGGGATGTATGAATTAAGAACGGATTGAATTGTTTGTGACCCATTGTGTTATGTAATGTGTAGGGTCGACCTCCAGGGCAAATCATCCAGCCGATCACTGTGAGTAATATCTTAACAAAGATATCCAAAGTATGTTATTTGTCCAACTGCTTACTCTCATATAAGTCTTGTAAGTTTGTTACGTTGAATTGGGGACAAATATTCATTATGCCGTGTGATTGGGCCAAAGGGCCGTTGGATACAATTGATTGGGTCGAAGGCCGTTTGACATGCATGATTGGGCCAAAGGCCGTCTGATACGAATGATAGTCGGACACAAATGATAGTCTGACGCAAATGATGGCCTGACACAAATGATAGTCTGACATATCAATGAATGGGCCAGAGGCCATAAGATATGAATGAATGGGCCAGAGGCCGTATGACGTGAATGAATGGGCCAGAGGCCGTATCACACGAAAGAATGGGCCAGAGGCCGTATGACATGAACGAATGGGCCGAAGGCTGTTTGACACAAATGATTGGGCCAAAGGCCGTCGGACAGGAACGATTAGGCCCAGGGCCGCCTGTTGTACATTGTTATAGTGTATCTTCTTTATTCGATATTATTCACTGGGCTTTCGCTCACGCTCATTCATATGTGTGTAAAACCCAACCTCAGTGAAAAATGTGGGAAACAGTAAAGGTTTTGAAAAGTCAACCCAACGTCTCATGCACGAGACTTATCTTCGCCTCTTTTGTTCTTTTGTTATAGTTTTGTTATGTTGGCAAAAACATTGGATCACTTTGTATATGAACTATGGGTTGACTGACTTAGACTTAATAATCCTGTATGTACAGAACTTTGTGTTATTACCTACTTAACGTGAGTTATTAACATGTGTGTATATGAATTGTTATGATGTGCCATATAAGCACAATTCTATGGACAAAGTTTTAAATTTGCTTCCGTTTAGCCTCTTTACTCTAATGAGTTATATGTCTGGTTTGGTTTGAGGCCGTAGGTAATCTCTTGATTATTGGCCGGTTATGTCCTTAACCCACAGGAGCGGGTTCGAGTCATGAAAGAGTGGTATCAGAGCACGAGTTAATAACTCACACACTTGTCCAAATGAGCAATAAGCGTCTAGAAAAGATCTAGGATGCATTCATGTGATATGTATGAATCTGAAAGCATCGAGAATACGCTTAAATTTTTTAATGTGAACAATTGTGTGCTATAAGTTTGTGATTTGCTTGCATTGCAAATTATTTAAATACGTATGCTCTTTATTATATGCATACCTGTGAATCTTTTGTATAAAGTATAATGCAAGTCTAATCAAATGGTGAGAACAAGAGGTGATGAGATAGAGGAGTCCTCTACTGCTAGAATGGATAGAATGGAAAGATTGATTCAAGAAATGACAGAAACATTGAGGCAACAACAACAGTGGCAACAACAGTGGCAGCAACCACATCCTCCACCTCCACCTCCGGCACCTCTTGTGCCAGACTTACAGAATGATGACCGAATAATAGCTTTCACCAAAGAGTTTAAGAAAATGAACCCACCACAGTTCCATGGGGGATTAGATCCGTTGAAAATCGAAGCATGGGTCCTCGGCATCGAAAAGCTATTTGAGGTGTTCCCTTGCTCGGAGACACAGAAAGTGCTTCTAGCCACCTTTATGCTAGAAGACGAAGCAAGAAGATGGTGGATGTTAATGCATGAGAATCATAAAGACGTTGACTGGGCAAAATTCCTGGAAGTCTTCTACGATAAGTACTTTCCTCAGTGTGTTCGTGACAGGAAAGTATCGAAGTTCATGAAACTTAAACAAGACAGTATGGTTGTAGCTGAGTATGAGGCCAAATTCACTGAATTGGCCAGGTTTGCACTACATGTGATTGATACTGATTATAAGAAAGTGAGGCATTTTGAAGGTGGGCTTCGAAGCGACATTTTAGAAAGGGTGAATGTTTTAAAGCTGGAAACCTATATTCGGGTGCTAGACAGGGCCATAATATCATAAGCTAATATATGAATGAATGGGTGTAGACGTGCCCGTGGGCCTCATGCTACAATTCGAACTCAAATTGTCACGGTTCTAAATCTGAACCAAAGAGTCAAAATCCGGCAAATCTTTTTGAGAAAACAGATTTTTAGAAAGAAGTGCCAAACATGGACTGCTTTGCCAGATACAGAGTCGCCACCTAAATATTTATTTTGGAGGAATTTAGGAAACCCTGACTCATTTACCTAAGGCCACATGTCCGTCATCACCAAAGTTGCCTCGGCTCGGGAACTTGGGTACGATTGGGGAAGGTCAGCTATGAGCACCCCCTCTCGCCCGATCAAAGATCGGCCTCTACTAACCATGATATCTATTTTTGAAAACATTATGCGTTCTTATTCCGATTAATTAGCTAATCTTACTATGTGATGCGCACAACACAAAAGTATAGACTAGATCGCCTAATTTGGAACAAAGCATCGCACATCCGTTTGTTTGGAAATAGGTTTGAAATTTGCTACTCGCAAGTAGGCTAAAACATGGATTACGATGAGTTGTTCCAACTCAAACAATCCAACCTTCACCCACAGGCAATCAGGCAGTTATAACACATAAGCACATAGCCACATGGTAAGCATGCCGTCATGTTAACATTCACACTCATGTGAGATGCTAAAGCATAAATACTTACAGCGTACTCCGAGCCAAAACAAAGAACATGTTAGCAATCAAACATATGATCCAAGTCCATGTTAAATGGCTAATACATCACAGGCAAAATGCAATCTAGAATAGGCTCGGCTAATCCTAGGATGGCATGTGAAATGCAACAAGTAACATGTATCCAAGTTAGATTTGGAATACTATGCAGTTAGCATGATGCACCGAGCCCGGTGCATGCAAGACAAATGAATGGATGCACGCATGCATAGCATAAGGTATGCTAAATTAAATATGACCTAATACTAACCATCAAAAGCAGGTAAGTAAAAGGGAGAAAGAAGTGGGGGTTGGAAGACATGCACACACGCACCCACACTTATTACAGATTCACCCCCGCTCGGAGGGACCAAAAGAATATAAAAATTAATTAACCTACAAGCTTATTAATTAAATTATACAACACTTAACTAATTAACGAATCAATTAAGCTACTGAAAGCAGTAAAAGGGCCTCGGGAAGAGGGATGCACGCATGCTCGGATTGGCTTCACTCGGAAATCCAACGCCATGCACAAGTTGCCTCTGTTTACCCTGCTCTGCTCCTCTAAAAATTGCATAATTCCTAAGGAACACTCTCTGAACACTGTGGAGGGTCACCAGCCAAGGGGGAACACCACCGGCCATAAGGTAATGGTCATCGACCATTTATTGAGCTCTCGGCCATCCATAATTGGTCGATCGGCACTATATTCAGTCGACCGGCCAAATTTGTCTGCAGAAACCTGTTTTGACAGTAGCAGAGGGCAAAACATGGCATGGCAATGCATTTCAAGCAAATGTATGCACCAACACCCTCTTTATCATGTTCATGACTCAAATGAGGATGGTCCTCGGCCCCCGGACCACCAATCGCGCATTTCAATGCTTGATGGCCCAAAATACCAAGTTGTGCATTTTGATTTCAAATGAAATGCAAACCAAATAAACACATAAGGCCCAACCTCTATCACTTGATCAAGAGGCAAGGCATGCATGCCAAATACAACCTAAGCATGTTAGCTAAGTATGTAGCATGAGCATGCAAGCAAGCAATGTGCACTAGGCACTCATCCTAAGCAAACAAGCATGCAAGGCATGGAAGAACTATGCTAATGACAAGCATACAAGACGCAATTAAAACATGCAAGTATGCAAGACATATAACATGTTAAGCAACTTGACCAAGGAAATGCATGCCAAATGCAAAGTGTTTCAAGCATGCCATAACATGCGATAGGTCAAATATGCAACAACACACAAGGCAAACATACGACCACATGCAAGGGGGGGACTTACACCAAGATGGACAGCTCTTTACTAGGTCCAAAACAGTGGCCGAGTGCCGAAGAAATGAGGGCTAAAGCACATACAATCATGCATGCAAACATGGTCCAACACTTAGGCACATAGAAGCAACTTCTAAGCATACTTAAAAGGGGATAAACATGGACATATGGCAAGCATATTAAGCTCTGAAATCATGTTATAAAAGGTGCCAAACCAAGTAAACAAAACAAGCCAAGCATGCAACTATGGTCCAAGGCCTAAGGCTCACCAAAAGGGTATTGAACTACACTTAGCAAAACCAAATATGATGTGATTTGAACAACCAAAATTAGAGTTTTAGCATGTTAAAACAAAGCCAAAAATACATTGACATGGCATCCTAGAGGCCTAAACATGATGGCATACGCAATGGCACATGAAACACAAACCCTCTAAGGCCTTAAAGGAACATCAAATGCAAGCATACGAGCATCCCATGGGGACTGAAATGACATGCTAAGTGGTTCAAACCACTAAAATGATGCAAGCAATGCATGCTCAACACTCACACACCCAAGGCTAACAAGCCAAGATGCAAGGTGGCTATACAAGGCATGTCATGGATGGCCAAAACAACCACAAACATACCTTAGGCATACTAAAACATGCACAAAATCTTCACAAAGCTAAGCCAAAACAAGTAAGCATAGTGGTCTAAATGCTAGGCGCATGTTAAGGCAATTTCATGGCATTACAAGACAAGTATGCAAAGCAAGCATGGTTTGTCCAAACCAACTTAAAACAGAGGTAAAACATGGCAAAATACTACCAAATACCCACTAAGACATGGCCAACATGGTCTTGACAAGATGCTCACACATGAGGCTAAAATGGCCAATATTAAAGGCAACAAGGAGAGGGGATGACCCTCTCCTTCTTAGGACCTTAAAGCACTATCCCCACCACTAAAATCCCTCTGGATTTCAGTGGTGAGGAGGCCCAAACAAGGTGGTCCCAGAGCTCACCAAAAATGCACAAAATGGGGACCAAACAAGGCCTAAGAGGGGTCAAACAACCCCAAACAACAAAGTGACCTTAAACAACTATTTAGAGCACTCAAAAACAAGACTTTTATATGTTATACACTAAGCTCAAAAACAGATGCAAGGTAGGCCAAAAGACTATGCAAAAATGGGGTATTTAAAGGTAAAGTTCTTACTCTTGTAGACCCCTTCAAGAACAGCACTCCAGCTGCTTCCTTAAGTCCAAACCAGCTCCAAAACTTCAAGACCAACCTATTGGCTCCTCAGCAACCAAGGTAAGGTGTAGAACTAGGTGTTTGTGCACAAAAATAAGAACAAACACACACAAAGGCAAAAGGAGGGGGAGATATAGAGATAGATAGGTACACTAAGCAAACCCTAATCTCAGAGCTCTCTCTTGAACTTCTGGAACCCTGGAGGAGGGAGGAGAGGCTCTCCCTTTATAGAGGATCACTCTTGCAAAGCTTACAAAACAAGCTAAGCAAGAGTGAAATCCCTCCATACACGTGTATGGAGGGGGTGCAAAGTGTATGCCAGCTAGCACAGCTGGCATAAAAAAAAATCTGTAAAAGAAAATGCACAGTGGTCGACCAGCCAAAAATGAAAAATTGACCAAATAAATGGTCGACCGACCAAACAGAGTGCCGACCGACCAAACATTTGGCCGATGGCAACAAACAGTGGCCGGTGGCCTCAAGCCATGGCCGGTGAGGTGTGGGGATGGCCAGCAGGCCATTCCCTGCCCTCCAAAGAAAAAACACAAGTGTTTGGTGCAAAACCAAACAGAAAACAGTCGAGTCGAGAGATCCTGAGACAAGGCGCGTGGCCGAGATCTCTGGGAACTCAAGACGAACACAAACATAGATGATCACCAAGTGTTCAAACGGTGACGTCCAAGTCTTGAGGACGGTCAAAAATGGGGTGTCTACAATGGGCCAGAGGCCGTATGACATGAATGAATGGGCCAAAGGCCGTATAACATGAACGAATGGGCCGAAGGTCATTTGACACAAATGCTTGGGCCAAAGGCCGTCGGACAGGAACGATTAGGCCCAAGGCCGTCTGTTGTACATTGTTATAGTGTATCTTCTTTATTTGATATTAGTCACTGGGCTTTCGCTCACGCTCATTCATATGTGTGTAGGTAAGCCAAGGGATGTCCAAACCCAGCCTCGGTGAAACATGTGGGAAAAAGTAAAGGTTTTGAAGAGTCAGCCCAACGTCTCACGCACGAGACTTGTCTTCACCTCTTTTGTTCTTTTGTTATAGTTTTGTTATGTTAGCGAAAACATTGAATTACTTTTGTATATGAACTATGGGTTGACTTACTTAGACTTAATGATCTTGTATGTACAGAACTTTGTGTTATTACCTACTTGATGTGAGTTATTAACATGTGTGTATATGAATTATTATGATGTGCCATATAAGCACAGCTCTATGAACAAAGTTTTAAATTTGCTTCCGTTTGGCCCCTTTACTCTGATGAGTTATATGTCTGGTTTGGTTTGAGGCTGTAGGTAATCTCTTGATTACTGGTCGGTTATGTCCTTAACCCATAGGGGCGGGTTCGGGTCATGACATTCATGAACCTCAGCCATGGCTGTCAATGCCTCCTTTGGCCCTAAACATTCCAATAATAACCCGTCTGCTCCCCTTTTGTAAAGAGCATTACCATACATTATGTATTGCATAGATTGCAATTTGATTTTTTTGCTGGCTTTCGAAGATGGGCCAACTAGATACCGCATTATTGGATGCCTCCAATCTTGTTCTTGTAAGTCATTATGATTAACTTTTAACACCACATTCCTTTTAGTTAAGGATGGTATTACTTTTTGATATGTTGTTTGGCTTATGTTCATTTGAGTGTTATCCATTTTCCTGAAATTTGAAACTTTCTGAGCCACATCATTAGCTTTGTTATTCATGAATCTTAAGACATAAGTCACATTTGCTATCTGGAATTGAGAAAGCAAATGTAATGCAACAACTTAGGGGGTGTTTGGTGAGGCTTTTTTTAGCCAACTTATGGCTTCAGGCTTTTAAAAAGTTATTTTAGACTGTTTGGTTAAACTTATTTCAAACAGCTTCTGATTCTAACAACTTATTTTAAGTAAAAAAAGCTAATTCTGAGAAGCTGCTCACCCCTTGCTTCTGATTATCAACTTCTGTCGTGGACATGTTAATTTACGGTTATACTCTTAAATTTTTTTATTTTTTATTTTTTTTTAAAATAGAAAAAGATCCAAATAGACTATAAAATATTATTATTATTTTTTATGAGAAATGTAGACAAATAGTGAATAATAAAAAATAAAAATTAATTGAAAAAGTTACTTCAAAGCTTATTTAACAAACATTACTCAGTAATTTAAATCTATAATCCAACAGCTATACCAAACAGATTAACAGCTTTTGATTAAAGTCATAATCTATAATCTATTTTAACAGCTACACCAAACAGTACCATAGTGTGGCAACATGCTTGCACTTTGACATTTGAAAATTCCTTTCACTTGGTTAACCACTAATTGAGAATCCCCAAATATATCAACTGCATGAGCTTGTAATCCAATAAGAATTTCCAGTCCCATTATTAAAGCTTCATATTCAGCTTGATTATTGGAACAAGTAATTCCATCCACTCTGAAACCATGTATGGTTTCTACCCCCTGTGGTGACTTAATCACCACACCAATTACAGTTTGACTGTTGGTTTTGATCAATTGAACCACATTTGCCATGGTTCAATACTAATCATACCAAGATCCATTATTTCTTGACTTTCTGTCTGACATGGATGTTGTGCCAAGAAATTAGCTAAAACTTATTCTTTTGCTACTTTTTGGGGGACATATTCTAGATGAAATTCTGATAAAGCTAATATCCATTTGCCAATTCATCCTCTCAACATAGGTCTAGACAACATATATTTAACCAAATCTGTGGTTGCAATTACCAAGACAGTTGTAGGCAAAAGATAGTATCTTAGTTTCATTGCAGCAAAATACAATGCAAGGCATAACTTTTCTACGGCTGAATATTTACATTTATAAGAATTTAAGAACCTACTAAGGTAATAAATTGCTTGCTTTTTGCCTTCTTCATTGTCCTGGGCTAAGAAAACTCCCAGTGAACCTTCTGCTGCAGCAATATACAACTCCAAGGACTTTTCACCCTTTGGTGGCATCAGCATTGGAGGCTTGGCCAAGTAGGTTTTGATTCCTTCGAAAGCAGTTTGATGCTGTGCTGTCTACACAAACTCCTCTTCATCTTTCAACCTTAATAAGGAAGAAAACACTTTAGTTTTCCCTGCAGTATTAGAAATAAATCTTCAAAGAAAATTAACCTATCCAAGGAATTTTTGTACTTATTTCTTACTTGATGGAGGCCTGGTTTCAATGATAACTTTGGCTTTATTTTGATCAATTTGTATTCCCTTCTTGTGTACTACATAGCCCAAGAAGTTTCCAGCTGATACGCCAAAAGCACTTTTAAGAGGATTAAGCTTCAACTTGAACTTTCTCATTCTTTTGAAAGCTGCTTCCAAGTGAAACAAATGTTCCTCCATGGATTGGGACCTCACTACAATGTCATCAATGTAACACTCTAAATATCCTCCAATGAGATCATGAAAGCTAGTGTTCATAGCCCTTTGATATGTAACCCTAGCATTCTTCAGGTCAAATGGTATTTTAACCCATTCGAATGTGCCAATGTTCCCAGGACACCTGAATGCTGTCTTATGGATATCCTCTTCTGCGATGTAGATTTGGTTATAACCAGAGTGCCCATCCATCATTGATAAAATCTTGTGCCCTACTGAACTGTCCACCAATAAATCTACTATGGGCATGGGGTACTCATCTTTTGGAGTTGTTAAATTCAGGTTTCTAAAATCGATGCATACCCTCATTTTACCATTCTTCTTAACTACAGACACAATATTGGATAGCCATTCAACATACCTGGCTGTCCTAATAAAGCCTACCTTAAGGAGTCTAAGAATTTTCTTCTTGACCTTCTGAATCACTTCAGGACTCATCCTTCTTGGTTTTTGCTTGTATGGCTTGAAATTAGGCTTCATAGGGAGCCTATGTTCTACTAACGACCTATCCAATCCTGACAGTTCATTATAAGACCATGCAAAATAATCTTTATATCTCTTTAAGACTGCCAACAATTGGTCCCTGTCAAGAGTACTTAACCAGGCACTAATGTAGGTGGGTTACTATGTAGGACCTTCCCCTAGGTTAACCTCTTCCAAGGGGTCTTATATCTGATAACTCACTAGTGCTTCTTTTTTTATTTCTTCTATCTTCAAAGCAATTTCTTTGTTTTGTTCTGCTTTCAGTTTCTTTGATTCAACATCTTTGCCCTCCTCCTCATAGACAAAGTTTATCCATAAGGCTTCTTCCTCCTGTATTTTCGGGACTTTTGTTTCGATGTCCAATGCACAGTATTTGTCAAAGGTCAAAGGTCTGACCTGCCGTTGTTTAGGCTTACAGCCAACTATCATGGCTTCCTTCTCTTGTTCCTGAACCTTTTGGACTATTGCTTTTAAGTCCAATGCTGTGAACTTAACGAAAGTCAAAGGTATGGCTTCTTGGGCTTCACCTTCTTGCCTACAACCAGGCATCATTATCATCTTTGACGACGAATTCTTCATCAGCACTCTCCTGTACCAAGTGCTTCAGGTGTGCTAATTCCTCATCAACCGTCACTTCAGCTGATCCATCAGGTTTTCTCAGTATACTAAGTGGTGTCACTCATTTAGTATACAATTTGGCCTCTACAAAGTCAACACAACCTATAAAGGGTTAAGGGTCTGCATTGATCTCCTCTGTCTCCCCATTGCATAAGGCTACCATTATCTTCTGATGTAGAGAGGAAGATACACATTTGTTGGTGTGAATCTAATCCCTACCAAGTAAAGCATTATACTTAGCATTGCTATCAATGACAAAAAATGCAGTCATGTAATCTCTGGTTCCTACACTCAGGTTGATGGGCAAAATACCCTGAGCCATCTGTTTATCTCCAGCAAAACCAACGATGGTTGTGTTGGTTGGGATTAATCTGAGGTTACTTTTCCCTAATTTCTTCAAAGAAGATTTCAGAAGTAGGTTCACCGCTGCTCCATTATCCACCAATACCCTATTCATTTGTATCCCATCGAAAAAAGTCTTGATATGCAAGGGCTTAACATGTTGTGTCATGGATGTTGTAGGATACTCAAATGGATATGAGAGATTAATACTCACATCTTCCTCACTCTCATCTTCAGTTTCCATTAGTGTGGCCACTTTGGATTCATCTTGAACCATACTAACCTGTGAATCTTCACTAGACACTGGAATATGGTCAATATATACACTATATTTACTGACACTGGAAATGAGCCAAACTGAACTGCCGGTTGATCTTGTTCCTTTTCCAGGCTAACTTGTTCAGTTACCTCAAAAGCATCCTCCATGCTACACTTTGGAACTTCAGTACTACTGGCTTCCTTTGAATGGTCTGTTACTGCTGGTTTTTTGACCAAAAATGTCTGTTCAGCCATGAAGGTGTAACAACCCCGATCCCTGCGTAACGCTAATCCGTACTTAATTATGCCTAACAGTAATTAAGGAGGGATTTTGAATTAATTTGCATGTGTGCTTTGCATTATTGTGTTTATATCTATCTACTGTAGAAAGATCTGTTCATGTTTTGGTTTCAGTTTGTGAATGGAAGGCCTTATCGGCATCCGAATCAGAAATTGGCTTAAGTTATGTGCTAATTAGGATTTATAGAGTTTTATGGTAGGCTCAATTGAAATTCAATTTGGAGGGATTAAATTAGATTAAACTAATGTCCACTAATTAGCCTTTATTAAGTACATTTTTGTTTAATGGCCTAATTAAGGCCATAGTGGTCTCATTGAACACAAAAACACTTCCACTCACTCCTTTCTTTATCTACATGCATCTTTGAGTCCTCTAAGCCCCAAAAAAGTGAGAGAGAGTAAGAGAAGGGAGAGTTAGTTCAAGACTTGAGGATTTTGGGCTTAAATCAAGGGATTGCTAGGAATTGTTGTCAAAGTGGAGAAGACTTGAGGGTTTCAACTTCTACTCTTGTAGATTCAAGCCTTTAGGTAAGGAGTTGAACTCTTAATTGAGTGATTATTGTGGATTCCACAAGATTATTGGTGAATTAAGTGAATTCAAGTAGGAATTGCACTAGAGTTGGGAAGAATTGGGCCATACCATGCATACATGTACATTTTCTCACAAATTGAGCATGACTTCAAGGATTTCCTTCATGCATGTGTTCATCTCACTTACATTTTGGGAATTCATCTTGTTTTCCATTAAATTGCCAAGTTTGGTCATGGTTTAAAGAAGTTTGATTCAAGAAAAATTCATGTGTGTTGTGTTCATAAAATATTCTTGAGCTTCATGTTGAATTTTGCATAATTGGCAAGCCATTGGGCCATGATTTCTTGAAATGATCTTTAATTCATGATGTTTTATGAGTTTTCATGTATTTTCCCAAGTTTTGGCTCAGAAAAATGAAGTTTGAAGCTTTAAAGGTCGAATTTGAACTTATGGATCAAATCTGGAAATTCCAGAAACTTGATCCACGCTCAAGCGTGAGAATTCACGCTCGAGCGAGCACTTTGAGTACATGCACTTCCACTCGAGCGACGAGAGTCACGCTCGAGCGTGAAATGCATGTGCCCAGAAATTCATGTGTTTTTCAGTCTGCTCGAGCGGGAGAATTTACGCTCGAGCGAAGGTATGAGTCTCACACTCAAGCGGAGGTCGAGCGTCCGTCGAGCGTAAAATTCATGCATCCAGCACTTTTGTTGAGTTTTGTAGTTCGCTCGAGCAGGGAAAGCCATGCTCGAGCGAACCCTCACTTTCTGCATGTCTGCTCGAGCGTGGACCTTATTTTCAGCAAATCTGAGAAATGTTTCCTAGTGCAATTTTTGCATCCTCTTTCCATCCCAGGCATTGCTAAGCCATGTTTAAGACTCTATGATGGGGATAAGGACTAAAGGCACGCCAAGAATAAATAAAGCAAGTTATGTATAATTTGATAGTACATTACAAGTGTGCGTTTGTATATATGTTCGTGTAGGTCGCGTGCCTCGAACCACTTGATTAATCTGCTCTGTTTATCTGCATCCGAAGGCAACTGTGAGTAATAACTCTGTAAAGCTATGTTTAATTACAAGTATTTTCTGATTGATATGATACGATCTGTTTTCTGAAATGCTAATTTTTGAATTATGAATGAATGTCCATTTTTCCGAAATGTAATTGTAGCACCCTTAGTTCACGTGGCCCTCGCCCGGGGGTAATAATACCGTGGCCAATATGCACGTGGCCCTCACCCAGGGGTAACAATACTATAGCTTATATTCACGTGGCCCTTGCCCGGGGGTAACAATACTGAGGCCTATATTCATGTGGCCCTTGCCTGGGGATAATAATACCATGGCTACTTGCGCACAAGATATTGACCTTTATGGTCGTTGGTACCAACTATGCATGTGGGTCTCTGGACGAAGTTGATATGATAGCTAATGGGTGTACCACGTATGATCTTGTATAAAATCTGAATATGAACATGAGTGTGTATCTGAATCTATTTCTGATTTGAAGTTTGAATATGTTCTGATATAAATTCTGAATCCTAACTTGTGCTAGATATCATTCATTAAAACCCTTTACCTAGTTATTATTCATTGGGCTTCCACTCACTATTGATTTATATGTATGTAGATGAGCAAGCGCGTGACCAGGCCTGAGATGTCGCTTGACGAGTTTTGGTGTCAACCAGTCATCATGCCTCCCGTGGAGGTTCCCTTTTGTGATCTGTTTGAGTTTTGTGTCCTTGGGACTTTTGTACTTCCAAAATGTTTATGTCTGGTCTGAACACGTTTGAAGTCTTGTATAAATGGCTTGGGTGACGTAAGGCTACTGTACTTTTCGACGCCATATCTGTATGTATGCATATATGTATATGAAAATTTTTAATTTCCTGTCTCATATATGTCTGCACAGCTCTATGGACTATGTAAATTTGTATTTTTGCTTCTGCAACCCCTGTTATACATACTATTTTGTTCAGAGGCCTTCAGTAATCCAAGGATTACTGGCCGGTTACGATGCTAAACCTATAGGGGCGGGTTTGGGTCGTGACAGAAGGCTTCAAACATCTCCTCCTCAACCATCTCTTTCCTCTGGCCTAGGCCAAGTTCTTATTCTGTTTCACTGTCACTTTCCATCAAAGCTTTTTCAAGGCCTGCTAAGCTAGATTTTTCTTTGGCTTTCAATTCAGAGTGAACTTTAGCCAACTGCTTTTTGCTGAAACTTTTTCTATTCTGAGGAGTCGATTTTGGACTATGGTCTAATTTAGACTTTCTCTTTCTTCTGTCTGGCCTTTTGGCTGGGCCAATAAAGAACTTTCCCCACTTTCTTTCAAATCCTTCTGGTACTGAGCGTACCTTCGTTGGATCTTCCTTCTTTGGAACCTAGAAATTACTGGAACCATATCTGGTTCCTTTGTTTTTGGGTGCTTCAGCAACACCCAATTATTTGGAGCCACGAAGGGAGGTTTAACCATTCCACTCTAGTCCCCAACAGCACTTCTCTGGGTAGGCATTTCCCTAGGCTTGTTTTGCATTACAAACCAATCTGGAACCCCAGGTACCAATGAACTCACTAGCTCAATTACTGAACTAGCTCTTTCTACCTTCGAGGCCAGTTTCAAAGCTGCCTGTAGAGGTCCTTGCTTGGCCCTAATCCCTTGGCTTGGGCCTACTTCAGGCCTTCCATGGTGGCTACTTTTCATCTTGTGTGAGGCTGGTCTAGAAGACCAATCTCTGGCTTTGACCCCATAACTTGAGCCCACTTCAAGTCTCCTCTCAGGATGATTACCTTCCATTTTGTAATAGTTGGGTGGTCTGAACTCATGTAGAGGTCTCTTGCCCTTGGAATGCATTCTAGTGGCTATATGTCACGATCCAAACCCGCCCTATAGGTTTAGCATCGTAACCGGCTAGTAATCCGAGATTACCAAAGGCCTTCCTGTATAATCAAAATAATCGGGGCTTGTGGAAGCAATAAACAAAAAACACCAATAGTCCAATGAGCTGTGCATCTATATGAATAAACATTAATCATGCAAAAATGCTAATTTACCCACATTCAGTACATAACTTGTAACTTAACACTTTATACAAACGAAAGTTTACTACACGATCAAAAACTTGACAACGGCTTTTTAGGCCTAGCCCCAACTCAGAGGCACTCAAAATAATTTGGTAGGCTTCGAATAGTGACTCAGCTATAGACCCTTTCTAGACTTGCCATCCAGAATGCTCACCTATACATATATATATAAAAACAGTGAGCTAAAACCCAGTGAATAACATTAAAGTAAAGAGGTTAGTGAACGAATTCCAAATACAGTATCCATAAAACAAATCATATCACAATCAATCATATCAGAACATAATGTAATGGTACATCTCACAGAACATATCACATATCATCTTCCGACTAGAGTAATCGGTTCTGGATACCAATTAAACACATATCACTACAATGAAGTGGCTAACGAGATCTCGAAAACAATCATGTGTCATGGACCCGCATTTACATGTCGTCCCCCATGACTTGGGACTGTTTATGGATGCCATAATATACTTGCAAATAGGACATTCGTTCACATGATCAAAATAGCATTTCAGAACTTATCACTTAACGGTAATAGTTAAAACATAATTCATATCAACATATCTTTACAGAAATGTTACTCACAGTGGTCTTCCAATATCCGATGTTCGGTCTTCAAGTCTTGGCCTACAAACACAAATATTCATAGCATAATTTCTCAATATACATCAATGCCGGTTTCAAACACTTCAATTTCGTTGTTATTCAGTCAATTTCTTATTCATTATTCACTTATTCAGTTGCAACTTCCTTCGCTCATACATGAGATACAATGCACATGAAATGCACTTTAAAACCATGTAAATAGAGGCCTGGAAAGTAGAAAAGAAGAGCGAAAAGCAAACCGAGACTGTCCTGTTGGCCGCACATGCGGTTGCCTTGGTCGCACGAGTGGCGGTTAGACAGTGTGCACCCCTGGGCTACAGAAGGTGGGCCGCTCGTGCGGGGGCCCAATCCGCTCGAGCGGTCTGGACTAAATGGTGCTCGAAAATCTGCCCTGCCGAGCAGTGCAAAACCGTGCAAAAACCAAATTCATTTTCATGCCATATGCTCTTAAAACTTAACTTAATACTTTAAAAGAAACATATTAGATTCAAAACATAATTCATGGTTCAATTCACAACTCAAATCCATTTAAGGATTTAAATTCTTAACCTTTAATTCAAAATTATTTACTATACAATTGAGCTCTAAATTGTGAATGCATGGAGCTTCTTTCTTTGATTTTCATGGAGTTTCCTCCTAAATTCAGAACTCATGCAAAACAACAAAGGAATGAGCATGCAATTCAAGAATTATGCCATGCATGTAGCTATCTTAAGTTATATTTCTCATTTTGTCCATTGCAAGTCATGCATGTATTAACTCTTCATTGTATGAGCCACAATTTTAGTTCCTCATCAATTATGCTAATTTACACCTCTATCTTTAAAGATGATGGGTAAACAAGACTCTTCCTCAAGAAATTGAAAAGAAAACCCTACCTTGCTTTGATGGTTATGGAGGATTCAAGGCAAGACTTTACTTCTTTCTAAGCTCCTCACTTCTCCTTCCCTTCTCACTCTTGTTGAATTCTCACAATTTCTATCCCCCCCTCTCTCTCTCTCTCTCTCTCTGTGTATACATCAGGTAATAAGGAGACCCACTACACTACACCCCTATTCATATTCAAGTGATGAGTCATATTAGTTCTTTGATTAAACTCACAAAGGCTTATACAAATATAATAATAATAATGATTCATTTATTAAGTTGAATTATAGTTAAGTAATTCCAATTTAATTAATCTCATCATTCTATAATCTTAATTGCACTAAATTGAATTATTCTAAGATGGATTAGGCTATAATTTCCTATCTTATTATTTAATTCTAACTCGTCAAAATTAGCGAATCAGACAGGTTAAATTCATTCCTTTACGTATCTGTTCACCATGACACTATAATACCAATCAGTGCAAATATATATATATATATATATATCATATGGCACATAATTCACATAATTAACAGTAAGCATATAATTAATTTAATTAATTTAATTAATTTGCTTAATTAAGGAGACGGTTGTCACACTATTGGTCCAACCAAGAATGGCTGTTGTCTAGAGCCAGTTGGGTATGGCCTTTTGTTGTAGGCACTGGTTGGTTTAGGGCGTCTCTGCACATCCTTGTAATATTGTTTCTCATCAATCGGAAGCCCATTCAACTATTTGTAGCTTAACTTGCATCTGGGACATATTCTTTGCATGACAGTTGCCTCTAAAGAGTCATCATCCAGTGTCTCTTCATCAGAGTCTTCGCTTTGGTCTGCAAAGCCCTACCTATTCGCTGGTGAACTTCTAGCATCTTACTTGACAATAGTCTGACTGGCAACATGCATCTCCACATTAACCTCTTCCAATTCCTTCAAGGATAAGTTCTGGAAGTCTGGCACAATAACATTGGTTGTAACTTCTCCAATTTTTGGGAATGGATTAATGTCAATCCCCATAGCTTTCTCTGCTTTAGCTGGGAATTTTAAACTCCCTTTTCGAATCTGTTCTTGGATCCTATCCCGAAAAACAATACAGTTTTTAGTTGAGTGAAACCAAGAATTGTGCCATTTATAATACATTTTTCCTTTAAGTTCTTCTGGAGAAGGAATTTTGACTTCTTTTGGCAACTTTAGGAAATTTGCTGCAAGCAAATGATAAAAAATGTCATCTACCTTTGTTAAATCAAAAGAATATTTCCTATGAAGGTCTTTCTTTTTAAACTGCTAATTTATTATAGTGTTTTTATGAATTAACACATCACAGATCACAGGCTCTTTTCCTATTATCTCTGCTACATCAATCTCATAATTAGGATCTTTATAATACATTTTGTATGATGCATTACTTCGATCTTATTTTTCCTCAAGTAATGATTCATATTTGGACACCTTACAAGTTAATTCCACTAAGTCTCAAAACTCAGTTAAGTCAAACTTCTTTCGAAGCCTAAACTCTAAACCATTTTGAGTCAATCTCACAAATTCAGGCTTTGGTACGATGACTCTACACTTGTTTCGTGCTCTTTTGAATCTGGCAATAAATTGAACAGCCTTCTCATCAGGCATTTGACTCAACCTTGCCAAGTCTACCATGGAAACTTCTGGCTCCGTTTGGAAGAATTAGGCATGAAATGCCTCCTCCATTTGTTGCCAAGTTTGGATAGAGCCAGGTGTAAGGTTAATATACCATACAAAAGCTACCCCGGTTAGAGAATTTGAAAAAAGTCTTAACTTCATGTAATTATTATTGGTAAATTCACCATGTTGGGCAGCGAACCTAGCAATATGTTCTACTGTTGACTGGTTTCCATTTCTATAAAAAAGAGCAAAGTCTGGTATTCTAAACCCTCTTTGGTATTCATGTACCCTATCCACCCATTCTGGATATAGTTTCCTATACACAGGAGTTTGAACCTCCTGAGCCATAGGTCCACACATTTCTCTAACAATATCAGCAATTTGGTCCCTAGGAACCATATTTTATGCTTATTGAATCACCACTAGAGGAACAAACACAGGATTTGGTGGAAAACCTTGTGCCTGAGGTCCTCTTGGTCCATAAGGACGTATATTTGGGACTGGTTGTCCCTGTGGTGCTAGCTGCTGTTGAGGGTATAGTTGACCTCTCTAAGCCTGCCCTGCAAAAGGACCTGCGAAATGTGCTGTAATATGAGGAACAGGTGTTGTGTCTCTTTTAGCCGCAGGAAACCCTTCCAACCCCCCGGGTACAAATTCGAACAAAAGATTAGTGAACCCCTTGTGCCAGGTATGGTTTCGAACATGGGATGTGAAAACATCCTTATGCCATTCTCTTGTGTTGGCCCAGATCCACCAATCTATATGCCTTCACTGTTAAGTAATAAGGCATTTTGATTTATCATAGGCCTCGAAAGAGGCTCATACCAAGATTGAGGTGACAGTCTTTCATAATTTTGATTACTAGTCTAACCATTAGTATTTTTATTATTTTGCATGGGTTGTTTGTCTTTAGCCAATCTTTGCTGAGGGACATTTGAAATTTCCTCTATATGCCTTGTGTTAGTTGGTTGATGGGTATTCATCCGATCCATAAAGGATATTGCCCATCTTTCCATTGTGTTCATTAACTACTGTCACATAGCATCTACTAGACCTCCTCACGGATTCATTGGCTGAGTAGATGGAACAGTGGATAGTCCAATTCCATGGTCTCGTCCACTATTCTGGACACGTGGTGCATGTTTTGCATTACTGGCCTATTCGACCATAGGTTCTGATGAGATAGATGCTTCCATAGGATATGTTATCATATTATCCTCAAGATCAGGTACCTCTACCTCTCATTCCACATCTTTTTCTAGGCATTCATTTTCTCATTGTCTCCTACGTCTAGCCATTTCAATTAGTCCCACTAGGCGTGCCAAAAATATATGTTGGCTTTTTTGGCTTTCGAAGGTTAGTATTGTAATTTTAAGCATGCCACAAAAGATTAATTGCCAACCAATTATTAGACGATTGTGTTTCAGTTCTTTCAGCCTCAATAAAGAGGACTTTTACTGGTGGCTTGTTTAGGAGAACTTAGTAAACAACAATTAAATGAAGAATAATTGCAGCATTTCATTAAGTAAGAATGAAAAACTTACAACGATCTGATCCAGCCTTGTAGAGGTTTACAGCAATAAACTATTCGAAACTACTCCTATGAATAAAGTGCAATATAGGAATTTGACGTACAAAAATGTAAAGAATAAGAAATGTAAAAACTGGAAGGAAATAAAGTAGATAAAACTGGTTTCTGAATCTAAGTCTGGGTTTTCTTTCTGGAGCCTTCTCTGCTATTTATACTTCTTAATAATAACCGTCGAAATGAACTTCTAACCGTCGAAATATCCCTCCATGATCGCTGATCATGCTCTCTCACAGTTAGCTCCATTACGCCATGTCTGTAGTTAGGCTTCCCTCGTAATTTTGAATTTGAACCTTGTGAGTAACCGTTAGGCCACATCACCTTATATCCCTCGATCATTCCAGTGCTATGTAGACCCATTATTACCAGTATGGGTTGACACATGTCTGACTATGGTTGGCGATTTATATTATCTTCCCAAACTGCCCTTCTCATTCCACGTATTGAATCGTGATTGCCTTATACAATTTATACAGCCAATAATCACATAACCATGACCACTTGACATATCCGGAACCTCCACGGGAGGCACATAGGTTGGCTAATAAGACAGAGTCCAAGCAAAAGCTCTAGGCTTGGTCACACGCTTGATCATCTACATACATAAATAATACAGTGAACTGGAGCCCAGTGAGTAACAACTTTGTAAAGATATATTTGATTATATATATTTTCTGATTATACATTGAACTCTATTTTCTGAAATGTTATTTTCTAATTAGAATGAATGATTGTCCAATTTCTGAAATGTATTTGTGGCATCCGTAGCATCTGTATCTGATATCTAATATCTGTTATCTATTATCTGTTACCTAGTACCAGGGTTTCACGTAGGTTCCATTCATGGAACTGATTATGCATAATCAACTATATGATCTGCACGTAGGTCTTTATGACCAATCTGATCTGTTAGTTAATGGATGTACCACGTATAATTGTTTACAAATCTGAATATGTATAAGAATCTGTTTCTGAACTATGATTTATGAATCTATTATGGACATCATTCATCAAAACCTTTACTCTGTTGTTATGCACTAGGTTCCAGCTCACTATATTATTTATGTATATAGGTGATCAGGTGCGTGACCAGGCCTAGAGCTTTTGCTTGGACTCTGTCTTGTTAGCCAACCTATATGCCTCTCGCGGAGGTTCCAGATATGTCAAGTGGTCATAGCTATGTGATTAAAGTTTAAGTTTTTGTGTATTCTGTAAATAGAGCTAAGTTCCATTTTTGTCTTATTTGTATAAATGTGATGACGTGAGGGTGATGTATGATATATGTATATAAAGTTTAAATTTTTTTTGTTCCATATATGTCTGCACAGCTCAATGGACATTGTATATTTATTAGTTGCTTTTGCTAGCCCCTAGCAAATTGATTTCTATTTAAAAGGCCTTTGGTAATCTACGGATTACTAGCCGGTTACGATACTAAACCTATAAGACTGGATTTGGGTCGTGACAATTTATTACAATAATAATCTCAAATGAAATTATCAAAAATGACATCAATAATTTTGGGGTATCCTATCTCACAATTAAGCCACACATCCACTACATTATGAGTTAGGGTTTATGAGAGCACCTCCATCACCACCCATCCATCTTCCCAAAATCCCATATTCAAAACCTACCCACTCTCAAAAATTTGAAAATCCTTTTACGATAATATTCCGACGGTAACGATGACAACCATTTGATTATATACACTTTTCCGGCAATAACAAATGAGTGAAATTTTTTCCGGCAACCACAATTCCATAAGACGAGAAGAGTACAACAATAAAAGCTCATAAGAGGATTATAGCTTTGATGGTATTCTTAAATTAGAAGAGATTGGCATTATAAAGATAAATTTCTTTAAAAAATAGAAAAAAAAAATTAAAATTATTCGTCATTTTTTCAGAACTGAACTCCCAAACATATGATCGAAATTCAGGAACACAGACTCGAACGTTGTTTATTTGTTCAGGAACAGGTAGCTGAACATTTCTTATTTGTTTGGGAACATATAATCGAAGTAGAAGCAAAAGTAGGCAAACAAAGGAAGTTGGACCACTCTTGGGCATTCGACCGACCGATTGATCGAGGAGTTAATCGGTGGGTGAAATACTGCCTAGTTTTACTCACATAGAGAGCACACAAGTACAGTGAGGCCATGAATGAATGATAAAAAATCAACCAGAGAAGCATGAAAGTGAATTGTGTTATGTGTATGAAAAAAGGTAATAGGAAAAAAAAAATCAAACAGATTGGCAAATCTCGTAATGAATTAGAGAAAAAAAAACTTCTTAATCACCACAAATTTTTTTCACTAGTTTTGGGAGGTTTCACCATCGTGAGTTTTGGAAAAGAGACTTTTTGGGATATGAGGGGTGTGTGGGGGTTAGGGCTGCAAATGAACCGAGCTATTCATGAACAAGCTCGGCTCGGCTCGTTAAGGGCTCGGCTCGGCTCGTTTAGTAAACGAGCCGAGCTCGAGCTCACATAAACTCAGCTCGTTTATCTTTATTTAAATTATATAATAAATATATTATTTATATATTAAATATATATAAAAATAATAATATAAATACATTTTTTATTTATTAAGTAATATAAATAATATTTTTTATTTAAATATTTATATTTAAATAATATAAATAATATTTAAAGAAATTTATCGAGCCGAGCCGAGCTCAAATTTCATTAAAATTAACGAGCCGAGCTCGAGCTCAATAAACGAGCTCAATAAGTAAACGAGCCGAGCTCGAACTCAGCAAAACTCGGTTCGGCTCGGTTCGTTTGCAGCCCTAGTGGGGGTGTGCATTTGAATTGGTGGCGGTATATTTTTACAATGATAATTTTGATATTATTTGAGGGAAGAAATTTTTTTTAAAGCTTTTACAATTTATAAATGAGAGTTCAAAAAAATAAAGGATCCAAAATAATTAATGAGTGCTAATAACAGCACTCAAAAATATATAAATAAAATCCTTAGACTCAATGTTTAATGTTCAAGTCTCATTCATCCCATCAATTTAATTTCAACAATGATAGAGACCACTAATTTTGGAATTCTAAAAAGACCACTAATAACATGGCACTCAATAAAAAAAGAAAAAAAATACAATACCAAGGTCAAAACATCAAAAAATACAATACCAAGGTCAAAACATCAAATCATTCATGGTGGGACCCACTATCAATAGCATTAATTAGTGCTCTCACTCATTTTTCATTTAATTTATTTTTAAAAAAAAAATAAGCCCAAATTCAATTCTCACTCTTCCCGTTTATTTAAATTTTTTTTAATTTTAAATAAAAAAAAATGAGAAGCACATGACATAAGAAAAAGCCATCCAATTGCTATCTCCACTCATAACTGAAACACGACGTGACATTAATTTATTTTATGTTTTGTCCACTAATTTCTTATTTTTAAAATTATATATGAGTTCTTTAAATTTTAGTCACTCTAATATGCTAACTACTAGAGTATTTCATTAATTTCAATCATACTTTTTATTTTTTATTAGTTAAACTATAAATAAAAATAATTATTTATTTTATCTATTTTTTTTTTAATCTATGTACTCTAACATTACTCTTTATTTTATCTATTTATTAACACAAATTGTTTAAAGAGTCTCCTAAGACTTTTCAAATATAGTTAATTTTAAAAAAATTTATTAAAATAACTATTATAATAATAAACTCATTGAAATAATTAAAATATAATAATATTAACTACAATAACTAATCCGACTCATTTAAAGAGTATTTTGAAAATATTTTTATAATAACTATTTTAACAAAAAATTTCAACACTATTCACCGTGCTTGGTTATCATTTTTCAAAAATACTTTTCAGAAATTCTATTTTTTTATTTTTCGTGTTTTTTTGTTTTTATTGATTTTTTTAATATTTTAAGTAATTTTTTTAATTTTTAAACATACCTAACATAAATATATATAAAAAGTAAAAAAAATTTGAAAAAAACCTTTTAAAAATTCACTAAATACCAAAAATATAAAAAAAATACGAGAATTCAGTAAATTTTTTGTATTTTTATGTATTTATTAATTTTTTAAAATATTTTTTCACAAATTTTTTATTTTTTGGATACATCTAAGTAAGGTACATCTAAAAAAATAAAAAATATATTTAAAATTTTAAAAAATTCACTAAAAACAAAAAAATATAAAAAAAATAAAAAATTTAATTTTTAAAAAATTTAATCCAAAAAACTCAATTCAAAAATTATATTTGGAGAGCCTTGAGATGTTTTTCAAACAGCTTATTCAGGTAAAATAAAGAGTAATATATGAATTGAGTGATGTATGAAATATAGTGCATGGCATTGAATACCCGTACCTTTGACTCTCGCTCTCACATCTTTCTCTATCTAAAAAAATCCCCAAATCAAAACAAAACACAACACGGTTTAATCGATCCACCCTCTTCTCTTAGTACAAACACGCACAATAGCATTCTATATTCAACCTCCTCAATTTCAAATTTTTTTCCCCGATCTGCAGATTCTAGGGTTTTAATCGCATCTTCCGAACCAAATTGCGGTCAATGCGATGTGCTTCATCGAAGCCATTCAAAGTCAACATTCATATTAAAACTAGGGTTGTTTTCATGATCAATTGTGATCAAGCATAGCTTGTCAATGGCGTTGACTGCCCTAAATGAGGATTAAGCTTTCTCGTTGCTAGCCCAACGTGTTCTCGATGGCTGCACCGAGGAACTTGGTGGTGGAAGTTGGGGGATTGAGGGACGAAGAGAATGGAGAGGACTCGCCGACGAGTAAGAAGCCAATCGGCACAAAATTGGACGGAAAGTTTCCGCTGAGTCGGTGGGAATTCGCCGCAGCTCTAGCCGTGTTTTTTATCTTCTCGATGGCGCTCTTCTTCATTTTTATGACAATGCCAGCTGCGGAGTATGGTAAACTTAAGTTTCCCCGCACAGTTTCCGATCTTCGAGCCCTCAAGTATGTTTTTTTAGCTCCAATTGTGCATACAAAATTCGTAAATTTTGGGTTTTTTTTTTTTTGCAATAATTTGTTATTTTATTGTGATATATATATATATATATATATATATCCTTTGGGTTTGCATAGAATGATTGAGCTGTGAAGACTACAAAATTTATTGAATTTGTATCTGATTGTCTGTTTACGTATATATGGTGTCTATAGAGTTTGGTTCTGTGATTTTAAATTTTAGGTTTTGATGCTCCCACCAGCTCTGGCTTGTATGCTTAGTTGAAATCTGTCAATGATAGTAATTTGGTTGGAAGAATCCTACTGGAGATTTAGCTAATTACTGGATTTTCATCCAATTTTGGTTTGTATATTCATAATGATACAATGAGTGTTTTAGGGAAACCCCAAGATATATTTTCAGATACCGATATACATACCTTTTTGAAGCAGAATTCTGCCAGCGCATTGACCTGGTACAAAATGGCTATCTTCCTGAATTCAAAAGGTCAACTATGGCCGAAAATGTACAGTTGTGTAACCATAGCCAATAGCTTGATCTGGATAGGGATCATGGAATACATATGGTGAGCTACCAAAATGGTTAAAGAGTACATAGCTAGCTTAAGAGCCAATTGAGCATCCACCAGTGAGATATGCACAAAACACATGCAGGATCATGGTAATCATCATACATGGAGGATCTTTCTCATCCATCAAAAAACATTTAGTTGGATTATACTTTTTTATAGGTAATTTCTTGTGAATTTGCCTGCATCATGTTGTGTCCTTGAAAAGTATGAAATGCCCTGTGCTACCAATGCTAAATAATGCAATGATATTTGGAAGAGAAGCCTGCCTTCTTTGGGGCGTATGAAGGTTATGTATATGCATTGATGATATGGGAATCTTTTTAAAATTATTGGTACTTTATATTTTTAATGAAATCTCACCATGAGGATTCTTATGGCCAATAATAAAACGATCTTTGGAAGAATTTACACCACCTCATAATATTGATCAGGAGCTCAGAAGTTATAACTTGATTACTAATTTTTTATTCAATTCATTGAGGATCCAATTTAGTTGGGTCCTGATTCCTGATTTTTTCATGCCACATGCAAGAAATATTGTGCCTTATGTCATTATCCAATATTTATTCTTTTTTGAATTTTTGAAGGTTGTTTTTCACTATCCTTTATTTATTTTGTTATTTTCAGTGATTAATTAACATCTTCTCATCTGAGTACTCTACAATGTAATCCAACTAACTAGAATGTTTAGTTCTTAGATTAGATCCTTGAGAAGACAGTAGAGGATGTGATAGAGTGTTCAACATGCATTACAGAAGATGCAATATGGGTTCTCCGCTAAATAATAGTTACAAATAATAAATAATGAATGATCAGTTCCTTAATTCTAATGTCTATTGTGATCATGTTGAACTTCCAGCATGCTTTCTCTGTATGAATATTCTTTTGGGTTTTGTTTCAGAGATCACCTTGCAAGATATGCTAATTCTTACCCAGCAAAATTCATTCTGGGTTACTGCTCAATTTACATATTCATGCAGACATTTATGATTCCTGGCACCATTTTCATGTCATTGCTGGCTGGAGCACTTTTTGGTGTTGTCCGAGGCCTTTTCTTGGTTGTCTTTAATGCAACAGCTGGAGCATCATCCTGCTTTTTTCTGTCTAAGTTAATTGGAAGGCCTGTAGTTAACTGGTTGTGGCCTGAAAAGTTGAGATATTTCCAGGGAGAGGTATTTTTTCAGAGTCATTTATTTATCTTCTTTTGTGAGACAGTTGTATTACATGTGCCATTTTTGTTTAAAAAAATGTATAGTGTCTTCGATTACTGGTAACCATACTAACCTCAAACATTGTGAATTCAGATAGCAAAACGTAGGGAAAAGTTGCTGAATTACATGCTTTTTTTGAGGATAACACCCTCCTTGCCAAACCTTTTCATCAACTTGGCATCTCCGATTGTGGATATACCATTTCATGTTTTCTTGCTAGCGACAATAATTGGTCTTATTCCAGCCTCTTATATTACTGTGAGAGTAAGTATGCTTTTTGTCATTTTCATAATTGCTATTCTTACTGTTTTATAGAGAAAGTAACTTTCATCATCACTGTTTTTATATGATATGAAAACTTCATCTTGCTATGATAGTGGCTGGTTTTTTTTTTTTTAGTTAATATGTTTCTTCCTCCTAATTGGATTCAGAGACTATGCATGTTGGACATGTCAGACACTCTCAACCCAAGAGAATAAGTGACAATAGTATATAGTGGTTGTAATTAACTATTTGACATGTAATTTTTTAATGATTATATTTATTAAATTTCTATATATATATGATTCAATTTTCTTAAATGTAGTGAGATTAAAACACCAAAATATTACACTTGACTCTCATTTTCACTTTGTTTCTTATCTTGCATCTTCTAACTTTCATCCTTATCAAACCATTATCTGTAATCTGCCATATCATCTCTTACTTTTATTAGTACCGTCATTCCTAAGGTTGCAAAATTAACTTGTTCCCATCCTACACCCACCGATTTGGCTTGCCCCTGATATGATTTGGGGCACTACAAACTTGTCCCCGCCCCACCCCGATGCCATTCCTAATTGGTAGTTGAACTTTAGTTGGGGGAAAATGATGTTTTATGTTGCTGTTTTCTAGTTAAAAAATTGTTAACTAAGTAAAGAAAGCACCAATATATCATAAGTTACAATTTGTAACATAAAAATCATGATATTAACTCATAACCAACAACAAAAAAACCATAACTGGATTGAAGCTTAGCTCCTAAAGACAGTCCATGGCACCACTGATAGAAACTGAAATTTAAGTATTTCAGAACAAATTCAAAGCCTTTCTTGAGCTCCTTGTGCTTTATTTGATTATAAAATATTTGAAATATAAGCATGGGTTCAAAACTTATACAATATCTTGCCTCTTAGCGGGGGAATTGTTTGTTGTAATAAGATAATCAGATTACATAAGACTCAAAAGCTTTATAAAATCAAATACTGTAAATCTGAAATGTGGATATAACAAGATGAAACTTGTTTTAGATCCAGAGGTAAGCACAACACAACATTCTGATATGGGAATAATTGTAAGGAATAATTTCAAAGCTTTACAAAGTAGAGATGGTAGAACATTAAAATCATTTAAACTCGTGGCAAAATTTAGCATTTTACAATAGTAATACAGCATGATAGATATTTACTTTTTTGGGATGTTTAAACTGTTTTGTAATGTTGATCATGAATTATGAATTATGAAGCTTCATTTGTTCATGTGGCACTATCACCTAATTCTTGCTGCTGTTTCATTATCATCAGGCAGGCCTTGCTCTTGGGGATTTGAAGTCGGTCAAAGATCTATACGATTTTAAAACATTGTCTGTTCTTTTCCTTATTGGATCTGTTGTCATAGTTCCTACTCTTCTAAAGAGAAAGCGCGTATATGAATAAGTTGTTGGCAAGATCCTCCTATACTCGAATTACAGGAATGATGATAGCTACTGCCATCTGTTATTTGCACATTGTAGGACCTGCGAAGGAATTGAGGAACAATTTCCTTAGCAGGCAACAGGTTCTTTGCTTCAAGGTTTGATTACTCGCACTGTTGAAGCAACAAAAAGAAGAGAGTATTCATGCATTATTTGTTTCTTTATGTCAATCAGCGTCTGTTGGGATTATCTACAACTTGGGGCCAGAAGAAAACCTAGATTGTGTTAGTATAAAATGTTGATTGTAGCAGCTATACAAAGTGGCTTATCATCTCAGCCAATCTGTCACTTCTCTAGAAGAATACAGTTTATTTATAATATTTAGCTTTGTTAGATTTGGTATAATCTGTTTCTTCACTCTTATAATCCATTTATGTCATGGCTTGGTTTGGGAAAGATGATCTGTATAATGGGTTGAAGAGAACTTGCACCTCTGTGTTGCTTAGATTATTGAAAATGTGTGTTCTCATTTTAGTAATGTTATGGTGACCAAACTTGGGTACACAATTGATACTGTATGCTGTGTAACTAAGGCCTCGTTTGGAAACAGATTTTTTTAGTAACTTTTTGATTTTTTAACTAAAATATGATGTAAAAAAATTAGTATATTCTGATATCACTTTTGGCTTTTAGGCTAAAAAGTGAAGTTGCCAAACAAGGCTTCAGTTTATTGCACAACTCCAACAAAAATTATACTTGTACCGTTGAAGATTTAAGATTGCATGACTCATCAATGGTAGCAGAAAGGGGGATTTACTAAACAGCGAAGCAGAAAAAGAAATTACAAAAACATAGAGGGAATACAAAAATGTGCAGACTGCGAGTAATTTTGTGGTGGAGTGCAAGTGAAAAACTGTGACAAAAACATGGTGAGTGCAAGTAACTTTGTGAGAAGTGCAAGTGAAAAACTGTTACTTGCAACCATGTTTGTGTAATTTTTTTTTTTTTGGGGTCCAACTTATAAATAATTTCCCCTAGAAGAAAAGGAAAGAAAAATAAAATTATTTACACATACAGATTCTTATAATTACTTAAAAAAAAATTTTTTTTTTACTCATATATATTCATTCTCCTAACCCAAACAAAGAAAAAAGAGAGAAAATAGGTTTTCATTATTTTCTTTTTCTATCCTTTCTCCCACAAATTTGAAATCCAAACACAGTCTAAATTTCTTCTGGTTTGTAGAAATTCCAAGAGGTAAAAGCAGCCTACTTTCCAACTTCTGGTACAATGTTTTTGCTTTCACTATTGCCTTTAGTGGGGTAAATTTTATTGAGAAAGCCGAAAACAAATACTAATGAAATAAATAAAACAACAAAGTTGTCTCTTAAATCCACTGTGGCATAACTGATGCATTTCTTTGGTTCTCAATTGAACAAAGGAAAAGAAAAACAACGGCCTCCAGCTGCAATAAATTTCAACAATTAATACACTGCCCGATTGGAGAAAAGAGACTTGGACTAGGAAAAATAGCAGGAATTTCACTCATAAGGGAACATTATAATCTACTCAAGATAGTGAAACCAACCAGAAAAGGCTTCTGAAGCATGTACAAAATCACACATCCTCCTCCAAGAAACAACATACAAATAGAAAGGAAAGTAAAAGAAATCTCACTAGGCAAGCCTGCCAACGCCCAGCATAGATAGTCAGAACTCTATGTATGCAAGTCTTATGGAAGTGTCAATGCCGGTGAGTTTTCATACCCTGTGATGCCCATTATCCGTATCCGTGTATTTGGCTGCACAATTCATCACAAGGAAATCACACGGACATGAATGAGCAAAAGACGATAGCACAAGATGTTTCTAATTATTTAACGCAATCCTAGGTTTTTGAAAATGTTTGTAGGAAATTACGGAGATCTTTGATACAAACCATAAGGTAGTGTTTGATAAAACAGAAACTAAAAATTAAATATCTAAAATTGAATGCTAAATTTTTTAAGCTAAAAACTTGTCCAATAAAAATTCAAGTGTTCAGCTAAAACAAATTGTTCGATATGTACGATATGTAAGTTGAAATTTATTTTTTTCAAATTCTCTCTTCCAATTTTTATATTGTGGTGGTGAGGTGGCAGTGGTGGCGGCAACGATAGTGGTAGAGATGGAGGGATAGTGGTTGCGGCAATGATGGAGGGGTGGTATAGTCAAGGTAGAGGGGTAATGGTGATGGTTGCGATTGTGGTGGCGGCTATGACAACAGTCATGTGGTGCCTATGAAAGCGGTCACGATGGTGGTGGAAGTGGAGGGTTGTGCTAGTGGTGGTAGTGAAATGATGGTGATGCGTGTGGTGACAATGGCAATGGTGTTGAAAGTGGTGGTGGAGGGGTGGTGGCGGCAGAAATAGCTTTGGGGGGGGGGGGGGTTTAGTAGGTAGTGGGAAGTGTACTTGTGCAGTCAAAATAATCCAACCAAACTGTTTATACAAATGAAGAACTATGGAATACCTGTCGGTGACCAATGTTTCTTCTATAGCCTTTCTTCTTCTTGTACTTAAAGACAGTGACTTTTTTATTCAGTCCCTAAATAGAAAGGGTACATGTCATAAATTAGGCAATAGATGAAAATAAAAAATAAAAATAAAAATTGCAAACTAATTGAATGAAGAAAATATTTGTAAAGTGAATTACCTGCTCCTCAATCACAGCATGTACAGTTGCATTGGGAACCAATGGCTGCCCGAGGTAAGTACTATTTTTCGTGCCTACCAATAAAACCTTGTTCAGAATAACCTGCAGAGAAATCAAAATGATAAATCTCTTCATAGTAACAACGTTGTAGATCCTTCCGAATTCAACTTAGGCACATTAAATATGGTTTGAAACATTTATAAGATAAATACATCAAGTCTATTTCAATGTTTTATTATGGGAATGACATCTTGATGTTTAAATTATGAAATATATCACTTTTTAATTTTAATTAGTGTTATATTAACTTATTTTTCATTACCTTAAAATAAACTATTCATATATTTGACATAAAATTAATCCACAAAAATATAGGTAGCGTTTGGTAGAGTTTTGGAATTATGATTTGAGAATAGAGTTGTATTTTGAGTTTATGAGTTTTGGAATAATGATTTAAGTGTAGAAAATTTGTTTGGTTATGAGTTTTGAAAAGAGTTTTGAATTCAGTTTGGAATTTTTGACGTGACATATGATATTTTATTCAAAAACTTACAATTCATAACCAAACACACAACTCAAAATTCTATTCAAAACTCATAAAAAAAAAAAAAAATTAATTCCAAAAATATTTTTTATTTACAATATAGAAAAATAACGGGTGCCAATTGCACCACAAAAAAAAAAAAAAAAAAAAAAAAACAATACTCTTCTGTTCGAATAGCCGGATGACCAGAAAGATGACCGGATACACGCGTTTTCAAAAGTGGGTGTCAAATCATGTTTCCAGAGCTCAAACCAAACACAGCATTCAAACCAAGGACTGGAAGCGCATTTCTAGAGCTCCACCAAACATAGCCTAAATTCTTAATGTGTCCTAAGCGTATCGGATTTCGCATTTTTTATAAATTGTCATGTCGGTGTGTTTGCATTTTTTAACATTTGCTTTTCTTTCATACTACAATCCAAATCAGCCTCCAAAACATCTTCCCTTTATAACTCCAAGTCCATATATCTAGGTGCCAAAAGAGAAGACACGTGTGGCACCTACATAGCCAAAAACCAAATGCAATCGTACAGCGGATAAATAGATAAGGCACGTGTTCAGTAAGTTCACTTCTTCAAGATTATAGTCAACTACAAAATCTTAGTTCCAAGTAGCCAATGCCACACAAAAAGAAGCTCAGAGATAATAACACCCTCAACATCACATCAATGAAGAAACCATTCAATCAAGTGTGGCACCTAACAATAAGACTTCATCAACATTAGTTGAATTTAAAAGAAGCCCATGCTATGAAAATGTTAAAGAAATGTTGCATTAACCGCTGCCATGTATAAGAATTTCGACCATTAATAAAAAAAATTCCAACAACCACTCCCCCATTTAAGAAATCTCCTTAAAAGAATTAATCGAAGGCCACAAAATTGTACATGATTGTTGAACTATCCAGGTATCCAATACCTATAAAAAGGAATTAGAAAAGGACCACACTAGCTTTGCTTGTGCCTTTAGCCTCCATTATGTCTCTAAAGGGCACAAGTCCCGTTAATTATTCTTTCCTCTTTGGGAAGTAAACCGTAGGCCACATCATATCACATGTTATTAGCTTGACTAGTATCTTATTCTTCCCTCAATGAGGGAGGTGCAGGGTTCAAGTTCTAGTAGAGGCATGGATGTATGTATATAACCCAAAAAAAAATTAAAAATTAAAAAAAGAACATGAAGAAACAAAGAAAAGAAAATTTGATCATAGCCCAGATTATTGTCAAGCAGACAGAGTGCCAAAGCCAATGAATAAGTAATCCTTCTCTTAGTTGGTAAATAATTAAGGCATTAATGAAGTTTGATAAGGTTTTGCTGTATGTTGAAAAAAGACATAATATAGAACTGTATTTTCCTCTTCAAAACAAACTGCCATGGCAATAATTGTTCTATTATCTAATGGCATATTTGTTTACAATTTAGCACTGGTCTACCCTAGTTTGATTTGTGGATATGAAAATTTTCATCTAGTTTGAAAGATCAATCCAACATACCACAGAGGCAGCTAGTAAACAAAATTTCTTACATCAATAGCAGAATAAGTAGAGGTCCAACTTATCAACATTAGGTAAGTTCAGTCACCCTTATCTAAAAGTTACAACAGCATATCCTATCAGAAAAGGGCATTGCTTCATGTCACAAACCACTCTTTGAGTGACCATTTCTCGAAAACCCCACATTATCTTATCAAAATTGTTATTTCTGTGAATGTAAAGCCAAAAAGTCCCTACTATACCAAACCAAGCCTTAAGTCCCATCAAATGGAGTCGGCTACATGAATCCTTCTTCTCCACGTGGCACTATCAAAGGCCATTTCGTTAATCAAATTAAGTAAA